>NC_065919.1:82139360-82753619 GCF_024586455.1 Bactrocera neohumeralis | reverse complement strand
TGTAATTTTTTTAATCGTAAATAAAGAAAATGAATTTAAAATTGTTTATTTTTTATAGGGTGCAGAAATGACCAAACCGATCGACAAGAAGTTCTATAAAGGCACCAATCCGAGTTGTCATGACTTCAACGCGACTACAGCCACCTCGACTGGCGCGCCGCTGCTCGTCGGTTTCACCACAGGGCAAATCCAGCTCGTTTCCCCACAGCCAGGACCACGTGAGCTGCGCAAGCTATACAATGAAGAGGTATAGATATATAATATAAATAATAACTGAAAAATCGAAACAAAATAATTAATTAAACTTTTGACTTCAGCGGCTGATTGACAAGACCAAAGTGACATGCCTGAAATGGTTACCGAATTCACCGAATTTATTTTTGGCTTCGCACGCATCAGGCAATCTGTATTTATACAACGAGGACCTCCCTTGCACACCGACTGCGCCCAACTATCAGCCCTTTAAAATGGGCGACGGCTATACAATACTCACCTGCAAATCGAAATCGACGCGTAATCCACTGTACAAATGGATATTCAACACCGAGAATTGCTGCATCAACGAGTTTTGCTTCTCGCCATGTGGTTCCAATTTGGCCATCGTCTCGCAGGATGGCTTTCTGCGTGTCTTTCACTATGACACCATGGAGTTGCTGGGCATAGCGCGTTCCTATTTCGGTGGCTTTTTGTGTGTGTGTTGGTCGCCAGACGGCAAATACATTGTGGTCGGCGGCGAAGATGACCTGGTGACGGTGTGGTCGCTGCACGAACGACGTGTAGTGGCACGCGGTCAAGGTCATCGTTCATGGGTGTCCGTGGTGGCATTTGATCCCTACACCACATCGTACACCAACTGGGATGGCGGTGACTTTTCCGACGACGAAAATCAAATGAACGAATACGGCATTGGGCGAGAGGCGCGTTTCTCGGCCGATTCAACGGCTAATGGCTTCGATTACATACCCGGTGTCAGCAGCATTGCGCATGAGAAGAACTCCACACCGAATCATACACGACAGCGGCCACATTCAGCATCGTTTCGTTCGGATGCATCGTCATCAGCGGCGCTGGCACCGGATAAACTGGCGATTAGCTATCGTCTGGGCTCGGTCAGTCAGGATACGCAAATTTGTCTGTGGGACATAACAGAGGATGTGCTGAGACACCCATTGTCGCTGCGTCAACGAGTCAATAGCGTTAATTTGAATGATACTAGTTATATGAACGGCGGTATCGATGCGGATGGCATCAAAGTGATACGGCCAATAGCCATAGGTAATATATCGGCACCATTCTCACCACCACAACACACCAGCAGTCCAACGAAAGAAACAGTAGCGCCTGAGAACAACAGCAACAGCAGCTCAAGTAAATTTTCTACAGCGAACTGCACCATATCATCGCAATCGTCGAACGCCAATACGCCACCGGATGAGGCAATGCCAGCCGGCAGCAATACAACAGGGAATAGCAACAGTAACATCAAAGCAAACAATACCAACAACAAGGTGAATGCAACAGGTAACTCAATAAAATTTCCCAACTGCATCAGTGCCACCAAATCGGACTCCATTGAAGGTAACAACAAGGACACAGCTTCGACAGTCTCCACGTCCGGCTACAACAGCAAGAACTCGAATAGTTCCACCAAGTCTTCAGATTCGAGCGTCTCGGCATTCAACAGCCTCACGCAGCGCTTTTCGAATTTCAGCTTTCTAAGCAACTCGGACAAGAAGACGACCTCCTCAATAACTGGTTCCTTTGATGCGTCACAAATTGCGGCGACGCATCGCACACATCGTAAGGGCATGAGTCTGCTCAAGTCCAACAACCAAACGAATAACAGCAATCACAACCACCAAGCATATGGTGCGGGTAGCAGCGCGACAGCCAGCGGCAACGACCACAATAGTGGCAGCGGCGGCGGCGGCATTGGCAACAGCAGCACGACGGCGCATAGCTTCGGTTCACTTAAGCTGGGCAAATCCAATACACATTCACACAGCTCATCGTTGAGCGCAGCATCCAATGCTGTAGTGACTTCCTACGATCCCATGAAACTGATCGGCACACCCTCGTGTCCACGCTTCGACGAATGTCCACTGCTCGAGCCGCTGATATGCAAGAAAATCGCGCATGAGCGTCTCTCGGCGTTGATATTTCGTGAAGATTGCTTCCTAACCGCGTGCCAAGATGGCTTTATCTACACATGGGCCCGGCCCGGCTATGCAACCGTAAGTATGCATAAAATATCTACGCAAATGTTGTGCTGATCATATGTTTTTTTGTTTTTGTACCACAACCTATAGCAAAATGTACCACAGCATTTATCACCAAGTCAAGCGGCGCCTCCCGGTGGTACGGTAATATAGTTCGATAAAATAAATATGAACAACTATGCACAGAATCGCATAAGGAGCAGTCGCATGTCATTGGAAACGCCAGAATAAATTTACGAACTCATGCGCGCCGGCCTAAGTCACAAAGTGAACGTTGAGAGTGCGTGGATTTAAACTGGTGTGAGATTTATGCATGCAAAATACACTTGGAAAGTAAAAACAAAAAGAAAATCAGAAGCAAAATTTATATATAAACAAAACAAACAAAAATACCATTTAAACGTCATTTAAAATGACGGCGATAAAACTATAAACCTATTTTCAAATATTCCACTGTAATTAGCATAAATATATATATACAAGCAAAGTATGTAAAACAATACTATTATGCATATAAATATATTAAATATTTTTAGTAATCTTTAAGTCAACTTGTTGAAAGCAAAAACAAAGATATAAAATAACGAAAATGGAATGAAACAGCAAAACAGGAAAACAAAAACAAATAAAACATTTATTTAATACTAAGGTATGCAAATAGTGAGCACACACTTACACACATACACCATAACGCATAGTAAACGCGCGAACAATAAAACAATAAACTCACTAAACAAAAAACTGCAGCGAAAGGAAAGAAGCTTAGCAATAGCAAACTATTTAGAGTGCTTTAGAAAGCAGCGTGCGTCACGTCAGCGTCTACTTCAGTGCACAACAAAGTCGTACATAGTATATTTCTAGAGAATATTTCGTAGTGTGTAATTGTGTTTGTGCGGTGAATTTTGTTATATTACAAAAATATATGCGAAATGCAGTAGAACTGAAACTTTGAACGATTAAGCAGTCGCTTGTTAAAATCGAATGTATAGTAGACTAAATAGATTTCACAATTAACCACGCCGCCGCATACACTCACACACACACAGAAATGTCCCCATCTGCAGGTATTTCACGTCACAAAGTACGCAAAGCGGTAATTGTTAAAGTTATAGCCAGCGCTTTGCACGCCTCCTGCGTCGAGATGCGCTACAACACAGCAATGCTTCAGGGCTCGCGCTGCAAGCCGACGAAGCGCAGCTAAATGTTGTTGCTGCTGCAGCACTGCGTCGAGTTAAAGTTGTTGTTTCCGTGTTTATTGCAAATCATTTCGAACCGTTTTTGCTTAACTAATTTAATTGAATTTATTTTCCATGTTGTAGTATCCTAGTATCCTAGAGAAATCGCTTTAATTATAAAATGTGCATTACTAGTAGTTTATGTTGGGCAACGCTATGTTAATAATGTGTTATAAATATATAAAACAAAACAAAAAACAATAATGAATTCATATACCTTGTATGTATGTATGTATATACTGTATGCTATATATAAATATTATATATAGTATATATGTTTTTGATTTTATGCTCTTATTTATGTATGTATTAAAGTCATATCATTAAAATTGCAAATTTATTGATTAGTTGTAGTGCGTTGAACGATGTAGTGGCGTCTTGTCGAGGAGCAGTTCGGTACGTGCGACGATTGCTTTTTGGGTGAATTTGTATGGCTACTGTTAATAAGTTAAAGAGCGTTAATTACAGGGAGAAAGAGCGAGAGAGCGAAAGCGCGTGTGAAAATTGTTAAACGCTGTTTTTTTTTTTATTATTTAAGTTTTTGCTTAAGTGTATGTACATATATGATAACAAAAAATATAGAAATTATAAAAAAAGAAAATTGCTGTGGTGACTTTAAAATCTTGATTTAATTAGCTACTTCTTGTGCGCTGCCGCAGCATTGAAATCTCGTTATATTTTCGTTAATAACGGGCTTTCAAAGTTTTCCAACAACTACAAGTGCTCTAATTCAGTTGATTGCGTATAATTGGGAGTTTTCTCTTGTTGTTGTTGCTGCAATATAAAGCATTCCGCAAATATTTTGGATAAATTCTTGCAGCTTTTATGTAGACCCGACTGCCTAAAAAATTATATACAGTTGAACTTCCCTAACTCGGATCACCATAATCCACACAAAAAACTTCCGAGTTGAAAGACTTCGAGTTATGACAGGAAATTTGTATGATTTCTCTCAAAAATCTTTAAATTTTTTTGATTTTGTATTTGATATTTAATTTCCATGGACATACATTTGCGACATGTTCTTGTTTTGTTAAAGCATAAATCATTGTTGTTGTCTTATTGTTGCTCTTCAGTTGCTAAACCTGGTTACAGCACTTACTTCGATTCCGCTGACATCAAAAATGCTAAATTTTCTCCGAGCGAATAGGGGTTAAATTTATATTTTATTTTGCGGTGAAAATACAGCAGTGAGTTCGTTTCGTTGAAATTGTGAGCCGTAACAAACCTTCCTCAATAATAATTTGCCTTACTAATTGTATGTATGTATATTTCTTTTGGTTATGTATGTAAAATATATAAAAATTTAATGTAAAAAGTGTACAAAGTTATGATTTGATTATTTGAAGAATAAAAAAATTATTAAACGAGAAAATTATACTAAATTTATAGAGCATCTGGTTGAAATCAATTAGAAAACTTGTGAAAATCACTAACGGTAAAATGTTACAGCAAAAATACGAAAGTGCAAACTTGCGGAGAAGATTTTAAAAATTGGAAAATGTTTTTTTTTTTTTTTTTTAATATTTGTTTTTAATTTTTTTTTTTTAATTTATGAAAATTAAATACATATGTATATGTATACCATAGAGTGGTGTAACCATGATCTTTGATTGCTTACAGAATAGTTTGGACTAATTTATTGAAATCGAAAATAAGCGAATGTAAGAAAAAAATTTCGCCTGCGCTGTTGAGTTGAGTAATAGTTATAGAAATCATAGACTCTTTATCACAATGCAAATTTTGTTGAAATATTACACACATACACACGCGTACACACACATATAATGCATCATTGTAATGAAATTAACATTTAAAAGAATGAAAAACTACGAAACTCTAAACATAAACTAACAAAATAAATAAAAATTTATATAAAAATTAAAAAAAACTTAGCAAATAAAGCAGAAAGCTAGCTTAACATTAACAGCAAGTTTGTTATAGACAATTGAGCATATTGCAGTGCATAAACGATAACAACAAATATTTCTGTACATACTTGTATGTATGTATATGTAGTAAAGTGTGCTGTAGTGCAATTCAAATACGAATGCGTAAGCGTACATTATACTTTCTAGCATAAGTTATTAAAACATAATTAAAATAGTACTGACAATGATGTAAGCGTTTATGCCGGTGAAGACGACAATGAAATTCAAGTCATGTGTGAGATGATGCAATCTACATACATACACGTGTAAACAGTAGTGTGCATGCAAATGTAAATATGTATACAAGTGCGTTTGCAAAACATCCGATGAAAGTTTTCATATAATTAAAGAGACTAAAGAATTCAATAAATATTATTATTACAAAATAAAGTCTTTCAAATATATGTTTGGTATGTGCCATATTGTATGTATATTTTGGTGAGCAGGGTTGCAAATAGTGCATTAAAAAATAATTGAATTATGTTTTTATTGCATAATCCCGAAAAACTGAAAAAAATAAATTATTTAATATATTTTTTTTTTGTCCCGAAAACCTTAATTACAAATACTTTTAATTCCAAATACTGGATGAAAAAAATATAAAAAGAATTTAGTCCTTAATTTATCAAAGAAAATTAGATAATAATTATTTTAGAAAAGATTTTCTTTAATAAAATGTCAACATAGTTTAGCTCATATTGCCTCATTTACATTTAATCGCTTGTAATTATAGTTTTCCAATTAGAAATATTTAAACTTTCATTTTTTATTAATTTTTGAAAAATAATAATTTTTATTTATTCCTAAAATATTTAAATTGGAAAGTATTTTCTCAATTTTCACTGCAAAATGTTTAGAATTGAAAATTAATTTTTAAATTTTTATTCCAAATTAAAAAATAATCAATTTTAATAAAACTTAGATTTTCAATTTTTCAAATATTTTCTCAATTTTCAATCCGAGATGTTTAGAAATGAAAATTAATGTTGAAATTTTTGTTGCAAATTAAAAAATAATCAATTTTATTAAAAATAAGATTTTAAAATTTTTGAAAAGTCAAAATACGGAATTGAAAATTTTAAATCCAAAAGTATAATTACAAAATTGGCAGCCCTGCCGGTGAGTATGTTGAGTAATTCAAAGTTTTCGGTTAGTTACAGTTAAAAATAATATAAATTAGAAAATTAAAATCTAGCAGTAAGCAATATTGAAGCATATTTACCTGCACATGATTAACACCTTTTGCTTTATATGGTTTCTTTCGTTTTTATTTTAGTCATTCGCTAACAAAAATATGCTTAGAATATGGAATCGAATTTAATATTTGTTTGTATGAATGTATATTCGTATGACAAAGCTTTCTAATTAGTAATCTCTATTTTTGTCACATTAGTGTTGAAATGTCGATTTCTGTATTTCCTTTTATAAAACTACCAATATCCTTTGTTCACATCACTCCTTTGCAAAGTTTCGTTATGTTTACTTTCACTTCAGGCAACTTAAGGTTAATTTCGTTAATAAAATTGCAATATTATTTTTTAGTTATGCATAACCTTCAGGCGAAAATTCATGGTTTTACTTCTTTAAAGCAGCTTACAACAAAAACACTAACCGAAATAAAAGTACGCACACTGGTCATACCAATATAAGCACGATTAGGCATTAAAATTGCTCATTTCTAACGGCTAGTACCGCAGCGTCCGGAAAGTACAAGTGTTTCGATAATAAAAATGATAAGAGTGCTTGGCCGCCTACAATGAGAAAGAGGAAATATAACTTTCGTTTTCGACCGCCAGTGTAGTCGAGTTGCTGCGGATTGCCGTATGGGTCATAGTTGATAGCGCCGCTGTTGACTGTCGGTGTAGCATCGTGCAGCACTTTAGTCTTTAATGTGCGTAACTGTGAAATTGAAAGAGAGAGATATTTACAAAAATGCAATGCTATAAATTTCTAATCAGCATACCAGAAAGAAACCCAGCGTAAGACTTGTGTAAAGCAGTGCCACGTAGTAGCCAACGCCATGGAAAAGTGTGCTAACCAGCAAACTTGTTACGATTATGACAAATTTGTAACCGGCGAATGAGAGTAAATCAAGCGTTTTCAGACTTGTTTTTATGTTCACCACATACAGTGTGATCGAATAGACAACTAATTCGAAGATACAGTAAGCCAAAGCACTGGACGCTTGTATGCCGAGTTGTTCGGGTGAAAAACGATTCTGCAAGCCTAACATGAGACCGGCCACTACCACATACGTGATGTAGGCCATAGCAGGTATGTAGAGGTCTGGTGCATTGATGTCATAGCGTGGCTGTACAGGATTCTCTTGATCATACTTCAGTGACCAGTCCTAAAACAGATTAAGTTATATTAGATATTTAAATTATAAAGAAAAATTTATTATATTTATGCCATACCTTATGTGTGAATGGGAAGAGCAGTAATCGCAATTTATTTATTACATATTTGTTGTCCACAGCGAAATAATATTTCAATTTGGCAACTGACACCCACTTCTCAAATTGATTCTCCACCAGCTGCTTGCCTTGATCAGCCAAACGCTGACCATATTGCATAGCCATATCTTGCACAATCGGTTGCTGGAACATAGCGAATTGTGGTACGCCTGCTTGAAATTGACCTTGTGCACCTGGTGCTGCTCCCATACCTCCCGGACCGCCCATTGGCATATTTCCACCATATTGTGGCTGAGCAGCAGGCGCTGCGGCAAATGTTGTTGGCTGCGAAGTTGGTGGCGCAGTATAGCTGTAATTTTGATTTTGCACTGGCGCTGGTCCAGTGTTGAATCCACCAATATTGGTGGCTGTTTGTTGTGGTGCCATGCCATAACCCACAGATACTCCAGTCGTGTGATCAGGTAATGGGGCTCCAACTGTTGGCTGCATATAAGGCAGCGGTGCGTTCATTGGAGCCGTTGGTCCCATAGCATTTATATCACTGACACGTTTTGGCTTGCGGGATGGACCTTGAGCTTTTGTTGCAAAAAGTATTGAGAATGTTAACATATATGTATACCATAGGCATTTCATAAAAACTGCAAGACGAAAACGCGCAGAACAAATACTCACAAGCAAATACATATGTATATATAAATTAATTGTTAGAATTACAACAAATAAAGCAAACAAGCAAACAAATTGATAAAACACCAGATAACAATTTTTAATATTAGATTAAATTTAATTTAAAGGTAAACAAAACTAGAACAATAAACCACTTCGTTTGTGGATATGTTTGGTTCAAGCAGTCACCACCAGTTGAACCAAGTGGATGCTCGTATTGTACTTGCGCTATATTCATCCTTACAGGTTTCCAACTTACGATTCCGGATCCCGGCATTTGGATTGTAGTTCATCTCGTCCTATTTATAAATGCACAGTGCTCCGTTTCGAGAATTTCAGATTAATTATTGGAAATTTAGTAAGTGTTTAAGCAGCTAGTACACATCACCAATCAGATCAATTTGACAGTACCGCTGACAGCTGATGGCAGCGCTGACGTTTCTTAATAGAATAACTGAGTGTTGCCAGCTGAGTATAAGTTCATATTTCAAATGCAGATATGTTACGAAAACCGATCTGCTACAGTTGAAAATTTTAATTAGTAGCTTTACTTTTATAATAAAATTATAAAAAAATATAATTGAACATCATCCAAATTATAACATTTCACTATACTAAATAATTATTCTAATGAAGCTGGTTTGAAAACTGTTCGAAAAAATTGTGATTGTGTTTTGACATTATATTATAATGGCTAATATGTCAAATTCGAAAATTTGTTTTAAAAATATATATAAAAAATAAGACCAAAGAGTTAATTAAAAAGTAAAGGATGCTTCCTGCGAAACATCTGTTCAATATATTTTTCACTGCACATTTTTATGATCTGGCAGCTCGTTAACGATCTAACTAATCTCAACTTATTAAAGTCTAATTAGAAATTATTATATTCAGTCATAACGTGTATTTGGTTGACAGTGGTAATATTAAGTTCTAAGTTTTGTATATTAAAATTTATCATTAATTAGTGTTACGTTAGATAATTATGTTATAGTGTGTTAGGTATTAGTATTGAAGAATAGAAACCATAATTAACAAAGTTTGAAATCGGATACGATTTTTGAGTAATCGCGATTATAATGACTTTAAAAAGGATTTCAGAACAGAGCCTGAAGTTTTTATAAATTGTAGTTATGTATTTGTAGAGCGGCATGCAACAAGTTTTCGAAACCCACATGTTTACATTGACGCAAAGCAATTTGAGCCGCATGCGAAGGCAGAAAAATAAGCCTCGAGCAATAATATTCGAAATATACGCACATGCATACATATGTACATAGTTAAACACGTGTATACACATATTTACAAACATAAATCTTGTTGGCGAGCGTGTTTGATAGGATTTGGGGTTGCCGAGTACTGACGAAAGTAGTAGATTAGCGACGATTCTTTTTTTTTTAGCTAAATGTAGGCCCGTGCCTGAATATGAATCTAACATACACATGTACAACTTAAGGTTCAAATCAGAGGTCAATTACAGAGATCTCAATTATCTCCCATTAGGCGGAAAGCAACGCACTGCTTATCTCTAGCAATTGCGATGATGGGTGTTAAAAGCAGGTCATTGCTTGCAATATTTTAAAATAACAACTGAAAGTAACCGATATCTCCAGAAATCATTGCTGTTTATTTTGATAATAAACCAAACCAACTCATTTTATTTACAGTTGAACTGTGTTCGCAAACGGTACTGATTCTCTACCACATATCCTCCAGACTTCATTAAGGAAAATGGCAGCGAAACGTATTGGTGAGTGTCCATTAATTTACATAATTATACTTATAAAAATCAATCTTTGTCATATTTGGAATATATTTCCAGCTCTCCTCAGTGTATCCGACAAAACCGGACTGACCGATTTGGGTCAGAGTCTTGCTGCGCTTGGTTTTCGGCTGGTTGCTAGTGGTGGCACTGCCACAGCGTTGCGTAATGTTGGTCTGGCTGTGGATGATGTCTCCGACATAACCGGCGCACCAGAAATGCTAGGTGGTCGCGTCAAGACCCTGCATCCAGCCGTGCACGCTGGCATACTTTCGCGCACCACAGAAAGCGATCTTGCCGATATGAAACAGCAAAACTTCGACTTGGTCAGCTTGGTTGTGTGCAATCTATATCCATTTGTAAATACTGTATCCAAACCTGATGTGACAGTGGCCGATGCTGTTGAGAATATTGATATTGGCGGTGTCACTCTGCTACGTGCGGCAGCCAAAAACCATGCGCGTGTCACGGTCATCTGTGAGGCTGGCGATTATGCCAAAGTGCTCGGCGAAATCAAGGAGCATGGCGATACTACTTTGGACACTAGGTAAGAGTCGGCTAGCTCAAATTCCAATTTTGAAAATAACATATGTATGTATGTATGTATTTCGATTTTAGAAAAGTTTTGGCTCTCAAAGCCTTCACACACACTGCCACGTACGACGATGCAATTTCCGATTATTTCCGCAAGCAATATTCTTCAGGTGGGTCGCAGCTCAACTTACGTTATGGCATGAACCCACACCAGAAACCCGCACAGCTCTTCACGCAACTCGAATCGCTTCCACTGAAGGTGGTCAATGCCTCGCCGGGATTTATTAATTTGTGTGATGCGCTTAATGGCTGGCAACTTGTGCGCGAACTTAAGCGTGCACTAAATTTGCCCGCCGCGACCAGTTTCAAGCACGTCTCACCGGCTGGCGCAGCCGTGGGCACACCATTGAGTCGTGAGCAAGCCAAGTTATGCATGGTAGACGATTTGTATGACAGCTTGACACCGTTGGCCACCGCGTATGCGCGTGCGCGCGGTGCCGATCGCATGTCCTCATTCGGTGACTTTGTTGCGCTTTCCGACATTTGCGACGTGGTGACTGCGCGAATAATTTCACGTGAGGTGTCAGATGGTATTATTGCGCCCGGTTATGAGCCAGCCGCTCTGGAGTTATTGAAGAAGAAAAAGAACGGCGGTTACTGCATTCTACAGGTAAGTTGCAACGTTTAATTTGCTAAAATTGGTTTTAATGTTAATTTATGCCACAGATGGATCCCGATTATGAGCCAAGCACATTGGAACGCAAAACCATCTTCGGTTTAACGCTGGAACAAAAACGCAATGATGCCGTTATCGATGCCTCATTGTTCGCCAATGTCGTCACGAAGCTCAACACTCTACCTGAGAATGCCATACGCGACTTAATTGTTGCAACCATCGCGCTGAAGTTCACGCAAAGTAATTCCGTGTGCTATGCACGCGATGGCCAAGTCATTGGCATTGGCGCCGGCCAACAGTCGCGCATACACTGCACACGTTTGGCTGGCGAAAAGGCCGATAATTGGTGGCTGCGCCAACACCCACGTGTTGCCAGCATGAAATTCAAGGCGGGCGTCAAGCGCGCGGAAATCTCGAATGCCATCGACAACTACGTGAACGGCACCGTGGGCAAGGACATGCCGCTCAGCCAGTTCGAGGCGATGTAAGTTTGTGTTAATATTTTGAAAAATATATTTAAAGTAATTATTGTTTTTGTAATGACGCTGCAGGTTTGAGGAGGTGCCACCACAGTTGAGCGCGCAAGAGAAGGCAGATTGGCTTAAGCAATTGGACGGCGTTTCTTTGGGTTCCGATGCCTTCTTCCCATTCCGTGATAATATCGATCGCGCTAGATTGGTAAGCAAGCGCAATTGTTGCTATATGGGATAAACACTAAATTTGTTGTTTTTTTTATTTATATAGAGTGGCGTATCATACATCGGCAGTCCGGCTGGTTCCACCAATGATGCTGGCGTTATCGAGGCCTGCAATGAACACGGCATCGTGTTGGCTCATACAAACTTGCGTCTATTCCATCATTGATAAGAAATACTACATTTCATTTAGCAAGCAAAGCATAATCCTCTTAGTGACAATAAGAATTGGAAATATAAAATATACAAATATACATACATACATATTTTTCTAAACCAGACAAACGGCTTATCATTTGCGCGCTCATTGACAACACTTTCTTGCGTTTATTCTAAATTTAAAATATTCATATATTTTCCTTTTGACGCTATTTATACATAAAACTTAAGCGCTTATCTCTAAGAAGAATTAAGTATGTTAATATTGTAGTCATACATACATACATACATACTTGCTGTATAAACATCGCATCGCACTTAATCATTTTCAATTGGAACGCGTTGGCTAAATTTATTTAGTATTTTTTAAAAAATAATCGTTACTCAATTAGCATATAGTATATCTATTTATAGTAATTACGTCGGTAAATGCGTTGTTAAAATGTGCGTATTCTGCTACAAACTATGGAAGTCAGCGTAAATATTTTTTTATTTTTTAGCACTTAGCTCAAGTTCATTATGCTCTACAATTTTAAGCTATTTGTTTTATAAAACAAATTTTTTTCAATTTTTTTTTTCAAAATTTTTTTTTTAACTTTTTTCAAAATTTTTTTTTTCAAAAATTTAAAAAAAAAAAATTTCTAAAAATTGTTTTACATTCGCTTCTGCTTCTTGCGAAAAGTATTGCGACAATTGCACACGAAAACGAAAAACGTCACCACGAACAATATGACCGAGGCCAGCACCAAAGCGAGTGTGGTGGTCTGCTCATACGTCTCGCTCGGATCCAGTATGTGATTGCGCGGCAGCAACTGAAAATCAGCTAGCACATGGGTGCCGTTCGGTGGTGGGCACGGCTGCTGCACAATGATCTCCTGATGTTGCACCTGCAAAACCGAAAATATAAGCAAATTCCATAAGCTTGTTGCCGGAATCAAGGGCCTACTGATAAACCGCACACATACCTGCTTGTTGCGACAGAGCTGTAGGCCCGCCGAGTTGGTGAGCGTGTCTGCGCTGTATTCATCCTGCACCAGCACAGGTAGCAACCACTTTTCGGGTGATATAAGCTGTGACCAGGACCACAATTTCGAGAGATCCCGCGGATGCACGGCATAGCCGCCCACAGCGGTCAGGCCCAGTGTGATAAGTGCATTGAAAATGCTAGCGGACACCTTGCAGGGCATAAGGTGAGCGCAGAAGAGGCCGAGTGTTTGTATGACGGTGAGATAGAGCAGCATGTAGCCTGTGAAACCAAAATTATATTAAATGTACGTTTACAACCATAAACAACAGTTTGAGACTTACCCATATAGAGATAGATGCCGGCATCGCTGCTGGTCGAATATGTGTATAACCCAGCCATGCTGTGCGCCGGCAGCAAGTAAGCCAGCCAGATGCAAAGGCTCGGAAACAGTCCCAATAAGCACTATAAACATATGAAGACTTCTTTTGAAAACACTACACTTCAGCAGCAAGTCAAAATTGAACCTACCTGTATGGTAAAGTAGAGACCACGCGAGTAGAGACCCAAGCGTATGTCGCGCTCGGCATGTCGTCGATCCTCTTGCGCGTCGCGTATGGTCAAGAGTAGCAATGGCCAGTAGACTACCGCCATAACGCAGTGATGATAACCAAAGCGATCGTTGTAAGTGAGTTGTGCATCTGAAGCGGGCACATCCCAGAATATGCAACCGATGCAAAGTGAAAGCACCGCCGCCGCAATCAGCTTACTAATCCAGGTGAGCAGCGATCCCGGTTGTTTGTAGGCGGCAAAGCGTTTTATTAAAGCTTTCGTCTGTCCCCAGAAACCCGCTTTCCTTGTGAAGTTGGGCAATGATGCCGGTGGCGCGGCTAGCGGTGGTTCGGAGTTGATTTGATCCCACGAATTGGCCAATGATTCGATGCGTGCCGATGACTCCAGCATGGCAGCAGCTGACAGGTCATCCAATGTAACTAAATCCACTGCAACGGAATAATATGCTAGTAGATACATAAATATTTATTTGTAACCAACACTTACAGTAATAATCGGCTGGGTTTTTAAAGGGCGGACAAGGATAGCCCAACTCGCCCATATGTCGTGGCAAATCGGAACGACTGCCGGAAAAGACAGTACGCCCGCCTGATAACAGCAGCACACTGGAACACATTGAGAGTATTTCGAATGTGGGTGGTTGTAGTGTCATGATCACAATACGGCCACCACTAGCCCATTGTCGCAAATATTCCACCAGAAAGAATGTGTCGAAGATGTCCATATTACTGGTAATCTGATCGAGTATGAGCAGTGATGACTGTGCAAGCAATTGACAAGCGACGCTCAGACGCTGCTTCTCGGAGTGTGTGAGCGAAGACACGTTCGATGCGCGCACGGTAGTCAAACCCAGATCCTCGATTAGCACATCCATCTAATGCGGAAAGAGATAACTTAGTTTGCTTTGTTCCTAAAATATTTCTACTTCACACACTTACCCTCTCCTTGAGGTCCGTTCGATCCAGCGGTCCTCTTAATGCGGCATGGAAATTCAAAGTACATTGCACGCTCATACGCGGATCCAGCGAGGATACTTTTAACGCCGGCACATAACTGCAGAGCTCACGTAAGCCGCGTCTATTGATTTGTTGGCCATTGATGAGAATTTCACCACCCATACGCTCGTGTAAACCCGCCAAGCACTCCGTCAACGCTGTGCCTTCACGTTGCGACGTTGCCATTATGGCGAACAAATCGCCTGCCTTAGCTTGTAACGAAACTCCGCGTAGACATGGATTCACATCCAGACAGTGCACCTGTATATTGGGATAGACAAGTCCGATACTCGAATGTTTCCGGCTGGACATAATGTAGCTGGCATGTCCACCGTTCGGATGGTCTGAACTGCGATTGCGCGATGTGCCATAGATACGTGATTCGCCGTAGTCATAACCGATGACGTCAGCGCCACCGGCCAACAAATCGGCTTCACTGTGCGAACGATGACCGTAATGCTTGCCATTCGGCATATAGTGATGAGTATTGATGTGTGTGCCCACTGTCGTGCGGGTGCCAGAGGAAAGTAGTAGCCATTATAGAAAAATTAGCACCGGTATGCCAAAAAAGGCGAATCGATAAAGTAAACAACACTTACCAGCTATGCTTGCGCGACTGTTCGCCTGTCGCAGCGCCGTCATGGGTACGCCTTGTGCGCGCGATTCGGGACGTGAGCTTGGTATGCCGCCAATGGCACGGAAGTCCGACTCACTGCGGTATTTTCTATAAGGAATAACACGTAATTTAGTAAAATGTATTAGTAAAGGTGGGGTTTTGTAATTTCCCCAGTGAGCTCACCTCAAATTGGGCGGCACTCGGCTGCGCGTTGTTTCGTTGTCACTGCTATCGTAGCCAGATGAACCTGCTGGCGGCACACCTGAACTATCGCGGAAGCCACGATTAACACGACCGCGCACGCCACCCGGTCCTGGACCCGGCGGTCGGTGCGAACGCTGCGAACCGGCATTCGGTGGAAATACGCGCGGCAGTCCGAATTTCAAATATGTATACATATTCGATCCCAAGGGGGATCTATGAAAGCGGAAAGTAAAAAAGTTGTTAAGTTTTAGCTTTCGTTTTGACTCGCAGTGAGAACTTACTTCGGTCCGTAGCGCGGATGATTGAGAATTGATTGCACAGTGGTGTCGCGTAGCTGGAAATTTCCATATGGCAGCGGTGATTTGTCCGATGAGCCCAAAGCGGAGTCGGTGAAGTCGGAGTTGAGATTTTGTCTGCAATTGCAAGAAGAAGAGCGGAACAATGCGCAGGAAAATTACATTTAATTCAAGCTTTGTGTGCGGTTTTCTATGACATTATGGATTTCTTTTATTATAACCGTAAATGCAATAAGTTGTTGGCGGCATTGCTGTGCAATGACAACAAAACAGAAATGTGTTGAGGTTGGTGGTTACAAGGGCTTGGCGTTCAACAAAATGCCTAAACGGGCAACCATGGAAGGTGTGGTGTGCTGTATTGTGATGCGCTCAAGCGCTACCTGACATTGGCTCTTGCGGCTCAACGATTTTGATTTAACGTCAAAAATCAATCAATGTTAATTTATGAGCACTTCCGCCTAAGCGAGCTACTCAACCGCAGAATGCATCGACGAAGCTTTGTCTGCGAGCGTTGCAGCCCACATACCTATGCGACCACTCAGTCCTATTTTTTGATTTGTGCGCGCAGAAGCGGAAATAAGTAATAGAATAAAACATGTGCACTTCATGTGACAGGTGCGCTTAATAAGTGGCTTACTCCAAAATAGATGAAAGCTAATTTTTTAACGAAAATTAAGGTCAAATGTTTGGAGTACGAAGCGTTCAAATAAAGACGGATTATTTGACAGTTTCAAATTGTAGGCTTCATATAGGAATTCATATGAATGGTAATATCGTAAACCGTTTCCATTTGGAGATGAAGTGAGAGACCTTGGTTTTAAGCACCCATTAAGTAAGCATTTTAAATGGAACCAGTCCGGATCCGAAACCCGCTGTGTTAGAAACAGAAGCCTATGTACTATTATAACCACTATAACATGCTATATGTAGGCCCTTGTGAAGCCAAAGAAAAGTAGAATTCCTGTGTTAGTAGCCAATACAAATTTGCATAGGCGTTTGACTTCCATTCCCGTCAGTTCGGTGGGATGTTTCTGAAGGAATGCACTCCCAAGTGTTTCAGTCTTGACCTCCCAAACGCGGGACAGTCAAGAAGGAAGTGTTAAGTTATTCCCACCTCATCTTCGTCCATACAGCTTCTGCAAATCACGGCTGGTAAGATTCCCAGCCTTACAGCGCGGACGCCAATATAGCAATGGCCTGTTAAAAGCCCCACAACTAGGGAGAGGCTAGCCTTAATGAGGGCAGAGAGATCTTGCGATTAATTTTGGGACAAAAATTGTTTGCAACAGCGCATATACCAGCGCTGGCCAAGCTACCGCGAAGATGAGTTCAATACTAGTATCGCCGCACTGCTATATGAGGAATGGATGGTCACTTCTCTGAAGCAGGCTGCACTCCGGAGCAGTAAATCTATTACTACCTTAATGGTTGTAACCTCGGCTTGGAAAACATTGCAATAGCCAGGAAGTCTGAAGCTGAAGATTATAGAGAGCTGACAGTAAACGCCTCCACCATCATTTCCCACAAGCTTTGACCCATCAGAAAAGAAGCTCACTGCCCTCTACTCCAACGGCTTCTTCCCACCCACAATTCCCTAGCCGCTATTTGGGCAGAGAAGCAGCCGCCAGAGTTCGGTTTGGCGACTCCTTGATCCAAGTGATCCGTTATGAAGTCAAAGTGTATGAGGATTTCCGCGTAGAAATAATCTGATATCATTATCTATCTTTAATTTAGGTCTAACATTTTTCAACATTGTTTTTGGGTTCTAAACTCTAACACTCCTTACAAATTAGCTTACCTATATATCGACCAGGCATGCAAGTCCTCTGAGGCCGCTGGCGGCTGTGGTGTATGGGGGCCGTGAGGTACAGAATATCGGCGCTCCTCGCGCGATATCTTTTTCGATGCATTGAAATTGCTCAACTCCATTGTCTGCAAAGAAGAAGAAGAAATTAAATTAAAATATTTTAGCAAAATATTATATAAAAATTTGCATAAAAATATTCACATAAAAGTCTGTGTATAAAAACTAAAAATATTACTTAACAACTACGACAAGCGTTTATAGTGACAAAGCGCAAAAAGAACCTTCATTAAGATTTTCACACACTGCAAATTTCTTGAGTAATACCGCGTAAACCAAAAAAAAAACGACGACGAAGTCCGTTGTGAAAAAGTTGACCGTTTAGAGAAGAACACTTTAAAGCACTTTGCTATAACCGTTGCTGGCGTTTTTCACATTAACTGCAGCTTGGGGCTAGAAGCGGTTTTACCAACGGTTCTACATGTTTTTAGTTGCGATATATTATAATTACAACTTTGGTGGCAGGTACCTGTTCGTGGTGCGTTAGTGGGGCACCCATAAAAAGCGGGCATTATTTCTCATTACGACGAACGAAGTGTTGCAGGGCGCTGGTGCTGGGTTTCTTCAAGCCTACTTTGTCATTTTAATATGCGTTCAACACATCATCAGTTATATAAATGTTCTCTTCTAGCATTTCTAATGAACCCTAGCAAAATTATTTATTGCTTTTCCTTCGCAGAACACAGAACACCGAACACAGAAGCGGAGGCAACAGCGTACGCGCCAAGAGCATTACAAATTAGCAACTCTGCCGGTCCGTTCTGCATCTAATTTTACTTTCCGTTAACAATTTTTCAACGTAAAACAACAACAAGTCGCGAATTGGGTCAAGCAGCTGGCCACGCGGGCTCAAACACTCAAAGCCAATAGCAGACAAAGAACGCTCATAAGCGTTTGGCGCCCAGCTTCCACTTCAGTGAACTCATAAAAAACACGTGACACCGTGAATTTTGGCGTTTTAACATGAAATCCAGTTAGAATTTGCAGAGTTTGAGTTTGCGGGTTTCTTGTTTGGTCTTTGCTTTCAGCCTTTCTTTGCGCGAATATTCACATATATGGTGATTCGATGGACATATATATATATATATATATGTTATATATATATATATATGTATATATATATAAATATATATGTACGTGTATACAAGTATATATTTACCCACCTTTATAAGTAATACACGCTTATGGCGCTGTGCTGCTGTTGCGCACGCGCTTTGTCTGCGTTTAAGGTAATATTGACTAACTGGTGTATTTTGCTTATTCAATAAATGTTGTTGTTGTTGTTTATTAGGCTTTTACCTGAACTCTGCTGTGCGGTCAGCAACATTCCTTAACAGTTAGTATTTATTTTATTATTTATAACAATTTGTTTGGAGAAAACTTCAATATACGTATATGTACATATGTATGTATGTATTTAGTTAACTATTAGAGTGCGCAAACACGAAAAAAATTGGGTTTGCTTGCCGAAAGTATAACGAACTAAGTTATAATTGATCTTGCTATACCAAATATTAGACGTCTCTATCTAACATGTTTTACAGATTTAGAATCGAGTATCTCAAGAAGGAATCTTATTTTGAAGCAAGGAAATTGGAATTCCAGTGAACTGAAAGTTTAAGAGGTTACATGAGTTTACGAGTTTCAAAAAATCGATTTTAAGTCTTAAATTTTTAAGTTAGTTCAACGAAAGTTTGATATGTTACTTTTTGTCGAGTTAGCTAGGCTAAGTTGTCTTTAAACAGATAGTCAGTACAGAGAACTCGAGAACAACTCAACCGATTTTCATGAGATTTTACACAGGTCTTTGAGATACAATTCTTAAGGACTTGGATCAAGGACTTTTTTCGAATGCAACTATTTGAAAAAAATGTCGCATAGTTTTTATTTATGTTTTGTAAAAATCTCTACCGAAAATTCAATTTTTAGTTTTTGTTTTCCTAAAATTTTCGCTCTTTTCCCTTATATACTTACCCAAGCCTTAATTACAGTTGAAACTCTCTATAAGGAACTCCTATATAAATAAATGAGGAATGCACCGCGACCTTAGGTCTATTGTGCAACGAAGTTTTCTTTATTGCGAAGCAATTATAAGAACACTGTGTTTTGGGTCTACTTTGAGTGTACATATTATAGTCTCCATATAGCGAATTTTCTTTATAGTGAAGTAAATATCCAGTCCCTTGGAATTCGTTATAGAGAGTTTCGACTGTATATAGTTTCCAAGTGATTATTAAATAATTATTTCCTTCTCCTTCTTCTTCTTCTCTTCATTTGTGAGATCACTTTATACTTCTTTTTCACTTCTTTTTCCACTCATATACCGCTGAAAAGATCTTAAAAAATTGAGCAAGATTTTCATATTGAATACGTCCCAATCTAATGTTCCCACATGGTGACACACAAACATACGCACCTTTAACAAAAAAACTTATACATGCATTTATCGAAATTGCTGCGGCGGTCAGAGTCATTAAATTTTCATATGATTCATAAAATTGGTTAAGAAACGGCGGAAGAATCATGACACAAAAATGTCTGACATTTACCTCAGCGGGTTTTTTGCAGCAATTAAGTTTAAGCCATATTATTCGCTTCGTTATATTTAATTATATGTGCTAACAGATATATACATACATATATAAAATAAACATAAGCGCGATTTTATTCGAGACTTGGTCAAAGATAAAATAATCTTGCATCCAAGCAAAGGAAATTAAAAATGTCATAAAAGTCGCTTGCTCATGGGTACTCATGTCTTTATAACCAAAAGCGGTAGTATCACAAAAGCGGCGCATTTACTATATAAATTTGAAGGGGCAATATTTTGTATTCATGTTTGAGCTTGTGGAAATGACACCTGAGTATAACGTTTTCTGAAAATTTTATTATTATCCTGGCTTAGACAAGATTTATATGCTTTTGAAATCAAATAGACCGAACTTTGGCACGCCATGAATTCATAACTCCTTTGCTGCAAACTGCAACTACATCTCATATTGCCTGATGCCGAAGAGATAATTGGAATAATTCTTGTTTTATTTATGACCGAGAGGAAATAGATATGACAGTGAAATCCTTGCGGTGACGTCTTGTGATTAATGAAACCGATGAAATCGTTAGGGGTTTGATTAAACTATTTACAAACATATTGGTAGTGAGCTTTTTGTTTACCACAGAATAGGACCATGATGAGAGTCTTTCATCCGTGTCTGTTTTATTCCTTTCACGAAAAGATGCTGTATCTAAATTAATAATTCAAGACCGGAGCATACTCTTATAGAACCCCCAGAGGTGATCTAGTGACTGATGCCCGATTTTAAAGCTGCTTTTGACGGCACGAAGAGGAGCTGCCTCTATGCTGCGATGATTGAATTTGGTATCTCCGCAAGACTAAGCAACACCAAAAGCTTCGTCAGGATCTGGAAGGACCTCTCCGAGCCGTTCGATACCAAGGAGGTTACAGACAAAGCGACTTCCTTTCGCGTGACTTTTTTAATCTACTCTTGGAGAAAGGAGCTCGAGCTGTAGAACTAAACCGAGAAGGTACAATCTTCTATAAGAGTGTACAGCTGCTGGCGTTTCTCCAGTTTGGACAAAGAAGCGAAGCAAATGGGTTTGATAGTGAACGCGGGCAAGACTAAATATCTCTTGTCATAAAAAAAAAACAGTCGCCGCAGTCTCAACAGGTGCTACTTCGGACTGAGTAGGCAATTGAGAACTTAAGCCCTCTCTTGACGAACAAAGACCAATCTCTACAACTCTCTATGATGCAGAGGCAAGGACGATGACAAAATCTGTTGAGTCGATGTTTGAACTCTCTTCTGCGGAATATTTATGGTCCTTTGTGCATTGTCAAGCGGTGAATCCCACAGTCGATGGAACGATGAGCTGTACCAAATATACGAGGACATTGAGACAGCGGTTACGACTCATGGCATCTGAATGGATGAAAACTCTCCAGCTCTGAGAGTATTTGACGCAGTACGCGCCGGCGGAAGAGGAAGACCTCCACTCCTTTGGAAAGTCCAGGTGAAGAAGGACCTGGCTTTACTTGGAATCTCTAGTTGGTGCTAAACAGCGAAAAGGAAGAACGACTGACGCGTACGCGGAGTCTACGCCGATAAAGAAGAAGAAGAATGAGTCACCGTAAGTATGACGTAGACGTCAAATCCAACATTCCGATTTTGATACGACAAATGACTGATACAAATTTTAGTTTGACAAAAATTTAGTTTTACATTACGGTTCTGTGATTTTAAAACTATGAAATGAGCAGTTCTGAGTTTATTTCAATTGCGTAATTCCAAGCAAAAAAATGCAAATATAAAATCAAAAATAAATACTTTAATTTCCTTGAATAACTTAAGTACAACTATAACCTTGAATGATTTAATTAGATGTGGCATTTCATTCGAAACCACTCGACTTAAAATTTAGGACGGAAAATTAACAGGTTTCGCAACACCTGTCAAGTGTCTGCCTTCTGAATGGCTGAGCGGAAATGAAATTCTTGCGATTTTCACAGGAAACACATTGGACAAGTCAGACTTAGAAAAAAATATAAACCGCTTATGATTATTTATGACTTTTTATAGAGACATAAACATACACAAACACCAACAACTCTGAGAATGTGCAAATTCAAGCATTGAGCAGCGAGAACAATAAGAAGCGCATATTACGACATTAGCGTTCTAGTTAATGCATTATTTTCTTTAATTGCTGTTTAAATTTTCTACTTCCATTACGGTTACGCGTGTAATAGTAGTTATGCGGCACGCGGGTGGCGCGGAATTCGCATGCAAATGAGTTTTTAATTAAAGTTGCAACTCAAGCAATCGGAGGCATGCCACCACAAAAGACTACAACGCATAAGCGTGCGAACACGGTATTACGTAAGCGCGTAAGCTGACCAATATGGATGACGGCTGCTGGCTGCCCGGCTGGTTGGCGGCCGACGGAGCTGAAGACAGCAGACGCAGCGCCGCCAACGTGCACCATATGTGGCAGCAGCGATGGCAATGGCTTGGCTAATAGATCGACGCCAACCAGCAAGCGTAAACAAGCCTAAACAACAACAACAACAACCACAAATAAGCAACAGCCGAATGCAGCAATGACAACAAAGCCAGCTGCGCGCATTTAGCGCACCGCCAAATAAAATGGCTTGGCTGTGGCTCGGCGCAGTGGCAGCGGCAGCTACTGTTTGTGTTGGCGCGCCGGTGCAACGAGGCGTATGAATTTCCGTTTTGTTTTGCCTGAATTTTTTGTTGTAAATGCTGAAAATTATTTAAGCGTTCGTCTAAGCCCTGAGGAAAGGTACACAAGCGCTATGAATGAACCGCGAATATTAGACGAGAATTAGCAACAGTTTGCAACAACAATAACGCATCTATTTAAATATTGTTTGAACGCTAATATTTGTATGAAACGGTGTATGCTTGTAGTGATTAGCTGATAACCCGCAAATATGACGCGAATGAAAACGCTGGCACAACATTTCTATACCCGCTGCCATGCATACGTTTCTTAATACATATGTACAATCATATACATATACACATACGTATATAGTTGCACTTATTTGCGTATGTGCATGTGTTTACTGAATAGATTCATTCACTTCGGCGCACTTTTACTTTCTACGCTGAACGGGCGGGTTCAATGCACACAACATCACTTTGTTAATGTTTTGTTAATTGCTTTTATTGTTGTTGTTATTATTGCTGTCGTTGTTGTTGCTGTTGTTATTGTTTTAATTTATGATCACCCTGGCATAGTAGGCCAGTTGTTAAATAGCTATGACCACAAAGCAACAATGTGAATTACCTTTTAATCACATATGGCCGTACGACGACGTACGAGTGTACGAACTAACACTAGCCCGAGTGCTTATGTACTCGTGCATATGTATGCTTAATGTTTGTAAATTTAGTTGTAAGCGTAATAGCGGCGATTTTAGTTAATTTGCGGACGGCAGTGAGATGGTTTTTCCATCAGTTCAGGTCTTTTGTCTTAATCTTTCCTGCTTTAGCTGTAAATATGCAGTTGTGTTGAGGAAATTGGCAGTGTTTTTGTCTTTGGACGTAAATTATATAAGCAGAAAATGTGTATGTACCACACTGATGGAGAGAGGCTAGGGTAGTTTTTTCCGAAGGCAAGTGGAAACAACTCAACCTACTCAAAAAAATTTAGGCCTATAATCTTAACTTCTCTCCTGCTGAAAACGCTAGAGAAGATCTTGGATGCACACATTAGGGCCGCACCACCTTCTAGAAGCTTGTCCCAGGTACAGCACGCATATACGACGGGCAAACCAGTAGAGACTGCACTCCATACCCTGGTATTTAATATTGAAAGGTCTCTTGAATACAAGGAATACGCTCTTGGAGCATTCCTGGATCGGTCAACAACGTATAGTATTCAGTCAATAGGTGTTGACCCCGCTATACAACGTTGGATGAGAAGCATTTTGACCTCTAGATGGATAAGAGCAGAATGGAACGACACTAAAATGACGAAGGAAGTCTGTAGAGGTACTCCCCAAGGGGGAGTGCAATCTCCGCCTCTATGGACATTACTGGTGAATAAGCTGCTAAGGAACTTTGAAACCAATGTGGCATATGCGGATGACATTGCCATCTTAATGACGGGTAGGTATCTACAGACCATTAGCAGTATTATAACCACCACTCTCAATACAGTTCAGAACTGGGCATCGCAAGTGGGTCTGGGGTGGAACCCACAGAAGCGGACTTGCTTGTGTTCACAAGAAAACACAAAATTCCTCCATGGAGGATCCGTTCGATAAATGCGATACAACTCTCTCTCAAGGACCGCACCAAGTACCTTGATGCTAAACATCTAATTTCCAACCATTTCTGCTCCACTGTGCTTCTAGCGGAAAATTGCGCAGCAAAATCGGCGGGACGACTACTATTACATATAGAACATTCGGCCATAGCTCGGTGGGTAATGGCGGTTGGGCAAACACCGACTACACGACTCCACTTTTCAACTGGGAAAGAAGAATCAAAGTAAACGTAGAAGAAGAAAGTTGGCGTAAAGGTATGTTAGCTACGCGCAACACTCTAAACATCTATACTGATGGCTCGAAAATGAAAGATAGAGTTGGTGTGGGAATATACTAGTAGTATAGTATAGTATATAGTAGTACTGTGCAGAGTTAGGCATAAGACAACATTTTAAGTTGCCGGACCACTGTTTGCTATTGCGAAAGCAGCAGAGCTGGCCTCTAATGCACCTGCAGGTAATTCCAGAGTCAACATCTACGTAGACAGCCAAACAGCAATCAAGGCAGTAACCTCGTATCACGTATCGGCCAGAAGTGTCTTGGAAAGCAGGACAGCGGTGAAAAGTGTTGTCAGAAGCAAGGAACATCATTTCTACTGCATGCCAGGCCACAAAGGCATCGAAGGCAATGAAATAGTGGACGAAATTGCCAAGAATGGTGTACGGCTAATACCAGAAAATGTGATCAACAATGGGAACCCATGCATTGTCTATACGACGATCTCGACAGAAGCATGGTAAAGAAAATCAAAAAACTATGAAACGAGCTACCTGGTTGCAAGATTGCAATCGTCATGTGAAAAACGGTATTGGCACTCAAAAGAAAAGGCTGTAGGAACATGATGGGAATACTAACTGGTCGCTGAATGGGGCTGATAGGTCGAGAAGACTGAATGACAATAAAAAACCGAAACAAATTTCGGCCCACAAAATGACGAAAGGCTTAATTTTTGCAGAACTTTAAATAATATTAAAGGAATTCGTCATCCTAATATTAGTAAACTATTCGCTGCTACACTTTCCAACAATAGTGTGCCAGTGTTGACGCCGCACCCTAAAAGTACTAGTTTAGTTGCAGCCACTAACCAACCATTTTTGTTTTCAAATAAGTGCAATGTGCGGTTCACTTTGTTTTACTATTAGCTCATTTTTACACAAATGTACGTATGTATGTACATAGATTAAACAAATTTTTTCTTGGAATAAATGCAGTTAAGCGCAGATAGTTGGTGCGTGCGAGTAATGGAGCTGCTGTTTAATGCCTGTTGTTTGCAATCAAAATATTGCCCACTAATTTCATTTTTTTATTGCTGTTATTTTCTTTTAGTTTTAATTTTTTAACGGTTTTTACATTAACTTTGCGGTACAAAAACAAAAGACGCGTCTGCCTATTACAGCATTTCTTTCACGCAATGAAAGTGTTAAGCACTTGAAAAAGTGATGCCAAATTTTCCAACTCACAACTCCCAACAAGTGATTAAAATAAATTTTATTAAATGTGTGTTTTCCGACATTTATGTGTGTAAATGAGTGGCTTGCCATGTGTTGAGCCATAAAAAGAGCGCCTAAACTGTGTTCATATGCAAATGAGTGTAGGTAAACTGATACCTAACAGTTGTGTGTTTGTCTGCCGCTATCAGCGACCACGGGTCAAAATCGACTATAAAGCCTCATTAATTATGAGTTTTCATCTGCTTTTTGTTTTTGCTTTCGGCGAAGCAGCCAAAGAAAGCGAAAGTCGCGAATCTTAGTTATTTCATAATTTCGTAAAAAAATGGCATTAAACATTTTTAAGTCATTAATTTCATATCACTTAACTTATTATTAACTTACGTAACTAATGTAAGGCAGCTTAGGTTTTTGTTGTACGAAAGCTTAGAAAGTCTAGAGTGTTTTTATAGTGGAGTGTGTGCTCAGTGTTTTAATGTGAGCAATAACTTGCCTTATTTTTAATTTCCTTATAACTTTTTAATGGCTTTTGATGAAATAACGAGTGATCCAAGTTGAGGTACTTTGCTCAACAGCCATTTTTTGACAGATCATGCGTAAGTCGTGTCAAGCAAGTTATTTATTTGTTCAATATTGTTTAGTATTTCATCATGGCAAGACTTACGCCTGAACTACGTTTACGAATCGTTCAACTTTATTACGAAAATTTTCGTTCTGTAAGGATGTGTTTCGCGCCCTTAGCTCAACTTATGGTCAACATAATCGACCTACTGAGCGCACTATTCGCAACACCATCCCCCATCTTCAGATCCAGTATTCATTATTGAGTAATATTCGATCGAGTACACGAAGAAGGCGGAGAATTACCAGCAACTCGGACTGACATTTGGAGCGACTTGGCGTATTTTATATCGAGATCTTAGATTGAAAGCAACAAAATACAGCTTGTGCAAGAACTTAAGCCTCTCAAACTTCCCAGCGACATAGTTCGCTCTATGGGTTCTTGAAAAGTTTCAAAAAGATCCGACATTTTCGAGCTAAATTTTGTTCAGCGACGAGGCCAATTTCTGGCTTAAAGTGCACTTAAATAAGCAAAATTGCCGCAATTGGGACGAAGAGCAACCGGAAGAGATTCAAGAGCTGTCATTTCATCCAGAAAAAAACGGTTTGGTATGGTTTGTTTGCTGGTGGAATCGTCGACCCATATTTCTTCAAAAATGATTCCGGGGAGAACGTAACCGTCAATGGTGACCGTTCAATGATAACCTACTGTTTGATGCCTGAAATTGAAGCTCGCGATCTCGGTGGCTCTTGGTTTCAACAAGACGGCGCCACTTCCCACACATCGCATCAATCAATGGATTTATTGAGAGAACTCTTCACGGTTTGGGCCGTTTGATTGCCCACCAATATCGTGTGATATCACACTGTTAGCTTCCGCTTCGATTCAGACCTTAGAGAAAAATATCACGGGTGTCATTTGGCAGTTACCAGTCGAAAAGTTCGAAATTCATTAATTGAAATTCAAATTATCGAAAATTGGGCTCAACGGATGGACCATCTGAGACAAACAGGGTTTGTCCAGAAAGTAATAGGACTGATTTTCTTCTGCCGCGACTGTATTTCGGTCAGAGTCAGGACAAACATTTTCGCGGGACGTGTTTCTGTGAGTGGTGCATGACGAAGGTACGCGATTAAATTCTGTGTGAAACTCGGTAAATCCGACAGAGACGTTTGATATGATCAAGCAGGCTTACCCAGTTGTTGCTTTAGCAAGAATGATTTTCGGTGGCACCAGGCCTTTTTGGAGGGCCGGGAAGAGGTCGCTGATAAAGATCGTACTGGGAGACCTGCGACGATGCTCATTGTCTTCTTTGACATCAAAGGCATTGTCCACTATGAATTTGTTCCTGGACAAACCGTCAACGCCAAGTTTAACGTGGAAGCCTTCAAGAGGCTCAAACGAAGGGTCAATTAGGTCCGATAAGACGGATGGAAGTTGCATCACGACAACGCCGCTCACACCGTCTTTCCGACTTTTTTTTTTGTTTCCTTGCCTGATAAGGCCGATGAAGTTTTTAAAGAATTGTAACGATTGGTTAAATAAATTTTTTTAAATCGAATCAGTCCTATTACTTTCCGGACAAACCCTTTAGCCGCGGTCAACATTTGAAAGAGGAAGTATTGCAAAATATAAATGCCAAAGAATGTTCTTTCGAGTGATAATAAATATTCCACATTCAATTTGAATTTTCTGTGTTTTTTTTTTTAAATAGGGAACCTCGAAATGGATCACCTTTTACATACATTTTTAAGTATATTTAATAATGAAGAACCAACCACTCGAAAGTAATTCTTTTTGGGTCAGAGCTGTCAAAAACTTGGTTGCAACAAGTGGCATTCATATCACCAACCTATAATCATTACTGTACTCAGTATAACGGTACTGGTTAAATGTAATGGATACTAATGCAAACAAATTAATTAGCCATAAAGAAGAAACCATTTATTACTCGCGGTGGCAAAGTCAAAAGGAATAGAGTCACAAGTCCACTACATCGTCTAAGTGAATATTTATATGTATGAGTGTATGTGTGTCAACGCAACGCCACCGACCACGGCTGAAGTTAAACAGAGCACAGCAGAGTGACCGTGCAAGCGATCGATTGGCCATCAATTTAGATTCGCGCTCATTGTTTGTTGCAATGTCGACGACGGCGTGGCAAACAAACCCGTTTGCAATAAACCGTTTTGTTTGATTATATACTGTTACCGCACTCAGCAACTGGCAACTGGTAAAAGCCGCAAACAAATGCGTTTGTATCGATGTACATACCTACGTATGTGCGTATTTGTGTGTGGCTGCGTTATAATGTTTGTGATTTTTATTTTTTCTGCGCCAATAGTTTGCAATTGTCATTTTTAATGACGGCAATGCAGCGCGCATCATGTAATGTCCATTATGTTAGGCTCTAAGTGGTTTCACGTACGTATGTACATATGTGTGTGACTTCCTTGAAGATACTCAATGAGCTGACTAACAGTGAGTGTTGTTCGAATGTGAATGTATTGGGGCATATCTCTAACTGTGTCGTCCGGTTAATGTCACATTGCACTTTTCTGCTCCCAACTGATGTTTACATACTTTTATGACCATCTGTGTAAATTGTTTTTCATTCAAAGTTTCATTTATTGCTACTCTAGCACATAGGTCATTGCTAACTGTTTGTTGTTTATTAACTGTAGTTTTCTTGTGAAACGCATTTTGTGCTCTATTTACATACTTTTTTCGCATGACAAATTTAAGAAGAGGCTTTTGTCTTTTTAATTTGTAATTTTAATATTTTATAACGGGTTTTTCAGCAGGGCCGCTTGGCTTCGGAGCCAGTGGCCTCAACTTTAAGAGCGCTACTTCTAATTTATGGTCGTCATAATTGTTCTGTCACATCAACTATTGAGCGTCTAGGAAAAAATTTGAATCCACAGGCACAGTGCAAAATGTTCCCGTGCCAGTGAGACAAAAAAGAGCCCATAGTGTCGGGAAGATTGCTTCCGCTATCGCATCAATCAAGGAAGACCCAAATCAGTCTGTAGCATGTCGTTCTCAAGCGTTGAGCATCTCTGTGACGAAAAGATCTTGACCTACTATCTTTACAAGATCAAATTGACGCAAGAACTGAAGCCGCTTGACCACCAGAGTCGCCATATGATCGTGAATTACGCTGAGAAACAACTTGAAAATGATCCGGATTTTCATCAAAAAATCATCTTCAGCGATGAAGCTCATTTCTGGCTGAATGACTTCGTCCATAAGCAAAATATGTGTTATTGGTCAGGCATCAATCCACACGTACTCCATGAGACAACATGGTATTCCGAAAAAATTACGGTTTGGTGCGGTGTATGGGCCGGCGGCGTCATTGGACCATACATCTTCCGTGATGATAAAGACCGGCACGTTACTGTGAATGGTAATCGCTACCGCTTAAATTTAATCGAATATTTTTGTCTCGAATTGGATGATATGGACTTGGATGATATGTGGTTCCAACAGAACGGCGCCACAAGCCACACAGCGAATATCAAATCGATGTATTGAAAACCAAGCTTGGTGAACGTGTTATCTCACGAAATGGTCGAATCAATTGGCCGCCTCGATCGTGCAATTTGACGCCGTTAGACTATTTCCTGTTGGTCTATGCCAACAAGCCAGCGAGGATTGTTGAACTTCGTGCGAATATCGAACGTGAAATTGCAATAGTATCGACCGATTTATGCTTAAAAAGTATCGAAAATTGGGTTCAGCGTCTGGAATTCTTCAAGTGTTCCCGTGGTGGCCATGCAAAAGAAGTCGAAGGCATGGAATGTACTTTCACAGGAATAAAGAAAACTTTTGTAGTGCTCTTATTGGAAAACCCGTTATACATATTTTTTTCTATAAAGTCGAAAATGTGAATAATGTTTTTGGTCCTGATATTGTAAAAGCCAATCATGATTGTGTTTCGATTATTTTGGCACTGCACAAAAAGCCTTAGGAACCGCTTAAATAAGACTGGATATACAAAAAAGATCTATGTATTGATGCTATACGCGTTAACCCTGATAATTCGGAACAAAATCGATCCATGGCTCACTTACAACAAAGTGACGCGAAAGCCAGCACAATCGGTGACCAACCCAGAATTAACTATCAAAAAGGGTTTGCTGTGTGTTTTGCTTTAACTGGTAGGCAATCATCTACTATGAGCAGTTCACCTACAACCAAACTATTAATTCGGCGCTTTACTATTAACTATTGAACCATTTGAAGGTAAGATCGCCCAGAAGCGGCTAGTTTTGGACAATAGGAGAGAAATTGTACTCCATAAGTGACTCGTCTGAAGCTCAAAGAGCTTTGTTGAAAGTTTCTTATGCAACTACTTTTTAGTCCAAATCTAGCACCATTTCATTACTATCAATTCTTGTTCATGCAAATAATTTCGTTGGTGAAAATTTCGCTTTAAAAGAAGCTTGTTAAAATCGATTGTGCCAGTGTTTTGCCAAGAGTGTGTTGGGCAGGCCACGAGGGTTTATTTAGAGTTGCGCTATGAAATTATCTACAAAGTTTGGATTTTATCCAAATTGAAAATTCCAACTATAATAATGGAACCTCTGAAGAAGTTTAATTTCAAATTTTAACCCTTTGACGATAACTTCATCTTACAACAAATATTTTTAATGTCCGAAAGTAATTGAGAAAAAATGTTGTATACTAATTAAATACTCATATGTAAAATTTAATCAATAAACACTCTTAACATACATTCATGACTTCTGACATATACACATAAATGCCAATCATTTACAGATATTCACTAAACAATATTAGAAAGCTCTGTCAAGGCAAAAGAATCTTCTCAAATGGAGTAACGCTGCTGATGATGATAAATTGGGTAAAAATGTAGCCATTCAACTCAACTAAAATAAACTAAACTTTCGAAGAGTAGAAAAGCAATTTGTCTATGACAAGAAACATTTAGCGCTGCGGAACACCCGCCGAGCGTCGGCCGTCGCGCAGTTAACCCCCCAACTCGAGCTCAGAGATTAGCGCCGACTATCTTGTAGCGAGTAAACGCGCAAATAACTGCGCATGCTTGCTGTCTGATGAGACGAGCGTAAGCATAACTCATTGGCACCTGCTCGGTCAACAAAAAACCAACACGAACGACAACATACATACATATCGATGGCAGAAGAGGTTGTGAGCAAACAAGAAATCTTCACTAACGCGTCGCGTTGGAATGTCGGTCAAACTTGATTTTATGAATTGATTTAATGTGCGCGCACTTTGCTACGAGTAGAGATATTCTGACAACGCGCAGACTCAGCACTCGCCATTCATATACATATAGTATATATATATATATATATATTATAGTATAATTATAAACATGTGTGTGTGTGTGTGTGCGTGAATGCTGTGTACCGAAAGTCAGCGGAAATGTGAAAATTCATAAATGAAAGTTGGGATTTAGTGAATGTTTCGCTGCTCACTTTCGGATATGTGTGAAAAATGTTTTGAGGCTAGGCATTGTTGGAAAGGTGAAAGGCGCGGCAAGAGTGGCAAAATTACGCTAAGGCTGGACCAATTTTTCGTATGCAGAAATGTAGATTAGTGCGTCGTAAGCTCGTCTAGAAATGTATGTATGTAAAAAACGTTTATGAGCTCGATTTAAGTAAGCCGTCACATATTTAAGTGAAATTCTTATGTCTAGACTTTAAGTGCTCGAAATTTTGTTCTTAGTCATTTATCAAAAGTTGTATAAAAACAATATGGAAACAAATTGGGGTAATAATTATTATATTTTGTTTTAATGGCGTTGTTTTTTGCTGTGAAAGCGAAAATGATGCTTCAAATGGTAAATTTTAAAGTTATGCGTAAAGATAATGTTGTGGTTATGATTCGCATTACCCAAAAAACTCTTTTTTAAAATTTTTTATACACATAGCTTTATGAGAAAAAGTGCTCTACATTTTTATTTCTCGTAATATTTAATTTAGTGTTTTTAAAACTCTTGATATACATAAGTACTTTTTGATATACAAAATTCACATTTAGTGTTTTTGTACTAAAAAAGTTATAGAATATATGAAAAAAAATAGATTTTTTTGTTTTCATTTTAAGAAGGGTTATCGCTAAGAAGATCATGAAATCAGATCTATCTATATCTATTACTTTTCAAAGTTTTGGTTACGCGAAAAAAATCACTCTTAATCTTCGAACACAGTATCAAGAAAAAATGTGAATGTTGCTGTTGTAGTAGCCTAAAACATTTCAAATTCACTTTCAGACATGCAGGCGTATTGACAATCCTTGCCAGATATATTTTAATATATCATAAAAAAATAAGTTGAAGTGTGATTAGAAATACGAAAAGTCTTTTTCGACTAACCAATATTAAATGATCACCAACGAGCTGAGTCGATCTAGCCATATACGTCTGTCTGTCTATTATATTTGTTAGCTTGTCGTATAGCTTATTAAAATCAAGTTCTCGTAAGGAAAACTTATTTATTTGACGAGATATCTTCACGAAATGTGACATGGCTTATTCTTTGATTAATTTTAGAACATATTGTTCGGATCGAATCACTATAATATATAGTTGGCATACAATCAGGCCGACCAAAATTAAGATGCGTAACTATTAAATGATATTTTTTCTTCATTAGGTAACCTTAGTTGGACTTGATGATAGTTTATATCAAACAACATGATTCCGTTATTCATACATGGTATAAGAAATGCAAATGTGAAGAGTTTTATAGTTTCGGTGCAACCGAAGTTAACATTGTTTACTTTAATTACATAATCAGTACTGTCGGAACCCAGTTATAGTTTCATAAAAGTGATTCTAATAGCTAACTCTTCACAGAAAAAGTAAAAATCATCAGCGGCAGCTTTAAACTTGAAGATCCATCTACAAGGTCTGTCGCAAAAGAAACAGAACTTTTAAATATAACTGTTTCTGGTGGCGTCACCTATTGGTGGATATATGAAATAAAAAGTTTGATCTCTTGTTGACATTTCGTAAAAATTTTAAGACAATTGGATAACTACAATCGGTGTTATCGATCAAAAAGTGACAGCAGCTTTTGGTCTTTGAACAAAGAGCAAATATTAAATTTTGTTTTAAACTTGGGAAAACGTTTACTGAAACATTTCAAATGATGAAAAAAGTTTATGGTGATCAGTGCCTATCCCGTAGTAATGTGCATGAGTGGTTTAAGCGATTCCAAGAAGGTCGTGAGGACCTCTGTGACGATCAGAAGTCGGGCCGGCCAAAATCAGTGATTACCTAAAACAATATTGAAAAAGTGCAGGAATTTATTAAGAATGAGCCGAAATCTTCTTTGCGTTACATGGAAATGGAGTTAAATATCACCAAAGACTCCATTCATCGCATTTTGATAGATAAATTGGGTCTACGGAAGGTGTGCTCCAAGTTTGTTCCGCACAAATTGACTGACGACCAAAAATTGCTCTCATCGATCGACGCTTGTGACCGATTATTTGACCAAAAATCACCTTTTAACCATTAACCACTCCCCGTATTCACCTGATATGGCACCGTGCGACTTCTTCCTTTTCGGAAAACTTCATTTGCCCATGAAAGGACACTGGTTTCAGGACATTTCAGCTATCCAAAAGGCGACGACCGATATTCTCAAGAGCATTCCGAAAAATTACCCTAAACACTCATTTGAAATGCTAATTGACCGGGCTAAACGCTGTATCGAAGCACAAGGAAACTACATTGAATAAAAAATATAACTTTTGAAAAATATAAATTTTTTTGTTGTTTTTTTAACAGTCCTGTTTCTTTTGCGACAGACCTTGTATTTAAATCTAAAGAAACATATTCCACAAGTTTTAGGTGGAGATCGGTGAAACATCTAGCAACAGCGAATATTCCATTTTTTCAGTATTATAAATTTTGAACATAAAAATCGCTTACTCCTCAATAAGCTGGAGATAATTAATTATTGTTTCTCAAATTCCCCTTATAACTCCATTGAGTACACACGCATTCACATGCAAGACTTTGTAATAAAAAATGCAAACCATTTTAAGCGGGTTAAGAAGTTGCTTGCCCCACAATGCCCACATTTCTATTATGCACACGTCCAAGTGAGTCATGTGTTTTGTTTTTGTCTTTTCTAATTTATTGTTGTTGCTGCCAGCATGTTATTTATTTGCTAAATTTATAACGTCAGGCATCGTTGCGTACAAGCCAAGTCATAAACCCTCGCCACAGCGCGCCAACGAGTTCAAACAGCACATGCAGGCACACACACACACCCATACGCAGGCAGACAGAGAGTCACACACACCCACCGCATGGACTCCATTTCATTGTGGCAGCCAGTCGGCTGCAAAAAGTTCGAATTGTTAAATGTTTGTTACAGTTATCACAATATTTTTTTTTTGTTTTGTGTTTTAATACATCCATTGTGTTTTATCTTTTTGTTGTTGTACGTTTCGCGGCTGCGCCAGTTAATCATTGCATACATTTTGTGCTCATCCCTTTTTTGTTTCCCAGAAAAAGCGTTTTTGACATGAAAAATTTCACTTTCTCGCTGAAAATTCTGCAATCGCCTTTATACACGGTTTTTGTTGTTGTGTTTGGTTTTTGCATTACGCGCTTTTTACTCAGTCCTACCAATTCGACAATGTGAGACCCCATTGCTGATATCTTTTGGACGTTAGTTGTCTGGTCGCAACAATCACTTTCAATAATCGGTATTTACAAAAACAAAAATAATATGAAATGCACTCGCTGTTGTTGGTGTTGCTTTTGTTGTTGTTTTATCGTTGCCAGCGCTGACATGGAATGCTGTAATGCAAGTTTATATTGCACTTTTATGTATAGTTGTTGTTTTTATTGTTGTGCTGCTACAAAATTCAAATTGTTGTTGTACATTTTATCTTCCTACAGCAATTTGCTGTTGCAACACGCAGTTTGTGGCAAGTGTATCGCGTATGCCACATAAGCATGTGTGTACGTGTGTGTGTATGTTCGTATATATACACTCGGCTCGCTGTCGCGGCTCAGTCCGCTTAAATTCGTGTTAAATTTTTGATGACCAAAGAAAGCAAGTTGTTGTAGCGCCTTTGCAAAGAGCGGCTAGTGGGCTGGTGCTTTGTTGTTTTTGTTTTCGTTGTACGTGCGTTTATAATTTAGCCTTGAGTGAGCCAAAAGTGATCAGTCAGGATTTTTCATGGCGCATGATTGAATCATTACAACAGGAATACGGTCGGAGTTCGAAAAGGCTGAGCGAACGTGGGAAGCAAATTAATAGTTTTTTTTTTTGGTTTTTGATTTTACTTTTACATGACAACATTGTGACAATTAAGTTTTGACTAAATAAAAACGTAACTTATTTTCTCCGATTAACGAAGTTCGCGCAAAACGTGAAGGCGAGTTTATACTCCTCCAAATTTAGTGAAAGTAAGCGCTTCAGGTGTAAACGAAAGTTTTTAGTGGCCGTTGAAAAGGGTTATGATCATAGTGTGGCTATTAAATGATGAGATAATAATAAGAGAGATCCAACGTAGGTATTTGAATGATTATTTTGCTATTTGTGACACGTGTCTCTATCATGTACAATTAACAGGTATTAAGGGGGAACCAAAGTTAGGCGATTCAATAAAATTTATACATTTTTGACAAAATTATCAAAGTATATTGCAAATAAAGCCCCCAACACCTTCAGTTATTAATGTAAGTAGCTTATGCCCTTCAAATAAAATTCTATTTTTTTTCTCAATACGACTTTTTTTTTGAATTTGAAACTAGTTTGAAAAATTTTCAACTTTCTTTTGTTTAAAAAAAAAAGTTGAAATAATGGCAAAATATAATTCTTAAGCTTCAATGATCAATATTTTAATAGCATTTAGGTTCTTATAAAAAAGGACAAATTTTAGAAGTAAATTCCAACCTTGTTTGATTTCAGATGAAACTTGCAGTCTCCATAATGTTTGCAAAACGCAAAAACTAACAAAATCTTTTAAGAATCTTGTAGTGTTCACTAAAATATCTGTAAATTTCCAACGAACACTTCAAAAACATTCAAAAACCAAAAAAAAAAAAAAAAACATTAAGAAAATGCTATCATAATCTTATTTCTCCACTTAAGGTGGCTTAGAATGATTTCAGAAGCTTTTAATTTATCAAAAGCATAGTTGAGGATTTGTGGCAAAATGTCAATAGCATTTGCGACGAATATCCTTATTTGATTTCAGATAACTTGCATCCCCATAAGTATGTATTCCAAAAATGTTTGTGTCTCTAAAATATGGATTTATTCCTTATTATGCGCGTAATGAACAACTTAAGATCACCTACACTTTGTTTCTCTCTTTGATGTTGTCACTTGTCAAAACAAATAGCAGACGATTTGATGTAATTGTCTTTGATAGGTTATAACGAAATAATTCGATGCTTTCTTTTTCTAAGATGGATGACTTTCAATGCCACAATCTACTGCTTTTTTGGTTCCCTTTTCAAGAATAAGACCCTCAATAGGTATTTTTTTTCTAAGAAATAATTAATATGTATTTAAGATGAAGGACTGTCCGGTTGGTGCTGCAACATTAGGTAACTTATTATTTTTATAATTAAGTCACATGCTGCACTTCCGGTTTTTAAATTGCATTTAAAATGAACATTTATCAATGTTGTCTCAAAGCGCTATAACTTTACTTCACATAATGCTCTCAAAATTGTTAGGTAACAGTATTCTATTAGCATTTTCTCTTTATGCGTTGACCAAAACAATTAAAATGTTCACTAAGAAAGAGGAAAAAGTGCACAAAAGAAACTTGGAAATTGCATTTGTTTACATTTCAAGCCAATTGCATTGCATTTATAATTTCATCATCGCCGCATGGTGAACACCGCTTGGCGCCTTACATGCTTCAAAGCGCGCTGTCATCATTTGAGTGAGAAGTTAGTTATTATAAATACAATTTTATGCACACACATATAATATAGGGCTAGTGAACGTATGCAGTGGCTATTAGGGCAAATTATTAGTTACTTGTGGAAATATTTAAACAATTTTCGACCTCTTTTTGAAATACAGGGTTCTTAGGTGAGCATGAGTTAGTGTTGAGTTGAATGTTTTGTGTGTTTAATAAAATAGAAAACATTTATTATTATTATTATAATCCAACGATTACCCTTCTCCAGCCCAACAAAAATTTAAGACTTAAATTGTCACGAAAAGCGAACCGGGATATTAAATTTAACTTTAGACAGAAGAAACTGCTAACTGTTCCATTCAGAATTTTTACTAAGAATATAACACCAAGCATTTATCTACGATTAGTGTATTAATGGAAGACTTAACCTAGAAAATAACCATCAGAAATGTCTTACGCCGAAAATTAAAAATTACTTGTACCGCCTCTAACTTCTCAAAATGGATTTGGAAATTAGGGTTCCATACAACAGAGCCATATTACAATATAGGTCTAATCAAAGTTGTAAAAGGTGTTTTAGTAACATATGAATCTCTAAATTCTTTAAATCAACGTTTAACAAAACTGGGAGTACCTTTTGCTTTCAGGATTATATAAAGGATCAAAATAAAGACTAAAATTAAGCTTAGGAACCAAAGTAACTCCCAAATCAATAAAGTTATAAGCTTGCTTTAGTAAATAGTATTTTATTACATAAGGAGAGTAGAACCCATATCAACGAGAAAAGCACATCGACTAACATTTTTTTGAGATTCAATGACAAATCATTTATATCACACCAAGCAATCAAATTGTTTCAGTCTGTGTGAAACAGACACCTTTCAGCAATTGAAGTATATGATTTAAAAAGCTTTACGACGTCGGCATTTAATAAAATATTTGAGAATTCTATGACAGAAGAGATATCGTTAATAAATAAGAAGAACAGAATGATGACTGCATGTGGAAACCTGAAGAGACATTAATTGAATCTGAAAGAGTATCATCAAATATCACTCGTTGTGTTCTTTTATAAAGATAAGAAGATACCCATTGAAGAAATCTTGGTTGAAAGCCCAGAAGATCAAGTTTGTGTACGAGAGTTGAGATAATTGCTTTATCGAAAGCTTTGCCAAAGCCAGTGTATATATCATCCGTATGCTTGTGTTCCCTGAAACCCAATGATACATGGTTTACAAATTCAAGAAAATTTGTTAGAGCAGATTTCCCTTTGATAATGATTCCTAAAAAGTTTTGAAAACTATTTCACACTGATTTCTAAAATATTTTTTTAAATAAAATCATACAAATATTTTGCTTTTAATTGTGTACACTTAAAGAGCACAAAGTCAATGTCAAGAAAATTAAATATAGTAATAATAATAACCAAACAAACAACAAAGCAGTACGTGTCAGCAAGTGCCTATGAACGAAAGAAATGTTCCATAAAATTTATAGACTTGAGGGCACATACCATAACAAAAAAAAAAAATTAAACAAAAATATTTAAAATGCGTTTTTGGTTCAGATTCATTTTAATTAGCTAAACATAAGCACATACGCAAACAAATGCTTATGTATATACATATGTACTCAAATATGTATATACTCATTGTTGAACATATGCTAGTAGCATGAAGAATGTGTTGAAATATAATTTCAACAGCTCTAGTTCAGCACGCTGAAGGTCGGTCGCATTTGTTTAACAAAGTATTAAATTTGATCTCTGATATGTGTCGCTGGGTTGGCTTTGCGCAATTAAATGACTTTGTTATAGTACCGATGTTTTAAATGCTTTAATAAGCACCCAAACAACACATATACATACACACAAGTATGAAACAACAAGTGTATAAATGTGTATGAATATATGGTATGTATGTATATATACAACGGCAATGACACTTAACGGCAAATTACCTTGACTATTTAGCTTCTATTTACATTAATAACTAGATTTGCATATATTATATGTTGTAAATTTATTTTTTATATGTACAAATTTTTCCAAAACCGCTAATTTATTTTACGGCATTTCGAAATCGAAAGAAGCAAGTATTAGATATGTGCAAATATTTGAATAAACGTAATTATAAATCACTAATTATGTGTTTGCTTGTTATGCATATTTCATATATCAACTTTTTCATATGTGTGTAATTTTCATGTTTGTCTGATTTCATCCAGCATTGGGGTTTCTCTCGCATATTTGCCATACTTGTAGTTTTAGGTGCGGTCTCACTTTTAGAATTGTCGCCTGCCATTTTGTTGGTGTGGCATAACAATTAAGTTTCGCTGATTAGACACTTCGGTATGTGTTGGCGTGCTATGCTTAAAGTAAGCTTACATGTGTAAGTATGTATTTGTGCATATTTGCATGCAATTCACAATTCAATGACTAATGAAGCTTCTTCGCAGCAGTGCATTTGAGTTTGTTAGAAATTTGTTTGAAATTTTTTAGCGAAATTGCAGTTTCTTATTTTATGAGATAATGTACAAATCTTATTTCATTTCTCATGGAAGTGATTGATATTTTTTGTTTTACAGCGGTTTTCTCTCTTCGAACTATCAGTAGGTAGCTTTTGAATGTATTACCGGTATTGAAAACTTTTTTTAAAAGTAATACAGGTATTTTAAAGAGTCTTCGAAATGATCACCTTCCTCAAATATATGTGCATTGAGAAAAAACTGTTCTATTAACAATCTTGTCCAGGAACTTTTTGATTTTTGGCTTGCTTTGACGTGATTTTTTTTACATCGGCTCACCTTTTCCACCATATTCGGCCGAATGATCCTCTATTTCCGGATCGTAAGCATAAATTCAAGTCTCAATCGTGCTTTCCTTTTCTTAGGCCCAAATGATCATTCAAAATGGTTTTCAATGAATCTTCCGATATTCCAACGATGCCAGTAAGATTTCTGACTGTTAATCGCCGATTCTCAAGCACTAAATCCTTTACTTTATTTTTTGCGCGAAATTTAAACTAAAAGGTTTTAGGTATGTCATGCCCACAGTTGAGTGTTGATGAGTTTATTTTAAGAACTAAATCTAACTTTAATCTTAAATTCAGAAGTGTATTGAGAAGCAGGTCAGGAATGGAAAGTGTTGCCAGAAGTAATCCACTTCACTTCTACTGCGTGCCAGGCCACAAAGGCATCGAAGGCAATGAAATAGTGGAGGAGATTGTTAAGAATGGTGTACGGCTAACACCCGAAACAATGTGATCAACATTGGGAAACCCATGCATTGACTATACGACGATCTAGACAGAATTATGGTAAAGTTATCAAAACACGTTAGAATGAGCTATCTGGGTGCAAAACTGCAAAACGCTAGATCGGAAGTAAACAAAATTCCTATTGGCACTCGATGGAAGAGACTGTAGCAACATAATCAGAATACTAATGTCATCACTATGATGTGTCATCTCTATTTCTTTTACATATACTCATACACTTGTTCATTTTCGTCTATGTATTCATTTTCATTCATTTTATGTATTTGTTAATTTTGAGTTCAAGTTTGTATTCAATGCTAATGTAAAATCAGTTGACAAGAAGTAATAAAACCGAAAGGTCCATTTGACAAGACTAAGTGTCACTAACTAGTCACTGTTTGGTGGCGGCATGCACCCGCCAAATAGGGCTGACAGATCGAGAAGACTGCAGGAAATGTCTAGAACAAAGCACCAGGAAAATAATGGAGCATATCTTGTGTACTTGTCCTGCATTGGCAAGACTACGCTGTAAGCATCAGAGGTCTCCACGGTATGATATACTGGAGGAGGTAACCACAGGCATACTAAAGGACAACTACTCCTCATGGACTTAGTAACTGAACTCCATCTGGTATCGCAAAGGACCAAAACTAGTCTATGTGTGGCTCATTGGATTATTCAACTTGTTAGAGGGCAGATTAACCTAACCTAAGCTATCGGAAATTTTTGCTACAATTTTAAATGAGGAAAGTTTGAAAATGAGAAGACTATGTATTTTCATAAATTCTTCATGAAATCTGCCTCACAACATTTGAAATTCCTGGCGTGGAAAAAATATGTTCGCAATAATAATTTTTTCTCACTGTATTCTTTTGGCTCCCAACCTTTTATATGTACCTTGTGTATATGTACATATGTACATGTTTGTATGTTTATAAGTCACATTTACACATGTGTATACATGAAAGCGCTTAAATATTTCCACATGCAAATTTTTTACATTTTTTACTATTTACAGGGCTTGCAGCTGCAGCAGTCAAGTAATTTTCGCCAGCATCTAACTTGCAGTTTCTTCATGTAATTTGCGCGGCACGTACTGCTATGCTTGCATGGGTTAGACGAAGGCATGTATAGTATGTATGTAAAATGTCTAGTATATGCATATATTAGAAATTGTTAGACTGAAATAAAACAAAAACAACGAAAAAGCAAATTGGCAAAATTCGAATGACACAAATTCCACAAAGCACACATAAATTTCAGCCAACAAAGCTGGAACAAAAAAATATAAAAAATAACAACAACAAAAGAAGACTTGCCTATTCATATGCTTAGCGAATTGAATTTCAGCAGGCGTTCTTATTACTTTGTTGGCGAGAATTTTTTGTTAACTTTTCCAGTGACTTTAGCATGCGGCTTTGTTTTGGCGCAGTGTCTACCACATCAATTGAGTAGCAATAGCAACAGCAACAATTTGGCTTTATCTATTGACAGTCATGCTAACGGTGAATTCACTTACATATCTATGCATAAGTGCTTACACACATACACACACACTTGCGCACATTTGAGTACTTGCATGATCACGAAAGTATACATTTACTGCTGGCTCCTTGCCGGTTCCCACCCACGGTCGTTTGGCGAGAGATAATGAAAGATGTAATGGCCAAAGCATGAGCGCTCGCTTGTGTGCGGCAAGTAAACGCCGCGTCGAACAGCAACAACTATGCTGGCGGACTCGTAATACCACGCAACACACACAGCCACATAATTGCTAAGAGGTACACACACATTCATAAGCATTCAGTCACTCAGCCAATGGGCCGTCAGCTGTCATGCGGTCACAACATGAGCGTCGGCTTGGAAGCGGTGAGGCGGCGCAGTGGCGGAAAGTTGCTAATTCACAAGTTGAATGACATAAATTTAACGGTAAATTTATGCGCAGCGCGGCAAAGTGGCAAACCGTCGAAGGTGCTGCCTTGCGCCGCTGAGAAAAGCATAGCGCAGAAGTTGGCTAAGAGGCCGCCGCGGGAACTATAACAATGCGTGTTGAATGACATGAAAGTGCCCGAGTTAAGTGTAAGGGGGGACAGTGTATTTGTATTTGTATGTATGTGTGTGTTGGTAAATGAATTTGTTGCGCTTTTGAGGCGCTGCGTGCAGACTTCTTGTGCCATTCTTGAATTAACATTTGAGCATGAGTCTCTGCGGCTTTCGTGTGTATATGTTTGCGTGTATGTGTGTGTTGTCAAAGCTGTCATTGTGTCAAAGCTAGTGTATTTGTAGCAATGTTTGAATTTATTCCTCAAATGAATTTCATTTTTGCCCGACTTCCACTCGCGTGTTTGTTTGCGTATGTACGGCGTCACGCACGCGACCGCAACGCATGCGCTCACGTCTCAGCTATTGTAAGTTACATATTTAGGCATTTTTTGCTACTTTCCATGTTTACTTGCTTTCACACACTCTGCTATGCTAATTCAATTGAAATCCAATGAAAAATAACTTAAGTGGCAATGCGAAGAAGTTAGTGTGCACGCACTGCGCCGCTGCAGCATTACTGGCAGACAGCCCATTTGTACACGCACTTAGCTGGGTGCGTAAAGGGGCAACACACGTTTTTGAAAACTGTGCATAAATTTCATTGTTTACGGTTATTTCGAACTAATTGTTATGCACTTTGTGAACCGTGGTGAAAATGCAATCAAATCAACCGAATCAATTAAATCAAACCAAAGGGGCTCAGTCATGGCTGATTTGATAGAATTGAAGGTGTTCCAAGTCAGATTTTTAATGGAAACCCTACAAACTATGTGTGGGTGCATTAGTATGGACTGTATCGACAGTAATTTTTGAATTTCAGTTACGAAAAGTTAGGTTGGGTTTCTTTTTTTTTGTTAAAGGGGTTCCCCTTATTAATCGATAGCATATATAATTGAAAATATTTTCAGAAATTTTCTAATCTTCTTCGCCTTAAACGCCTATTTCTAGGGACGTTGCTTTCAGCATCGGTGACTAAAATTTTTCGAAACAATTTTACCGATCGAAATCAAATTTTCGTAAGACCTTCTTAGATGATCATTGAAGGAAATTATTTTTAATGATAAATTACCATTTCTAAGCTCCTCTGAATATTTTTTTATACAAAAATCGATTTTTTTTTGAAAGCCGCCATTTTGCCAAAATCCAAATTCTTGTACCATTGCCTGTAGTCATCTGTTGTTATAATACGAAATGTCGGGTTTTGGCTTTGAGAGAATTTCATATAAAAATGACTTCCTCACCTTCAGACGATTTTTGCCGTGATCAATAAAAATATGTGACCTGGTCTACGAAAAGGGGGCTTAGGTGTCAAAAAAAAGGAGAACAATTAATGAGATAACGAGAAACTGACGATTATTTTTAACAGCTTTTCCCAGAAAACTAGTTTTCGCACGTTAGCCCCCTTTTCGTAGACCAGGTCACATATTATCAAAATTTCCTATATAGATTTACTGAAAAAAGTTTTGTTTTTAATGTACCGCCTTGAAGGCAAGTTCAGCCTGAAGGAAGAAGAAGTGAAACGGCTGACTTGGGCTAGAGAGGAGGTGAAAAACGACCGGGCTCTCTTCGCCGCTTGTAGTTGGTATAATGCCTCGGATCCAGCGTATGCTAATCGCATTGAAGAGCGTACTGCTGAAAAGAGGCTGCGTTCGACGGAGAGCGAACCTAAGCTATTGGAAGCCTTTTTAAGGAGAATGAACGCCGATCCGAGCGTGCCCATGCCGTCATTTGATGGAGCAGGATGGCTAAGCGGAGTCAAAATCTTGAAATGCAACGACGACCCGACGCTAACATGGGTAAGGGAAGCGATCAGAATGCTTCCAAACGTGTGGAAGCAGCGAAGCTGGAGGTGGAAGACTGCAGCACGCAGTGAAGATAACCATACATGCCTCGGTGGACCCGAAAATGCTCAGCGGCAGAACAGACAGACAGAATCCGGACGTGTCAACTACCGACTGGAGGATATTAAGCGTGGCAAAATCCATCAACGTATTATCAAGCACACAAAATTCCTATTAGCACTCGATAAGAGAGACGGTAAGAATATGATGGGAATGCTAACCGGTCACTGTCTGCTGGTGACACACGCCCGCAGGATGGGGCTGACAGAACAAAAAGACTGTAGGAAATGTTTTGAGCAGGGCATCAGGGAAACATTAGATCATCTCATGTGCACTACGCAAGTACTACGCAGTAAGCATCTGGGGCTCTCATGTTATGATACAATGATAGAGGCATCGATAGTGAGACCGCAGAGTCTGTTAAAATTCGTCTCAAGCGCAGGCATCCTAAGCGATGACTATTCCTCTTGGACTTAGCAAGTGAACTCCATCTGGTATCGCAAAGAACCAAAGGACGGTCTATGCATGGTTCATTGGCCTACCAGATTAATCTAACCTAACCTAAGGTGTCGAAAATATATACTTCTTTGTTGTTAATGAACAAAAAGGCTTTTTGTAGTAAAGTGAGTTAAAAAAAAATACAACAAATATAGCGATGTATTATACTTTATATGCCCAACAGACTATGTAAAGATCTTCGTAGCAAGGAAAGGAACTATTAAAAACGAAGAAATACTAACCAAAATTAAAAATATTAAAAAAAAAATTAAAAACTATATTTATTCATAATTTATTCTATAATATTTATTTATTATGGTAAAATTTACGAAAATATGTAAAACTTTATCTTCAAATTCTACAAACATAATTCGTAAAAAATATAGATTAAATATTCTTTACCATCATCATTTTTAAGATGTTAAATTTATTTTATTATGCAAGAAACTTGTTTCATATCTTTAAATTTTTTATTTATTTTTTACATATTTTTCTTACGAAAACTGCTGTAAAATTATTACTTGAGTGTTGAATGACTTCACTGCTCATTGAGTTCGCTGCTTAAGTCTTTTGAATCGATGCCAACTCAAGCACTGCGCATTCGTTTCAATTATGCATATGAACAGAAAAATATGTAAAGACATTTATATGTGCACACTCCACTAACAAACACATTTTCACACCTAAATAATTATACATATGTGTATATATATGACTGCAATTACTCATTTGTCGGCAAGAGCTGCGCTCATATTTGGACAACTATACTTACAAATGTCTATCAAATATATCAAGTATCAGTAAAATTTGTAAGGCGTTGACAGCTAACAACACACACATATAAGCGTACATATGCATTATATAGTTATATATGCGTATTAATTATAGCAAAGGGAAGCAAAATGTTTGAAATATTCAAATAAAAAATAAAAATTAATTAATTGTTCAAAGCAAATCTTCATTGATCATTATATATTTCATTTTCAATTTAAAAAAAAAAAACAAGCATACAAACCACTTTTAACATTATTTGCGAATTTTGAATTTTTTACGATTTTTGAATTATTTTTTTACACCAACTTCCAGTTTAATGGCGTGAGTAAATTTTTTGCGGTTATTCGATAAACCATAGAAACACACTTGCATCACATATCCGGCGCAGTCATTGATTAAATGCAAACCGGTCATATTAAATGCTATGTGTATAGGTATATTTGTGTATGTATCTATGTTTGTATCAACGAGCATGTGATTCAGCTTTTAGTATGTCTAGAAAATTGTATTTGCTTTGCTTTGGCTTTTAATGTTTCCTTTTTAATATATATTTCATGCTTGTGTACTTGTATGTATTTATAGTATTAAGTACCTTCAATCATAAAATAAATGATAAAATTGTTTGAGTATGCGCTTGCCACAGGTTTATTGCACAGCTGTTGGAAAATGCCATATTTATAGAGGTGTTATGAAATTTCAAAAGCTGGCTACTTTATTAATCACTTTTTTGTAATTATTTCCTTGCATTACTGGTAGTTTGGTACTAAATTATTTCGAAAGCTTGCGCAAAAATCAAGGCAAACCTGTCTGGCCAACCTAAAGTAGCACAGCTTAAAGACGCAAAGTAATTTTAAAGAAAAATAACGAGAACGAATCGCTGCTCATATTTGATTACCAATCAACGACATAACTGTTATCGGCATCAGCAATTAATTTTGTCATTATTAGTGTGAAATAATTAAAATAAATTTTTGCAATGGTTTGATGGTTTGTTCATATTGGAATGCGGTCAAATCTGAAGGAGAAGCAATTGGAATTCGAAAAATGGAAAAATATTTGGTCTAATATGACTTACAGTTTATAAGTCTCATTGCTTATTTTGATTCTACCAAAAAAATTTTTATCATATCTCCTAAAGGTAGGCAATATACTCTTTTGGTACTTATAAAAAGTAGTGAGGTATACAATTGGGCGCATTTATTATAAATTATGTTGATATTATTAACTCAATAAAGTAAACTACGAAAAGAATATATTTGTATTCAAATAGCTACACTAGTTGATTTGTTTTTCGTGGAAATTTACCCGTACAATTTCTCAATATTTTTCTGGCGGTGTCTGGTTTGTGCCACGTGTACACTTGCGCAATTGTGTTACCATTGAGCTTGCGTTCAGGCTTGAGAGTATAGCTAAGACCAAATAAAAAATTTTTGAGTGTTTCAAATATCTATTTATCAATTAACTAACATTTTCAAAAGGATTTTTCATTTTATAAGATTAGAAATGTGGTTTTTTTATGAAGCTGTTTAACTTCGTGTTTTTTTTTAGAAAAATAAATAAAAATGCTGACACTGTTAAATAGCTGTGCTTTAATGGTTGAATGAAGGCCAAGTTGCTAATATAGCTGAAATTTCCTTTGGGTCAGTGAAAAATATTGCAAATTGTCATAAAACATCAATACCAAAACATCAGTCTGGTTTACAACCCGTTTTAAATAACCACGATAGTCAACTGTCCGCCCTCTGGTGACCTCGGGTGTAGTAAAATGAAGTAATGAGATTCAAAAAGTACTGGAGAGAATTTACGGAATACAAGTTTCTCGAATGAGGATCACACGGCAACTTCTGGTTCTCTCGCATGTTAAAAAAACCAGGGCTTAAAGCCAGGCGCAAAATTAAAAAGCGTCATCAAGAACTACGTCTTTTCCTAAAACGCAAAAAAAGTAGACTTTAGAATTGTGGGCGAATGTATTTTGTGCAGAGAAAAGCAAGATTAGTCTTCACGGGCCAGACGGAACATTTTACGTTTGGAAGAAGTCATCAAATACTATTACCAGAGCCGCGATGTCATCCGAACACACAAATTTGGGGGTGGAGAAGTACTTTTTTGGGGTGGCTTTTGCAAAAGTGGTGTTGGGGACCTAGTTCTAATCGACGGAAATATGAACAAGAATATGTATAGACATATTAAGGCAAGGATATTTTTCTTCGTTGGAGAAATAGGGTCCGGACAGTGGCAAAATCGTTGTGATGAAAGACAACAATCGCAAGCAAAAAGCTAAGAAGACAATGAAGTAGTGAAAAAAGGTTATTATGCCAGTCCACCGACAACAAAGGCGGAATTATTTAGTAGATGTATAGAAGTATGGAACTCCATCAGTAAAAATTAATGCGAAGATTTAGTTAACAATGTTCCAAAGTGGATTGAAGCGCTTATTTAGGAGCCTATACTAAATATTAAAACGGTAAAAATTACATTGTATCTTATTATAAAAATTGAATAAATTGGTTACTCTTTTGTTATTTTTATTGCAGACGTCCTCAGTCCGTGATTTGAAAAAACTGTAATTCAATTCGCCCAAACCAAATTAAATACACATTTTTTGTTATAATCGAGATTAGTGATTTTATTTGCTCAATTCGTTTACATAAAATAGTGGCATATTGAATTAAAATTATGGAACTGTGACCAAGTTTCATGCATATTAAGATCTAAGCTAGATATCTGCTTACCACCATATGAAAGAATATTTCATGACGACTTAAAAAAATAAAAAAAAAATTAAAATTTGTATTCTTTATAAACATTTTCAGACAATAGTTAGGCAAACTACTTGCAAATCCATATTATAAAAGCTTTATAATCCTACTCAAACTAGCAACATTAAGTGACCATTGAACAAAAAATATTTGTTTTTGCGGTGTTCACAGCAAAAATACCGCAAATTCCCGTTGGCAAGCCTCATAACGGTTCAATGTAAGCAAGAATGCTTAGAAAAAGAAATAAATTAAATAACAAAGTCACAAAAGCAGTATTAAATAAATAAAAAATGGAACAAAGAACCAAACCATAATCAGTAATCAGCAATCAGTGCTCAGCGTCGGTTCGAAGCAACTGACAGCGGCGGCCACACCTCCTGCCACCGCTAAACCGTTAAGTGCGCTAGAATATCTAGCGACGTGTATAAGATACGATCGCCACTAGCACAAATATTGCCGGCTGTCAATGCGAAAACAGCAAACGCTTCATTAACTACTGTTTCAAGCAGTCGTACGTGTGTATGTGTGAATCGCTGTAACGATGATTGATTTCATTGCCTCAGATAGACGATACGCTAGCAACGAGTTTGTGTCCGAAGTCTATCGTTTTATTTAGAATCGATTTATTAGCTAGTCATTAAGCTTAGAAGCAATTAAAAGATTTCGAATGTTTAAATTTTTCGCTTATTTGATTTTTGAGACAATGCTTATTAGGCGCTTTAGGTGCCAAGAACTGTTAAGGTAGGTGTAAAGTTTGCTGTAAAACTAATTTCTGGTTGAAATGAACTGTTCTCAGAATTTCTGAAAATTAGTGATGAAGAAAAATTAAAAAAAAAAAACTAAACTGTTCCCAGAGTTTCTGAGAATTGAGAATGAAGTAAGATTTGTCATTTTCAATCACGTAAAAAGAGTCCAGTGTCAACTTCTGAAAAAAAAACAATTTTTTTAAGTTTTTTTTGATAGTATTTTCTTTTAAAAATACAATACAAAAATTTTAAATTAATATTTGAGTTACAGGCTTCCAAAGAGTAGCTAATCAGGTCAATCAACTCAATCATGGGTTTTTCTCCAACACCGAAATCACTAGACACGTTTAACTGGCTATTTGGTGTATAGTTCTAAAGGGTGTTCCAAGTAGAGGTGCTTTTTCAATAACCTTTTTTCAAGTTCTTTACAGAAGATGTTTGGAGTCAACTTTTGGTCAACATAATCGGCCTCCTGAGCGTATTATTCGCTGCATCATCACCCATCTTGAGACACAGCATTCATTATTGAATAGTATTTGACCGAATAGACCACGTCCAGCACGCAGTGAAGAAAATATAGCAGCCGTAACTGAGAGTGTACAAGAAGACCATGGAGAGTCGATTCGGCGCCGTTCACAGCAACTCGGACTGACGTATGGAACGACTTAGCGCATTTTCATAGATATCTGAAATTTAAAACGTACAAAATACAGCTTGTGCAAGAACTGAAGCTGCTCTGTCTTCACACGTTCTCTTGAAAAGTTCCAAGAAGTTCCTATGTTTTTGAGCCAAGATGAGGCCAATTTCTTACTCAATGGATATGTAAACAAGCATTTGGGACGATGAGCAACCTGAACAGATTCAAGAGGTGCCATTTCATTCAGAAATAACAATGGAATGGTGTGGTTTGTGGGCCGGTTTAGCTTTTTCCTGTTACATTTCTACAGAAAAAGTCTATGCGGGCAATCCCGATTCGGTTCAAGCGTTGGAGCATACCATCACTAGCATGTCATTCAGTCGATATGGTCGATCGAGTCATCGAAAATTGAACTCAACGGATGGACCATCTGATAGCAATATTCAGATTTTTATAATTAAAAAAAATTTACACTTTTTTGAACGATTTCTGTTCTTTTTGCGCTTCCTTAACTTTAAAAATTAAGCATAATCAAAAAATACTGGTATAAACTAAGAGTTTTTTAAGCTCGTACTCCGAATTTATTCTTTGGATAAAAAAAAAAAACAATTTACCTTTTGCATTGAAAATTATCATATTTTAAGATACATACATACATATATGCTACTTATAACTACATATAAGTATACATCAACAATCATTGCTGACGAAATGCCGCACTCGTCGTGTCGCTGTCATCAAAGCCGTGAATTTTTTAATGATTTCTTTTTTACATGGAATTTCGCAGCAAGTGTTGAATGGAAAGTATCTGCTGCGCTAAGTGGAACTCGATGTGCTGTCGGATTTGAGTCGTGAAAGTGGTACTGTCATGCAAATACACTCACACACGTGCACACACAGACGTGAATTCCCGTTTGACGACAGCATAATTGTGTTTTGAGGAAGCGTTAAGCTGGTAAAAATTGTATACAAGTCTGTATGTATGTATGTAAATTATTCACCTATTCACCGCGCAGATTTAGGTGAATGGCATTGTTTGAGCAGCACCAAATTTGAGGTGTTTTTGTTTTAAAATTTACTCCTCTCACGGTTGACTACACGCTGCAAGCGAACGTAATCCTCGCATAACTTAATGCGATGTGACATAGTGAGCCGAGTAAAGCCAAATCGGCAATATATGGTGTCTATGTAGTGTAAACAAGCTGATGCGCCTCGTCCATGACATTCGCGTGCGAGTGTAACCTTTTTGGGCGCACGACTTTATACAATATTTGCGTACTATGTATCTCCTTATATACATAAGTGGCTACGTGAGCGCCAAATTCAATATCACACGCTCCATATAAATATTTTAATTTTTTATCACTCTGTGTATTTATAAATATGTTAATGAGTTTTAAGTAGATTTAGTAAGTACGCATAACCTTGAATTTACAAAACAAAAGAAAATTATATATTTTTTGAATAAGATTGCATAAAAACTCTACTGTTGCTTAAAGTCAATGTTTTAAGGTATAATTTTGTAAATAACTGTAAATTTTCTATAAAAATATTAAAATCATATTTCACTGTGCTTATTGACGCCAATGCTGCCTGTCCTTCGTTTTAATAAATTTTCCATTTTGCCTCCTAAATGTAGGCTACATTTTGAACGTTGAACTTAAATATATTTAACTTAACCGAAGAAAGCATAATACTCGTAAATAGCAAAAATATAAGCTCTCTTCGCCAATAAAGGAGAAGAAGACTAATTATGCATAACTGTCGCGGAAAAATAGATGCCTTTTAGACTAATTTAGCATAGTTTTTGGCGCGCAGGCGTATATTTTACGATAACACATATATAATTAGACATGCAACCCTTTCTTGATACCTACTGTGGGATTAACGAAATTTTTCGAAGTCACTTAAGACTCATAACATTTTGTGACAACTTTTTGAGCACCGTTAGTTTTCGAAAATTTCATTATTTTGCATTTTCCTTTCAAAGTTTGTCAAGTCATTAAATATTGCTGCATATTTTCCTCACCTTTATTGAAAAGATGACTGTCAGCATCTATTATTTCATTGCCGCTCATTTCAATTTCCTTCTGAGAAAACGTGAGTAAGCTTATTAGCTTTTTATGCGATATTTATGTCTATGACATAATCTTTTTAATTTTTCATCAAGTTTCCAATTATGTAATTTGCAGTAATTACAACATTCATTACCCTTAAAATTTTTGCATATGACTAAATCCACTAGACGGATGTGCACAGAGTCAATAAATTGTAATTACATTGAATATTTTGATTGTTTTTATTTTTTCCTTTAATAATATTATTTTTTTAATAAAATATTTATATTTCATTAAAATTTTCGAGTTTAGCTTATAATGCTGATATGGGAAAAAAATTGTAAGACTTTCTTCATAATTCTAAAATTCTTAATTTATTCTTCAAAATCTAAATCGTCTCCCTCTGTCAAATAATATTCTTTTAGCGCCATTACATTAATGCACCAACGTTTTCTCAATAATGTCTAAACTTGATTTTTACTGAAAGTTTTTCGGACACTTTATCCTTCACGAATTCGAGCGATTCATATTTAATGTCTTCATAGATGCAAGACTCAAAACGATTTTGGTGGAGCAGCGTTTCAGTTCTAAATGATTTTGGAAGTCACATGAAGCTAAATGAAGGCAAAAGTTTGTACCGACGATATTGTTTATAAATTTGATGAAAAACTCACGAAGAATCAATGCAGTCTACGACGGTGCATTATCATGGTGCAAATTCAAGAGTTGTCGGCCCATAATTCCGACTTCGTTTTACGAATAGATTCATGCAACGACGCATAACACTCAAATAATGTTCTTTATTGACAGTTTGGGCGGTCGGAAGTAATTGGGAGTGCACCATACCTCGATAATCGAAGAAAAGTGTCAACATAACATTAATGACCTGCTTTGACATGGTTTTTTCGGCTTCGGATCACCTTTACCACCATATTCTAATCGGTCGAATTGTCTCTTTCTAGGTTATAAGCATAGATCCAAGAGCCATCGCCAGTAATCATACGTTTCATGACATGTTATAGTCGGAGAGCATTATTTCACATACGTTAACGCAACGCTGTTTTTCGAAAAAATTTAGTGATTTTAGAACCAACAGTGTTTTTACTTTCCTTAGACCCAAATGATCTTTCAAAATGATTTTCATTGATCCTTCCGATATTCCAACGATGCCAGTCAGAGATCTGACTGTTAATGGTCGATTCTCAAGCACCAATTCCTTTTTTTTATTGACGAGTTGACATGACCAGTTAATATTGATGGCCGTCCCGGACGGGGATCGTCGTCAACGCGATTTCGACTCTATTTGAATAATTTGTACCAATCAAAAAGAAATTGCTCACATCACAGAATTTAATGGAACTTATTTGTTGAATAATTTCACTCATCGTAAAAATCGCCGAATGCACTTTTGTTCTTCAGAAAAAAATATTTCGACGAATGAGGTTTTGCTCAAAATTTAAATTAAAAAGTCTTATTATTTTTTGCTTACGGTAGTATTAACAAATTGGGCTAGAAATCTAATTTACAAATAATCCTTTCAATGTCTTTCGACTAAAGCTTTTCTTCCATACAACAAATAACGCACAAAACATAGCTATACTTCCCACCCTTGCATATGTATATAACATCCTCCATTATAAAGTTAATATATATTTTTTTTCGTTATTTGTAATTAAATCGGTTAACAAAGAATTAGTGACTGCGCTATATGATTATTGGCATACAGTACACTTCAGTTAAAGCAAAAATGGCGCACGCCATTCATAGTCAGCGTTTGTTATTAAACACGCTTGTGTGTCTATAAGCGGTTTTGTTTAGCAGGAAATCAATGAAATCGAAATTGATACCATTTCTGTACAAAACGAAATAAATTTTATTATTTATCGCATGACATAACATCAATGGTGCGCGCAATGCTGGTGAATATGTGCGTCTGGCAAGGCTGAAATTTGAACTCCATTGAGTTAAGCTTGTTTGCCTGTCCCTACATTTATATACATATGTAGATAGAATATATATAAAAAAGAATATATGAATATATGAAAAAGCTTTAATGCTGTAAGCTAAACAATTTAATTAAATAGAAATTGCCAAACGTGTAATCAGTATTAATACAAATAAGCAAAATCTCAACCAAGCTCAGCCATACTCAGCGTCATTTAAGCTCGTGCGCGCAGTGAAAGCTATCAACTGTCATAAAACAAATCAAATTGGCAGCTTGCAGGTGCAGCTATATGCTTGTACTTACATACATATGCAAATCATCGCTGTGAAGATATGCCCAGTAATTGCGTTGGAATGCAAAACAAGCAAATACATTTTATTAACCTAAAGTGTTTGTAAATAAAAAGTGAAATACGTGAGCTTGTCGCGTTTTTTGTTGAAGCAGCTAATGCAGAAATTAAAAAAATGTATTTGCATATTCTCAGTATTTAATGATTGCTTTCATTTCTGCATAAAAATGCCAATAATTTGTAGACTTTCTACTCTCTTTATAATGTTCTTGAGAAATCCACGTATTTTAAATATTATATGTGCGTATATCGTTTCAAAAATAATAGGGGGCATAAATTATTTAAAAGCTATAAAGTTATATTGTATGTATTCTTGCTTTTGTTCTCTGTTTTTATATTTCTATTGATCTGAGGTTTAGAAGCTTTATATTTTCTTATGTTTACAAGCTTTACTTTTTCCTCTTAAAATATGCCAGCGGCGAAAAAAATTGTGATAAACGACTTGCTAGTATTTCGCATTCATATGTTATTTAATGCAACATTTACAAATTATTTAAGTTAGTTTATATTGTTTATACAAGTAATCAATCATATTTGCCAACAAGGAAGCGAAGCCACTTTGAAAAATGAAAAGTTAGTAAAACTGCGTAGAAATATTTTCTAATAGCATTTACTACAAAAATCAATCTGCTTATGATTTTTATTCAAAAATTAAACGAAATGATGGCAAAGTGACTGGTTTTTCAATATTGTAAAAGCACTACAAAAAGGGTTTTGGGATATCAATAAAATTCTTTATTCCTATGAAAGCACATTCGATGCCATTATATATTGAACTCGATTTCTTTTGCGTGGCCACCATGGCCACGCTGACAGAAGTCCGAACGCTGAACCCAATTTTCGACGGTTTTCAAGCGTAAATAGGCCGATACGGCTGTAATTTCACTTTCGATATTCGTACGAAGTTCATCAATCGTCGCTGGCTTGTTGGCATAGACCATAAACTTGACAAATCGCACGAAAAAGGCGGCCAATTGACTGGACCATTTCGTGAGATAACACAAAACTTGGTCACAAAACTTGGTTTTCAATAAATGGGTTGCGACATTCGCTGTGTGGCTTGTGGCGCCGTCCTGTTAGAACCTTATACTGTCCAAGTCCATATCATCCAATTCGGAACAAAAATATTCGGTTATCATTGAGCGGTAGCGACTCCCTTCACATTAACGTGCCGGTCTTGATCATCACGGAAGAAGTACCAAACCATAATTTTTTCGGGATTCAATGGTGATTCATGGAGTACGTGTGGATTGTTGGTTGACCAATAACGCATATTTTGCTTATTGACGAAGCCATTCAGCCAGAAATGACACTCATCGCTGAACAAGATTTTTCGTTGAAAATCCTAATAACTTTCAAGTTGTTGCTCAGCCCAATTCACAAACATACGACGATTCTGGTGGTCAAGCGGCTTCATTTCTGGCGTCAATTTGATCTTGTCACATAGATGCCCAACGGTTGAGAACGACGTGTGAGATACTGATTTAGGTCTTCCTCAATTGATGCAATAGCGACAGTAATATTCTCAACACTACGGGCTCTTCTTTTGTCTCACTGGCACAGGAACATTATGTACTGATTAAAATTTTTCCACTACCCGCTCAATTGTTGATCTGAGAGGACGATTATGAAGACGCTCTTAAATTTGAGTCCACTGACTCCAAATTTCGGTTAAATTTTAATAATTTCGACTTATTGTTGGATCGTATATCTTTCCATGATAAAATGGCAAACATTACTGAAGACAAATGTCAAAAGAGCGTCCTCGTTAGTTAGGTGTGTTCCCCGTTTGTTGCTGTTTCTTAAACTATTTCATCCTCGTCTTAAAGAGGTTTTTTGTCTTAATTCCACTATTTATTCTATATCGAAAGAATGTCCAATATCTTCCTATTTAGTTAAATCTGACCAAAAGTTCTTTTATAATCCTTTCAAAGATCTTTCTGTTATCTCATTTCAAGAAAAGTAAGAGAAGTTTAAATACAACGACTCGACAACTTCTAAAAGTTGCGGAGTCGTAATTTAGCCAAATTTTTAGTAGAAAAAGAAATTTTTAGTGGTTCTTACTCTAATGTGCAACAAATTTTACAACGCACGCTCTTCAGACTGTTCTTAGCCAGATGAAAGTCCAATTTCGTTGAAATAATAGAGTTTGTCTCAAGTTAATAGTTTGTTTAAGTATTTTCTTTATTAAAAATCTGTACAATAAAGTTAGAATTCTTTAGATTGATTATTATAAGGTTTGTGTAAAAATCGTTAAAAATGTTTTAAAACACTATTGCAAACTATAACTAATCTATAGTATAGTACTAACACTATTTACTTGAAGCTCATTGCAAATCTAATGCCTAAATATCAATATGTGAAACAATATTTACCTCAAATCGACCACAAAAATGTTAATTGATACCTTCATGCTAGAGGCACCTAGAAATCAACCAACCAAACTCACACTTGCACTAACTCACGCACATATATGCACAAATGCTTTATACATTATACTATATGTATATAAGTACATTGGTGTATATTGGTTTCAGCGCAAAATCAATAAGCAATGATATAGAGAAAAGCTGGAGAAGAAAACCCAAAACGAACTAATAGTAAAAACTGGATTCTTAATGCCAAGCGGAAAACGGAAAGAACAATCATAGCTGGTGGAGTAGATGATAGGCGACGAAGAGATACAACAAAAGCAGCAGCATAAATAGCAAAAGCAAGACTCAACAGCATTCTACAACACAAGCGCAAACAAACACAACAACAGGCTAAACAACAAGTTTACAAAGCTTTATGCTGGAGAAATAAGCGGCGCATGCGCTGTCTAGAGAGCAGGAAAGAATGGAAGTACAAGTAGATGCAAGAGAAGTGATAGCCAACGATCATAGTACACATTGGTGCTGCTTTGACTTCTAAGTCGTGCTACGTGCTCTAAGTGAGGGTAAATTCTATGGTTGCTTGAATGTTGAAGAAATAGAAGTTTGAGAAAAGGTTTGTGGAGAAATTGTTGATTTTTAACTGGTGCATATGTGGTGACTTTGAAATCATAATTAGTTTAAGTTTTTTTTTTACTTGTAAGGATCTTATCAGTTGTCGGAGATGCCTTTGATGTTTTAACAATATATTATATTAATATTTAGTTAGAGGAGGAGTCGGGATCTTTAATTGAAAGCGTAAAAAATACAGTTTGTGCAAGAACTGAAGCCGCTGGACCTTCCAAGCGACATCGCTTCGCTCTATGGGTTCTTGAAAAGTTCCTAAAAGATCTGACGTTTTCCAGCCAAATTCTGTTCAGCGATGGGGACCACTTCTGGCTAAATTGGTATATAAACAAGCAAAATTGCCGCATTTGGGACGAAGAGCAACCTGAAGAGATTCAAGAGGTGTCATTTTAACCAGAAAAAGCAAAAGTTTCAGGAGGAGTCATCGAAAAATAGACTCAATGGATGGACCATCTGAGACGTAGATGCCGCCATTATTTGAAAAAAATAGTCTTAAAAAGATGCCAAAGAATTATCCTTCGAATTAAATGTGAAGTTTCCATGTTTTTTCTTTAAAAAAGTAGAGAACTTCTAAATGGATTACCCTTTATATTTCAGTTATCACTTTTAAAGGCCCAGAGACCTACAGAGTGGAAAATAGACACGAAGAAATAAGTATTTAAACTAGCCATAATATAGTTACTTTAGAACCAATTGCTTTCAAGAAAAAGTAATCAGTATTTTCTCGTCCAGCAAATATACTATATGTCTCCAGTATAAGAAATTCATTTCAGCCCTTCTTTTGTTTCTGTGTGTGTGTTATTTGCTCGAGCGTATATAGCCGCTCATATTATTGTTGTTGTTGTTTCAGTTGTTTGCTAAATGCTTTCCAAGATCTTTGACCTGTTACAACGCTGCCGCCTAAGGTAATCATAGCTTCTGCCCAACTAAACCGCCATAATGTCTATGTATATATGTATGTATGTGTGACTGAAGTTACAGAAAAGCAAACAGACTTCTTTGATTTTCTTATTACTTGACTCGTTTTACTCATACTTTTCCCGTTTGGAACTACTCGTTCTCCCTTCGCGATCGTGTAACACTTGTGTGCTTGTGCAATGACGAGTTGTTTGTGTTGTTGCATTTGTTCTTGAATCCAAATGAGTGCGAAGTTGTCTTGTGTAGGTTGTAGGTTGTGCACACGTACTTGCACTGCTGTATTTGTATGTACATATATGTGCGTGTGTGGTGTGTAGGAACTTGTGCCGGTGCGCACCTAATGCGTAACGAAATTAACTGTTAGGGCGCGTTACGTGCATAATAAACGCATGGGCAGGAATTAAAGCGAGGAAATAAGAAATTAACGCTGCCCAGCGGAATGGCTCGCAGGCGGTATTGTTGGTTTTGTTGTTGTTGTAGGGGAGTCGTCATTAAGAGCTTCTAATCTAGAACTGCTTTTATGTATATTTACCGCTGACAAGTGTAATAAAGACGTAATGCAAGTGAGTATGCCTACATACATAAATACATAACATGACTATATAACATATTCATAAGTTTGCAAATAAGCAAAGCGAGATTTAAAAGCATTTGCTGTAGTATCGGGTAACTTTTTATATACATACATTTCTCTAATGGCGGTATATTTGTACACAAAGGTGTTAATTACTAAATGTAGAATACTAAAGTCGATAAGATAAAACATTTATGGCTTTCTAAGGAGGTTTCAAAATATTAAATGCTTAAAATTTCATAATAACATTATAATTAGCGTTAATAGCTCTTTCGCATTTGATAGAAAAATTTATAAGAAATTCACGTATATTTCCTATATAATCCAATTATTGCACAAAATAATATAGAGATTGCTTAAAATCGTTCACATCATAACATTCACATTTATTATTTCTTGATAAAATTTTTCCATCGAAAAATTTATAAGCAAATCGTGAAAGTTTTTTGCGTTTACCAGAATTTGTCACAGCGTAAAAAATTGCGCCAAGCTAAATAAGTGATAAATAAAAATTAAATTTTTTTAACCAAACTTTTTTTTAAAGCAAACATTAAATTTTTTTTTTAATTTTATTATTATTTTATGAAATTATATGTCTTTATGTGTACTTGTGGAAACTTTCAAATTTTAAACAATTTATTTCCCCGTTTTGAGGTCAATTTTATAACTACTACTGTGATCAAATTGAAAGGTGAATTTTTAATTTATACTTCGCGTGTTTTTCGAATCGGTACATTTTTTAAGTTGGTGGTATTGTTAGTGACAGCTATGCTAAATTTCAAATCAAAATATTTATTAGTATTTGAGATACGCGTGGTTTTGTGAGGCTCCAAAAGTGAATTCTTCGATTTTTACTTTGTCTGAATTTTTTGAACAAAGAAGTGCGATAATGCAGCATCTCATACTGCATTGGTTATTCGTGATTATTTCGCCACATTTTCAACTAATATCGTGCCGCAACCATCGCATTCGCCTGATTTCCCTTCGTCTAATTTCTGGCTGTTCAACAAACTCAAAAAACCACTCCGAGGACACCGTTTTGACTCAATTGCGGATATAAAAGCTGAATCGAAGAAGGCTCTGAGGATATGTTGACTGGAAAATTTGTCGGCATAAGTGTCTTGCAGCGGGAGGTGATTACTTCGAAGTAGATAAAATGGAAAAGCGACATCTTCAACTGATGAAAATATTAAAAAAATCAAGGATATGTATGAAAATCAACAGGCAAGTGTTAGGGAGATAAAAAAAGAGCTCGACATCTCTCGCGAGTTCATTCGAATGGTTTTGGTGGATATTTTGGGTATGAAAAGCGTTCTTACTCGACTCGTCCCGATAAAGCTGAATTTATTCAAAAAGAGTACCGTAAACAGGTGTCTTTGGACATGCTTGATCGTGCGAATTCCGATCACACATTCATGAAGAGCATTATAATTGGCGATAAGACATCAGAAACCCATGTTTCAAGACCACAGTCATCAGCATGGAATCAGATTTCAAACGATCGAAGAGATAAAACAATATTCGCTGGAGGAGCTGTAGGCCATCCCAAAAAGTGCTTATGAAAAGTGTTTCGAGAACTGGAAGAATCGTTGACATAAGTGTATTACATCTTGTGAGGTTTACTCTGACTTAATTAAACATTTTGCGTTTTATTTACAATTTCCGGGTATTTTTTGTCACAAACTATACAATAATTACACTTTACTGTACGTGAATGGATATAGAACCAATTTTTTTCGAGAAATTGAGTTCAAAGTAACAAAGTAATTTCTCCGTTTTACAAAGTTGGTCTCTAAAATAAGAGTTTTTGCCTTCCAGATTATTGTTGATAAAGAACAGCATTATTAACAATAGTATGGAAATTTATAACAAAGCAAAAATATAATTTCAACAACATTAACTGTTAAATCAGTGGTTCATAACATTTTTCAGTGAATAGGTGTGCCCATTTGAATTTAAACTGCGCACGTCGAAGGATTTGGAGAATATTTTTTTTTTTAGGTTGATAGTACCGTCAGTCACATTTATGACAAAATATTAATTAGTGTTTAAGATACGTGTCGTTTTGTGAGCTGCTAAAAGTGAGTTTTTCGATTTTTGTGATGTCGAAATTTGTTGAGCAAAGAATTTGCATTAAATTTTGTTTATGGAATCAATTTTCTGCTGCGGATACGTTGAGGATGGTGCAAAAAGAAAGATGAGGCTATGTCTAAAAAAAATGTTTACAAGTGGTATAGTGAGTTCCAAGCCGGCCGTGAACGTGTCGAAGACGAAGAGCGTCTAGGGCGACCATCAACCTCAACCGACGAAGCTCACGTTCAACAAATCAAAGATTTTTTTTTGAAAACCCGTCGATTAACAATTAGAGACCTTGCTGATGAAGTTGGCATATCGAAAGGCTCAGCCAATACCATTTTGAAGGATGTTTTGGGCCTCAAGCGGGTCAAATCTCGACTGGTACCGAAAACATTCAATTTTTTGGAAAAAAGGCGTCGCGTTGAAGTGTGTGAAACGATGCTTTCCGACTACCAAGGTGTCATGAAACGCAGTATGAGATTTGGATCTATGCTTACGACCCCGAAACAACCGATCAATCGAGCGAATATCGTGCCAAAAGAGAGCCGAGACCAAAAAAATCGCGCCAAAGTCGCTCAAAAATCAATGTCATGTTGACTGTTTTCTTCGATTATCGTGGTGTTGTGCATTATGAGCTCCTTCTAATCGGTCAAACAGTCAACAAGGAATATTATTTGAACGTTATGCGTCGTTTGCGTAACGCTATCCGCCTAAAAAGGCCGGAATTGTGGAAAGACAATTCTTGGTTTTTACACCACGATAATGCAACATCCCATACTGCCCTCGTAATTCGTGATCATTTCGCCAAAAACTCAACCCATATCGTTCCGCAACCACCGTATTCACCTGATCTGGCGCCGTGCGACTTCTGGCTGTTCACCAAGCTGAAAAGACCGCTCCAGGGACACCGTTTTTATACGATAGAGGAGATGCAAGCAGCAGCGATGAAGGAACTGAAGGCCATCCCGGAAAGTGACTACAACCAGTGTTTCGAAGATTGGAAAATCCGTTGGCATAAGTGCATTGCATCGGGAGGGGATTACTTTGAAGGGAATGAAATTGATTTGGAAGAATAAAAAAAGAATTTTCAAAATAAATATAATGTCACCTTATTTTTTGGGCACAGTAGTTATTTATTATGCTTTAAGGGGTTATATCCACATCGATTTTTTCAATATTACATGTGGATATAACCCCTTAATTATATAATGTTATAAGAGGTCAAAAAGGGTTAAAAAATAAGATTTTTTTATTTCAAGAATACTAGACTGACTTTGAAGTTATTTAATCCAAGACTAGCGTATTTCACTTTCGGTAAAAAAATAAAAATTCTTTTAATTAATATTTTTCTGATAAAATAATAGTTTTCTTCAAGCAATATTGGCAACATTAAAAAGAAAATCGGATTTTCTTGTAATAACAGCAAAAATAAATTCCTGTGCACCAAAATATTTTTTTTTAATTTTGATGTTATTTTAACCTGATATAGCAGTTACAATGGTTCAACAGGTCACAAACAAAAGTCATTAAACCATATTTCAAAAACTAAAAATATTAGAACATTCACTTATACATTTGTACTTATTTTACACATTTACTTCACCTGTAATTCTACATAAACTCACACATCAGCCAGAAGCCAAACAAATAAAAACGGTAAGTAAATAGTGAAAGAACAAAACAAGAAAACACTTTGCATACGAATTTCCTTTAGTTGCACCGAAATTCCACCCTCTAACTAGCCATTTAAACACAATATTTGCATTTGTTGTAATTTGTGTGTTTTAGCCTCGTTTCTTATCTCTATTTACAAAGCTGTTTCACTCACCGAAATTTATTTTATTTTCTTTATGCACCTTTGTTGATTCTATTGCCACAATTCCACGAAGAGAGAGTCGTTTGTTGTTTGCTTGTTTGCTTCCTTTGTGGGTTGTTGATTTTGCGCGAATTAAGAACCGTAGACAAAAAATAATATACGAAAACAACAACAAATATACCAATAGTGCATACCACGACTAGTTGGGGTATTTATATCAGCGGTTAGCCGTTAAACCACAACACACACACGCGCACCAAACTACGCGCACACCAACAACTGCATAGATACGTGTGTGTGTGTGTGTGCTTTTCTCTAAAGAACAGTGCTGTGCGCCTGCATACGTGTACACATACGTGTTCGCGACTCCACTTGTGTATCTATCTTTTTGAAAATCTGCACAGCTAGACGAAAATTTCGCTTTGCACTCCGTTCGCTGCGTATTCTCGCCGTTAAGCACTTTTCACAATTCTGTTTGGACGGTATGGGGCCCGGTTGGCTTGCGCTCTCTTCTAGTTGGCCACATACATGTGTATGTGTGTGTGTGTAATTATTTTCTTATTTCGCTACAAACACTATACAAATTAGAACTTGTATTTATTGCTTTTTAAACTATTTACTTGCAACAATTCTTGCACTTTTTATTTTTCGCGATTTGTATTAGATTCGATTTTTTTCAAACAACTTGTGCTTTTCAGCTTTCGTGCGTTATGTTTTTCATTCAGTAAATAATTTATGTGGTATGTGTGTATGTATGTATTTATTTTTATTGAAATTGAAACTCACGACGCGCCGCGCGCCGACCAACTGACGTGCGCAAACTCTCTCGATTAACTGAACTGAACTTGGCCTCTGACGCCATCTTAGTCGCCAAGTCCAACTTGAAAATTTCGACTGGAAACTGTTAGTATTTCCAGTTAACTGGTTTCATGCAACTGATCAAATGTGAGCGCAGCGTGCGTTCGCTCAGCGACAGCGGAGAACAGGTGAGTGCTAGATCTAGAATAAGTTGTACAGTGAGGAAAATAAATAATGTGAAAATGAAAAATAGTGTCAAAGTGGTGGTTGTAGCAAAGAATGACAAAAGCTTAAATTAAAATAATTATATATGTATCTTCATCTACCAAATGTTTAACAATTGGTTTGAGTAATAATATATAAGTTTAGGGGTTAAATGGGTTTCCTCGGCTAAAAATCAGCCTTTTTTCAACATTTTTTTTGTATATAAAAAATTAAATATTTTATCAGATTTTTTTTTGTTGCAAACATACACTATTAACAAAAAAATTTTGAAAATTTTAGAAAAAAGTGTTTTAAACTCGGCCATTGCGACGCCATTTACGGTGATCCCTCGGAAAAAAGATGCGTCCGCGTTGGCTGGATAACTCTTTATAGGATCATCTAGAGTGAAAAAATACGTGTTTTGGACAAAACTTAGAACTTGTACGAAGGAAAAAAAAACTTAAAATTGAATTTTTGTCGTACAGTTTTACAAAAAAATTAAAATTTCTGTGAATTTTCGAGGATTTTTTTTCAAATAATTGTAATCGATTAAGAGTTGTATCTCAAAGATTTTTTTTTTAAATTCCATGAAGAACGTTTCTAGCAAAACGCACTTGGCCTAGCTATCCTCGAGCGCATAAGTTCTCAAGGCTATATCTCCGAAAATATTACTCGGAGAACTTGAAAATTTAGGACAATATTTTAGAAGTGTTACGTAATTTAATAAGACAGTAAATAGAAACTGGATTTTTTGAAACCCGTAAGCTCATGTAACCCCTCAAAGAAAAATTTCACAAAATTGGACGATTCACACTTCAAATTACATTTGTGGTCACCATATTCCCCGAATCTGATCTCCAAGGCCTGTTTTCATACCTCGACAACATACTCGCAGCAGAGAAATTTAGTCACAAAGAAGCCGCTGCGGTTGAGGTATATTTTGAAGCAGTTGGCAATCTTGTGTGTCCTTCTTTAAAATTAAACGAATTTGCAGAGTGTTTTATATTTATATAACTAGCAAATATCTCACTCTTAAACTTTTCATTATTCTGAAAATCTATTTACATCGTTGAAAATGAGAAACTTGGAGATATGTTGGTATATATGAAATGATTCGAGCCATATTTGAAAATCTTCTAATTCAAAATTTTTGGACTAAAAATAACATTATTAGGCATTAGGTAATATTTCAACATTGATAAATTTTTTTTTATTTGAAAGTTTAATTAAAAATAAAAAAATTATAAAAATTAAAATCTCTTTCGCAAATAACTTACAATTCATAAAAACAAGAATTTCTTTACAAATTACAAAAACCAAAAATTTATAATACTTCAACTCCATTAATATTCCTCACCTGATAAACACAGTGTACTGTTATTGCTCACCTGCCGCTAGAAGGCACTCTCCCAATCACTCACTTCCTCTCATTTCCTCTATAAATTAAGTATAAGTAAATTTCTACACATTCTCAAGCCGCTCCATTCCAGTTGGAAAAATGTGCTGCCAACCAGCCAGCAACGCGGCTCAAAGCGTGGATGTGGCTTGGCAAGCCGCAGAAAGCCATTCCAGCTTCAGTTATTGCGGAGCGTTTTTTGTGTGCGGACGTGTCGACGGATCGAGCAGCGGTGGCAGTTGGTCCCAGTTGAGTGCTGACTAGTGTTGTTGTTTTTTTACAAAGTCTCTCAGCGTTTCAGCTACCGTGAACTCAGTAAACATTTCAGTGTGTGAATGTGTGTGTGTGTGAGCAAACGAAAAGTGTAAACAAAACAGAAACGAAGAGAGCAGTGCACATTTGCGAGTGTTTTTTGTAGGTGCGTGTGTGTGACGTCACAGCCAAGCGGCAGTACAGTGTAGCGGCTGAATTAATGACATGAAAATGATCGGCAGCGATTACGTTTTGGAGGCGCACAACATTTTCCACACTACAGAGGTAGCGGCGTGATTAAGACCGAAGATATTTTGTTTATAATAATTTTAAAAAAAAAATACTATAATTGTTGTATTAGTGAAATATATTGAGTTAATAGAAATATATTGAGTTTATACTAGAAGAAATTTTCTTCTCAAGTTCGTTGCTTAAGTCTTTAGTTTTCGGCTAACATAGTTCTTATCTTATCTCACAGGTGGATGGCGGTGGTTGCTTCAATGGCGGCGGCATCCCCGCGCTGGTGCTCAAAGGCGTCAACTTGACTGTGCATAGCGGCGAAGTGATGGCCATTTTGGGCTCCAAAGGTAATAAAATGTTATAAAATTATTTTTCTGTACGATTTAAACAATATTTTTTGTTAAAACTTAATGCAGGCAGCGGCAAACGTGCCTTGTTGGATGTGATTGCACGTCGCGCCGATGGCACAACGCGTGGCCAAGTGCTACTCAATGGCTCGCCGCTAACGAAAGCACTCTTCCAGCAACGTTGCGGCTATGTGACACAATCGTGCACATTCATACCGGGACTAACGGTGGCGCAGACGCTGCATTACACGCCAACTATAGTAAGCAAATAAATGAGAAAAATCTTATGCAAATTTCTAAATTTTTTCAATGATTTTATTTTCTATTTAGCTTTCCGGTTACTTGAAAAGCTCAAAAGTACGTCAAGTCCTGGCCGACTTGGCGCTATCTCAAGTGGCTCACAAACGTGTCGAATATTTGAATATGAGTGAAGCCCGTCGGCTAGCTATTGGCATACAGCTAGTAAGAGATCCAGGTGTATCTTTCTAAAATAATATTTTTAGCTGATCTAATTGATTTAAGTGTGATATATTGTGTTGTTGTTGTTGCTATAGAGGCAGAAAACATTCCTGGAGTAATTTGGAGCAATGCTACCGGCATGACAGTTCTTGGCCGGTTAAAATTCGTTTTCGTTGCGATTACGTAGACCCGACTATCGTGGGAAGGGTGAGAGCAATCCAATATGAGGTTTTTATGGGGGTTTTAACTATTCTCGTGCAGTATTCCAAGAAATAGCACATTTTTATACTTATTTTATTGTTCCAAGTTAATGTTTTGGATGTCCTTGTGCTTCCTTTTCAGTATACATCATTCATATACGCTTCATGAAAATATTTTGTCACTCAAATGCGTCGAACTTTGTGCCTGAAAAAGTGTTTTTGGGAGGAGTTCTTCTTCATTTTCTTAATATGTAGAAAACTTTAGCTGAAAGTCCTCATGCTTTGTTGGAGCTTCATGCTACATTTGCTTTAGCTGAGCGAACGCGAAAAAGTGGTTTGAATGATTTAAGAGTAGTGATTTTAACTTAGAACACGAAGAACGTCCTGGTCGGTCCCAAAAGTTTGAAGAAGTGGAACTGCAAGCATTACTCAATGCAGATTGTAGCTAAACAAGAGAGCTAGCAAAATTTTTGAAAATCACTCAGGCAAGCATTTCTTAACGTTTAAATCAGCCAGATAAATTCAAAAGTAATTAAAACAGGTGCTATGTATGTATATGAAGTCAACATACAATTAGCATGTCAGAAATGCTGCTTCAACGCTGAAAAAGGAAGTAAATTTTGTATCGAATTGCGACTGGTGATGAAAAATGGATCCAGTACTACAACCCGATAAGCGAAAAATTATTTGTGAAATCTGATCAACCTACTAAATCAATGGCAAAGTCAAATATCCCTGGCGCCAAAGTAATGCTTTTTATTTTGGTGGGTAACACTATTGATAACAACTCAAAAAATTGAAGAAAATGATTGCCGAAAAAACGAAACGACGCGAGGCAATAAGTTGTCATTATGACAATGCTCCGCTTCTCATGTTGCAAGGCCGGTTAAAAAGTATTTGGAATATGGCGGCTCTGAAATTTTGCCTTAAAGCTTAGACTTTGCCCGATCTGACTAACATTTGTTCTGGCTAATGCAGAGCGCCCTCAATGGGATATAGCTCACATCAACAAAAATTAACTTGATTAATTTTTAGCCGCCAAACCAGTGCAGTTCTTTTGTGATGGAGTTCACAAATTGACAGAAAGACGGGAAAATGTTCCAACTTTAGATGATATTTTGAATACGACTATTTTATTAGTGAGGACAAAAAATAGTAATACTATTTAATTGAAACTTCGCTGAAAACCCATTCGTCGAAATATGTTTTCTTGGCTAGTATGGCTGTCAGTGGCATCTGTGCCAAATGTCACAGCAAACTAAGCATTAGTATATGCTTGTCTTTCTGAAGTAAAATGCATTCGGCGACTTTTACGATAAGTGAAATTATTCAACAAAGAAGTTCCATTAAATCAAGAGATAATCAACAGGTCAGAAAAAAAGAAATTGGTGCTTGAAAATAGACGATTAACACTCAGAGATCTTACTGGCATCGTTGGCATTTCGGAAGGAATATTTAGTTCTACGAAAAGTGAAACCATGATTGATTCCATAATCACAAAATTTTTTGAAAAACAGCGGCGCGTTAGTGTCTTAAATCTAAATTAAAAATCATTAAACGTATTATTATTGGCGATAAGTCTTGGATGTATGCTTACAACCCAGGAAAAGACCATTTTGAAGAATAAATTAATCATTTTAAAATTATGAAGAAAGTCTTACTATTTATTGCTCATAGTAGTGCAAGTTTTTCTTATAAAATTTGAAAGTTTTGTAAAAACATCACAGAAATATTGTTATATACCCAATATTTTCTTGAAACTAATTTTTTAAAGTAATTTCCTCGCTTTGGTAGATTTTATGTTGATTTTTTTCGAATATCGTATATTGATCAAATCAATAGGTTCTAGGTTAGTTATTTTTCTTTTAAGAAATATGAACTTGTTTTTAAGAAAGTTATCTTAACCTAACATCTGTTGTATTTTTAAACTTTATCACATTTTCTTTTTTTTCCTTTCTTACAGTTATGCTCCTGCTCGACGAACCCACACAGGGCTTAGATCCGCTCAGCGCTTATTTGCTAATATCGATACTTTCGAACAGCGCCAAGAAGACTGGTTGCGGTATATTGCTCTCTTTGGAAAAACCACGCTCCGACGTATTTCCTTTTCTCGATCGCGCATTGTTTCTCTGCTTGGGCGGTGTAGTGTACTCGGGCGGTACGCGAGCAATGCTCGAATATTTTCATAGTATTGGATTTCCCTGTCCACAACTCGAAAACCCATTGATGTACTATCTCTGCTTGAGCACTGTAGATCGCAGGTAAGTCAAGTGGCGTGTACTTTTAGTAATTAAATAAATTAATAATTTAATAATTCATATGTTCTCTTAATTTTCGTAGAAGCCGCGATCGCTTTTTAGAGTCCAGCCAGCAGATTGAAGCTTTGGTGGAGCGGTTTTCGCGTGAAACTCCCATGTCCGATGCGCCGCTCAATACAATGGGCAGCGGTAAAGTGCCGTTGGCATATGGTAAACCCGGTGAATTGAAAGTCTGGATTATGTTGTATCTGTGAGTACTGCTTAGCGACTAAATAAGCATTTATTTTAATGTTTCTGTGCAAAATTTTAGCAAACTACTTGCTTCAACTTTTTCGTGTGGCATCTCCGGCATGAAAGCGCTCTTCATGCGCTTGCTGTTGCTGCCCATAGCGATGGCGCTCATGTGGCTCTTTTACACCGATGTGGGCGTAAGTTATCATAGCACTTTTATGAATATCAAAATTTTATAATATATTTATTCGTAGGACGATGCGCACGGCTTCTTCAGCAAGAATGGCATGATACTAAATATTATTGGTTTGGCCTACGGCTGTGGCACACTCACCACAATATCCCTATGTACATACAAATATCCCCTTCCTTTACTCAAAATAATTAATTTTTTCAATTTCTTTCCTCACAGTTCCAATCTGGCGCAAACGTTTCTCACAGGACACACCCGAAGGTCTGTACTCGGGCGCTACTCTCTTGATCGCCTACAATTCCATAGCAATACCCTTTTCGTTGATATCGGCGGTGTTTGCCAGTTGCGTCATTTATCCGTAAGCACACTGAAATTCAAAGTATTTAAAAAAATGAATATTTCCTTTCGCTCCCCAGCCTGCTTTTGGATCCGAAATTTCCCAACGGCACCGTTTTCGCCTATTTGTTGGTGGCGCTGTGGTCCAGCTTTGTTCTCGCCGAACAGTTGAGCATCGCCTTCCTGTTGGTTGTGAAGGTGCCCTTCAACGCCGCCATTGCAGTCACCTACATTCTCGTCATCAGCATAGCCTTGGCCAGCGGCACTGTGCGTTCGTTCAAAGGCCTCCAGCCGTGGTTGCAGGAAAATACAAAGGGTACGCATACCCGTTATGTGTCGTCGTTGCTGCACAGCATTGCCTTTCAATCGCGCAAAATGAATTGTACGCCTACAGCGTCCGTTATATGCCCCAAACCGGCCGATTTTCTACACGAACGTCTCGGCATGGCCGATCCTGATGTGAGTTGTGCTGTATTAACTCAGTAATAGGTGGATTATTAATTTTGTGCATAAAATTTTTCTGTTTTCACAGGAAACCATTGATGTTGCCGCCTCGTGTGCTTTCGCCGTTGGGTTGGCGGCTTTTAATATGTTGCTCTATCTATTCCCGATGCCCAGATGTGTGAAACAGAAGTTCAAAGACTGAAAAATTGGCGGGGAAGCGGAAACTTATTGCTCCTTTTGATCCATTGTACTACATTTTGGGTTAAGCTCTATAATATTATAATTTCTAATTAACAATAAATGTACTTAAGACTGTAATATCATGTGTGTCCCTAAAAACTCTGGAGAGACTGATGGACTGCATAAAGAAGAGCATTCCGGGGCTGCAGGATGCCAATAGGGTTAAAAAATTCGCTGTTGGGACCTTCCTTGAATCAAATTCTAAACACCGCATTCTCAGTATTCTGTGCGACAAAGTAATTGAAACGGACTGGGGCAACGAACGCGCTCGACGAAATGTGTGCAGGGGAACCCCACAAGGTAGACTTCTCTCTCCTCTTATATGGATCCTGGTCTTTAACGAACTGCTTAGAAAACTTGAGTATCGTAGCTGCCGGGTGATTGCCTATGCAGATGATGTAGTATTTAGGTTCAGAGGAGGGGTATCACAGCATTGTAACAAATTGGGCAGTCGGAAGAGGTTTCGCCATCAACCCAAGTTTAAACGAGATGGTTTTGTTTACTAGAAGATATAATATCCCGGCGTTACCGCTGGCGTAAATGAGAAACATCCGTCTGCAACCGGCGGATACAGTAAAATATGTAGGGCTCATCCTGGATAGAAAGCTTTCATGGAAACCGAATATCGAAGAGAGAGCGGAAAAGGTATCGATTGCCTTATACTTTTGTAGAGGAGCCATTGGAAAAAGAGACGACGACGAGAGATTCAACAACATTTAGTGTTATATTTTTTATTTTTCCACGCATATATATATACTTAGATACGACACCCTCATTCCTCTGATGTGCCTGAGAAACAAATGATCATGCAAACATTTTCGTAATATCGTTGATGATGGCATAAATAGAAAAAAAGAATTGATGATGAAGGAAATATATAAAAAATAAGTGGAATACATTAAAGATGGTTAAGTTTTGAATAGGAGTACAATGTGAAGCATCAGTGATAGGCTTTGGTTGAAATAATTATTTCCAGAAAAAAAATAATTTTCGGGCATACTTACAGGCGCATTGAATACGATACACTGTAAGAAATTTCGTAGGACTAAAGTTTTTTAGGTTCATTTCATTTCAAAAATAATTGTTTGAAGCTTTGTGTTTCCAATAGAATCACAGCTATGGTGTCGTTGAAAATGTTGTATAAGTGTTTTTGGGTGTCTAATTTATCACGAACACAAGTATTTATTATTTAGGTGCCACTAAGCATTCCGTGGAGGTCATAGTCATTGAAAACTTGCTACATTCCAGGCGTACGTCTCTGTTAATGAGGATAATTTCGAAAAAGTTAAAGAAGTAATATTGGATATTAATGTGCCAGCGTCAGAGAGATATCAGAAGATCTCAGCACCTCTAATTGATAAACTTAATACATTTTGGTTAATGTTTTGGGTATGTATTCGCTGATGAAACTGCTGGCTATCCCAGCCGGGGCTTATAGGAAGGGCATGAAAAATTGAATTAAACGTTGGCAAGTTTGTATTGGCTCAGAAGGTGTTAGTAAAGATTCGTATTGAACTATTTGAAAAATGTTGTTTTTGTCAGTCCAGATCAAATTTGATAACAAAGATTTTTTTGAGTCCAAACTCATATTTTAGAAGAATTTATAATAGCATAAGCAGGCAATTAACGACATTTGTGTTGGTTTATTAAAACTTTTCTATAAACTTTTAGTTATTTTAAAAAGGTCGCAACTCTTCTTTTTCCGGCCTCTACCTTCTTTTTCTTGAAGTTTCGTTGAATATCCAATATTGAAATATTAGAATATCTTCTTATGTATGTATGTATGTATGTATATATAAAAATGAATCGCAAAATGTGTTGCTAAGCGCATAACTTAACAACGCCTGGACCAATTTTGCCAATTCTCTTTTTTAAATGTTCGTTGAAGTTCAAAGATGGTTTTTGCGGCGAGAAAAATTCGAATAATTGCCGGAAAACCCCTAAAAACAGCCTTTTTCTTTTTCTCATACAAACGAATGAATGTTTGTTTGTTGGTAACGCCAAGAGAACGGCTGCACCAATCTTGATGAAATTTTCAGAGGTTGTTCGTTGTGGATCGGGGAAGGTTTAGAAATAAAAATATCTTATACTTTCCATGAGGAAAGGTTGGAAAATTGGACTATTCCAAAAAGTAACTTTTTTCCATACACATTTTTTTTTCAATTTTTGTTTGTTTTGTTTTCCAATATTTCGATTTGTATTTCAATTTATTTGAATCATTCAATTTCGGTCGCTTGCTTTTTTATTTCGGCTATTCAAAAAAAAAAAAAAAAATTATTGAAAATTATTCAGTTGACTTTATCTTGAAGCAACATATGGTAAATATGGTGCTGTTAGATGCTGGATGTACTCTGTTGAGTTGCAAAAAGAGGTTTGCCGCACGCACACATTCTTCTTTGGATGGTGGTTACACCAGATCAAATTAATGAATTGAAGTGATGAAAACCAATATGGTTCATGGACCTTGCGGACACCACAATCCCTCTTCGGTTTGTATGTCTGACAATAAATGCACGAAACATTATCCACGTGAACTGGAAATGATGGATATTCGCTCTATCGGCGTCGCTCACAAGACGACAATGGCAGAACATTTAGCATTCAATTTAGAGGCGTGAATATTGAAGTTGACAACACATGGATAGTACCATATTCGCCACTGTTGTCTAATTCACATTGCAAACTCATGTCAATATTGAGTATTGCAGTTTGCTGAAATAGATCACATACGTCACCAAAGCAAACAACATGGCCATTATTGGCCTTGAACGAGGTGAGATCAGCAAGTATCAAATGGCACGATACGTGAACTGCAATAAAGCGCTTTTTAGGATATCTACTTTTGCCATTCATGAAAGTTTTCCGAAATTCATTTAAGTCATTACGTATTGAAAGTATGTGCAACTTTTTGAGAATTTGCAATTGCTGGATCATGATAATCACTGGAAACAAACGATGGATAATGCGGTAGCTACTTCGTATGCCACTGAAGGTCGCATACTTTTCGCGAAGATCATTTCAACATATCAGCCTTCAAATTAGTGGCAATTGTGGGATACGAAAAAAAATTATATTGCCGATGACTTTTACATTGTATTCGCTAAGAATTGGAAATGGGCAAATTTCGGTTGATAATTCCAGTGGTTTGTTATCAATTTCACCTGCCCTTTGTCAATTCACTTCAACGAAAGATGAACTCATCACGAATGTTTATGACTTAAACTGGAAGATTCAAAGTTAAATTCCGGGAGGTTTGCGCTCATACAAATCGATCGATCGTATTGACAATGAAAACGAAGCCGTGAATTATCCAGTGGAATTTCTAAATTCTTTGGAGAGGCTTCGTATGCCGCAGCATCGTTTGCCTTTCAAAGTTGGATCTGTCATTATTATGTTTCACAGTCTTCATACGCCGAAACTGTATAACGGAACTTGACTGATTTTGACGCAGTTATCGAATGCATGGGGACAACCATTTCAGTTCAAACGTATTCAGTTTCCAGGGAAAGTTGCATTTGCGATGACACTCAACAGGACACACGGATAGTCGCTAGAAGAGTGTGGTATAAATCTGGAAATGCTATGTTCTTCACACGGCCAGATATACGTGGCGTGTTCACGAGTTAGAAACCCAACTTCTCTGTACATTTACGCACTAGAACAGAAACCAAAAAATGTTGTTTATCAAGCTGCGCTACATTGAAAAAAGTAGAAAAATCGCAAATAAATGATTTTCAACACAATATAAATTCAACTTTCTTTTCATTTCAAAACACATAATTTCACGCAGGACAACGGCTGCGGGGTCAGCTAGTGATAAATAAATACGTGGCCGGGTTTTTAAAACTTTTTTGTACTGTTTGCCTTTATAGAAATATCATATAGGTCAGGGGCGTATCTAGAAAAGAATTTTGGGGGGAACTATATAATTTTGCATCATATCTCACAAAGCTGCACAATGTTTTTGCCCAAGAATTGAGCTAAAACAGTGTTACGTTTCGGCCTTAAAACATGGGAAAACGTTGTAACCTCTCTGAATATTTCAGATATCTATTTAATCAAAGCAATTTCAACGGATTTCGAACAGCTGCTGTTCAATTTATGTGAAAAACAGGGTGTCATCTCGGCGTTTGTAGCTTCTTTTTGTATTTTTCTCCCGCAGTTTCAACCTGTAGATTCGCCCCTGATATAGGTACTAACTATATTGTAGTGCTTTTTGTTATCTTACTATAATTAATGAAAAGTTGTAAATTTGTAGCAACAGTCGTATATACTACTGGGAGCTTTCCCAAACCTTTTCAGTTTATTGCTTTCCTTTATTATTATAATCAAAAGCTCTTTTTTAAATTAAAGAAAAATTCAAAACAAGAAAAGTTATTAATTTTTTTTATTAACTATTTAAATAAGGAAACAAAAACAAAATCATATATTTTTATTTTAAATATTTATTAAAATTTATTTACAGCAAAAACTTACAAAGTAAATACACTTTGTTGTTACAATAAATTGCCATTTCGAACTTATGTAACTTAACTCAACTTGTCTTCTTTATAAATAAAAAAATAAAAAAAAGTATTTTATCGAAAATTCTAAGTAAAAAAGAAAGACAATTAGAGCACGAAAAGTGGTTGCATAAAAAATCGAGGTCTAAAAATAAAAGTGTAGAGTATTTGTCTAACGACTATGAACTGCGGCATTTTTCGCGTATTTTTTATAATTATTTCGCAAATAACTAGAAACACGCAAATAATAATATTAAATTACAAGATATTGGATGGGGTATAAAAAGTACAAAAAATAACTGTATAATGAAAAGCGCGGCACACGCTGCTGCTCTGGGCAGGGTGACAGTGGGCGGAATAAGTAAATGTGACATTAAAAAACTCTGGCACTGACACCGACTTCAAGCTTTGTCAATAACTTCAAAGAAGTTAATTTTGTTGGATTTGGGAAGTGAGATAACAGCACAACTCCGACTTTCCGTTTTTGTTGAACGACACTGATTTGTAGATAGTTCAAATGTTCTTCTGTAACTTTTAATAATGGCGCGACTATGAAGTATAGGTGTTTGTGTGAATTGGCTCAGCTCTCTGCCTTAGTTCCTGCGCGTTTTAACGAACTCAGCAATCTCGTAGTCTGGATATTCCTGCGGCGACTCGCTCAATGTGTCGGTGTCATAGTAGGCATAGTCGTAACTGGTGTCCTCATCGGCATGTGGTGGACGCTTGGAGGCGCCCTTGCCTTTCTTGCCCTTTTTCCCGGGTGATTTGCTGCTCTTGGGCGCCTTCGTGACCTTGGTGGTCGAGACTGGCACACTGTATGGTGTGGTAATAAAGGTGGTTGGACGTCTTGTTGTAGTTGTGGTGGATGTCGACGTTGGCGGTGCGTTGGTGCTGCTGGTGGTATACAGCTTAGTTGTCGGCTGAGTTGTGGAGTAGGCGAAGTAATTATAGGTTGTGCTGGGTGTGGTTGTTGTGTAGGCCGCTGACGTACTAGTTGATCTCGTCGAGGACGTCTCCAGCTTCGGACTGTATTGTGAATTGTATTGCTGTGAGTTCTTCTCGGCTTTGAAAATGTCTGCACGCAATTTATTGATGCTGGCGGCGCCGAAATTCAAGGAATGTGCGGTCTTGAAGAGTTCATCTTCATCGCTCAAGTCGGTTGGCTCCGCTTGCTCTTGCTGTTTGCGGAATGCGGTTTGTTGTTGGGTTTTCAGGTGTTTCTGCGGATTCTGGAAATCATTGTTGTAGTTAGAGGAACGTGTGGTTGTTGTTGTTGTAGTTGGCGACTTTGTTGTTGAGGAGCGTTGAAGATTGAAACGATTGCGTGGGAAATCAACCTCATACAACTCCGGATGGTATTGGCCGTCATCCTCATTGGGATCATAGTATGGATTAGCGGTGGTGGGTGCTAAAGTGTTAATTGCACTACTCGGTTGTTTGGTCGCCTTACTTGAAGGACGTACAGTCTGTTGTGTTTGATAGAGGAAAGTATCCAGTGGTTTTTGATAAGTTGTTGGTTTGAAGGTTGTCGGCGTCAGCGATTGTTGTGTTTTCGGCACAAGTGTAGAGAATTTCTTGGTGGTGCTTGTCGTAGGCGCATAATAATCCGTCTCGCGTTGTGTGGTGGCTTTATAGTTAATGCTGCCGCGACTGGCAAAACCGCGTGGACGCGACTCCGGATTAACCGAGGATCTTGCCGTACTAACGGCGGCAGTTGTGGGAGTACCGCGTTGTTTCGGTGAGCCACTAAACGGAGTTGGTTCTTGATTGCCCTGACGTTGCGACTTTTCACCTTTTGCGCCACGTGAACGGAAGTACTGCGGTTCTTGGTACTGATTCGCTGTAGTGGGACGTTGAGATGGTTGCGTTGATTGCGCCGATTGCGTTGACAGTGTATTGGGAGCAGGCTGGAAAGGTTGCGGTGGTTGTAACTTTATTTTTGAGAAATCGTCAAATTCATTCGCAATAGCCAGTTTTTGTTGTGTCCGCTCCAGTTTTTGCGCTTTGCGCGCCGCAGCGGTTGGCTTACTTTGACTTTGCGTCGTCTCTTTGGGCAAATACGAATTGCCGCTCGTGCTCGTGCTTCTGCCTCTCGCGCTAACAGTGTTCTCCCGTGTGAACTCGGTATACTTCGGCGTTGTGCTTTTAATACGATAAACGCCGCTTGTCGGGTTGTAGGTCGTCGGATCGATTTTTTCTTGTGTCTGATAGTCATTTGAATTGAAACTGAAACGATTTGCAGCACTGTAACTCGGACGTGTAGTCGAAGTAGCTGCTGTAGTGGTGGTCGACGGAGTAGTGGACTTCGGCTGGGTATAATCAAAGCCGCTGACGTTGTAGTAGGATTGCAGTGTGACCTTCTTTATGACTTTCGGTGCATTTGTGGCAAGTGATGTGGAAGTAGCAGTTGTTGTTGTCGTCGTTGTGCTGGTTTGCTGAATACGCTTCGGGCGTGTTGGCTGAGCGCGTGTTTTGCCAGTGGTGGCGCTTTCTGTAGTCTTCTTGTTGTAGTCACTAACATCATTGAACTTCGCCTTCACCGGGTGATCAATGAAATCGTCCTCGCGTCCGCCGTTGCGATTCGCGAAGAAGTGCGAACTATGCGAGCCTTTGAAAATGTCATCGTACTCTTCTGCAAAATGGTGACGTGAGAAAAAGTGTTGAAATAAATATTAAAAAAAAAACAAATACAAAAAAAGAACGGTGAAACGTTCAGCGAAGCAAATGTGTCGCTCATTAAATAATTCGGCATCACTTACGTTTTGACTCGTCGTAATTGCGTTCAGTGGTCGTTGTTGTAGTTGTTGTGGAGGTGGTGGTCGAAGTTGTTGGCGTATAATAATTAACAATGGGTCTACGCGCCGGTGTCGTCTCGACTCTTCGTGCTTTTGTTGGTGCATAATCATCATTGTCATTGTTGTTGTTGTTTTGCGTATTTGAATTTGCGTAATTATGGAAAGAGTTGCGTTGAGATGTTGCTCCAAAGTGTTTCGAATAGTTCGGCGGTTGGTCAGGGCGTGACTTTTGATCAACGCGCGTCTCTTTGGAGCGGCGTATATCGCCTAATAAATATAATGAGATATTTATCGCAGATGTTGTATAATTACTTGCATGAATTGGCGTTATAAATAAGTGCAGGGTGTTTCATAATATTTTAAGTTTGAAAACATAAAATATATTATATAATCTACACTTACTAACCATTTATCATGCTAATTTATATATTGTAATGAAAGATAATATATTTGGTATTTTCTGCACTTACTGCTCTCGGCACGCTGCAAATGGAACGTTGCTTCCTCTTCTTCAGCCAAGGGTGCGCGTTTACTTTCGAAACCTGAACCCAGACGATACAGATCAAAGTTGTCACTGCCGTAATAGAGCACGGATGACTCGCAGTCGACGTCGCCCCAATCAGCGCATATTTGCGCTTCCTGATCGAAGGCGGTGCCATTGGGACACAAGAAACGGAAGTCCTGTACCTGTGAAATTTAATTGCTTAATTATGTGTAAATATGTTTTGGTTTGCAAATTTATGGCAAACTTTATTATGAATTATAATGAAGACGAGGAAACGCAGCGACATTTTATTAAATTATCTTGCATAATAAATTTAAATCCCATTGTTGGATTAATATGTTGTAAATGTAAAAAATATGTACTATGTACGATTAAGCCTGCGTTATGCCTAAAAGAACAACAAAAAATCATTTGAATCGATAGCTGTCTCAGGCATATACGGCAGGATGAGAGGAAGGTTTTTTCAATAGTTTTTTGGAGAATATGTCGCAACGTCTGAAGAGGGGTCAAACCGAAAGGGAGGCGGCCAGCAATATGGAGCAGGAGTTGTCAAAAGCCGCAGAAGTATGTACGTATAGTATAAGAGTTTAAGTTACTGATAAAGGAATACATACTGCTCTGATAAATTCCATGCGAATGGAGAGTAAGTAAAACTAATATGTGCCTCCAATAGTAGTCGTATACCTAACCATAAATCTATTTTTACTATATTCCTATATCCGTATTTGGATAAGATATATTTTCTCTTATGTAATATCCATTTCTCCAGCTGCATGGCGGCTGATTTATTGCTGTGACATTCCTGACCCATGTAACGGGTCCTGCCGCTGCAAAGCGCTTTGCTGTATGCAATCGTGTACTGTATATCCTTTTGGAACTCTATTTGGTGGATACAAAACACAACACTCTTAGTGTAATACTGCAGGTTGGCGAATAAATTATCTTAATATCTTACTAACACGACCTCATCTCGATCTAGTGTATCAGCTTAAGCGACTCTGATTTGCGCACGCTGCAAACTCGTCTCGAAACGGCGTTAAAGATATTGCGGCCTAATGCTGTGGCAATTGTGGATCGCTTTGAGCTTTTATTCTTTCATGATCGCATTTTGTGTTCCACCTTGGGTTGCTATGCTGGTAATGTATATGAGTCTCTTTTCTGTAGCCAAGACCAGAGTCCGATGAATCAACAACCCGTGCCAAAGTCTTTCCATATAATTTTATAAACTTAAATCTAACTTATAACCAAGTTTTTGTGAAGATTATTAATATTGGTGATTAGGTTGTATACAGTATGTCTTGTCAAAAGCTTTCAAATAATGTCGTCGTTTGTACTTGAAAAAATAACATGAAATATTTTCAACATGCGACTGGGACTCTAGCTCCCACAGGGTGCTTGCTTCACCTGAAAATATCATGAGTTAGACCTCACGCAACTATTAATATTCAAATCGATTAGTGGCGAAGTTGGGACTTCACTGAGAAATCTATTTTGTTCAAATCTTACCGATTAAGATCTTCAGAGTTTACTTCAACCATAAGCCAAAGCGCTTGGATTGGATATGGGCAAAAATTAGTAAGACATCTTAATTTAAATTTGCTTGAAAACTCACTCGTCGAAATATTTTTATCCAGTTTGGTGTGACTATCAGTGACATCTGTGCCAAATGTCACATCAAAATGATAATTAGTGTTTAGTATATGCTTCTCTTTCTGCTTTTGCTATTATAGCTACGTAACTATCTATTCAACGCGGTAGGAAGACCTCCACTCCGATGGAAAGACCAGGTGGAGAAGAACCTGGCTACACTTGGAGTCTCCAATTGGTTCAAGCCTCAACCACCTAACCTTTCAATCTCTCAGGGAAAGTGCTCTGTGTTAATCCATAACACTTCATACAATTCACTCTTTCATAAAATTTTAAGAGTTTTGGTCGGCTCAACAACTTTATTAACTCTAATTAATTTTGTAGTTGTGTTGGAAGCGAGCTCTGAGGTGCTTCTTTAACATCTATTACTCTAAAGAACGTTTGTAACAGTAGCTTTACGGGGGCCAGAGTGGGTTTAGGCAGTGAGACTTCTTAGTTATCCTCTGACTATCCATAAGAAATCTAACAAACTTGTTATTTAAAGCAGAAATCCTTTTGAGACTTTCCATAAACCAAAAAATGTCGTCGTGAACTACTAGCATCTCAAGCAAGTTTGAAACAAACTTCAATATGGTGGTTTGCAATTAGATATTTCTGCGAGTTTTCCCATATTGAATCATCGGTCATATGTCAATTTCTCCATCGATACTGTATTCTTCCCTAGATTCCATTTCCATTATCAATCTCTCACCAGTTCTATAACAAGATCTAGTAAATGCCACATCCGTAGTAGCCTAAAAGTTTAAGCCGGCGCAATGCAAACACTGTTATATACTTCTCTAAATTTATCATTTATTTGAGTTCTTAAGTTCTTAAAGTCCATATCCACCGAGGCACTCGTGGCCACGCAAAGCTTACCATTCAAAATTTTCATATTTTGACAACACTTTATAACGGTACTTTTTGTAGTACAGATTTTTTATTTAGAAATAAGTTAATGACATGTTATTTATCAAAAATATTAAAAATTAAAAACAAAACATATTCAGCTATAGACAAAATCATATGAGCTTTGCAAAATGCTCGAAATGTGAGAGACTGACATGCGATGAAAAAATAATACATGTATTATTTTAAATTTAATTGGATGAACTCTATAATTGAAATTAATGCTTCATTTTATTTATTTTTTTTAACTGAAACACGAAGTTTGGTCGCGTTATTAATTTGTGTTTTACCCATTAATAATAAATTATATTATTTATAATTGGATAATATAGTTTAATAAGTAAGCATAAGTAACTTAAAACATAAAAAATAAAATTGAATCAAATCCAGAACGATTAGGTATAGTAGTAAGCTTTGCGTGGGCACAAGTGTATAAAACCTTTTATCTTGATTTTTATCGGTCACTTTGCGTTGGTAGAACTGTCCTCAATTACTATGTTTACAGCAGCTGGTAGCAGGAAAAGGCTAACGGAGAATCAGTTTTAACAAAAACACAGGCCTACAAGTGATACAAAGCCTTCGTTCTGGGCTACCTTCAACCTCTTCCACTTATGAAAATATTAATAATCCTTTATCTTTTTAATATATTCATAAGTGCTTGAAAATCGCAGGCAAGTGTTAGAGAGACAGCAAGAGAGGTCGATATCTCTCGCGAGTTGTGGATATTTTGGGTATGAAACGCGTTTTTGCTCGACTCGACCGAATAAAGCTAAATTTTCTTAAAAAATAAGTACCGTAAACAGGTGTCTTCGGGCATACTTGATCGTGCGAATTCCCATCCTACATCCATGTAGATCATTATAATTATTTCTGAGTTTACCATTCAAACAGGTCAACAATCATCGGAATGGAGGGAAAAAACGAGCGTTTTATTTACAATTTCTGGGTACTTTTTTGTCACAATGTATATAAGCTTTATTAGGTGTCCGTTTTTTTTTTTGGGTGTTACAAACTTCATGGCGAACTTGATGTACGTCAATCAAATCATATTTATGTTTCTAGACGGAACTTTGAAGTTTCTTACATTCGTTGGGAGTTAATGATTTAATAAGATATAACACATTAAGATGAAGTTAGAAAATAAAATCCGTCATACTATATGACAAATTATTTATTGCTATAATTATATATTATTTGTAATATTAAAATTTCGATTTCAATATTATCGAAAAAACATACAGAATTATCGATAATTCATCTTTTCAAGAATGTCATTAATATTCTCCATATTAATCCATATTTCTCTTTAACCGAGAATGTGAATAAGTATGCTTGAACAGATTATCCACATTCAAATATGTATATTTATATCCATAAGATAACATATATTTATTCAATTGGCACTTTTATGAGAACTCTCTGTGGACTACTTAAAAGTAAGTGCATGATTACTCATGCCCCCTAGGCCAGATACAAAATTAGTATGAAAACAGTTAAGCGAGTAAAAATGTGTGTATCTTGCGCTTTACAGTTGTATTGCATTAGAGCGCATCATAAATTTTATAATCAGCGCGAACAGCAAAAACCGCAGCAAAATCATATTCTGCAATACATAATTATCGTTGCAGTTGAACTCTGCCATTTCGCGAAACGGCAAGCGCTGTGGGAGCATTGCCAAATACAAGCGCACACACACAAACATACAGACAGTCGCGCACAACGTGCAACATACCATAAATGTTGTGACACACATGGAAAACGAATGGCAAGAACACTCGCGCACAAGCACACACACACACAAACTCATAGACATGCCGTCAGCCGCTTAGAAGTCTACGGTTGGCTACCGTTAGCTGCCGAAGCCAATAAAATTCAGAATGTTTTGTGGCAATTCAGCACTTTAAATGTGACCGACTTGAATTACCAGCTGCGCTGATTTGCTGCGAACAAGCTCCAGCACTGCCGGAGTGCACATTCAATTAATTTACAACACAATAAAGACGAAAATATCGGTTGACAATAAGAGCCACAAGAGTGGAAAAGCAAGAATCTGCAAATAAACCGTTAAGCAGAAATGTGAAACCGCCAATGAAGGTAGCCAACTGCGCGAGAACGCTTACAGGGAGTTTGCAACCCACATGCTGCTTCTTCCTGCTTATTTATTTAACGGCATTTCGAACCGAATCGAAGATAAATATATGTATGTGCGAGTATGAAGAAATAAAATTTAATTTAACTGCAAAGGTCATTCGCAAACATATCGCTTGTTAAGCTCGTGTGGCAAAACAGTAGGAGCGTTCAAAAATGTGACGCCACTGAGGCTGTTTTTTTATTTGCGTAAAAATCGGCATGGTAAATCTTGAGTTGTTAGCAGTCACGATTGGGATGCTTGAGTGGAAAATTCAATTTGCGAGAAAAACTGAAACGACCATTTTTTAGATAATTTTAATACTTAAGGCATAAGGAAAAATTTGTATCTGTATCGTCTTTGAAGATTATGTGCTCATTAGAAAGTAATAATATACAAATTTTTATAGCATAAAATTTAAGGCACTGAGAGATCGTAGTAAAAGTATATGCGTATGTATACGAATTGTTGCTGGAACCTTTGTGCGATACAGCAACAATGAAGAGAGATAAGTAAGAGCGATATTAGTTCCAATATTTAGCACGGGATAAACGATAAAACTCGGATTTCATGCAGGACTTCAAGCTCTTTGTCCGCAACGGTTGAAGCTTTGACGCCCTAGATATCATGGCTCGAAAAAGAACACATGAAGGTAGCACATCATAGCATATATGAAAAGTGGTATGTGTCAGGATAGCATGTCTATCCTAAGTGGCAGTTCTGTTTTGAGTAAGTGGCTTTAAGTTGTGATTTCTTCAAAAATACATGTATATCAACTTATGTTACATTCGGCATTAACAGAAAGCATACATGGCTTTTTTGTAAAAAATTATGTTTGCAATGCATCCCCATCGACCTACGGTGTTTTATCATGACCGTATGCTTTTTATTTACATCCTCAGAGTACCTGAGAACCATAAGTAAACCAGGGGTGGATCCAGAAACAATTTTTTGGGGGGGAAATAAACGTTTACTTGAAGCACGAATATTATTATATTAAACATAGTTGTCTTTATACAGTTTATAATGTCATGGTGGAAAATTTTCAAATTGACCTTCTAATATCAAACCCTACTAAATAGAAAAGAGACATTATTAATCGCAGACGTGCGGGTGACATACTTTTCGTGTATTGAATAGAAAAATTTCACAAAACAAAACTATGTGGACGCATTTTAAGAATCTTTCGAGAACTTCTTCTACAGTGACTTCAATGTAATGATGCGTTTGCAGCAACGCCAGGCCGATCAATCTGTCTTGAAGCAGGTTCTTAATCAGCCATGTTTTTATGAGGCGAAGTGTCGAAAAAGAGCGCTCAGAACTCGCATTTGTTAAGGAAGTGTGCAGAATATGCGAAGGAAACTATGAACTATGGAGCATAGGTCTACATCGCTGTTCTTAAACGTTTCCAGTAGTCTGTAACTTGTTGCCTTTTGATAATGGCACTGCCAGTGATCAAGTTCACCTTTGAGCTTCAAACGTCGCACGACGTTATCATTATCCAAAAGGCCTTTAAGTATATGCATCCATCAAGATCAATATCAATAAGATTTTCCATTTCTTTAGTTTTCAAAGCACATACTTTTTCTGGAAGCACCGAACTCAGTTGAAATTTATCCAATACTTTTTTAGAAAAGCGCGTCTTCAAAGCTTCGCCGATTGTATCCAACAGAGGAATGTACACTGAGACCCTGTAGTATCCTTCGCAAGCCCTCACGCAGAAATTTTCGCGTTTTATTTGCCGGCCGCAGATTCTTTTTTTTTCGTCGACATTCAGTTTTGTCACGTTTTTTTCGGTTATGAATAAATGGATCGAAAATGTTCCTCATACCATTTGCCTTTAGAGGCGAAAATGTGCCCCATTTCCCTCTCTGAATCCGCCACTGTGTAAACTATGTATACTTCTCCAAGAAGTCTGCGTTTTCAGATTCAAGTTAAATCCGGAAGCTTAGGAAGTCCAAACTGGAATTATTAACCTCCTGTACTCAAGCAAACATTACGAACAAGTAGCTGCTACTTGGTCAAATATCTCGTTTTACTTGCAACTGGAGATGCACGACATCAGAAAATTCAGTGGCAACTGCTTCGTGAAGCGAGCAACACTATCGCGCGTTTATTGAGCATGCGCATATTCGATGTCTCCATCGCGCACCGCTTGCAGCTGCCATCGGTATATCAAAGAAAACGCAAGTGTATCGCGTTCGCATATTTTGACATTTCGATTGTGATTTCGGTCTAATGGCCACTCGCGATGGCCTGCATCTAACACTTTGATTGCAATATTATTTAAAATTTTCTTGTTTTCTGTTCTTCTTGGCAGCTCGTGCGTTGCAAAGTAGATGTTGTTAGCGTTCAAAGCTGCTTTTGCCACTTGACTTGACTGCTTGTGATCTTCACACACACACACACACACACACACTTACACATTAGTATTTGAAGTTGCTGGCACTTACCCCCACTCCGGACACTTTGACGCAGACGTGGAACATCTGACATTGAGTCTCCGCATCTGCATAGTAGCCGCCGAGTATCTTGTCGTGGCATGTGAAGCGCGTCTGCGGCATGTTTTGCAGGCTGTACGTCGGCCATGGCTTGCGATAGTCCAGCTGCGCTTGTCCCAGAATGCAAGCCGCCGTCGCCAAGAGTATTGCTGCAATGACAAAATGACAAAAAGACACAAACAAATATTATAGTTTCTTGCTGTTATTATTGTATTTAATGTTTAGTGTTTATATTTTTCGTGATTGCGTATGTGGTAGTTAGTGGGCTTTTGGGAAAATGCGCTTTGAAAGTAACTGCGCTTTGTTGCTTCAATGGACGGCTCATCGCGGCCGGATGGCCTTGGCGCAGAATTGGTTTTTGCTCAATTAAACTGGTTTAATGGCTTTATATGTTTGTTGTAGTTTATCACTGTAAGTACATATTTAGGTCATTTAATGAAGAAAATTGCTTAGTCAAAACATGTATTAAGACATGCGTTAAGAATCGGCAGCGAAGTGAGGTGTAAAATAGTATACAATTAGTGTTATCCTCCTATTGTTTAAGGCGGTAATTATGCGTTCCGAAAATATTTGTTGTTAAGTGATTTCTAACTGAATTGCTTTATTTAAATAATAAACTGAAATTGCTACGAGTATTGACAATAATTTTCTGAGTACTTTAGTAATTTGGCTTGTGGATTCTTCTGTTATCAGATATTTTATATCACAAAATAAATTATTTATGAATTTATTTATTTCTTAAGTAGCTGAGCGTAATCGCATTTTTTATGACTCTTAGATTCATACAACGGCAATGACTTAACAACTTCCACAACTCTATATTTTTATTGGTAAAAATTAGTGCTTTAAAATTATTGTAATAAACTGAAAACTTATTGTTCGAATAGCAGATTTATAACTATTTTTAGCAATATTAACTGATTAATACTATTCGAATAGTCTTAACATTTGCCGAACCATAAAATTGGTCATAATATGAGTCCACGGAAAAATCACAAGCAGATTTATCATGAAATATTTAATTTGCTAGCTCCCCAATACCTATGCATTCCAGCCACCTCATCTCAAACAGATAGGACATTCTCCATTGCTGGAAATATGGTGACATCACGTAGAAGCTGCTTGCATCCAATAAATTATAACCATTAAATATTCTTATATAAAAATAAACGTTTTATGAAAAAAATTGATTTAACACATTCGCCCAATTGCTAAATTGAAATGGTTAAAATCTATGGCCATTTTTCCATCGTGTTAGGTAACTTCTTCGTATTACTCAATGGCTTCACTTTTTTCAATGAAAATAGCAAAATGAAGGAAAAAATAGTCGGCAACGAATCGTTGACCGGTTAGCCGAATATGACCGGTTAATAGAACAGCCGACGTCTTGCCACTAACCGGATGCTGTAAACGGAATATTATTATTCGTATTATATCCTATCCGGTTAATCGGCTTAGTCGAATACCAAGAGCACAAGTAAAAATATTTTATTAAAACAAGCCGTTTTACTTGGAAACTATCTCGTTTATATCATGAATAACTGTTTATAGAATATAGGCATTTGATATAAATTGACGCAAATGCCAGTTTTCTGTAATCACCAAGTTAAAAGATAGCTAACTAGAAAAGATTTGCACCAGAGTACTTTAAAAGCATTATGTCAATGGCTTCGTTGGGTATTATTTACTATCTCACAAATAATTCCAATCGGAAAAAATAATTTAGTCCGAAGTTTATATGGTAATTACCATTTTTTTGAAAACACAAAAAAGTTGCTTTTTCTGCACTAACAAAATCCATACCCAATACTTTTGGAGTTTAATCATTTCTGAGAAATTGAAACTGAACAAAACCGTATTCATGTTACACCTGCTTCACTGACAAATAGCCCTAGCGAAGGTTATCCAAGTTGTAGGTACGTCATATGATTCTTAAAATTGTATTACTAATTCATGTGATTGGACGCCAAGTGTTCTAACCTTTCAATATCCAAACATCAAAGGAATCAAATCACTCTAAGCATAATACTTTTTTCAAAGTATAAACTGAAAAAAAAAACAAAACAATTTAATACAGAAGTATTTGCTGCCGAAACTTTAAAACTGTATATGACACTTAAAATTCAGACAAATGATTGAAGAACGTTGTGTCATCTCAAGAAAATATATACATAGTAGGATCCATTTTGAGAAAATGATACGATATACAGTATGTTAATGCATTATCGCAAACAATGACATCCTTTAGGAACTTTTTCGAAACACAAAATATTATAAAGGCAAAATGTGCCAAAAAAATATAGCTACAAAATATTTAGTACTGGTTCCGAAAAACAAGAACTACCCTTAACATAGTTTCTTATAAAATCATAATTTTCATGATACTATAAGTACTAACCTTAATCTTACTCTAATCAAATATTGGAAAAGACCCGTGAAAAGAGGATCGACAATGAGTTAACTAACAATAGATACGTAGATTGCTATATATATTTCTGGCCTAATAATGTAAATAGGCATATTTATCAACGAAAATGTTTTTTTTTTTTTTTTTTTTGTCGATTGCTGTTTTGTTTCGGGCTCATACGCATAGATCCATGATTCGTCACCTGTGACGATCTTATAAACGTCTTTTGAAGCACCGCGATCGTATTTTTTCAGCATTTCTTTACACCAGGCTCGTGTGGATCCTTTTTTTGAGCGACTGTCAAATTGTGCGGGATCCAACGAGAACAAACCTTTTTTACGGCCAGGTGTTCATGCAATATCGAATGTATGCTGGTGGGAGAAATGCATAGGCATGCCTCTATCTGAAGGTATGTTACATGACGGTCTTGCATTATCAGTTCACGTATGGCATCGATGTTTTCTGGCACAACGGCTGTTTTTGGACGACCTTCACGGAATTCGTCTTTGAGCGAGCGTCGGCCACGCTTGAATTCGTTGTACCAGTTTTTCACAGTGCTATAGGATGGTGCTTCATAGCCATACAAAGATTTTAGTTCATCGATGCACTCTTGTCACTTGATATTCCACGTCGAAAGTTGTGAAAAATGATCGCACGAAAATGTTCACGAGTTAATTCCATTTTTTGGCCGAGATGAATTTTTTAATTCCCTGTAAATAAAACAATTCACGATTAAATGACAAAACGTTCTGAGTGATGTTATGCTACCAATGTCAAACTTTCCTATGGAAATGCCAGATTGCAACTGGCAACACTTGGTGTTGCCCTAGGCCAGAATATATATAGTATAGCAGCCCTCGTATAAGTAACTATAACTAACAAAAGCCATTTTTACACATATGAAGAATTTTACTTAATAACACTCAGTCGAATCTAATCGCAATGACTTAATCACTGTTTATTAAGGAAAACAAAGCTTAATTATTAAGCCTGAAAAAATAAAATTTTATTTTATTCGTAGTTTGACGTACGTTCATTGAGAAGTAAGTTTGAAAAAAAAAACACTCGAGGAAATAACTCAATCTTAGCAATATTAATGACCATTCTCATATTAACAACAATTGAGATTACAAACAAAAAATAAATAATTTTTACTAATTCATAATAGTAAAACAGCGATGATACCAAAATCATCAAAATTACCACAAACCGTCAGTTGGTTAATTTCCGTTTTACTCACATTTACTATGCAGCTTAATGCCGAATCACCGGCGCTGTACCTTGATGGTCATTAGCCAAGTTGAGTGGCAAGAAAAAAATATAACCAAAAACAAACAAACATAAATGAAAACAGTTGTACATATATATGTAGTATATACATATATTTATTTATATATATGTAAACGAAGTCTTGGGCCCAGCTCAAGTAGCGATTAAGACAGCAAGGAAATGTGTAAAAGATTCACATAATTAAGAAATTGATTGGACACACACGTAATATTATTGCATAATTGATAAAAATTTGAATTTTGAATGGAAATATTAACCGCAATAAAGCTTGGGTGCTGGGTATATTATTTGCTTGCGAATTCTTCACAACCTTGAGCTGCCGCAATTAACTGCGCCACACAAACGCGCGTGAAGAAGAAATTAAAATGATGAATTGTTCGCAAAATAATTGGGAAATTTCGAATTCGCCAATTGTTAGATCAACGCATTCAAGTGTATACAATATTATAATATACGAATAAACAATAAAATTGTTTTTTTTTTAATGCATTATTTAATTGTGAACGCTAGCTCTGCCCTCTTGTGCGTAATGTGGCATATTGTTGTTGCCACATATCACGTCCATGTCATATTTTGTGCAGCCACAGCCACAAGCGTGTGAATATGTTTTTTCCTTAGCTTTATGATGCGTGTGTTTATTTAACGGATTAGCAACGCCTCACCTTCAAATTCGGTACTTATGAGCTGAGTATGCGCTCCACCTGTTTCGGTGGAGACTTGTGTATGGGGTTGGCGTAAGCTTCAGCCACACATCTTTCCAAATCAATTAAAAGTTTTGTTTTGTTTCGGTGATTTCTTAATATTTCTCCTCGTTAATGGATTTGGATATGTTCAAAGATTCGAACAATTCGATAAAGGCAATTAAATTGACGATCCAGTCGCATTAATCAAATACATGTGTCCACATATCTATTCACGGCGTACGCCACTGAAGTGTTTTACTTGAATGATATTGAAATTATTGCCGCGTTATAATATTATTGCAGTATCATGCTTGCGTAATTTGCCCTATTTTGGTGAATTATTAGAGACTTAGGGTTATATTGATTCAATAGTTCCAAAATAAATAGGAAATACGGATTTCATTACAATTGAATTTGTTTTAGATTGGTTCATTTATATAAATATTCATTCGGTAGTGTCTAATTTTTTCTGACCAGAATGAAGCTCCAGGCAGAAGCAGTGTTTATCGGTGGTACGGTGAATTCAATCGAAGTCGTAAATCACTCAAATAAAAATTTCGTGAAGATCGTCCAAAATCAGTTGTGTTTCCGAAAACGATAGATGCTGTGCGCAAGCAAATATGGCAAGATCGTCATCGAACCTATCGTGAGATTGAGAAAACTATAGGTGTTATTGGAACTATGTAGCATACATTCAATATTACAAGCAAACTGACTGTAAATAAATTTGTTCACATTAGATCCGATACAGTTTGTCAGTTTTGTAAATCACTCAAAAAAGACTCGTGTCGATTTGTTGAGAGAAATGTCAAATAGGATATCGGTACTTCGAAACAACCCTATGAAATTGTGACAGGTGAGGAATCGTGCATTTACTCGTATAAGTAAGCAGCAGTCGATTCTGTGAGTGTTTCCACATCAGCCGATTCAACAACAGTTATTCGCGCACGAAGCGCTTCCTGGCTAATTTTTTTTTTTGAAAAATTGGACATATCACAACTATATCGCTAAGATAACTCAGAACAGTAAATTCCGATTCTGCGATTGGTTGAAACGAAAGCAAAAGCGATTTTCGATTATTAATAATTGTTTTTGTTCTTTAATCTCGAAATATAATAAACAACCTACGTAAATATATATTTTAAACATTTGTTTATATATTTTTTGGCTTTAAGGACACTAAAGTAATTTTGTTTTCCATGTTATTTTTCCGAGGGTTTGACGGTTATTTAGAACACAAAAATTCATCGGGAATACTAACTCAATAGTCCCTTGTTTACAACAGCTAAATAAGCATTCGAAATGTGAAAAAGGTTTTTTTTCGAAATCTCAGTATTTTAGTTTAATAAAGGCTGACTAAAGATTCTCAGTATTCTTAAGAATCGATTCTATAAACTTTGAAAGATACCTCCCGTATAAATAGAAGTAATCGTTTAGTTATCTTATACTCTAAATTTACCACTAACCTATTGGTGACTGTTTTCCCAACTCTAATCGATTTAGGCTCTAGTCTTTAATGTAGTTCCATGGAAAATTGGATACGAGAAGATCGTTTGTTTAATTAAGCCGCTGAAGCTCCTTTTTCCGTTCCCATGACAGTCGAGTCTACGTAACCGGAACGGACTCGGATTTTTCAACCGGCCAAGGACTGTCAACTGGGCAGTATATAAGCGAACTATAATTCAAATTTAAGTTCTTTAGTTTTGAAGATGTGGATCTGAAATTTTGCCTACGTCTTATATGCTGCCTGCTTATAAGCTGCCCATCTATTGAAACCGCCTATATCGAACCACCATAAGAGTACAACTTACTTTTGCATGGTCAACTGACAAGATATCTTCGCGAAATAGGACATAGATTATTTTCAAAGGCAAGGTTCGATATCTGGACATATTATTTGAATCTGGATACTAAAGCATGTAGCTGCCATAGAAGCTGATCAATCAAATTTAAGACAAACATTTTGTACATTTTTTTAAGCTATAAGAAATGCACCTATTTGTAACCGAAGTTTTTTTTCTTATTTTTTCAGTTTTTCCCCCATTTTTTTATGAAATTGTAATCCTTATTTTTGTATTTCTTTATTTCCGCTGAAGAAAATATAATAGAGTTCCAAAAGATAAAAAGTTTATTTTGAGTATTTTTTGGTTTGTTTATGATTTCACGTGTTTAATTTGTTATTCTTCTTCTGCTGCATACCAATGTTTTAATAACCCTTATAACGAATCTTCGCGGATATTGCATGCAACTAGCAACTGCACGAGGCAAAGGAAATAGCCTCCGAATGAAGTCAAGAAATATAATTACGAAGATGTAAACATTAACAAACTGAACAATAAACAAATAATGACGAAATATTACTTTTTAACTATGAAATCGCAATTATTGCTCAATTTCAGTCAAAAATTCTTCTTTAGACTTTGTTGGCTCTTGTTTACAACAGCTAAATAAACCTAAAGAAATCAGAAAAATAAAAAAAATTTGTTGTACGTTAATCTAATAATGATCCGCTTCATTTAAATTAAAACCATCTAAATATGATGAGACAATTGATTGAGCTGTGCGCCTCTGATTGTTCGACCTTCAGTCACCGTTTTGTTATAGCAGCAGCGGCGGCTCAAAAGTACAGCGGTTGCATTCAGAATCAATTTTCTATGCGTAATTAGATTTCTTAACACAAATCTATGTATGATTGTATTCGAAATACTACAAAAGCAATGCACGCCGCTGTTGCCCACTGTGATTGACCAAAACAAATGCTAATGAGCGAAACAATTTTTTACAAATTTATCAAAATATTTTATTTTTTTTTACGTCGAATGCGAATACAAAAAGTAAACTATTTTTTAATTTCAACTTCGTCATTTTTTTACTTTTTTCAGTTCCACATATTTCACGCTTCTGACGCTTTATCAAATTTTTGAACGCTAATGTCAAGCTTGTAGCGTTTGGGTATACATGAGTATGTGGTATTATATATAAGTGTGGGAGATAATTATGCGAATCACGCAATGCGCAATAAAAGCGCCATTATGGTGTTTTAAATGTGCCAAATCTCAACGGAGAGTACCAATGAATGAACCTTGAAATTTGCGCAAATTATTGCCAGCCCAATGGACTCATACATACACACATACACACACACATAATTCCATAAGCATTATCTTCTTTTAATGATGCAAATTGTGCTGGTCATTGCGGTGTGTCATTTGCTGGCGACATCATTTGAAGAAGTCCCCATAATTCAGTTCATGAAAGGTCTAGCAATTTTATAATTCCGACGCATAATTATCAAATTGGATTTGCAATTTTTGCCTGGCCTTGGTAGGAGTTTACTTTGAGGCTGTTTTCAATTGCGCTGATTCAATGATAAAAAGGCTTTTTGTGCTGATGATTGTGACTTTCTTTCAGGGTTGCAAATTTTTCAATTAAAAAATTTTAGATTAAAATTTAAAATTTTATTTTTAACTACTTTACTACTCCACTAATTGATAGAATATAAAGCATTTGAATGTAGAAGTTTGTCGACCACTGATATTCGCGATTACAAAATAAAAAAAAAGATTCATAGCAGACAGGAAACAGAACTACGCACCTTCCGTGAGCTATATGATTCGATCAGAACAATTTCTTCAGCACTTGAAATAGTTGAAATCGTATTATAACCCCGCCCACTCCCTATATAACTGTTTTTGAAAAGTACTAAAAGTGCGATAATTCAATAAAAAAAAGTGTCGGAGACACCTAAGGTTGTAACCCCTGGGCTTACGGGTTTCAAAAAATGTATTCTATGTATTTTTTCTATTGTCTTATTAAATTCTACAACACGAGAACTACTCAACCAATCTTCACACAAATAGGTCTTTGAGATATAATTCTTAAAAATTTGGACAAAGGATTTTTTCTCGATTACAACTATTTGAAAAAAAAAGTCGAGGAATTTTCACGGAAATTTTTATTTTTTTTTTGTAAAAATGTCTGCCAAAAATCCAATTTTCAGTTCTTTTTCCTTCGTCCTAGTTCTAATTTAAGGTTTTAACTAAACCACATATTTTTTCACTCTTTTTTCCGAGGGGTCAACAGAAATGGCGTCGCAATGGCCGAGTTTAAAATATTTTTTTCAAAAACTTCAGAATTTCTTGGTAAATAGTATAAGTTTGTAACAATAACATATATCATATTTTATATGAGAAAAAAATTTTAACTCCTTAATTTTGCACCCGATATTATACGAAAAAGCTTTATACAAGCCGATATGAAAATTTGACAATAGGCATGCCATCGCCTTTATTTAGAAGAAAACCTATATCTCCAAACCTGCTCCACCAATTTGAACCAAAGCTGGTATACGATATGACATTCCCACGTTAAAGTGCGCAAATGGGCAAAATCGTACAAATAACACGCCTCCTGCCATATAACACAATTAAAATTTTCATCTGATTCGTTCACTTTTCAGTATACAAATCAACAACCAAACAATGTTTATGGATAAAACTTTGCATGAATAGTATCCCACAGAAGCCGAATCTGTGAGATATTTTACGGAAAAATGATACGGAAAACGGAAAAATGGATACGGAAAAATTCCTTTCCCGACAATACTATGCCCGGACAACAAATGCAGATAGAATCGGATAAATACTTGCCTTACCCCCAAATAACTAATATAAAGATTTTCGAATATCCGGTTAATCGTTTGTTTACACCCGAACTTAGCGCTTCCTTAATTACATAATTTTATTGTGTATTGCACAATATTAAGAAAGAACTCCAACTTACCAGTGATATAAGTCCAAGTTATGCTTTTAGCTCCCAACATAATGCTGCCGTTGCAATATCCACTAAAGGTTAAACAATTGCTATTAGGTTTTAAAGTACGTCCTTGCCCAAAAATGTTTGGCAGCAGTGATTTACACAAGTAATTAAACGATTTTTACAGGCGATTAGAACTATATAATCGATTCGTTTAGCAGTCGTGACGATTTCCGGTGGATTTATGTACAAGTATATATTATATTTATACGCTTGACTTCACTTGTCACTTGCGCGCACTTCAAGGATGCGCGCACCTTCAATTAGATACAACAATGGCAATAACAACACAATTATGAAGACGTAAGGCACTGTACAAGAATTGCGAAAGAGTAAAAGACCGCGACCGCTTAGCAGACAACAACAATACGCTTCCGCTCGTCAACGCTGTTGCAATTTAATTCCAGTTAATGATTTTCTAATTGTTGCTGTTCCACAAAAAACAACAACAAGAAGATGTAACACCGAACACACGCGTTTGAAACGTTTTTGAGATTTTCACAAGTCCACTTTGTTGTTGTTGGTGTTGCTGTTGATTGTCATCGCTGTTGCGGGAGTTTGGTTGCTTGATTTAACGGTAATTTTTTTGCTGTACGTCTGCAACGTTTGTCGGTTCTAGCTATTGGACGCAGCGGTGCTCAAGCGGAAAAACAAATGCAAATACGCATGCGTATATGTCCGTGCGAGCGTTTGGGGCGCTTTAGAAGGCGGACACTGGCACTGGCGCTAGCACTCCAAAGCGTTTACAATGTGCAGCGAAACGCGAAGAAAACCGTTTTGTATATCAAAAACAATTTTAACAAACAAACTATGTAAATACACGAAAGCGCTCGTTGTAATTGACAGCTTTAGTAAGTGAGTAAAATAAGACAACAATAACAAGAAACACACAATAAATGCGGCGCACAGCGTTTTTACAGCGCGCACAAAGTCTCACCGGTGGTGCCCACAGACAAGGCAAAAAAGAAACACACACAAAAAATGTTCAAACCACTCGTTGTGGTGCGCGATGCACGACCTGATCGTTTATGAATTCGAAGCGGAATGATCTGTGGCAAACGAAAGGAAAACCACTTTGGGCCCATCTCTGCGCAATCGCAACGACGCCAAGCCAAAAGAGCTTCGAATAACATCTTCAACGCTAAATCTGCACGCCAGCAGCAACGTCGACAGCGCAGCAGCAAAACAACAATTGCAGAAGCCAAAAGCGGTTATACGAAGCAGCGCAGCGCAGCGCTGGTGGCGGCGAACTGGTAGCGGTGACAACAATGTTGGCTTTGGCGCTACGCAGCTTGCTGCCACACACACACACTTCTTTTGCCGCGCTGCGCAGTGTGCGCGTGTTGCTTCTTCACCACACTGAATTGTTGCTGACGGCTTATGGTTTTGTTGTCTAGCCATTGTTGTTGCTGGTGCTTTTGTTGTTGGCTCACGAACATTGAGTGGTCGGTGGAGCTTCACTTTCAATAGCGCGCGGTGGCATATGCGAAGATGTATGTGTGTTTGTATAAGACGCTTGTATTTTATTACAATTGCTGCCGACCATATTGGCTTACTTTGTGTAGAATGTTCTAAAAGTGAAAGGGAAGCTAAGTTATACGCGCATTGTTGTAAGTGGAGTCATGCATCGTGATCGCAAATGTGTAATGAGCTGATTATAAAAATTCTCAAGGAAGTGTTAAGTAGTTGATGAATTTAGTTGTTGCAATTTCAAGTCGCGGATCTCAATGCAAAACGGGAATAGATTCAATATATGAAAATATAGCTTTTTATAAAGTAAGGAGTGTTGTTAAAGGGTTACACAGGTTTCCTCGGTCAAAAATTAGCTTTTTTCAACAATTTTTATCTCATATAAAAAATTAAATATTTTATTAGAACTTTTTAATGTTACAAACATACACTATTAGCAAAGAAATTCTAAAATTAAAAAAAAAAAATATTATAAACTCGGCCATTGCGACGACGTTTTAGTTAAAACCTTAATTTAGAACTTGGACGAAGGAAAAAAAAGCTGAAAATTGGATTTTTGGCAGACATTTTTGCAACAACATGTAAATTTCCGTAAAAATTACCTTCATCCAAGTCCTAAAGAATTGTATCTCAAAGGCCTGTTTAAAATTTCGTGAAGATCGGTTGAGTAGTTCTCGACTTCAAAAACACAATTTCGAGACAAACGCGTATAAAGACGGCACACTTATCCACTTAAGATTACTTTCAGCAAATCATAACACGCATTCAACTCAACCAGATCTAAGAATTACGGCGAAAGTATAGTCGTTCCTTAAATCTAGCGGAAATTTCTGAACGAAATTGTTTAATCGCAAGGTAGAGAGATACACCTTAAGCATCTTCATAACATTAGTAATGATCTAGAGAGCATTGCTGCTAACTATTAGTGTAGAAAATAGAACATAAAATCGCTGATCCGCCTCACTCAACGTTTAAAGCTAAAGGCCAAGAAAATTGGAGAAAATATATAGTAATATTTTCAAAACTGTAACTAGAATTCTTGAAACCTTCTCTTCCAATAGAAAAAACTGTGCGGCTTGAGCAATAAAAATATTGTACTATATGATCAAATAGAACCCTAAAAACTACAATATATCGCCTTCCAAATAGTCTCCTGAAGCAATATAAGCCTGTCAAGTATTAATCGAATTTTTCATACAAATAATATAAGTATCGTCTGTGATGACTTTCAGTGGCTTCAGTGTATTTTGATTTTAACGGTTTCGGTTCATTTTTTGCAGCGCCACCCGGTAGATTGTTGGATAGTTACGACCTCATATTCATTAACCAACATCTCGTCATCAGTAATGAAGGGTTTGATGAATGTAAGGTCCTTAGATATGTTGTCAAGGATCTCCTTAGCGATCTCTACTTCATGCCGTTCTAGAAAAATATGTAGGTCTTTTGATATGAGCCTAGCATTGACACGATTCATATCAAAAACCTTATTAAAAATGTGTTGAGTCGATCCATGAGAGATTTTGAGATCCTCTGAGATCTTTTTGATGCCGACACCATGATTTTCAAGTAGTGTTTTTTAATCCTTTCGATGTTATAGTCATTAGCATAGATGGATGGACGATTTGCATAAAGCTTTGACTGCATGCTGTGTGTCGGCTCCCCAAAACATTTCTGCAATGTTTGCAACATATTCTGAAGCCGTGATACTATTGGAAACATTTCCATGGTAAAAATCGCCAGACGTCGTTCACGTCGGAAACAAACAGCTGCCAAACTCTCATTATTAATTATATAAGTGTGAATATGAAACTTGACACAAACATAAAAAAGGAAAAAAAAAACTGGAACTGAATCAATCCTTTTCCAGTTTTGAACCAAACTTTAGTTATGAACCAAACTGGAAAAGGGATTGATTCGGTTCCAGTCCGTGTCAAATTTGATCAGATGTAAATCCAGTATGGATTTATATTTATTTTTATATACATAAAAAAGGAGGTACCAATCTGGAAAAAGATTAATTAGGTTGCTGTCCGGGTCAAATTTGATCAGATGTAAATCTTTTTATTTTCGTTTATATAACAAAAGGGGTGTACCAACATGAAAAAAAATTGATTCGGTCGCAGTCCGGGTCAAATTTGATCAGACGTAAAGCCAGAATGGATTTATATTTACTTTTATTTATATAAAAAAGGGATGTACCAATCTGGAAAAAGATTGATTCAGTTTCAGTCCGGGTCAATGCTTCTTCTTCAATTCCCGAGACAAAACTATATATTCACTTCACTATTCTGACAAAAATATATCGACCTTTTGATATGCCCAAAAGTCTTTATCGAAAGGGAGAGGTGGCGCGTGCTGCTTAGACCACGTTTTTGCCCACCAAATCCACAAAACCCTTAACGAGCTTAGTATAGGTTGAACAACCTGCACTTGTCACTCCATGACCCAAATTTATAAACACCTTTGCATAGGTATTTGTTGACATAGTAACCCAGCAGTTGTCAAGCAATCTAACGCCCTAACTAATTGCAACCGCACCTGCGGCTACCAAGCAATTGAATTCCGCCCCAAAACACAGTTAACGCATAATTTTCCCACTCCAAACTCTTACGGCGACTACGTCAAATACATAAAATTATACAAAAACACACTTTTCCGCGTTAAATCTATGAATTATATAAGAAGCGCAAGTGTTCGCAGGCGTTCGGTTGCGACCCACTGTGCGCATGGGCTCAGAGATTTTAATCTGCTGAAGATGCCTCAACTGCTATGGGACAACATTTACGACAGCCAGCAGGCAGCAAACAACAGACAACAGACAAAGGCGACTAAGCGGCCAACAACAGCAATAACAATGACTATGCGCAGCACAAAGAGACAAAAGCGACCAATGCAGAAGAAGAAGAAGAAGCAGCGGCACAAAAGCGCACGGCAAGCAACTTTGGCAAATAGCGACGCTGTGTGAAGCTTCGCAACGCAACCAAAGGAGGCTGAGACTCTGCAGTTGCTGGCTGTGTATGTGTGTGTATGTACGAGTATGCGCAGGTAATGTCTTTGCGGCATGCAACAGCGCAACTGGATGGCCGGCGAATGCGCGGGTGATGCATCACACTTTTCGGCGCTTACATCATCTATAAATGTAAATATACACACACCTACTATGTGTGTGTGTTTGTAGGTGTGTAGCTTTTTGTGGCAGCTATTGCTGGGCGCTCAAAGCTTCGGCGTATGCATAGGAGATGCGCCGAGGAAGTGCGCTCTTGCGCTGGCTGCTGTTGAATTGCAAATGCGGTTTGGGCGCACCGAGACAATAGTCAAGCCGTTGGGGGAGTGAGCGTGTGACTCAACTGTGGCTTCGCCTGCATTTTTCGGTTTCTAGCGTGATTGTTTTGCTATTGCGGAGATGCGGCGGCAGCGATTGTTGCTACATGCCTGTAGATGTGTGTTTGTGTATTGACGGTTGGTTGCTTGTTTGTTTGGCTGGCTGGCGCACAGGCTGGCTATTTGTGCTGTCGATTGTGTGACTGCTGCGGCTGGAGGCCATGGAAAATGTCTTTGACTTGTTGGCGTTTCGTGCGCGACAAGCGGCGAGAATTGTTGCAGGCGTTTGTTGCTTGTCGCCGCAACATGCAAATAGAAGTTTGCGCGTGTGCGAAGCGGTGAAGGCGGAGGTGCAAGCTGCCACAACTGAGGCGTATGTATGTAAACAAAAATGTGCACTGCTTACAACCGTGTAATGCCACATGTTGCATGCCGTTGTTTTTGTTAGAGGCTTAAACGTCGCTTGACAACAACTGCGCGCTGCATGCAAACAAGTTGAGTGTGCGTGCCTTACTCCCCTGCCTGGGTTGTTAGACAATCGCGCGCTGTTTTGCTCAGTTGTTTAAATGCTGTCACAGCTATTTGTTGCTACCTTGCTTTTATAGTTACTTGTGTGCGTGTGTGTGTATGTGTATTACCACACGAATGTAGGTGACTGTGCCGCATCACAGCACAACGTGGCTTGCCGTGGCATGTGGCATATACTTGCGCGTTGAGCGTTGCGCTTGTGGGGTGGCAGTGCGGCGTGGTGCGGTCGGTGTGCGCAGGCAACAACGCTGCAGCATCCTCACCTCAATTGCTGTCGTTGCTGCCACATTATCGTTTGCGTCGCTGACGACAGCGTCAACGTCATAGGTGGCTCGGCTGTCGTCTGCGGCAGTGTGGGAACTTGTAGTCCCACAACAACTTTGCACCCACACACATGCATACCTGCATCGGTGTGTATTGCTTCGTGTCATTTGGAAAATATTTATTTAAATTTGGCAAATATTCATGTGAATTGCTATGACGGTTGCGGTATCATTACAATTGTATTTTAGTTGCTCAGTCATGGATTAGGCTTTCCACTCTGTCTGCCGATGTAGATGTTAAACAATTGATAGTTTTCCAGATTATATACATACACATATACTTGGTTGCATACAAATAACAATTTCAATGCTTTCGCTGCATTTATGGTTGCTTTCGTTGGCTTCGAATGGATTTGCTCAAATTTTATTATTACAAAAGTTATTGGTGAATTGCTTACTTCAATGACACTGCAATATAAGTTAGAGTAATGAAGTCATTGTTTCCATTATATTAATATATTTGAAGCAATTTAGTTAAATAAAATTTTACTGTTGCATTTCTATGCTAATTTGTAGAGTCTCAGTTGCTTTTCTCATAATTACATATGGGTCTTCTAAGCAAATACTTTGCGTTTTTTTGGAGTGTCATCTTTTTACTGTTATTTCTGCGTTCTGTATAAAATATTTACGACAAAGAGTATGGAATATCTCTCAAATCGATGAGATTTGCCATGAATCATGTAAATTTCTCATTTTTGTTTTGCCTTTTTGAAGGTGCGATGGAAATATTTAAGCTCTAATTCACAATCCCAGCTTGGCTAGACTAATCTTGAAGCATCTCAGCGTTAATATCTTCTATCGAACCACGCGAAATGATATTATATTATACGCCTCAACAAATTTGTTTAAGGTTCGAAGCGCTTTCTGATATGCCATGACCTTTTTAGTTCAATACTCAGAGTTCTGAGCAACAAAATCTGTTCAAATGGGTTGATCTGCGGCTTTATTACCTTATCTAAGCTCATAGTGGATAGAGAAATATAAAGCCGAAAGACAGACACTAAGACACAATTTGAATCAAATTGAAAAGTGAATTTTGTTATTTCATATCCTTCAAAGTAATGCCTTACCGCTGCAATACACTTATGCCAACGAATTTTCCAGTCATCGTAGCACTTGAAAAAATCCTCCGTCTTGATGGCCTTCGATTCAGCTTTTATATCCTCAATTGAGTCAAAACGGTGTCCTCGGAGTGGTCATGAGAATTTGCTGAATAGCCAGAAGTTATACGAAGGTAAATCAGACGAATGCGGTGGTTGCGGCACGATATTAATTGAAAATGTCGCGAGATGATCACGAATAACTAATGCAGTATGAGATGGTGCATTATCCGACTTCTTTGTTCAATAAATTCAAACATAGTAAAAATCGAAGAATTCACTTTCAGAGCCTCACAAAACACGCGTACACAAATACTAATGAATATTTTGACGTGAAGTTCAGCATAGGTGTCACTAACAGTATTACCAACTTACAGAAAAATTTAAAATTTAGTTTCGAAGTCACGAATTGTGTGCTGTGCACCTTTTTCGTGGATACGTCACGTGATTCTTATTCTCAGGCTTATTTCCGAAAATATGTGAAAAATTAAGCGGAACTTTTTCAGGTTTTACAAAAAATCGAACATGGAGATATCTAGAACTGCGGTCTACAAACTGTCCCGTTTCACCCGAGGGAAATATTGTTTTCGTTACAGTCCACCAATATGAAACAAATGTCCAAAATATGCTGTCATACTTTAAGATTCTAAGAGCAGATATGAATATCAAGTTGGATCAAGATCCAGATGTAAAAATGATGGAAAAATGTGTCAAGGTTGATTAGATCGTTCTATTATGACATATTACTGCTCATCCTTAAAAAAATATTGTTATAGACATACCTCCAAATATTATTAGGGTATCTTGTTTGCGTACACAAAGGTCCATCAATCTATGAAAAGTAGACAGAGAAAAGTTCAGTTGGTTGTGTTGAGTAGCTGATCATTCTTCAGCCTAAAATTAAAGCGGAGGATGGAGTCATGTGTCGAAGTTGACGCAAGTGAGGAAAGATTTCTGATTCCCATTCACTTGAGAGTAGCCAGAAACGATTTTTTTACATATGACTCAAGCTCACGACTTTCTGTCTTTGACCAAGTATCCTCTGGATAGCCTGAAAAAATTCGTAAAGTGAGAAGGCGAAAAACACCCTCCACAGGGTTTTGCGCTGGGTTTGGAACCCGCCACGTAAAACACACTACAAATCAAAAAACCACCAACCAGATCGATTATGATATGATAGACGGAAGTCGTGTCTCCAGTGTTTTAGATGTGCGTACGCTCCAAGGTCCTAACAATGACTCGATCACTGTCTGGTTGCAGCCAAGATTCGCACCCGCCTCTGTGCGGCAAAAAACGCACGTCAACAAACACAAGGAAGGTTCGACGTCGAGAAGCTGCAATCACAAGAGATAGCCGACCAATTTTCGACTCGAATTGTATTCCTGCTCTACTGCTGCAAAGGAAACCATTAGTTTTCGGAAAAGAAGAAAACAGCTGACGGTGAGGAATGCCAACGCGGTGGAGAAAAACAGACTGCCTGCCACGCAATGTTGCACTCGACCACAACACATGCGGGATGGGATAGATACCATGAGTTGAGGAGGGAAGCGAGACGCATTTGCAGACAAAAAAAGAGAGGGGCGAAATGCGTGAGTACGAAGAGCTTGATCAGCAGGCCGATATATCTAATGCTCAAAAATTCTACGAAAAGATGTGGCGACTAACAGAAGGTTTCAAGACCGGAGCATACTCTTGAGGAAACCTCAGAGGTGATCAAGTGGCTTACTAGCGCATTGATATTATGAAGGGAACACATCTCAATCCTGCGATTCCCCAATCGATGACGACGGTGTGGACGTTGCATTGCCCAACCAAGAAGGAGTTGGAATAGCAATTACCGTTTCAAGAACAACAAAGTGGCGGGGTCGATGAAATGCCGCCCGAGCTATTCAAATACGGTAGCGAAGAACTGATAATGAGCATGCATCAGCTTCTTTGTAGAATATGGTCGGCCGAAAGCATGCTGGACGTTTGGAATTTAAGTGTGCTCTGCCCAATCCACAAAAAGGGAAAACTTACAATATGCGCGAATAGGTGGAAGAAGACATCCAATCCGTTGGAAAGACTAGGTGAAGAAGGACGTAGCTATACTTGGAATCTCCAATTGGCGCTAAACAGCGAAAAAGAAGAATGACTGGTAATTGTAAACTCAGCTATAACCGCTTAAGCGTTGTCACTCCAATAAAGAGGAAGAAGACTACTCTCAGCATATATGTATAGTAAGTCATCTACATTTTATGCTCAAGAAAAATATAATAAAGAAGAAGAATAATATTCTAATTTGATTGTTTTATGGAGTTTTTTGGAGAGCAAAAAACTTTGGCAATAGAGTAGAATTTGTCCACATTATTGGTTAACAAAAATAATAATTAAAATAAATGTTTCAAAAATATAAAATGAATTTATAACCTAACTTAATAACCCGAATCTATATTGTATAGAACTAAACCTATATTTATTGCGAAGACAGACTGAAGTAAAAAATAGACGTAACAATAATAAAGTAATAAATACAAGTATCAAAATAGAAGTTGAACCTTTCTTTGCTGAACAGCTTAGTAATTTCCCAAACATACACATACGTATATATGTACGTCCATACAATAATTGATACACCAAAAATTGTTAATACCAATTATTAGCATATTTAATAAACCGTTATTTACTTCCGTCATTTGACTACTTTTTAATAAAGTTTTGGACATTGATTGCTGCAACGGCTGTTAAGTTGAAAATTGCTGCAATCATTTGTTCGTGCACCTTCGACAGCCAACGAACGAGGCACAAAGGTTCCAAACCTCGAAAACTAAACAGCAAAATGAAGAATTATTACAAAAGCCATAATAACAATAACAATGACAGCAAATATAAGAAAACTTAAAGGCCGTCCAACTTGCCATCTCTTGGATGCGACACAAAGCAAATGTGGAGGCAAGTAAATGCGATTTTGCCATTTCAAAGTTGAGGTTGCCGGAAAAGCCAACAACAACATGAAGACGACGGGTTGTGGTAACCACGAAAATGGGTGAAGTCGCAAATGATTTATGCTTTTCGAAGTACATCAAGTGGGAGAGTGGTTAGCGCATTATGTCAATCAAGCTAAAGTTCGAGGTGGTCGAAGGTAGCGTCTTCAAGCGTCACCTTAAAGCGCTTTTAATAGTCTGTCGCCGCTTTGAGACGCGTACAAAATGCAAAATAATCGACAACCCAATACAAGTCTGCTATCATAGCCATCATCGCACCAGCAGATGAGCAGTTTAGTCGGTGTCGTAATGAGCCGCAGATCGATCGAGAAGAGTGTGTGTGGAGGCAAATTTACTGCTGCTGTTGCATTAATTTAAATTTAGTTTTAATACAGCGTCAAACACGATTTGGCAATCCCTGCTGCGCGGCTGCGCTGCGACTTTTAGTTGCTTCATTTATGGGCACAACAATTAATGCAAATGCAACGAAGCGCAGGAACCCTACATTTAGTTGAGGTGACTTTTTTATAAAACAGGACTTAGGAATTAATTATTAATTTTTTTAGAGTTCTTAGGAAATGTTCTGGAGATTATTCAGGTTACTTTAGGGACTTAGTTAAAACAGTGCAGTTTAAATGCAACGTAATTGTATATTTTCGCACTAGTAGTAAAAAGTTCATTATTGAGCGGAAAATTTAATTAGATGACTTTCATAGCACAAGAATGTTGAAGAGTTGCCACCTATTAAAAAATTTTAAAGATACAATTTCATTATATAATAACTAAAAATCTGCAACACTAGCATTAAATTGAAGAGATTTAGTGATTTTTAAAGTTCAATTTTTTTAGAAGGGTTGCCACCTATTTATAATTTATTTAATATTCTCTCACTAGTAGTAAAAGGAGCATTAATGAGTGGTGGACCGGATTAGATGACTTTTATAGAACAAAACTGTTGGAGTGTTGCCACCTATTGAAAAATTTTATATGATATTTTTTCTTTATTTTACTGAAAATTTATAACACTAGCATTAAATTGAAGAGATTTGCTTATAGCTCAACTTTTTTTGGAAGGGTTGCCACCTATTTAAGATTTATATAGAATTAAAAAAGTCAAAAAGGTTTCTTATAGGACCTTTTTCGATCCAAGTATTGTTGTTGGGCCCTTTTCGGATTTAGAAACAATAATTTCGAATGGTACCAGCAAGTAGAACAGAACATCCTTCATGGTAGAGTTTTGCCTCCTATAGGCCTTATTTACCTCATTAGTTTAAACGCTGCAAAGTCGATTTATATTTTTCTTATTATGCACTACTTTTTTAATAGTTGTGTTCTCATTACCGACTGTAGTGTGCATTTATGTACTCTACACGTTTGAACCTTTGCCTATTTAGCTTTCTTTTCACTCCTTGCCTCCTTTGCACTTTTCTATGCACATTTAAAAACATTGTTGCTATTGTTGTGATTTTTTATTTTGGAAATGTCTTCCTTATGTGCGCTGAGCTACGCTTGCAAACCTCCAAAAAGAGACGAGTATTACTTAAAGCTTAGCAGTTTTTCAGTATTCGAATTTTCCTGCCGTCGAACTCCTGGAGAAACTGCTGAAGTCAGCGCTTGATGATTTTCTCATTACAATCAAGTGTTATGATGCTAAGCCATGACCAATTGAGGCTGCCAATAGTGGCTGAGGGCATGATGCCCCGGCATATGCATTTATAAACAATATATGTCTGTTTGTAAGAACATTAGGGGTGTTCAAATTAATAACTAAAACATTTATCATTAATATGCCTAGTTTTTGGGTTTTTCTGATATATAAAAAACAATCATATATAATATACATACATACAAACTGCAAAACCACGTATCATCAAAAAAAAACCAAAAATCTTTAACAGATATAATAACCAATATATAACCATTTTATAACCAATACTCAAATTAACTTCGAAATGGCTTCAGCATATAATAGTCCGCCTTTGGTGAATAAATTTTAAACTTTTATGAAATTTGAGCATTTAAAAATAATTTTCGGTTCCTGCAATTTTATCACGAGCACCACCCTCATATTGCAAACCAGCAGGATGCAGCAAATTTAGATATATGACTTTTTAATCGCACGTATTGGCTCATACGAGTTTTCTTCACCATACCCGCTGTCCCACGCGCTGTAAATAATTGACGCGCATTTTCAATTTCATTACAAACGCTGCGCATACATATATACCTATGTATGTACATGCAACATTATGGCAGATGCCAGTGGGCACTTTTACAGTCATGAAAATGCTGGCAATAATCGCTCATTTGAATGCGCGAACGCTGAGTGTCGATTACGTTGTGGTAAATGATGTAGTTCGCGATGTCTCCAGCACTCCGGCAGCAACCGGAAGACATGTGGCGCTGTGCAGACCTTGCGTGGGAAGAAGTGCAACTGTCGCTGGCCAAACAATCGATTGCGCTGAATACAAAGACCTTTGATGCAACTAAGTTTTAGTTGGCGAAATTTGTTGCTGTCAATCTACTGGCATTTTCTGGTGTTTTCTTCGCAGCGGGGTCATTAATCTCGGTTTGCGCTTTAAAGAAATTATTATCTTATTTTTGTAGCTATTATTAATATTATTTCTTATTCAAGGAAAGCATGATATTTAAATACAATAAAATTTCACTTATAATGAATTATGATGGGCGCTTACTTGCAATGAAGATTCATAATGAGCACGAAGTTAATACACTTCTTTAATATGCAAATTAATACGGTTAATTCAACATGATTTCCGCCAAAGCGGAATATTGCAATATCACTGCAAATTTACTTAATATTAATGAGACGAAGGAGCTGTCTTAGTCTCTGATTTCCTAAAAATAAACGAAAGAGCTGTCTTATTTTTTGATTTCCTAACACATGTTTTTGTTTGAAGAAGACAAATTATTCGCTTATAATTAAAGGGAATTAGTAAATTCACAAATTATTAAGACTTTTTTTATTGATATAAGCATTGGTAAGCTAAAAGTATACCTCTTCATTATGGAAATCAGTTTTGTAACTAGCATTATACGAAGTTTTCTAATAGCGATAGTATGAGTTCTAAGTGTCGTTTCGGCCATTTTTAATATGTCATGATTTGTAATTTTTTTTTTCATTGTATTCAGTAATGCTCATCATGAAAAGATATACGCAAGAACAACGTTTACAAATAATTCGATTTTATTATCAGAATAATCATTCTCCAATTGGAACTTCTACCAATTGTCCACCTGTGCTCGCTTTCGTCGAATTGTTGAAAATTTCGAGCGACAACCTGGCGGATTTTGAGAAAGCATTTGGGCTTGTATCCATATAAAATTTTTTTTAATTCAAGAACTGAAGCCACTGAATCTCCGTAAAGGCCATGAATTTGCTGACAAATTTGCTATGCTTTGGAACAATTTGAAAATGTTAACTGTTTTGAAGAAAATCGTCTTCTCTGATGAGGCTCACTTCCTTTTGAGTGGTGCGATAATGAAACAAAACTGTCGATTCTGGTGCGAAAAGAATCCACAAATTATTCATGAACAACCATTACATTCACCTAAATTAACAGTTTGGTGTGATTTTTGTCTGGCGGAATCATTGGTCCGTACTGCTTTTGAAATGAAATTGAAAGAGGTTTATCTTGACAACATCTGGTTTCAACAAGACGGGGCTACGTGCCATACAGCACGTGCAACAACCGAATTACTGCGAGAAAATTTTCTGAATTCGATAATTTCAAAAAATTGTGACATTGAATGGCCTCCAAGTAGTTGTGATTGAACACCATTAGACTACTTCTTTTAAGGTTATTTGAAGTCATTGGTCTTTAGCAATAAACCGAATGCTCTTCAAGCTTTAGAATTCGAAAAGAAGGAAAAAATACTCGAAAATTCCTTGCTGTAAAGGAAGTCTTGGAGGCCATTTGAATGACACTTGAATTTCCTTAACAATTAGTGTATTTTTTTAAAGAACCATTTCGCTCTTATTGGGAACCCTGTATTTTGTTGCTTTTCCGCTAGCATTGTGAAATAATTGCGATTAATAAAATAGTGTGTGGTTTTATGAAATCACGATAAAAGGGGAAAATTAAAAAAAAATAATAATAGACTTATTATATGAATAGACTGGTTGCATAAAACTGTAAGGCTGATGTAATCGCTAGGAGAGGTACTTCAGACTCAATAACTGCGAAATGGGAACGGATAAGAGCTCCGTTGACTACTTATAGTTCACTATTGGACTGTTGAGACTCAGATCAGTTCAGAAAGAGTTGGACAACTACCAGTGGCTGTGCAGTCGCAATGTCCTCCTGGATTAGGATAAATTGTAATTGGTATAGTGAACTCTTCGCTCTTATCAAGTTCCCCGTTTCAGTGGTTGTAGACGTACGAACTGGACACTGGCCAATAGGTGCTTTTGCTGCTTCAGCTGTTTGGAAGAAGATGAGCTAGATAAAATTTTAGATACCCAGGTGAAACAATATAAATAGAAATAAAAGGGTCATAAAAGAAGCAAATTTGTGATCAGTTCTAACTACAGAAGTTTTTTTCGTCTGTCTTCACAAAGGACTGCATTTATTTGTCTAAATGTGATCCCCCCTTATACATTTGTATTAAGTTCTGTCGGTCATTTGCTTAGATTTGCGCGTTTAGTAGAGCCAAGTTCGTACATAGAAATTTACTTATATATGTATGTAAATATAGAGAACTGTAATGCGACATATGATATGCAACATGCGACAAATGGACAAGAAAATTTGAGACGATAGATAAAAATCAATTTAATAGTATAATATTAAGATAATTTGGTATTTTTCATCATTCATTCAATCATCGAAGAAAATATCAAAAAAGTCAACAAACTTTTGGATGACAGTAAAGTGCAGTTGTCCGAGATAGCAAGCACCCTAAGGATATCAGCTGAAAGTGAACATACCCTTCACGAAAATTTGGGTATAAGAAAGCTCTGTGGAAAGTGGGTGCCGCGCGATCTCACTTTCAACTAAAAACCGGGGCAGAATTTGTGTTTTACCAAGACAATGCACCGTGTCACAAGTCAGTGAAAACGGTAGCAAAAGTCCGTGAATTGGGCTTCGAATTGCTTCCGTAACCAATGTGAACTTGCTAAAAAAAATTTTATTTACTATGGTAAGCCGGAGACATTTCAATTGACTTGCTCGTTATCGATTGAGTATACTATGAGTTGGTGGAAAGTGTTATAAAGTTAACAGGAAGTATTCCAATTCTTGCAGCTAACAACGATAATTTTCTGGATACTTTAAGGCTTCTTTCATAATCCACTAAAGTCCTCGAGAACTGAAATTTCACAACACTCCTAGAGGTTCTGAAAATAGAACATTTATTCAAGTGATTATACAATAACTTTTTTACATTTTTTATTGGATATAAAATATGGATACATTTTTTTATTGAACTCTATTAATTTGAGGCTTAAATGCTATACAAATATAAACAATTACTCAGATAAGCTGATCAAAGGTTGATGGCAAAGATTCAAACAATGACACCTAATTAAAGAACAGCTAAAGGACTGTTGCACAAAGTTTATATTTATAAACAGTAAGCATTAAAATATTTTTTTTTTTTTTTATATTTAATAGGTGAACGCAATTTTGAGTTATCTATGTGTGATTGCACATTTGTACGTATGTCATAGGAAGGCGAGAGACATTGATTAATTGTATCCAGCAGCCGAAAATGGAAATGTTGCCACAATAAATAAAAGCGGTGAGTGTGCACGAATTCGTTGTAATGCCAAACAAAACAAAAACAAAATGAATGCGAACAATAAAAGTAAGCGGCTCAAAGCGGTAGAAATAAAATTTTGAAAATAAATAATGTGCACTTTATCAGTTAACAATTGCCACATTGCCGGTGAATTTTTCCGTTGTTACTGTTTATTTGCCAATGTTTTCATTGTTTTTCTGTTACTTACAGCCGTGTTGATGGTGCTGCTAATGCTGCTGCCGACCCACACTAAACTTACAACCTTTACTTAGGTTATAGCCCCGTTGTTCCTCCTCAGTATCACATCACAGCTCGAAGAGGACCCAGCGTTTTGGAGCCGTTGTAATTGAAAGTGCCAAAAAATGCGGCGTGTAGCTTTTATCATCATTTTATTGCTGTTATTTGTTTCCAAGCCCTCGAGCAGCTCATGATTTTCGCCAACTTATCACGATCTTTGTAATTTTTTTTCTGAGTTGTGAAGATTTTTGCCAGCTCGCGCGTTGATGTGCCCTCATCTTATTAACGTCAAATTAGCAATATACCCAAGGAGAAATATTAATGCTCGTGTGGCGGTTTAAATCATTTGTGCTTGGCAATAATTTATGGAATTTGTTAGGGATTGCAATGCTGGCTTTTTTCTAAGGCTCGATAATGAAGAATATGGGGTATAATCACGCTTCAGGGTAAGCAGTTACAGTCGCAGGGCTATACTAAAACGTGACTAACCCTTGTAGATAAAAATGACTTCTCAAAAGTGGTCCGATTATTGTCAGTCTTTATATATTTATTTTGCCAACCGTGCATCTTACAAATCAAAAGTCGTTATACCAGGTAACTAGCAATCGGCCTCAAATACTGCTCCCAACTCAATTTGAGCTCAACGGCGTTTCTCCTACTGAAGCTCTACTAAGCTTTCGGTAATTGAAGCAGCAACCCCATTGAGGAATTTCTGTCAAGCATCAAGCATCCCCATCCCTAAATTGAGTACTAATTTGGCGCCTTTCATTCAGTCAGCTGAACGTTTCTTTCAATATATTGGTTGTCGAAAAAGTTTTTTCGTATTTTGTCAATAGATGTATTTGCAGTCGTAAATCTCCAGTGGTTCCAACCACATTATGTCATACCATATAACGTTGAAAAGGTGAGATTTTAAGCTTAATTTATTCAAAAAAAAAATAAATTCCGGGAAGTTGAAAAAAGTTACAGCTGTTCAAAAATGAGTGAAAACATGAAGAAATTCGCTGTATTTTGTAATTTTTGTATAAACAAGCGAAGAATGCCACGCATGTGACCAATGAAATTTTTGAAATTTCCGGAGACGATGCTGTATCAGTTCGTGTAGCACAACAATGGTTCGCTCGCTTCCGTTCTGAAAATTTCGATGTGAAAGATTCACCTCGCTCTGGTCGACCTATCGTTGAAAAAGTCGATGAAATTATGGAAAAGATTGACCAACACCGTCACATAACCAGCCATGACATCGCTAAGGAGCTTAGCATTAACCATCAAACGGGCCTGAACCATTACAAAAATAAGTTCGATGTGAACATGAATTGTCTGTGAAAAATTTAATGGACCGAATTATCATCTGCGATTCTTTGCAGAAACGAAATAAAATAGAATCATTTCTGAAGCGAATGGTAAAAGTAGAGGAAAAGTGGATCAAATACGACAATAATGTGCAAAAAAGATCATGATCCAAGCATGGTGAAGCTCAACAAATGGTCGCAAAGCCAGGATTGACGCCTCGTAAGGGTATGTTGGGTGTTTAGAGGGATTGGAAAGGAAAGGAATCATCCACTATGAGCTGCTCCAGCCTGGTCGAACGATTTCACATTTTTCTGTCAGCAACTGATGAGATTGAAGCAAGCAATTGAAAACAACGGCCAGTACTGATCAACAGAAAGGGTTTCGTCTTCCATCAGAACAACTCTACCCACACACATCTTTGATGACTCGGCAGAAACTGGCCGTGAAGTTTTGATGCTTCCAGCTTATAGCCCTGATCTTGGACCATCGGACTATCATTTGTTTCGGTCAATGCAGAACTCCCTTAATGGAGTAAAGTTGGCTTTAAGAGAAGCCGTGAAATTTATTTGCCACAGTTTTTCGCCGAGAAACCAGAAAATTTACACTGATGGAGTAATGTCTCTATCGGAAAAGTTACAAAAAGTGGTCAACCAAAATGGTACGTATTTGGTTCATTAAAGTTCACTATAAAAATAAAAAAATAAGTTGAAGTTTCATTATAAATATTTTTTCGACTACCCAATATATAAGTATAAAACATAGAGAATGTTGTCATTGATCGATATAAGTTTATTGGTTTAAAAGTTCATATATGTAGTTGAGTACGAAAGAGAGTCTCAACTCCCTGCCTCTTCTTCAGATTAGAATGTTGTCAATACTATTATCCAACTATCTTTTTAATTATGTGGAAAAAAATAATATTCACCACATTGCAACACTTGGCACGCAATATTTCCACTTATTTCGAAATTGCCTTTCGATTGCAACAAAAAATAATTACATAACGAATGCATAAAGGAAATTAAGAGCCACATTCATTTAGTGATTTAGTGAGGAGTCGTCGTCATTGTGCTTAGCAGACGGGTTAAACGTCATTTAGACAGGCAAACAACCGCAACCGCACTCCAAGCGCAACACCACAGCCAATAATCCACAGTTCGTAACCGAACAAGCAAACAAACAAGAAACGCAATAAATTTTCCTTTTATTTAGGCACCTCAATGCAGCGCGACAAATGCCAGGAATTTGAAGATGCGCCACAGCCAGCCACACAGCACACCACACCACAAAAGTTGACGCCATGCCAACGGCAGCTGGTGAGCCAAGCCAACCAAGTGGAAAATCAATTTCTGAAACGTGTGCATGGAAACTGTGAATGCAAACGCCAGAATGCGCAGACTCGCTGCCTTGCCGCCTCACTGAGCATTTGCCAAATTAATGTGAAGAAAAATGCCAACGTGCCGCACGACGGCTTGCGTCTGCGTGATGCGCCGACGCGCCGAGACGTGGCAACAAATCTGACGCGCCAGCCAGCAACAAGCCACAGACAGGCTGGCAGGCAGGCAGGCCGCGTTGTAATATGCACCGCCAGCATTTTGAGAAATTAGCTACGTTCGGCGCTGGCGTGTTGTTGCTGCTGTTGGCTGCCTACCGCACAACTGGCTGTGGCTGCCGGCCGACATTCGCCTGCGCAATCCAGTGACGCGGCACAGTCACCGCATGACATAGTGGCACATTTTTGTATTTTGTTATGCGGTGCCATGTAATAAGCAGCTTGCCGCTGCAAGAGTCGAAAAAATAATAAATTACAATAGATGTAAATGGTAAATGTTGGAGAAAATCCCTGCAGATTTATGCGCGCTGATAACAGCGATTACGGCAAATGTTACTCATACCGCGCGGTGTACCAACCAAAACAACAATTTTGAGCCCATCGCAGTGCCTATTCAAATGTGTGTGTGTGGGTATGTAACAGTCGCGCTAGTGGCTTCTGCTTCGCCTCTTTGGCAATCGCAGACGAATTCGCGCTTTTGCTCACATATTTCTTGCAAATGTGCAACATAACTGTAGGTAAGTGCATATATTATTCGCATTCTTCGTTGTGTGTGCGCGCTTTGCATGTGCGGTTATAAATAATTTCCATGTCCTACTCAGTGCGGCAACAAAAAATAAAAATAAAGACATATTTCAACGTAGACAAGTTTTGCAAGTAGCTAATTGCGGTGCGCATGCGCTTTGACTGTTTGCCTTCGTACTTTCAGTTGCAGTTGCTGAATGTGTAAGCATGTATTTTTAAGTTTTTATGACTTCACTGCTTTTATGCGTATCTCTTGCTAATGCATTCTTATCCACTTAAGTTGGAGTGCTTATTAATTTTAATATTTATTGTGAGCAAAGTGACTGTCATTGATGTTGCTGGCTGTAATATTAAAGGCTTATAAATCTTTTTTTTTTCCTTTGAGTGCGTCTAAAGCATATATGTAAAAAATATTGTATAAAATGTATTGTGTAAAAAATATTGTATAAAATGTAATGTATAAAAAATATTGTATAAAAAAGTTTTGTTTAGAACTCAAACTCATATTGGCCTAGATTAGGCCGCCTGGACTCCAATTAACTACTTGCTTTCAGAGGCAGTTCGTCTTGCCTGGTTGCAGAAGTATTTACTGAGCCTTACTGATGCCAAATTATGAAATTGTCTGAATGAGGACGAGGTAAAATCATCTCTACACTTTCTTCTGAATTAACCAACTTTCAAAAGACTAATTTCAAATATATGGGACCTATCTTCAGTCATAGTAGTCAAGTCAGCTGAATCAAAATTAGGCACCCAAAAGATTTCTGATTAAATCAAGGTGGATTGTCGATTTGAAAGTATGCGTTTGGTCTGACCGCGGACGAAAGTATTGGCATAAATTTTAACACAATTCCATAAAAAATAAGAAACTTTCACATAAAAGTGTTCCTATATAATATTGATTTATTGCGCACTCTTTTTGTAGACAATTAATAAAGTAGAAAAATTCTTCTGCTGCATACGGTGTGGGTAGTTTTGGGAGAAAAACTAATTCGCATTCAAAACTCCTAAACCTTATGTCTCTAACTTCTCCTTACCAAAAGCAATTGTTTTGAAACTCATACAGCAAGCAGTCAAGTAAGCAAACATGATCTTAAATAACAGCAAGTATTTATCGGAAGCACTCAATTTTATGCGACGATCAACTTTAACTGTTACTCACATAAAACTCACAGTTTAGTGCACAACTCAGTGCTCATTACGCTTAGTGGTTGCTTTTAAATGATACAATTGACTTAATTTAGTTAAGAGCGCAATAAAAATGTAATTAAAATCAACTTACTTCTCTGCTTTTTGAATTGGCTTTTGATTGTATGTTGATTGCCTAGAAATCGCTTTCAAAAGCTGCGATCGGCCAAAACGAATATTTTGAAACAAATTAATCAGATCAACTATGCACATGTAAGCAGGCTGCAGTTTGTATATTGCGCGAACACTTTCATTGAAAATAAATGCAAAAAGTTGTTAAAAATTGCAATAGTCTGATTGATCACTCATATCGAATTTTATTTGAGTTACATGAATAGAAACATGCATTTGTGTGAGTGTGCCTGTTTATATAAGAATTGTTAAAATTGTGATGGAAAATTTATAAACGAATATTTTCTTTTTCAATAACATATTATAAATTTAAAATTTTCATTGGTATCACATTTTTTGTTCTAGGTGCTTAAATGGCAACTCTAGGCTTAAATCTTTATCGGGTTCGTTGCTGAAGTCTTTTGTTTAAAAACCATGATAATTATAAAATTGCTGGACCTATGCATTTGTTCTAGAAGTAATTTCAAACTATCTACAATCTTTTATAGAAGCTCCCGGTATTTCGGAAGTTTTATAAAATATTAGAACCTTCTATGACTTTCATGTTACAATGAAATTCTAGTTAACTTTGAAAATTTTAGCTTCTACTAATTTTACTTATTAAAATTATCCTGAAAATTTTCAGAATCCCGAAATTCCGAAACTTTTCATATTTGTCAGATTTAGGAAATTTATAAAAAAAAATATGTATAAAATTAGGTATCTACTTTCATATAACTAATTAGTCCCGAAAATTTTGGGGTCCCGAAATGTTTTATTGACATCCACAAACTTCGGAATTTAATTATTAGATTAATAAAAATACAATATTATATATGTATATAGTAAAAATTTCACTTTCTACTAATTTTAATTAGTCCCGAAAATTTTCGGGATCCCGAAATTAATTTATTGAAATACGAAAACATTCAATTTTCAAAACCAGATCTAAGAAATGTATAAAAAAATATAAAATATATAAGTACATAAGTATTTACATATACATACATACATACATATGTACATACATATGTACATATGTACATGTATGTACATACATACATATAATTAATCCCAAAAATTTCGGTTTCGCGAAATTTGTATTGAAATCCCGAGACTTCAGAATTTAATGAATAGATATAAAAGAAAATTATTTAATTAGTCCCGTAAATTTCGGGATCCCGAAAAGTTGTACTGAAATCCCGTAACTTCAGAATTTAATGAATAGATATGTATAAAACAGAAATATTTAGTTAGTCTCTAAATTTCGGGTTCCCGAAATGTTTTATTGAAACCCCGAAACTTTAGAATTTAATAAATAGATATATAAAAAAAATAAAAAAAAAATAACAAACATTTAACTATTTATTATTTATCCTAATTACATCAAAAGTTCATATGCACTTATGTTTGTACATATCAAATTCGAACGTATCAAATTGATTTGACTTTTCTTCTTCAGAAATAACTGTCTAGAAGCAGAAGGTGAATTGCCATTAATACCATAAACATTCTTTCGCACTTTTGGGCAATAGGTTTGCCCTCAGGTCAAACGAAAATTGCTTAAAATCCATTGTCATTTAATTATTCTTCGACATCTTACAAGCCGACAAGCATCACTTTAATGGAAGTTCGACACTTTGCTGCACAAATGATGGATGTCAATAACTCAGAAGCACGATAGAAGTACTCACTTAATACATTTATATATGTATATATGTATGTATGTATGTATATGTATATATCAATGTAAACATAATGTCTTGAAAACTCATACACACATGTTGAAGACTATCGAGACAAAATATTTTTATATTTTAATGCGCCGCGATAAATTGCAAACGGATTTCCATTCAATTGTATAATAAATCATATAAAGCAATATTTTCCAACGCCAACAACAACAAGTGACAAGGCACTCCCAGCAATTTTGTGCGCCTTCAATAAAACATCAGCCAGCACACGGACGCACATCAAAGAATTTTAATGCCCAACAAATTGTAATGACAGCCGCTGGTATGTGGGTACTTGCTCAATCACATATGTGTCTATGTACATATGTACATACATATATGTATTTATGTTTATAGTGATTCTATCGATAAATCATGAATTCTTAAGAGTATCACTGTCGAAAGTACTCGTGGCGGAAGAGTGCTGGCAAACGTTACTTGAAAAATGTGGCTATACACATATTTATATGATATCTATGAATTCCGCGATGTAGTAAATCAGTGATGTTAAAGCATCAGCAGTAACGCCGGCGGCGACTTTTTTGTTGTGAGTCGCCAATTGACCTTGCAGTTGGAGCAGTAAAGAACAAAATCACAAGTTGACTTGAAGAAAACGCTGATAGATTTTCGATTTTAATATGCATGAGCTTTTAAATTCATTTTAAATTTCATTATGCAAGCACATACACTTGCATATTTGCATACTAAATACTTGTTTGGCATAATTAAACATCTTCGCAGATGAACTATTATTTTATGTGCTAATAATATAGGGTGTTACACGAAAACTTGGAAATGGCAACCAGGTGATAGTTGTTACTTTTGTAGTAACATAGTAAAACATTTCCCTAAAAACAGCACTTTTCATAAGTTTACAAACGATGTAATAGAAACCACTAATTATAAAATGGTTATATGTATATGGATATATCTGAAAGAACAATTATAAAATTTAAGCCTTGGAACAGTATGGTTATCAGGCGAAATATGATTACAACACCTATAGAAACATAATTGGAAATTATCGCTTATAGAGTAGATGAAAATGAAAAGTAGAGATCATGATTTATATACGTACGTACATTGTTTGAACTGGATCAGTGAGCAGATTCTTGCCGCCAGATTGATAGGCTACGGTGCTAATAAATTAATGAAAACTTAGATTTGGATGAGTTCGGTAAATAAATTGGTGAATTTTCTTGCAACTTGACTTACTTTCTTGTATCCTGAAATTGTGATTTAAATTCCCCGGGTAAATGATATTTCGAAAAGCTTTGTTCTGCTAGGTTTGCTAGACTGTCTTTAATTATTATGCTAAATGTGAGTCCGATCTGTCAACCAGTTTGCTTACAGCAGCTGTTTAAGTCGGTACACCTCAGTAGTGGGTTACGATTTTTACAATAGATAAAAATATCGAACAACAAAAGTATCTAAAATTTTGCATTTCTAACCAAATTCTGTATGTGGAATCATTGCGAATGTTGAAAAAGGCTTACGGTGATTCGGTTTTATCAAAAACATAAGCCTACAGGAGGTACAAAGCATTCAAAGACGGCGGAGAGATCGTTGAAGACATGCCTCGACCTTTTCAACTGATAAAAATATTCAAAAAGTAAAGCATAAGCGCTTAAAATCATCAGACAAGTGTTAGAGTGATGGCCAGAGAGCTCAACATCTCCCGCGAGTCCATTCGAATGAGTTTGGTGGATATTTTGTATGAATGGAAACGCGTTCTTGCTCGACTAAACGGGTAAACGGGTCTCTTTGGACATGCTTGATCGTGCGAATTCCACAGCATTACAACTACTGATGGTGTATGAGTTTGCCATGCTAACAAGTCAACAATCATCGGAATGGAGGGAAAAAATTAGGATTATGCTCACTGCTCATTGTTTTTTCGATATTCCCATTTTGGTGCCTCATGAATTTGTTCCGGAGATACAGACGGTCAATAAAGAGTTTTATTTGGACGTATTGAGGCATTTGTGTGAAAATATAAAAAAATCAGTAATAACTGAATTTAAAGCCAAAAACGCAATGAATACCTTCGATCAACCACCATAATCATCAGATTTGGCTCCGTGTGTTTTTTATCGTGTTCTCGAAACAAAAATTGCCGCCCAGTGGAACCCGTTTTCAGTCAATCCAAGAGATATTTGCTGAAGGAGCTGAAAGCATTCACTATGTTTATGTCCAGAAGTTGTTGGCATATTCACATGCATGTTGAGCTAAAAATATACCTAATCAGTGAAGATAATATTCAATGGTATATACACATTTAAAGATAAGTCTGAAGCAAAGAAAGGAAGTTTCAAAAGAGATTTCCATAATTTTTAAGTGTTGTTCCGCTGGGTAATTGGATAATATATACTGAACAGTAATGTTAGCTAGTTTCACAGCTATCCCATTTCCTTTGTTATGACTATATAGATTTAAGGGGCTATACCAGTGTAACCCATGAAAAATTAAACGATTTTCGTGAATTTTTTAGAAGAAAGTACTCGATCGAATGTTTTTAAGTTCTTTACACATAATAAGGTATGTATATCTTCAGCTATATTTTACGATTTTTTTTTTTTTAATTTTGAAAATTAACGGAGTTACGTGCTGTCTTCGGAGATGCCAAAAAAATACCCCAACTTCTGGCATGATTCCGGCCAAATGAGTAGCTGAAACAAGAAGGTTATTAAAGTTAAAGGTTTTTCCTTTACAATGACCTACGATTTTTGAAAAATATCAAAAACTAACAAAATGGCGTAGTTTTGAAAAAAAAAAATCGTTTTTATTTAGGTAAAAAATTGTCGTTTTTTTAATGCCAAATTGACAATTTTCAACCAAAGACCGTAGGTCATTGTAAATTTATTCAACATTACTTAGTTCTAATTTGAAGTCGGTCGGTAAATTTTTCGTTGAGTTATGATGTCAGCAATTTTGAGAAATGTCGTTTCGAGAAAAACAAGTTTAAAGTTTCACTTATATATCTTTGCACCTCAGAGCGGTCGCTCTTTAGAACGCTGCCATCCAAAACCTATTCAAGATACGACCTTGCCGATTTCATAGGATATTTTTGGAAATATAAGCTATCGAAAAAGCAAAAAAAAGTGTCACACTGGTATAGCCCCTTAAGCAAGCTATCTTACAATATATTTTTTTGGTTTTCCTTTTTACACTAATACATACCAAAGAATAATGAAGAAAAGAATCACGGATAATATCACGAATAATAAAAAACATGCAAATATTACCAACAAATATCGAACGAAGTCAATTGAAATTTTCCTGCCTCAATAACTCTACCATCTAACACCCATTATGTAGACTTCTGCTATGCTTACTTAAACGGAATAAGCGAGTAGAGTTAGTCATTAGCTCAGCACTGCATCCTGTTGCACCAACGCCACAAAACTGGTTGGCCTGCTGCTGTTTTGTCTAAGACTCGTTTGCTTGCTTGGTATTTAGCATAAAAGGTTAACAAGTCACTCCCAAAACGCCCCCTCGCGCACTACAACAAATAATTCTGCCATTTGGTCAAACAATGAATGCCGCATGTTCTAACCGAAGGAAAAATAAGAATAAAATACAACGAAAATAATTACAAAGCGGCTGCAGAGGTGAAAAAAAAATTATTTATAGATGAAAATATGCAGCGGATATAATATTATGAGGCACGTTTCTGTGTGGTTATAAAGCAAAAGCAACAACAACCACAAATGAAGCTACACAACAATAACGACAAACGCAAAGTGGCTCATTAGCATCACTGATTGCACGCATTTGCCAACACTTTGCGAAAGATGCCAACAACATTGTGGCAAATCACAGGCGAACGAAGAATCACCAAAATACCAAAAATGTGCAAAGAAATAGAGAAAAGGAAAAACAAGAAAAAACGTAAACTTAGGCTGCACCGTAGCTAATATACCCTTAACAAATAAAAAAAATTTTGCTACAAGGATGAGTTTGATCGATCAGTTTGTATGGCAGCTATATCATATAGTCGACCTAAATTGGTGGTTCCGGCAAGTGAGCAGCCTCTTGGGGTGAGAAGGACGTATGCAAAATTTCAGTTCGATATCTTAAAAATTGGCAGACTAGCTCGCATATTTGCAGTCGGACATGGCTAAAAAACTCAGCTCGTCACGCAGACTTTTTATACTCTTGCAACATGTTGCTACAGAGTATAATATTTTGTTATATATTTTCTTTAAAGGATATTCTACATTCCCTACTGGGTGTTAGCAACTTCATGTCAAACTTAATATACTCTATTGAGGGTATAAAAATAAAAAAAAACGGTACTGTGAAGCAGTGTGTCAACGCTGGCTGGTTGTGGGGCGGCATTACAACTACCACTATTGTTGTTGTTGTCTTTGGAATCTTATTACGAAAATGTTGTTTTGTGCATCTGCGATAAAAACACAATTAGTCACACCATCGCACAACCGCTGAGTGCTGAATGAGTGCCAAGCCAAGTCGAACCCAGCCAATTCAAGTGGAGTGAGAGCCCGACACTCCAATTTGAAGAGACACTACACAAGTCTTCGCCGCACTTCTATGCAAAAGCATGTGTGCAAAAATAAATAAATTTTAAGCGCATGTCAGTGTATGTGTGTGCGTGTGTGTGCATGCACGTACTAGCAAGCGCATTCGAAATCAATGCGAAAATGCAAATTCTACAAGATTTTCGCGAATTGTACGAGCTCATTGTGTGCCGTTCGTTGTGGCGTGTTGCATGTGCAACATCTTGAATTGGTGTGTTGGCGTTGCATTTTATTTCACTATTTTTTAAATTTTTTGATTTTTCTTGTTTACTTTGTTGCTGGTTTTCTCAGTGTTGTTATTCAATTTGCACGTTTCCAATGCGCTGCATCGCTTCTAGCTTAGCACAGCGTAGATGTGAAGAATTCTCACGTCGTAATTGTGCGCATACATATGTATATACACGCATATATATATATGTATATATTTGTTTGCAACCACGCACACACTAAACTTCGAGAAATACAAATGCACACGCTAGCTTCATTACCAATAAATTCTTTTTTTAGGTATTTCATGATTTTCTAGAAAAACCGGTAACCAATTAATGTTAAAGAATTTTCAGTAGGAGGAAAATATACTTCATACACGGAAAATTAAAAAAAGTACTTCCGATTAAAGCCATTTATACAAGGTCTTTTGATGGTTAGGCCTAACTGCAATTCGAGCGGCATCTTCTTATAAAAAGTATGAACTTTTCAGTCTGCCGTTACTGCTGAGGGCTGTGTTTTCAATGTCTGATTAGCAACCAAGACTTTCACCATACATTAAATCTTGGAAAATACCATTGAAAGGAAGATCGTCACTCACCATCTCTTCGTCGGTTTTAGAACCGTCTCCTACCGCACGAAAAGGAACTGTCTCTATGTCGCTATATCTGAACTTGGTATCATCGCAAAGCTAATACGGCTGTGTAAACTGACGTTGAGCAATACCAAAAGCTCCGTCAGGATCGGGAGGGACCTCTCCGAGTTTCTGGAGATAATAACTTGAGCTGTAGAGTTCAATAGATAAGACACAATCTTCTGTAAGAGTGTACAGCTACTGGCCTATGCCGATGATATTGATATCATTGGTCTCAACAATCGCGCCGTTAGTTCTCTTTCTCCCGTTTCGACAAAGAAGCGAAGCAAATGGGTTTGATAGTGAACAAGGGCAAGACGAAATATCTCCTGTTACCAATCGAACAGTCATCACATTAGCGACTTGGTCACATGTCACTGTTTACAGTCATAACTTCGAAGTCGTAGATAATTTCGTCTATCTTGGAACCAGTGTAAACACCAACAACAATGTCAGCCTGGAAATCCAACGCAACTAAATTCCTCTCCCGACCAACAAAGACGAAACTCTACAATTCCCTGATCATTCCCGTCCTGCTATGGCGCAGAAACATGGACAATTACTTAATTTGATGGGTCGGCCTTCGAAGTGTTGGAAAGAAAGGTTTAGCGGAAGATTTATAGTTCTTTGCGCATTGGCAATGGCGAGTACCGCAGTCGATCGAACGATGAACCGTGCGAGATATACGGCGACATTGACATAGTTCAGCGAATCAAATGATGGAAGAGAATACTTCAGCTTTGAATGTTTTCGATTCAGTACTCGATGGAAGCAGAGGAGGAGAAAGACCTCCATTTGAGAGATCAGGTGGAGAAGGACCTGGCTGCACTTGGTGTCTCAAAAAAGAAGAAGTGAATGGCGCGCAATAACAGTGTAATGAAGAAAGAGAAGCTTAGCAGCTGTCAGTTAAGTTCTGGTTAACTGAACCAAGATAATAAATCTTTGTTTTAACAGATAGATTGCTAACAGACATTGAGATACTGACCTTAGTCTGCGAATAAGTCAAAAGATAACTTCTAGTCATTTATTTTACCTCTAAAATCGCTTTTTATTTTTTTGCACATTCAGATTGATGTCTTAAGATGCGGTGTCAAATGCGCTAAACCGCCGCGACCTGTCATGTATTCGTTTTTCGAGTTGATGAAAGTCGTAAGGGGGCAAAAATTGAGCAACCGCCATTAATTTTCTTACACATATTCATCATGAGTAGCAGGGGTTCTAGATTTTGCCAAGGTATTGAAAATTGTTCATTTCAAAAATTAGTTATATAAAATAATTTGGCCCGTATTCATGAATTATTTTTTTCAAAGCTCATATTTTTTTAATTATTTATTTCTTCTTCGTTCTAGTACTACGAATGTGGAAAAATTTACCTCCTTCCCTCTTTACCTGGATCACAAAAAAACGTAAGGCTCCAATAAACTTCTTCCGACAACTGTCCTCTTACAAAGAAAAAAATATCAGAAAAAACAGCAGGTTTTCGAGCCAACAAGATATCCCTCGATAGTTTCAAAATCGAGTTCGATTTGTGTGTTAAGAAGTTTTTATAATCAGCCTAATTGTAGACTACAAAAACAGTATAAGCTAACGCTTATTTGTATACACAACATAAAACGTAGTCTACAATTAGGATGAAAAAGATATTCACAAACTGAAAAATTCATTTTCTGGTGGATGATGAAGGTTTTAAAATAAGATCTATCATATTATTAATTCCACAAGCATATTATAGATTAAAAAAAAATAACGCTGGTGGATCCAATATCTGAGTGTCCGTAGTTCTTTCGCCTCGAATTCCTTGCTGCACCGTTACTTTTTGTGTTTGAGAATTTTAATTTTAAAGAATATTTTATATTAGTAATTTTGTGTGTTGAGATTTAATTTTTGGGGTTTCCCAGTTCTTTTTTACAATATTTTAATAATTTTGTTGTAATTTACTATACTGATGAAAAGAAAAGAGAAAAATAACACAAAACTACACAATTAAAAAAAATATTAATGAGAACAAAATTGAAATTAATCTTTTTACTGTTTAATTTTAAATATTTTCGTTAATTACAGGCTTATTATAAACACATTTCATCTTTTAATTGGCCATGCTCATATCAACTGCACACAATTGTATTCCAAATTACAAATGTTTCAAGTCAACAATTACTTTACTTTATTATCGTAAAATCCAAAAGTTAGACATGGTATTTACATTTACAACTTCATCCGGCTCTCAAGGACCGTTTAAACCATGGATCGCTATATTAAAAATTTAAAATGTTTTCATTCTTACAATTCAGCTATTATACCCACTGAAAATCTTAACTCTTTAAGCGTTTTTAAATATTTAAATAATTTTTTCAAATAACTTTAATTATGACTAATTAGATCCGGTTATGCTGAGTCTCTAAAACTGATGCGGCATATAAAAATAAGAGTTATGCCAAAGAACTAATTTTCCAGTTATTAGTATGAAATATAATATTTACTAATGTAACAAATGGAACTTTATAATCAAGTTGATAAATTTAAAGCATAATTTATGCCTGCAAGGAAAACATTCAAGTACCCATTAGGAAAAGTTTTATTGAAGTCTGTGATTGTATGAACATTTATAAAATGCATCCTAATATATTAAAAGCTTGCATTCAACAAGCCTGCATTCATAATTAATTATAATTGATAACCGAGACTTATAATATGAAATTAAGACATTTGCCCACTTTTTACAGGCACTTCGCAATCATATAGATATCATACGGTACATTGTGCGTTTCCCAGCAGGGAAACAATGATTTAAATAACACATCGTAAAGCGTGAAAAGCGCTTAGCAAGAAGACATGGCCTTGGATATGCCTCACTGAGAATATTGCACCTGTGGCAAATGTGTAGTTCATGCTTCAGGTGCTCTAGCAAGGCAACGTGCCGATTTGTTTCCACAAAGCTGATAACGCCGAAATAAAAAAATGTAAGTAACAAAAATAAAGAAATAAATGCGAGTAGATGAATGATGAACAACAACAACAGCGCGTCGCGGCGTGAAACGCACTAAATGCTCAGCAGGTGCGGCAACTGACGCAGCGCACGCAATTCATGCATATTTATAAACTATATGTATGTATGGTTATATACAAATATATGTGGTAGGAATAAAATTCAAAGCGTATAATTATTATAAATATTTTTATGACAAAGATTTGTTTAATAAAAACACAAAATTAAAGATGATCTAAACAATTTGTATATATACATACATATTTATGTAAGAGTGTTGTAACTGGTATGTAAGTGTACTGCTGCTACTTACTGCTAATGAGAATTACCATTTATTTATAAGAAAAGCAGTCATCATCGTTCTAAATTTATCTTTTGATTTATAGGTAAACAAATCAAGTACTTAGTACTCTCTGTGAGCTTCATTCAAGAGCAGCTTTGTAGAAGTGGCATTACATACTCGAATTACCATAAATGTAAATTGTATACGTATTTATGTAAGCCCATTTAAGCCACTGTAAATATAAATATTTATGTTTGATGAGGCAATCAATACCAGTTCAATGGTTATCAACGGGTCCACCGTGTCCCATACATTTTTAGAAAATTTATTTTTGACATTTGTGCAGGAAATTGACATGTGGCTGTCAATAGTCATTTATTAAATTTTCCAAAAAATTTTTTTTTTTTTTATTGTCCGTCGTTAGTACATCAATGTCCAATAGCCTCAATAGTATATTCATAATTAAAACTCTTTTCTATAAATACATTAATATAATATAGTGACAGTAATTTACCGTACTTTACCAATATTGTGAAAGATACATTCATTAAACTGTATAAAAATATTTGCAGAACCTTCCAAAAACAATTTTTATTGTTTAATTTTCCATATAAAAATAAATCATGCCTAAAATAAATAATTTACTATCAAAATCTTTGGAATTGGTTTATCTTCTTTTAGAAACTACGATGTTAAATGAAAATTCTTTACCAGTAATTGAAAAAAGTGTTTTTTGCTTTATTGTTTTTCTTTTTAATACCTTAAATAGTAGTATAGTTGTACAAAGCGAGAACACCTTAAAACGCTTTTAATCTAAGTTGCGACCTCTTTTTGTTTTTAATTCGATAATTGGTCGTTTTTTAAATTTAGTTTGTATTCTGCAATTAATATAATTCATTTCGAGGTTCCCTACTTTTTTAAAGAAAAACATATAAACTTCAAATTTAATGTGGAATGTTTATCTTCACTCGAAATAACATTCTATGGCATTTTTTGTTTTCAAGATTATGTCTTTCAAATGTTGCCCGCGGATACGTCTCAAAAGTTCATCCGTTAAGTCCAACTTTCGATGAGTAACTGGTAACTGGTGAATGGCACGACTGATGTTCTACTCCAAGGCCTGAATCGAAACGGGATTGTTCGCATAGATTTTAGACTTTACATATCCCCTAGGCAAAAGTACAACGGCGTGATATTACACGATCTTGGTGGCCAATCGACCGGTCCAAAAACTCCAATTACTTGCTCACCGAAGTGTTCTCTCAACAAATCCATTGATTGATTGTTGAAATCAAATGTCGCCGAGATCACGAACTTCAATTTTAGGTATCAAATAGTCGGTTATAATGGCGCGATAACAGTCGCCAGTTAAGATTACGTTCTCACCAGCATCAACCAAGCCGCCACACTAAGTTGTTTGAGGATGAAATAGCAGTTCTTTTGAATCTTTTTTAATGTTGGTCTTTGTCCCAAATGCGGCAGTTTTGTTTGTTTACATATTAGAAATGAGCTCATCTCTGAACCAAATTTGGCTCGAATACGTCTTCTTGGAACTTTCCAAGAGCCCATAGAGTGAAGTGATGTCGCTTGGGAGCAGCTTCAGTTCTTGCAAACGCTGTATTTTGCTCGCATTCAATTCAAGATCTCTACATATACTGCGCCAAGTCATTTCATAAGTCCGACTTTTTGCGTACGGCGCCGTATCGACTCTCCACGGTCTTCCTGTACAAACTCAGCTACGGCTGCTATATTTTCTTTACTGCGTGCTGGACGTGGTTTATTCGGTCGAATATTATCCAATATTGGATACTGGAGGGTATTTCCGAATAGAGCAACGTTCTCGTGCGAATAGGATGCTGACGAAAGTTCAGAAAGACCGATTCTATTGAATTTTGTTGAGCGGTGTTTCCACGAAACTGTACTGTATTCTTTGAGTAGAACACATTAATTAAACACATAAATAATGGTTTGAAATTTGATTCGCATTTTCATTAATGTTTAAAATGCAAAAAGTTGTTGTAGTGACATTCCTTGAGTTTTTTGTGACAAAGTTCTTCAATATTGTTGTACAAATTTTGTTCTATCGCTAATAGTTTGGATCAGCGCATTCGACGGAGACATTTTAAGACTCATTTTTCTACTCCATATTAAATAAACATTCAAATTGTAATAATATGTTATTTTTATATTACCACCAAAGAAGTGATTAATTTTATAGCCCTTAAGTAAATTATTTTTATTCCAAAATTTTTATAAAATTTCCATTACAAACATCTGCTACTACAAATCTTTCCTCTTTTCTAATATTTATACCTATAGTTGTACAAGGCCATCTTAAAACGTTTTGTAATCCCGCTCTGATCTTTTTGTCGGTCATTTGCATTAATTTTTGTGAATATTATCTCTTTTTTAAATGTCTTAGATGGTCCATCCATTTAGTCCAACGAGAGTCGTTCAAGGTCGACTGGCAAAGGACCGAAATCTAGAGTGAGTTCTCTCTTGAAAGCTTGAAACGCCAGCGGAATCTTACTTCATTGACATCTTTATTCTCCTGCGACATACAGAAGAACGGATACTATATATGAGCAACTTGCAAAGTGATAATTCTGTCATTTGAGAGATCGTTTTAAATCCTAATTCCCTACTGAGCCCCTGGTAGCAGCTTTTTGCAATTATTATTTTTTAGTCTCCACTCTGGCATCATTATTGCCGTTGGTGACGGTGCCAAGTAAACGAAATCTCCAATGGAAATATAGCTACCAGCTCTTTCTTCTTCACAATTTTATTTGGTTTACATATTCTTCCATTTTACCAATATTATCTGCTGAGCAAATACATGTGGGCAAATTGCGTCGGATCAATAGCCACAAACTTTCAAAACATAGCCTGCTACGATTTTGTCTGTGTCGTCAGGATAAGTAAGCAGCTGGACTCAATGATAAATATCGTACCCTACTCTGTAATAAATAACCTGACAAATTTGATACAAGGCAAGGCGTCACCTTCTCTGAAATAGAATTATTGCATATAATATACAATTTTTTCTGCCTCAATATAATTTTTATATATTTAATTGAATAAAGGAAAAATAAAAATAATCATATTTAACGACGCCTTTTCACAATTAAAAGCACTTCAAGATTTTTTAAATTCTATTCACATACTCTTACTTAAATTTTCCATTCAAAATATGTTTCTTCAAAGTACCTAAGCATCGCGTGAACTTCGCGTCATGTCAAGGTCCTTCTTGCACGAATTCAACAGCTCAACAGCTCAATGCAGCTCACACGTTGATCATCTTTATGTTTATGAATGTTTAGCTATGTAACTTTCAAAATTGTTAGTATGTAAATATTAATTACAAGTCTTCAATTTAATTTGAACGTTTATTTCGGGGCGCACAATGTAACATCTTCATTCACGACATACTCAACTTCACATGCAGCATGCAGCAAGACACTTTATAAATCATGTCTGTTTGAGCAGCTCATAAGCTGTCTTACCACAATGCAATTAGCTGCGGTTGGCGCTATTGTTGTTCGTTGCAAGCTCTTTGGTTTTCAACTGGCTGCACAAAGCATTCGTTAATAACCGCAAATATTTTATTGGGTAAATATTTTAACACAATTCCGGTTCGTGTGAACTGTACGAATGTATTGTGGAATGCATCTATGGTATGTAACGGCATTAAAATGTAGAAATATTCACTTATTTACTTATAAACATACGCCTGCTTGAATGCTAACTAATGGGAAAATACAGCCCAATTGTAAAGCGCATGCGCAAACACATTTGTTACAGTCAACTACCAAAGCCTTATTACTTTCAGGTATATATTTTAGTCTCTGAAACATTGGTGCATGACCTAATTTATTTTGTGAAATATTTTAAGTATGAACAAAAGTTGACAATCATATATTTTTCTTTTGTGACGAACGCAACCTTTTTATGCAAACAAATTTAGGTATTTAAGATTATGTACATTAATGCGGCTTAATACTGTAAATAAATGATACCGATTAATTTCGTGGAGATCTCTGCTTAAAATAAAAGCTTTTGATCTAGTTACACATGGGGATTACTAACTACCAAACGTTTGCAGCAACACTAGTTCAGGGCTTACAAAAGTCATCCACTTTATCAGCATTAGGTGGCGCAATTCAAGGCTATATATGGGCTTAGAAGCAAATATCGAAAATATATTGTAAAATGCACTTCAAATCCCAAATATTCTTCATGATTTTATTTCAATTTCAGTACTTTGCTATCTACGATGTCTTTTCAAAATATAATCCACCAATTTGTATCCTGTTATTTTATGGACTGGTTGAAAAATAAATAATCTTCAATTTAAGGAATTCAGGTAAATAGATGAATGTAGAACCGAACCCAAAATTTAGCAAAGACATGCACCCCTTGTGGAAATAGCAAAATCCAGAGCATTTCGGGAATATTAAAAAAACTTGTACATATATTAACTTATGACAATGTGTACATTTGGAAGATAATTATCCGATATTTTAATTGAAAATTATAAACGCTGGCAAGAACAGCACAGTGCAGCAATAGCAAAGCTTAGATTACTGTTTAAAATACATATATTATATTCCAATAGTTACTCAGCCCTGCCATTTGGCACGTCCCTGTCGTGGGTCATGTAAGACGACACCAGAAAGAAGTGGTGGGACAACAATTTCGCTTTCCATCGAAGCTAAATGTCTGGGAATTGAAATCGATACTAAATAAAATTTGGAAGATTAACATCGAAAAAAAGCATATAAAGTGAATATGACCAACTGTGTCTGCAAAAGAGTACTTAGCAAGCACTGAGGCTAAACTAAATATTGTTATGTGGAAGGCCAATTTTGACATAAGGAGCACTGGTTCGATGGCTAGCTCCAAAGAAACACTATAATATCAGGAAACTTACAGGAGTACAGAGGGCCTGTGCAAAGGTTACCGGTGGTATAAGGTCAAGTCCGTCTGATGCACTCAATACACTCCTGCATCAGCTGCCCATTGACGTCTTAACTCGGAGAGTAGCAAAATATTCTGCTATTAAAAATACAATAACTAGAAGATCGGAATAGGCAAGTTTATGGACATAGCGTCATCCTGGACCATCAAAACATAAGTAAATAAGACTTTATTCCCCAAAAGTTAGATTTCAAAATTCACTTCCAGGTGAGGATAAAATGGTATTTAAAAACTCTAATTCCGGCAAAAATTCCTGCAAATTGTGTCAAAAGTGTACAAGATATAGGGCGAAAATGGGTTTTTTCTATGGCTTTTAATAAGATGTCTTGTAAATATACTATCAATTTCCTCAAAAACCGTATTGTCAGAATTTTGGAACTTCAGAATATGCGTGGCTTCTAGTTCCTAAATTTTATATACTTAATATCGAAGGTATTTTGTAAAAATTCACTTTTGTTTGTTATGTGGAAGGCCAAACTTGTAGGTAGGTAGATAAAGGGAGGCGGCAGAACATCCTTGGTCCCGGGCGCCCGAAGTTGTAGCTACGCCACTGAGCAACCATATACACTAGTAGCCAAGCAGCACTGCTGGCGTTGTCGACGCCACTCATTAATTCTGGCGTAGTTAGCAGTTGCGGAAATGCTTTAAACTCACTGGGGAGTCAAATCCACCACTCTATAATTTGGGTTCCCAGCCACAAGATAGTTTTCGGTAATGAAAAAGTAGACGAATTGACCACAAGGAGCCTCTCTAGATGAATCCGAAGTAGGGTTAATACCATGTCCGCTGGGAACGAGCAAAGGAGTGCTTTATACTCACTGTGAACAAACAGCACAGTACAGATGAAAATCAATAAGCAACTGCAAGATAACGAAGCAGATAAATGTCTCTGCTCTATAACTATATTTGTCGCAGCTGCACGCTAATAAGGGTACAAGCAAACAGTCTTCCACTTTCTCTCTGAAATTCTCTGAACAGAAATTCTTATATGGGAAGTTCTTCAAAAGAGCTGATTATCAAATTTCTTATGTTTCACTTTAGAAACCACAACTTCAGATCGCTAAAATATATACATAAAAGATGTAAGAGTGTTATACGAAAATAATATCAACTCAAATTGAGTAATTTTGACTAAGAACTCCAAAGTCAAAGGGTCACTGCTGACTGAAACAGAAATGTCAAAAGTTTATCTGTAGGTCAGCCTTTACATTACAGCACTTGCCTTTCTTGTTGACAGCAGAATGAAAATTCCACGACAAACTAATTAAAATCATTGTGTGTTTTCACAAGCCTTGCCTTACCTTCCGTTTACAAACAAATTTATGGTATAATGTTGAGGTATTTCTTCTGCAATCGAAATTTATTGCTTCAGTTATTATTTGCGCCGGTTTTTAATTGCAGAAGTAAATTTTTTATTGCCTCTTTGTCAAGGCAAACCAAATCCGAGACTTACCACTACAAGGCACTAACAACACTATACACTTTTAGTGCCGCGCTCGGGGCTTCTGGCAAAACTGCTGCCAGCATGGAGGGTCTGGCTGCGAACTAATATATCTAGCTACTCAGTTTACAGGTTATAAATTACAGTTAGAGCATATTTGTGTGTAGTTGCCACTATTTGCCAGCAGTTCGGTAGCCTTGTTTTGCGGTCGCATTGCTGATCCTCACCCCACGCGCTCCTCGCTATAACCAATGTTCAGCTACTCAATAGTAAATAAATAAAAGTAATAATAAAGCAATTACATAAAAAAATAAAGTTATTATTTGGTTAAATGTTAGAGCAGCATTGTTGAGTGCCACTACAAGTGATGAGCCCTTGGAGCTGGAAGTCCAATCGCTTAATGAAATATTCAAAGTAAAAATAAAGAAAGAAATGCCGCAAAGACAAAACTCGAAACAAGATGAACATAATCTGCGTTGTACAAAGACATAATGAATCAGCAAAACAATAGCGAATACACAAGTAAGGAGAGGTGGAATGGTTGAAACTATGCTATATTCATGTAACTTAAATTCCATATGCCACATTCATGGCAAGCCTCGTTCCTATTGGCAAAAAATTGGAATGGTCGATATTCACATCTATATACAATTTCTATTATATTTTGAATACAATTTCTATTAAAAGTTTTTTCGTATTTTGTTAATAGATTGTTTCATACCATATAGTGTTGGAAAGGTGAGATTTTAAGCTTCATTTAACAAAAAAAAAAATTTAGTTCGGGGAAGTAGTAAATAAGAAATAAGTTACAGCTGTTCAAAAATTAGTGAAAATAATGAAGAAATTTTTGTATAAAAAAGTGAAGAAAGTCACGAAAGCCACCAATGAAAATTGTGACGTTTACGGAGACAATGCTGCATCAGTTCGCCCAATGATGGTTCGTTCGCTTCCGTTCTGGAAATTTCGATGTGAAAGATGCACCTCACTCTGGTCGTACCTATCGTTGAAAAAGTCGATGAAATTATGGAAAAGATTGACCAAAACCGCCACATAAGCAGCCATGACATCGCTAAAGAACTTAACATTCATCATCAAACGGTTTTGAACCATTTAAAAAAGGCTGGATACAAAAAGAAGCTCGATGTTTCGGTACCACATGAATTGTCTGTGAAAATTTAATGGACCGAATTAACATCTGCGATTCTTTGCTGAAACGAAATGAAATCGAACCATTTCTGAAACGAATGGTAACAGGAGACGAAAGTGGATCAAATACGACAATAATGTGCGAAAAAGATCATGGTCCAAGTGTGGTGAAGCTCAACAAATGGTCGCAAAGCCGGGATAGACCCCTCGAAAGGTTATTCTGAGTATTTTGTGGGATTGGAAAGAAATCATCCACTATGAGCTGCTCCAGCCTGATCCAACGATTGATTCTACCTTTTACCGTAAAATCGGAAAAACGGCCAGAACTGATCAACAGAAAGGGCTTCTATCAGGACAAGCGTGACCACACACAGCATTGATGACTCGGCAAAAACTGGTAGAGCTTGGCTGGGAAGTTTTGATGCATCCACCATATAGCTTTGACCTAGCACCATTGGAGCATTCGGTCAATGCAGAACTCCCTTAATGAAGTAAAGTTGGCTTCAAGAGAAGCCAGTGAAAATTACTTGTCGCATTTTTTCGCCGAGAAACTAGAAAACTTTTACACTGATGGAATAAAGTCTCTAGCGGAAAAGTGGCAAAAAGTGATCGACCAAACTGGTACATATTTGGTTCATTAAAGTCATCAAAATACTTGCCGAAGCTTGTCGCTTTTTCTTGACAGTACTGGTACGAATTAAGAGTGGCAATGCATACTAAGTAAATGATTCTCTTTCGATCAGCTGGACCAACGTTTGCGTCGGCTCACCGCGATTCAACCATTATCGTTTTCACTTCACATTGTCAGAAAATCATGAATCACTTTTTCAGTGTTTCACCAGTGACCACATCCACTACCGAAATGGATCGTTTTTGTTGCGATTCGCAGATATGAGTTAAGTGCATGAAGTCGAGCTTTTGTTCGTATCCAGCCCTCTGTATATACTTAATTCCGAAGGGTTTTTGTACAATGTTTACCTGCAGGGCTATCGTAAAATGGCTTACATCATGATAGGATTCATCAATTTCCATTATTTTATAGATATTTTTGACAGTTGGAAACATCTTTGATATCGAAATTACCTAATAGATGAAACCGAAATTGAAAATCTTATTCACATTTGCATCCTTCCCTCCTTTATCTATTCGAAAAAATTTATGAAACTTTTAGCTAGATCTTTTGTATTTGCATGAACATACATATGTAGACCCACTTAAGGTCTTTCATAGAATGTGTATGTTTCTTTTAATAATCTAGACCAGATAGTTTATATCGTCCATTGGCTTTCGATTAGAAGCAGTTGGGCTTTTCAGAAAATAGAAAACCCCTGTTGGTACCTTTCTTTAATCACAAGGTAACTATTTGAATGTCAAAGTTATGCTTAGTGGGTCTATTGCTGGTATCCATGTGAGAAGGTTCCCACGCGTTGTACGAAGTTTCCCTCTCGACTTTAACCTATCTCTGTAGACTTTAATATAATCTATCAGCCCAGAAGACCATTAGCTTATTCTACTTTACTTGCAGAGATCAAGAAATAATTAAAATTTTCTTGCGAATGAAAAATAAATGGAATTCTCCATTTTAATAATTATTTTTTTATTATTCATAAAATATAATTTGGTATTAAATTTCAGGTCTCTTCTTCATTTTCCTATTGCTGACTCGCTATTTACTTTACTCAATGTGATTGTTGTTGTTGCTTATTCAGTATTGTTATTGTTGGCACGAAATAGAAATCGTATAATTGCGAGGAGGGCCACAAACCAGCGCGCCAACCTGAGCGATTCGCAGTTTTCCCACGCTTCCTCGACACACCGCCGCTTAGCCGTCTTCGGCTCCATCAACGCGGCGCTATTCGCTTTGGTGGCATCTTCAATCGATCGCTCAGCTTGTCGAGCGCAGAGTGTGGCATTTTTTATCGCTGATAGCCCTGACATCAAATGGCACCTCACACCACCACACACACGCGGACAGAAAAGCGGAACTTTATGCGCTTTGTATGTGCAATGCAACAACAACAACAACGTCAAAGCATCGTTAAGCTGTCAAAGACTCAGCGTGGCGCGTCAATGCTTGCCGATGATGGCTAAATGCCGTTTCGCCAATTTCAAGTGGGCAGGATGAATTATGTTGCTGTTGTTGTTTGTTATATCTTTACCTGATTGAATGTTGAGGGAAAAAACACTTGAAATTCACACATTGTATGCATGTTTGTTTGCGCGAGTGTGGGTGCGTGCGTCTAATTAAGGTGATAATTAGCGAAGTTTTCATATACGCAAAAATAAAGATAAAAAATAAATTATTGCAATTAAAAATGAATTTACACAGATATTTTTATTATCGTCTTTTTACGTATCTTTTGAAGAAGCGAGTTGTAAATTTGAAAATAACATGCATAAAGTTATAAAGGGTGTATATTTTGCATGTATGTCTGAAGATACCTATTTAAATGGTGAAGTTATGGTTATTGGGTCTATAGCTGGTTTCCATGTGAAGAATTTCTCAAGCGCTGGTCCTTGCAGTTTAAACCTTCAGTTCTGTAAATTTCAATATAATCTACTGGTCTAGAGTGATATTGACTTATTCTACTTTACTTGCAAAGAGATTCCGCTAATGTCCGGAGATTGTACCGATGCCTTGGATAATACTTGTAGTCTATGCCAAATTTTGTTAAGATACCTTATCAAATAAAAAGGTTTCTCTTACGAAGGCTTGAGTTTGATCGGTCAGTTGTATTGCAACTATAGGTTATAGTTGTCCGATATCGACGGTTAGACAAATGAAAATGAGGTGCTTCTTGGGTAGAAAAGGACAAAATTTCAGATTGATGTCTCAAAAACTGAAAGATTATACCGCGGTCAAAGTTAAATAGACTCAGTTCGGCACCCAAGTAGAGTACTTTTTTCAATAGCCTTTTCTCGATCAGATCACGAATGAATTGTGTCAAACTGTCATATTACTTTTGTTCCTTATTTTTTGGCATTTCATCATGGAAAGACTTCCCATACGACATCGCTTCGCTCTAAGGCTCTCGAAAAGTACCAAGAAGATCCGACATTTTCAAGTTAAATTTTGTTCAGCGATGAGGCCTATTTCTGGCTCAATGGGTATGTAAACAAGCAAAAATGCCACATTTGGGATGAAAAGCAACCTGAAGAGAGTCATGAGCTGCCATTTCATTCGGAAAAAACATCGGTTTGGTGTGTTTTGTGGGCCGGTGTTATCATCGGTCCATATTTTTTCAAAAATGATGCCTGTGAGAACGTAACCGTCAATGGCGACAGTTAACGCGCCATGATAACCGACTATTTCATGCGCCACTTCTCACACATCATATCAATCAGTGGATTCACGTTTTGGGTCGGTCGATTGGCCACCAAGATCGTGAAATATCACCACTTATGCGGTTATAGCCGAGTTAACAACAGCGCGCCAGTCGTTTCTTCATTTCACTATTTGGCGCCAATTCGAGATATCAAGCGCAGCCAGGTCCTTCTCTACCTGATCTCTCCAATGTAGTGGAGATCTACAGACACTACAACAACAACGTAGCCAGCGCAGCCGCTGTCTCTTGATTTGCTGAACTATGTCAATGTCGCCATATACCACAAATGGCTTATGGTTCCATCGACTACCATACTAACCGTTGCTAATAGGGAAAGGACCATTAATTTTCCGCAAATCCTTTCTCTCGGACCTTCCTAAGGCCGACTCATCAGATGATGACATTGTCCATTCCTCCGCACCATCCATCCCAATCCTGACGGAGCTTCTGGTATTCCTCAACGTCAGTTTACATAGCCGTATTAGTTTTACGGGAATGCCAAATTTAGACAAAGCGATCGACAAAGAGGTGGTGTGTGGCGATACTCTTTTCACGGAGCTTTTCCAAGATTTGGCACAATGTTCTATCGCTCGATAGAACCTTTTAAAATTCCAATCGTCGGGCATGCTTTCGTCCGACTATATTCTACAAAAGAATTGATGCATGCTCCTTATCAGCTCTTCACCGCCGTATTTGAATAGCTCTGCCGGCAATTCAACGGCCCCCGTCGCTTTGCTGGGTCAGATGAGTAATTGCTGTTAGAACTTCTTCATGATCGGTCAATGGAACGTCCGCTCCATCGACATCGATTGCAGAATCGTGTTCCTGGTCTCCTGGTGTTATGCTTTCACTGCCATTCAGCAGTCTGAAGAAGTGTTCCCTCCATAATTTCAGTATGCTTTGGACATCAGTCTTGGGATTCTACAAGAGTATGCTCTCGTCTTGAAACCTTTTGTTAATCGCTGCATCTTTTCGTAGAATTTTTGAGCATTACCTCTCTCGGCCAGCTTGTCAAGCTCTTGGCGTGCTTTGCAGTACAGAGGGCGCGTATCTTCGCTATAACAATATATGTAGTTGTTCGAGTAGATGTTAGGTTCTCGGAACGTACGCATGCTTCGGAATAAGCAGTTACAGTCGTGGGCTATTCCCAATTCCTACTCTTGCGTTCTCGCCGCGCAACCTGGAAACTTGAGTGACCCTTGTTTAAGATGCCGTAGCCAACCCGTGTGGAGCCTGGATTCGCTGGGAGGAAGCTTCAACTTAGCCACCTCTGTTTGTGGTTTCGTCGAAGTCTAATGGCAGCGTCTGTTTGCCAGAGGTGCAGCTCCGAGCGGGCGTCGGTCTTGAAAGAAGCGGCTCACTATATAAATGTGTATACAACTTAATCGCCTCGCCTAGCAAGGTTGACGGCTGGGTTTTGAACCCGCCACGTAGAAACCACTCCCAATGAAAAAAAAGTGAAAAAATTGACGCTCAATAACAAATAAATTGTAAAACCACTGCGACTAAAATCCCCTCCCAATATTATGTCCTTATGTGTAACTTCCGAGTCATCGCCAAGAAACAGGCAAGCGATCCTTTCCCACGACAGTCGTGTCCAAGTAACCGGAACCGAACCGGATTTTTATCCGACCCGGGTCCGTTCCAATTACGTAGATCCGACTGTCGTGGGAACGGTGGCCTTCTTTTACCTCGTGGCAATTTCCGCAGTAATGGTTGTATGGTATCAGTATAACTTTTTCCCAATTAAAAAGTCATATGAAACGTAACAGTTCTTTGCTACTCCAACCTAAACTCTAGTTAACCATTACAACAAGATTGAGATTGCGTTTGTTGGTCAAGCCATCTTTGGCACTAACCCCCCGCAAAGATTGGGTTAAAGTTAACCCCAAAGAGCAAATAAATTCCACGGGACACGATTTTCGTACGAAAATGTTTTTACTCAATCAGATCAGTTATCAGAAAATCATTACAGTCGATAAATTAATAATACTACCATGAATTTATAGCTAAATGACATACAAAAGCAATACATACAAACGTATGCATTAACTACAGTTACATTAAGCGACTTTCTGCTTTTTGGCATTACGTAATTTCGTCAGCAGCTTGCGAATCATGGTGAACGATGTAATCACCGGCACCATAATGGGCAGGAACAATGGAATGTATATGGCATATTTTTGTTCGTCGGGAAAGTATAATTGCGCCAACAGACTTGCATCGAAGAATGCATGTTCCGAGGCGACAAAGGCAGTTCTAGCATAGTCGGAGGCAGCCAGCAGATTACCCGCAGCAAGCGCCTGCTTAGCCAGAAGCAACTTTTTGTACGCGTCATTAATGGACTCGCCCACGTCATCATTGATAACAATATAACTGATGTTGTCTGTGAACAAAGGTGTAAGGGTTTTTAAAATTCGCTTAATTAAGGAGTTGCGTGTGCTTACCTAGTAGCTTAATGAGGCTCTGCAACGTGTTGCTTGCGGTGGCGATGTGCATCACCACGCTGCGGCGTATATAAGCTTCATATTCCCAACGACGTGGCGCTATCTGCTCTAGGGCCACCGTTTTGACGCCATCTATGTTGAACTGAAAATGCAATTGCATTAATATATACGTAAATATGCTTTAGTTGTTGGTAGCTCACCTCCACATTAATGTCCAGCAACTTTTGCAGCTGATACAACATGATTTGCATGACATCATTGGTGTTCACGTAAAATTCGACCGGCTGTTGGGCAGTGTTATAGTGGAAGCATGCCTCGGCGGGCGGATTGGCAATGATGATGCCACCCCATTTAGGCGAAATGAATGAATCCACCTTCTGGCGTGTGGCTTGCTTATTTTGACGATTATAAATGTGTACGGGCGCAATGTCACACGGTGTTATATAAACCACTAAATTAATTGCCGGCTTGGCCGTTATGCCAACGCCGAGATTCTTTTCAATCGACGTAATTATGTGCGGCAAATCGGCCTCGCCCAAAGCGTAGTGGCGGCCAAGTTTTGAGGCATCGCGCACCTGTTTCAAATCGGCTTCAAAAGGCAGCTGATATTTCCATTGTGTGGTGAGCGTGTAGTTGGATATTTGTGACACTTCATTAAGAAAGGGTGCAATATAGGCTAACAAGTTATGATAGGAAAGATTGTTCACAAATTAATATTTCGTAGAAAATAATTTAATTGTGGAGCATACTTTCCACAGCCATGCGCACATTCCACTTGGCGTTCATTATATCCGGACGTGGATTCAATATCGACACCACCACATCGTACTCCGTCTGTGGCGCTTCACTTTTGACCGCTTCTCGGTGATTTGCGTTAAGTATCTGTTGCATGCGATGAGTTTGCAGAATAAGTGTATTTATGACCTGCTTAATGCGTGTGGAAGCTGAAATTAAAGCAAAAACGGATGAAATAGCCTAAAATCTTAGGATTTGTGGACAAAACGTACAAGTATCGCTGCGTATCAAGGCGGAACGCTCAGATGTGAGCAAAACTTCTTCTTGCAATTTTGGCCATTCAATGAAGAGAAAATCGCCAGCTTTAATTTCTTCCGTCTTCAGCAATATATTCTCAAGACCAGCTGGCGTTTTGGTTTGCAGCGCTTTCTCAAATGGCGCAATTTGCACGAATTGTGGACGCCATAGTTCTGTAATTAAGAAAATGGATATTGACATAAGACCGACCTTTGACATTTATTAATGGTTTACAAACAAACCGTTATTGGCATAAGCTTCCGTCAGCTCTTTGACTAGTAGTTCACCACGTGACTTTTCAAACGTGTATATGGCAACCTTTGTGCCAATTTCTATCGGTTTGTCGCTCAAACTCATGATATCCGCTGATGGTAAGCTCACTCTACCGTTAAGCGTTTGAAAGAAAGTATGTTGTTGTAATAAATATGCAACGTTTTATGTATAGAAATTCATTTACCTGTATACTTCTGTTGTCTTCCACCACATAGGCACGCCAACAATAATGACCACAATCATGAAGGCCATGGAGGCAAAGAGACGGTATTTATCTGAAAAAAATTAAACAAATGCTAGTCAACAAATTAGTTTCTGAGAGTAACAGTGAAGTAACGTTAGAATTTTTATATCGATAAGATATCGATAAGCCCGCCTTAAGAAGTTTTTTTTTTAGTTTTTGCTTCCTTAAATTCTCATCACATTTTCACAATCTATTCATCGGTGGCATTTAAGGCCAAGTAACGCTAGTCACGGTCTGTCTCTGATGCTACGGAAACAACAACAACAAACCTACGTATGTACATATGTAAGCCAATAGTAAGTCTACAACTGGAGTCTTCTAAGCTTCATCGTATTGTTTCTTTCAGAGTGCTGCACAGCCGGTAACATTATGGTTCGTTGCTGCCTTAGAGATGGAAAATATTCCACAATTCCGAGTTGACAATCCTTGACCAGTTTAAAATCCCTTGTTGTTGTAGCGGCAGAATTTTGCTTATAGTAGGATCAATTGGTCTTCTACTCGCGTTTGACTCACTAATATTGGCGACCGAAGTGTATTATTCCGTTTCTACGACAATGGGGTCTAAGTAACCGGAACGGACCCAGATTTATATTCGGCCAAGGACTGTCAACTCGGCACCATTTCCAGAAATTACTGCAGGAACGTTTTTGCCGCTACAACAACAACAACCGAAGTGCATTCGTAACATAGCAAAAATTTTTAATTAACTTTCAAGCAAATAACTGTTCTCACTAAGTTAGAGTATAACTAACCGCAAAGTAAACGACCGTTTTTCAATTAAGCACTGCACTTGTTGTAAACAGTTATAATTTTTTGCCTTTTTTTTTTGTTACTGAACTGACCCTTACCTGAATATAGAGCAAATCGCAGCCCAGTTGGACTCTACACCAAATTAATAAATCTCTTTGTCTTCATTTATACACTGTAAACAAACTGCTTGATTATTTGGAACAACTAATACATATTTATTTCTTTTTTTCTGTTTTAAATAATTATATTTCAACAAAATAATTAATAGGAGGTATAAACTGTGTTTTCTTTGCTTCATTATAATTTTCGTGTACCGTTATTCGGTTGCCTTTTTTGAATGTGACTCAGCACACAAAAAAATTTGTGGTAAACTAAAATATACAGTTATCATATTGGTAACACATAAAATTAATGTTATTTGTGCGTGGCGCTGCTAAAAGAGACGTGGACGTTAGCACGCACTATTCTTTATAACTGCAAGAAATCACATGGACCGGCCCGCGTTCCAGTGGCGTATTACGCGACACGTATTTGGTGAATTTGGTCGTGCCTTCACAGCGATATACAATATTAAGCGCATTATCCACTGGCGTAATTGTCAAAAGTACAGAGTCATCATCTTCTTCGTTGAAATCAATATCATCAAAATCTGAGTCTTCATTTCGTTGCTTTTGTAGCGGTTCATCCGCTTCGGGTGAGAGATAGGTAACAATAGCAGCGCCTTCACTGGCGTTGAGGTAATAAATTAGGTCCAGTGTGTTCTCCTCACAAATGGCGCCGTCACCGAGAACAGTGTAGTTGCCGTGTGACCAACGTTGTATTTGCAGATTATATGTGGGATTAATAGCGTTCGGTCCAGCCAAGTCCAGATCGGTGTAGTCACGTAGTAAGGCAAAGATTTCGGTACTTGAAAATAGTGAAATCAAACGAGATATAGATTTACTGGCCGTATCAAGTTCAAGCACTTCATAATTATGCGCATTTGCTGGTCCTTCCAGACGCCATTTCAAGGTGTCGTCGTGCAACAATTGTTCTAGGGCTTGTTCGAAAATTTCACGCCTCAAAAACTCGTATAAGCAAATCTCGGAATTGTCTTCGATGCGTTTTTGTATGCTTTTTTTGGTTTGAGCTTTTAAGTATACCTCGTTTAACAGTTCATTTATATTAATCGAAAGCTTATTTACTGGTGATGTGAATTCTTGTTTTCCAAATGGTCGCATTATGTCAGAGATCAAGTCATCATTGGATGCACCATGAAACCAACCATTTATGGTCAGACGTGGATAGTCGAATGATGTCACTTCGCCAACTTGATGAAATGAGCGTGAGCCAACTTTGAAAAAGGCAAATTGGTTGTTTTTAGGTGATATTTTTCGTTTTACGGGGAATACTGGGAAGCAATGATCATCACTGTTGAAAAGCTCTAAACAACCTCCTTGATCTTCACGCCACTGTTCCACATTTTCCCAAGGTGAAAGATAGTATATGAAAGCTATTTGCCGGTCTTTTAGTAAGTCATCGTGTACCAGTAGGTAATCTCCGCAGGTGTACATAGAGCAAGAAGCAGATACATAATCTAATTTTAAGCCTGTCAATGCCTCTAGCCAGGGTCTCACAGTGCGTCGCAGCATTTGCAGGAAACTTGTTAATAACTTACAAGTAGCCATATTGGACAAATCCGCACTTTGATAAAATTCGTATAAATCCATTTGTTTGCGAGACCATTGAACTTTTTGCACCATTTCATCGACAAGTTGTCGGCATGTAATTTTATTTTGTAGTAGATCTGGTAGCAGACAAACTTGAAAAGGATCTCTAAAAACTTTTACATCCGTTGCTGAGTCGTGAAAGTCTTGTTTCTCTTGCGAACTCCATTCTGCTTTTAGTTGCTGTGTAAACGCCGGTGTTGTGTATGAGTGATTAAGTGTTAGGTCAGCTATGATGTTTGCTTCTGTGCTAAGCTTTGCAACTTTGCATTTCGGTTCACCATTAGCAGATCCTGTGGTATAGCCATCATTTTTGTCGCCAGCAACTGCAAATGCAATACAATGAATTTTATTGTATTAACTAGAAAACTACAAATCTCATACCTTATCAAGAACTATGATTTTCTTAAAAATATTTTTCTTTACGTTGTTGCTTGTAACAGCTTCTTAATAAAAATAACTGAGAACACTGCAAACTTTCAAACTGTGTGTAATATTAGGTCTTTATTCATAAGACACCCGTACATTTTCATGTAAATAAAAGACATGCCTAATGGCCTGTCTGCCTCACCCTGCACATGGGAGAAATCCAACTAATACAAATTCACAACAGCTTACCTTCTCCATCAGCAATATCCTCACTCGTAACTTTTGCCCTAGATTTTTCCATTTTTTGGCTTTTCTGATAATACACTACTTTTTAACAATATTCACAAAATAAAACAAATTGTTATTTCTTGAATAATGTGAAAATATATTTTTCACACCTGACGGCAAATGCCGTATGTCAAACAATGGCAGGGATGCAATACCTTCAAGAGTATCAATGTTGCCATCGTAATTTAAAATATATATTTTTTAGGAGAAAAAGTGTAATAATAATTATTATTGAAATAGTATAATATAATATACTATATATATAAATAAGTATATTATATTAGACTTATTAATAATATATGTTAATCTTGTCAGTTTTAAGCAACAACTAAAAAAAATAAGAAATAAAATTGTTGCAGAGTCGCGTTGCGTTATTTTTAACTTCACATCACTAATGCCCGAAGAAATGGGGCTTTTTATGTCAAATTCGAAATATTTTCGCTTAAATTATCCACAGGATGTATTGTACGTATCCGGTCATTTGCGAACCCTTCAGTTGTAGGAGCTTTCAAAGTTTTATATACATGTCCATATATTAAATAAAATACATTTTGTTTTCATAAATAACAAGTTTGTATTAAAACATTCAAAATTAACAAAAATCGTAATGCAACGTCACGATTTTGCAAGAATCGTGGAAAATGCGATAAACAAAACCGCGTAGGTTTTAAATACCTTCATTAATACAATTTGAAAATTTAAAAATCAACGACTAGTGGTTGAATACAAAATTAAATTGAATTAGAAATTAAAGTTAGTAGTTAGTTTATGGTCAAACTATATCTCGGCAATATTTTCCATAGACCTCGAATTATTAGAAATCGGTGCGACATCTTCTTTGCTTAGCGCCAACTGATATGCAACTTCAAACGCCTCACCCAATGTCAAAATAATTTCGTGTGATAACTCCTGAAATAAATAATAACAATACAGTATAATATTGTACTTAATTATGAACGAGTATCGTACCAAATTATCCACCATAAAAACATGACAGTAATGCATATCTTCTTCTTTAGTAATATAAGCAAAATAACGCAAGTCCTCGGCATCCTGGCACACACAATTGATGTTTTCGATATCGTGCGTGCAAATGGTGGACTAGAAATATATGTGATTAGTAGTTTTTGTTCAAAGTATACGTGTAATGTTTGAAATCTTACACTATTGTCGGTGTTTAAAAACTTTACACCACCACAAGACACAGCAAGACCAACTTTTAGGCGCGTATCCTGATTAGACTCTTTGAGCATTTTGGTTAAATTATTGCAATCCTTTACTAAGTTCGATTCCCTCTCCTTGACCACTGGCAGTGGAGTGGCATTTCGCTTAAATTTTAATATGGATTTTCGTGTGGAAGTAGTACCGTGCAATTCACGTATAACTGTGGACCCTAGATACTTTAAAAATAACACAAATTGTTGTAAACTCATTTGTACAGTTAAATCATAAGCGACATACATATACTGTGTAGAGTATTTGTCCGAATATAAGCGTGTTTGGAGAATGACACCAGTTGTTTGCACAATCGTCGTTACTACCCAAACACAAAGCTGCTGGTCTACGTATTTGCAATGACTCCTTGTTCAAGGTGCTGGTTTTATTGAGCTCGCTTATTTGTTCCGACTGTTTATTGACCTCATTGCCAATACTTTCAAGTATGGTATCAATCTCTGCCCACACTTGTGCAGCATTGAAATTTTCAGCATCAACCGCTTTTTGCGACTGAGCAATATTTCTTTTGGGTGGTAGTGGCTTTATTGAGCGCACCAAACTCGGTGAGCGTAGGCCACTAGATGCGCGGTGAACGGAAAAGCCATCTTCTTTACCATCCATTGCCAAATTCAAAGTAGAACCTTTAAAAAGTCCTATATTGCGAAGAAATTAAATAATGTTTAATTCAACAGTTAGTAACATATTTTGCAGAAATATATTGAAACTAACCAGCAAAAGGTGCATCACCCACAAACTCCTCCACACAATCCGAAACACGAGAACTCACTGGAGAATCAGGTAGCTCAAATTGATTTATAGCGTCCATAATGAAGGATTCCAAATCTGGGTGTGGTTGTTGCTTCAGGCCCAATGATTTACGCTTGCTATGAGTGCTATTAGGTCTCATAAATTCGAGTATGGTATGTTCCGCTTGAAAAACCGTCGGTGGCGGAAAATCGGGGGTGGGCGAGTGTTTCTTCTCGTTAATATTATGGCAATTATTGTTCGCATCTTTCACGGGCGATACTTTGCATGGCTGCGGTGGTGGGCTTTGGTCCTGTGGTCTGTAATATACACTCCATTATGTGAGTATGCAGTGTAACTCGTGTAAAATAAAAAAAAAAAAAACACCGTGATAAGTGATGTTGTTTTACTTACTTTTGCGGCATGGTTGGTGATAACGATTCCGCCGCATTCGTGCAATTAATACTTGAATTTGATGTTGTTAAAATGTGATTAATATTGGCATAGTCATTGGTTCTTATGGAACGTGGGCTAGGTATGGGTTTTTTCGGTGGTGTAGTGTTATTCGAGGAGCATGTAAAATTGTTCAAATTAGTCACTTTTACAAACCCATCGACAGAACGCTGTTGTGAAGTCAAATTCGTGTTTGAAGAATGCGATATCTGCAAATTAGCTGCCCTTGCAACATTTGGTGAGGAGCGTGTAAAAGAATTGGGGTCAGTCATCTCTACATACTCATCCACGCAACGAGTACGGGTGTTGGCGTTAATATCGCCTAATATGAATACTTTTAAAATAAGTGTCAAGAAATATTTGTAATGAAAAGAAAAGTAGACATACGTTTTGTATTATGCCCGTGGAGATTATGCACTGAACCGCTTCTGGCCAAAGAAACATGTTCGTATGCTTTGTGTGACATTTGTGCACGACCACCATACCTACTCGGGCTACTAGGACTACGTGTGCGGTGTTGATAATTAGAAACACTCCACAGAGAACGCTGTTTCTCTACCGGTGAAAATAGAGGCAGCACATTGCGGTCATTTTGGCAAAATGGAGGCGCGATGCCTGTATGAGAGTTTTGCCAAAGGATCGGTTTCATTGGTAAATAATTTGATTGAGGCTTGCTGGTATGTTCTAAAGAACTCATCGAAACAGAAAGTCTATTTGGTTTCACACTATAAGAGAATATAATAAAACATCTCGTAAGCAGTGTTGATTTTTGTTTCTTTCATTACATACATTCATTCGTGGATAAATGTATATGAGATAAATAAAACTACAATATAAATGTGGTTCGTTTACCACGTGTGGTAGTAAGCTTTAAGCCGCGTAAAGCCTTGTATCATGAATATACAAACATACTTTAAATGTGTATATTACACATTCAAATTATACGCATAAGATCAGAAATTATTAGCAGGATGAGAAGAAACGATGAAGTGGCTTATACAATTTCACTGCTACAACTATAATAAAGAATATAATTTTTTAAAGGCAGAATTGTAAGAATTTTTGCAACAATTTTCACTAAAAGTTTACGAGAGGCACTTACAAATTACAGAAGTTTCTGTTAGACAGCCAATTTGTTTGTGGTTTTTGATTATAACGCAACAGGTGGATTAGATTGAATGAAATGTGTGAATCACCAAGCAACGAAACGGAAATGGGTTGATGCAATATATATATATCTATATATATAAATAAATATGTATGTACATTTAATAATTGCAGATGATTTTAGTTAAACAGTAATGCATAATATATTTTTACAATGCTAGACACATACAGAACTTTGGTTAGTTTTAAATAAATGCTTGCCATTTATATGCATGATAGGGTAGTTATAAGTAGGTATTATGTATATGTATGTAAATAATAATAATAAAAACAGTATAAAGCTTCGCTAATCACAATAGTTAATATCATACTAATATTGATTCTAGTGCTGGGTTGCATCTTAAGCGATAGGATACGAGTAGCTGTTTAATGACAAGTCTGTGTCACGTTTATGATAATGATCGTGGACAATGGGTGCGTCAAATGGAGCATTCTGAGTGTGAATTACAATACACAAATGAGCCATTCATTCGATCCCAGTCTTACGTCTTTGGCATCAAAAATTCCTTGTGTGCAATAGCACTGACTTTTGCGTCGTTTTGCCCTCGTTCAAAGGCTATATTTGGCACTGGCGAGATGGAACTGTCACTGCGCTCATGATCGTCTCCGTCACTGAGCTCGTTTATTGGTTTAAAGTGGGTACCATTCGAGGCGTCTTTATAAAAATCTAACCAAAAATTAGCAATTTTGTTTCTTCAATATAAAGAATAAGCTTGCTCCACAAAAAATTACCTTTTATTGCGCATACAATTTCGTAAGTGACATGTGGTGGATAGTCTTTGAGCAAATCTAGTGCTGTATGACCTGAGCCATCGGTAGCATTTGGATTAACACCGGCTTGTAGCAGTACATTGACCACAGCTTTTTTACCGCAAAGTGCAGCCTCATGCAGGGCAGTTCCCGAGTTAGTCATAATGTTGACATCGACACCAGCGGCTAAGAGTGCTTCGACAACTTTTTTATGGCCGTTACGACTAGCTAAATGCAAGCAAGTATGTGTAAATAAATGTGTCGATGGTGAAATCGTGTACGGTGTAGATTCAATGGTTGAAGTTGTAGGAGTTTTGCTGCCAGATGAACGATATGGTGCTAACAATTCGGGATGTGTGCGTATTAATGTTTGTACCGCCTGCAAACGGCCGAATTGTGCGGCAAGATCTAATGCCGTCTGAAAACTATTGTTGCGAACTGTTGGATCAGCACCGTAGGCAAGTAAAATGGCTAGAACGGTGTTATGTCCATGCTGTGCGGCACAGTGCAAGGGTGTTTCATTGTCGATAGTCTGAAAATTATAGTAAGTTATATAAGGTTGATTTACATATTTATATGTATGTATTTAAATTACAATGAGATAATCACTACTAACCTGTGCATTTGGATTTGCTGCTTTTGGTGTGTGAAGCAAGAGCTGTTTTACAATCTCGTCATGACCCGCCCAAGCAGCCAAATACAGAGGTGTTGAACCGCGTATATCCGGCATATCAGGGGCAGCATTATGGACCAATAAAAGGCGTACTATATTGCCATGACCATTTAAGCAAGCATGATGAAGTGGCGTGTAGCCATTAACATCTTGGCTATTGATGCATGGGCTTCGCCGAAAACTAAATAATTAAAAGATAAGTTTATAACAAACTCACACGCAATAAAATTTGTTTATTTTAATAAACCTTGAGAAAGGCCCGCTGTTACGTTTCGAAATCTGCTCAAGTATTTTGCCTACAACAGCAATATTTCCGATGCGTGCCGCTTCCAACAGTTCTTGATCTTTGCCCATTGCAACACGCCGCAAAGTTGATGGAGATTACGAATATTGTAAAGTTTGCTAAAAAAATTAAAATAATTACAAGTTATGACTAATCACGCACGTAAGATGCTTATCGTTCTAATTATCTGATATCTTTAGCTACTAGTACGAAATTAAATTTCTCGCGAAAAATATGCACACGATTTACTCATTTTTCACATATTTGAAATTTATGTATTCCTTAAAGAAGTGACCTAATGTAGCTATTTAATTAGAAAATAGCTTTGTGCTCTTATCTATGCTGAGATTTGTTTACTTTATGTTCAAGGTCTTTGCAGAATGCTCCATGTAGTTTTAATTATAACTAACACACATTCATCACTTTAATTTAACTAACGAAAACTTTAATATTTTCATTTAATTACCAATTAAGAACACCAATTCATATTTCTCACATTATTTGCACGTAATTCCATTAATGAAAATTAAATTTCTCTGCCCAAAAACCACTAGTGCAATTTTTGGGCCGTTCTAATTTCTAAACCACTTGTAGAGTTACCAGACTACACAATGCTAAAATACTTGTTCAACATAAAGTATGCTTAAATTAAGTGGCATCCTATTGAAATGAAAATCGTCGTGGAATGAATTCAGCGCAAAAGCACACTAGGGTTGCCAAGACAACATAATAAAATTTTTTTCATATAAGGGCAAATTCCTATTAGTATGCTATATTGATTATATTTAGAACTTACCTAACCAAAGAGGATTCGATCAACGTAATAAAAACCTTTGAACTTCACTGTTTTTCTTGTTATTCATTTTATACTTTTCTTATGACTAAGATTTTATATATGACCATTTTGAGCACTATAAAAATATTTATACTCGTATTTATATATAAAACTATTTGTCTGCAAAATTTGTTGACTCGAAATTTTTAACAGAGGCAAAGTAGATACCTATTGCTAATCGTTTGAAATATATATTTCTAAAGTCCATACATGTTAAATAATCAAACCTATTTCTTGACTGCATACACTTGAGAGTATTTAGCTTTTCCACACATTCTGGAAAAGTGTTTTTGGCATCTTTAAATTTCTAAGCCTTTTATGTTCACTAAGAATTCATTATTTTTGGCACGTTTACGATTCTTTCGGCGCCGCGATTTGATGGTACGGATGGATAGAGGAGGTCCTCAGTATTAAAAAATATATACTCATATGCCGTCTTCAGACTCATAGTTTTCGAGATATATCACTTTAAATTTTATATGCAATTCACTCTTATTTTGTTTTGTTTTTTTGTTTTTCTTTACATGTCATGACAAATACCGCCGAAAGAATCGTAATATTGCCTTATTTTTCATCCCTGCCATAGAGTTGGCAGCTTCTTGTGTTTCTAATTGGTGGCTGCTGAATTCCGAATGAAAATGAATTCAGCAAATTTGAAAACAATCGGTAGCAAACTGTATTCAATTTCAGCTTGAAAAGAAGAATCTAAATAAGTTTGTAATTTTTGTGTATTTCAACGTATTTTCTACAGAATATAAAATAAAATGAGTGTCTGTAAGTGCTATGAAAAATAATAAGCTCCATAATTCGTTTAAATGCTTTCATAATTGCAGCGTTACAGGAATCCAAAGCCGCGGGCTCATCCAAGCCCCAATATCGAAGATCCTCACGTCGCAACCGTCCCGAAGATTTGGAGAAGGAGGTAGAGCTGATAATGTCGCAAGAAGACGATAGCGACATGGAAATGGATATTGCAAAGGAAAATGAAGTTCCGGTAACACCAAGGTCAAACAAACATACTGAACAAATTGTATCGCTCGGCGATGTAAAATCTAATGCGCATACTCCTAGACGTAGTACACGCAAAAGCGTTAAACCCGTACAAGAATATGAAGACATTGTGACTTGTAAACGTCAACTGAGATCGACATCAAAGGTGGTAGAAGAAGTTGAAAACGATATGGAAGGGGAGGAGACTAATACGGAAGAGCCACAACCGAGATGGACACCCGCGAAGGTGGGTCGTGTGTCACAGAAGCGAAGTCGAAAGAGCCGTAAAACTGTGGGAGATAAAAATAAACCCAAGTTAATGAATCCAAATGAAAATGAAGACCACACGGAATCAGTTAAAGCAGAAAATTTACAAAATGATGAGTTGATTCAATCAAAGGACGAAAATATTAATAAAGCAGACATTCAGGAGGAATTTGTCAGTAATGATGGAGAAAGCGATTGGACAAAAATCGGTAATATTGAAGAAACTGAAAAGGAAGCAATTACAAATAAGGAAGAAAAAGACGTTACCAATATGGAAAAAAATGAAAAAGAAGCAATTACAAATAAGGAAGAAAAATACATTACCAATATGAAAAAAAATGAAAAAGTAGCAATTACAAATAAGGAAGAAAAAGACATTAATAATATTGATATTACCAAATCTGAAGCTGAAGATGTTTCAAACAAAAAAGAATGTGATGAGGAAGAACATCATGATGAGGTCGTAATTAATATAAAAGTTAACGACAATGAAAAAAATAACAGTAATGAAGAGAACGGGAAAGAAAGTATCGTTCCGAAAGAAAGTATTTTCCAAAAAAAATTAAAAGGGTGTGTAATAGAAGTTAGAGAAGAAAAAAATCCAGATAACTTTGGAACTTACTTGAAAAGTAATAACTTGGATATTTCCGATTTGGGACTTAATCCATTAACTGAAGAAAACGCTTTAAATGAAGATATACAACTGCTTGAAGAAAAGGAGTGCAAAATATCTAATATTGCAGAAAGCGCCGACACAGATATCCAAATTCTTACATACAATGATGATAATTCCAATGCTAGCGATTGCATTATGATAAATACGGATGTAGCAGAGGATGAAGAGGAAGAAATGCAGCCGTTACAACTTTCGGATGATGAAAGTTCAACGTCGCCACCACGTAAAACACCTCGCATTATTCTGACCACCGATGAGGGAGTAGACCAGAAATTAAATGTAACCATTCCTCAGAATGATGGTTGTACACCGAAAAGATACTCAAAGACTGCAAAACGTATGCCTACACCCTACAAGAAAATTGCTGATATTTCAAGCACGGAAGATGACGGCAACGAAAAGTGGACGGCTGATGAACCACCTATTACTGTAGAAATTTCCAGAATGGAACCGAAAGAAATTGTTTTGCGTAGCATTAGGAAGCGTTCATTTTCTGTATGCATTGGAGCCGCTGAAGCCGATAGTAAACGCAAAAATGTTACATTTTACAGCCCTGCTAATCAGACTGTTATTTTGGAAGATGTGGACGTACGTATGATCCAGAGTGTAAAGAAAAATACCGACTTAAAAACGGCAACTACTGAAACTTGTAAGTAATAATATACATTGCAGCGCCAGTTACAATACAAAATATTTTAATAACTTTCAGTTATAACCCAACGCCGTAAACGTTCTATGTCCTTTGATGAGGCAATGATAAATAAGTCAAAATATCGAAGTAAGTTATTATTTCGAAGTAAAATAATTTTTGTAGCTTTGCAAATAAAAACATATTTTACATATTTTCTAGCACAAACTCCGAGTAAAATGGGGGTGACGCCACAAAAGGTCAAACCAACACGTACAAAATTACCAAATTTCGCAGCTATTCATCAGAAAAATTTCGAGAAAATGGAAAATTTAGTCGATCACGTGAATCGTAAGGCAGAACGCGCTAAAATACTTACGAATTCGGCCTCAAAGGATCGTATTGGTAAGTTGCCCAAAACTTGTAATTATGAAATATTTATATAAAATGGCGGCACTTTTCATTAGCTAGTGCACAAAAACCAATAAAAACTCACCAAGCCACTACCACGGCTACGAATCCGGATAAATCTAAAGCAGTGAAGCGTATCAACTTACACACAGCCGTGAATTCAACATTTTCAGGAATTAATAACACATCTATGCATAAAACATTTGACACATCACACAAAGAACTTCACGATTCTAAGTTGCCTTTGCCACGTATTGGTGTTTGCAAACCATTGGTTGCAGCTGAAACAACACACAAAGAAAACCGTGAAGTAAAACTACCAAATCCACGCTTGGGTATCATTAAGCCGCACACTATAACTGTTGTCAACAACAAAAATAAGCAAATGACGCCTGCCAAGAATGCACTGAAACCGACACAGCCACGACAGGCGGCGCGACCCGCTTTCAACCTATCAACGGCACTTGAAATGCATGCCAACAATGCAAAATCGGCAAACGCGGCCGCCGTGCAAATTACCACTGCGGCGGTGACGAAACCAAATGCCATGAACGCAAACACAAAATTCGCTCCAACAATGTCAGTTGATGAGAAAATGGCTTCGCGCCGTCAACGTCACATGGATATGTTTAAGGGACGCGCTGCCAACTCGCGCACCACTCCTGGCACGGCGGAAAAGAAATTCAGCCAACTTATAAGAGGCGTGCGTTCAAATCGTCGCTTTGAACTGCAAATGGCGCATCGCCAGAACATGGAACATTGAAGCATCTCAAACAAGTATATATTTTTTTCATTTGCTTATACTGGTTTTCTTAGTTTTATATATTGTTTAGTGTAACTTCTCAGGCTCATTGGCCAATTTCCATGTGAATTAATAAAAATATATTTATATGTTTGACATATTTGAAGTCAAAATGATTTGCATTAAATTTGAGTGTTCAATACATACTTGTTGTTGTATGACTAACAATTAGTTTGTTTATTGTTATTTTGGAGGTTGCGCCGAAGCTCGGCCCGGTGACGTAGATCGCGGTTATTGTACTGCGGTTGTCACTTAGCGGTAAGTCAAAAGAACAGGATTTTTCGGGGTTGGACCCTGTTGCCACGATAGTCGGGTCTACGTAACCGGAGCGTACTCGGATTTTTATCCGGCCAAGGACTGTCATGTCGGCATAATTCTGTCGCTATAACAACAACAACGGGGTCGGACCGCGACAGTCAGGTCTCCGTAACCGGAACGAAAGTGTGTTAAGTGAATGGGTTTTGCGAGACATGCAGACATACATACACAAGAGGTTATTAGTGCCATGCTGGGACTTTAGTATGTCATGATCTACTCTGGATAAGTAAGATATCAATCTACTTCATAGATATTGAACGAAGTTGTTCAAGGGTCGTACAAACGATTGCCGCAGGAAAGGAACGTACAGTTATGTGTGACAGTTTCGGTAATCAGAGCAATCGTTTATTCAGTGTTTACCATATGTAAATGCCGCAATTTAACGGGATTATAAAATATGGGATTGAAGATGTGGTGATTCCGTGACTGTTCGATGAAGACAGGCAACAAGACACTGACATATTTTTAGACGTACTTAAAGAGCGTAAATAAACATTATCTAAGCTATTCGCTGTACTCCTTACAGACTACATTTAAAGAGGTTTAAAGAGAGCGCATTTCAGGTAGATAAGAGCACAAATACTCCACTTTTAAAATTTGCTTTACTAAAGAGCTTATTTGAAGTATATTTTTGACTTAAATACTTTCTCTCAATTAGACTGCGCTCTCATTGAATCCTTCAAGCTCTTACGCCGGCATAGAACTTTCTCTCTTTGTCATTACTCTCAGTCATACATTTATCCGCGCTTGCGCACAATCCTTCTGCACTCATAAAGTCAGCACGTGACTTTTGTTTACATTAAGCACAAACCCACAACAGCAGGCGGTAAAAATACAGTAACGACCGTCTCATCTCGCATTATTTGCATTATCTTAGCAAGCGGTCAGGATTTCTCGAATGAAAAATTCAACTTTTACGTCAAATGCGTTAAGCGCGTCGGAGCTCTGGGCGGAATGCTGCGTTGCTTGTAACCTACTTTTCATAGCACCGCTTGCAATTTGGACCACTCTAGAATGTCCTCCGCCTGCATACATCCTTCTTATACACCCACAAGGGCTGCGGTGCGTTAAGCTTCGGTCACGCTGCGAACCCCCGTCTCGTTGTGTGAAAGCTCTGACAATTTGTGGTTTTCGCTGACAATGCGTGTGGGGCGCCAGTGTGTTTGTGAGCGGGCGGGCTCATGTACTACGAGTATTCAAAGACATAGTATGTACATGTGTTTATACCTTGTATAGATGAGCTTGTTCCCATTCCCATAAGGTTTGATGCTCTGCTGGAAATATTTTTGTTTTGCCTCTGCGTGGGCGGGCACATGAGTGCGTTCGCTGCTCCGCTTGCTGCGTGCTAATCGCGCAATTACAGTTAAAATTCGTTCTTCACTCAACCGACATACAAGTACATTCGGCAGCGCAGGCTTTATTGTTAACGGAAGTAAACGAGTGCATAGTGGCGATTCTCATTTGCTTGTGCGTTCGGCAACTTGAAATTGCTTTCCTTGATATTGTTGTTGTTGCATTGCGTTTGCTGCAGTGTTGAGAAATTATGCGGTTTCTCGTTTTCCTTTGCTCGTACAATAACAATGCAGCGCAATGCAGCAGCCCTGTGACCTTGGGCTAATAATTACTGCTCACATGTTCAGTCATGCAGAAACGTATTGTTTCTGCATTTGTAAATGTGTATGAAGAGTTTTGTGCATGTTAGGCTCTGAAGGGTTCTCGTTTCGGTTAAAATTATAAAAATTAAGAAGAAATTTAATTTTACAACAGCACGCTAGTCGTATTTCCTTTTCGCTGTTTGGCGCCAATTGCAGGTTCTAAGCGTAGGCAGGTCCGTCTCCACCTGGTCCTTCCAACAGAGTAGAGGTCTTCCTCTTCATCTGCTTCCCCTGGCGGGTACTGCGTCGAATACTCTCAAAGCTGGAGGGTTTTCATCCATTCAGACGACATGACCTAGCCAGCGAAGCCGATGTCTCTTAATTCGCTGAACAGCTACAGCTTATCGTTCCAGCGACTGCGGTATTCGCTGTTGTCAATGCGCGAAGGACCATAAATCGTCCGCAGAACCATTCTCTCGAAAACTCGTAACGTCGACTCATAAGATTTTGTCATTGTCCATGGCTCTGTATTATATAGCAGGACGAAGATGATGTGTGACTTGTAGAATTTGGTCTTTGTTCGTCAAGAGACGGTTTTTCTTCTCAATTCCCTACTCAGTACGAAGTAGCACCTATTGGCAAGAGCTATTCTGCGTTGGATTTCGTGGCTGACGTTGTTGTGGGTTCCAAGATAGACGAAACTGTGTACGACTTCGAAGTTATGACTGTCAACAGTGACGTGGGAGTCAAGTCACCAGTGCGACGACTGCTTGTTTGATGACAGACGATATTCCATCTTGGCCTCGTTGACTAACAGACCCATTTGCTTCGCTTCTTTGTCCAACTTGGGGTAAGCAGAACTAACGGCGAGGTTGTGCGAATGATGTAGAAGATTGTGCCTTCTCTATTTAGAAAAGATTTTAGAAGTCGTATATAGGGAGTCGCCTAGTCTGAAATGTCGTTTGGTATCGAACGGCTCGGAGGGGTCCTTCCTCATCCTGACGAAGCTTTTGGTATTGCCCAACGTCAACTTACACATCCTTATTAGTTTTGCAGGGATACCAAGTGTGTCGATCCTCTTTTTACAGGTCTCCCGATTTAACGAACCATACTTCACGAGCCTTAAATTTTATTTTGGTATAATCAAGAAGTGATGTGTGATCTTTCATGTGCGACTGAAGAATTTTCCTGAAGAAGAGAAAAATAAGAATAAAAGTTCCTGAAGAAAAGAGAAATGAGAAAAAAGCCGTACTGCGTCAGTAATTGGCGAATTTAAGCCGTTAACTGTCAGGAAGTTGAAACCAAAAGAGAATTCTTCTGCACCATGCAATCATTGCTGGGTCTCGCAGCAACTGCAATGCAGCAGTAATTTTCAATTTTTAATTTAATGCTGCATTAAACATGACAACGCCGCGTCGACTTGCCGCCACGCATACTAAATGGTGAAACGATAATGACACGGTGGAGACGAAAAGCGTAAGAAGAAACAGAAGTAAAGATGTTGAGACCAGCAGCTACTTGAGTTTATTGTTTTATTTCAGCTGAAGTTTGAAGATTGCGGGAATGACACATATATGTACATATATAATTATATATCTACATACCTATTTATATGCAAGTACCAGCGTTGTATTTATGTATATACATTAGGGCGGGTCGATTTAAAGGGCGCCAAAAGAACGAAAAAATCGCGTATGCGTGAAATCTTCTACTGATAATTCTGAACAACTTTAGGGGACTATGGGTCCAAAAGCGGTTTCGAGTCAGCGATTTTTAAGGCGAAATTTTTTAGGGTCCATAAGTTATTTAGCATAAATAAAATATAATAAAAAATCGGCCTATAATACATTTTCTTTATAGCCGAGGCGCCAATTGGATATTCCAAGTGAAGCCAGGTCCTTCTCCACTTGGTCCTTCCAACGGAGAGGAGGTCTTCTTCTTCATCTGCTTCCTCCGGCGGGTACTGCGTCGAATACTTTCAAAGCTGGAGTGTTTTCGTCCGTCCGGACAACATGACCTAGCCAGCGTAGCCGCTGTCTTTTAATTCGCTGAACTGTGTCAATGTCGTCGTATATCTCGTACAGCTCATCATTCCATCGAATGCGATATTCGCCGTGGCCAATGCGCAAAGGACCATAAATCTTTCGCAGAACTCTTCTCTCGAAAACTCGTAAGGTCGACTCATCGATTGCTGTTATCGCCTCTGCACCATATAGCAGGACGGGAATTATGAGCGACTTATAGAGTTCGGCTTTTGTTCGTCGAGAGAGGACTTTACTTTTCAATTGCCTACTCAGTCCGAAGTAGAAGGAGGATGGAGTCATGTGTAGAAGTTCACGCAAGTGAGGAAAGTTCTCTGATCGCCATTCACTTGGAAGTGGCCAGAAACGATTCTTTACACATTGCTCAAGCAGCTCACAACTTCCGGTCTTTGACCAAGTATCCTCTGGGTAGCCTAAGAACATCCGTTCGAAGGCGAGCTAAAGTGAGAAGGCGAAACATCCCCTACATAGGGTTGTGCGCTGGGTTTGGGACCGGCCACGTAAAAAGCCCCCCCAATGAAAGATTTTCAACTGTCTCGGATGAGAGACCCCCCTTTTTCAGAGCATTACTATAGAACTTATAACAATGTATTTTACGGTCTCTGACATTACTGTGTGTTGAGGTAGCATTGCGTATACGCAACATTCGAGTATTAAGCCTCGGCAACTGCCAAATAGCAATGCATTAAATATTTAAACATCAAATAAAAATTGAGCGAACAAACTTTCGGGAAATATTTATATATTTTCTACGAAGAAGGTTGGATAAGTCTTCAGAGAAGTTTATTTGTGTTTTTGGTGGAAACGCTTTTTATTTCATAATAAAAAATTGCTTTAACTCACGAATTAGATCACACTAAGCCATCAAACCTCCACGCGCGTCAACACCTCAACCACAGCGTCAAATGACATTGGCACACGGCTAAAACTGGTGACGCGCAGCTGCAACATGTGGCTTGCACACTTTTACGCTCACATAAATATACATATGTATATATGTATATGTAAATGCTTTCACTTGACTCTCGTTTGGTTTCCAAATGCGGGCGACATTGCACGAACTGCTCCACTCGCGCACAACCACTTCAACACATCCACGCTTGCAAAAATCAGTTTTCCACCAGTTGTTTGGCGTGAAATTTAAAACCGCAGTGCAAAATTTCGCACATATTTTCCAGCAGCTGGCCGGCCAATTGAGCTCACAGCCAGAAATCTGCGTGGGCAATGTCTAAAATTGAATTATCGCTGTGGTGAAGTGTGGTGGCGCGAAAATGCCAGTCGAATATGAGACGTGCAGCTGGTCGTTGCGGGTTTTCCTGGAAATAATTTCACTGACACACACTTAAATACATCAGTTCATGGCTTTATTTATACATTTTATACAATTTCCATAAGTGTAGCTCAATTACACTGACGCCTGTGGCTTGTATGTGTTAGTGGTTTAACAGCGCATATTAAGTTAGTGTCTAAATTTGCAATATTTCCGATTGAATGAGCATAAAAATTCTACGTCCCAGCTTACAAGTATATTTACATAATATTGCAAATTGTATACTCAATGCGATGTAATTCTAATAATCTAATTTGGCTTCACAAAATCGTGAAAAAACGTGAAGACCATGTCCAGCTATGAGCATTGTCTATCGCAGCCATCAAAGGCATTAGAAGCACAAAATAATTTCATATGAATGGATACTTTATATAAATTTTATAATTTAATGAAAAAATGTTAATGTAATGAGCCACGTCGCCATTCTTTTTTTCTGATCAGCGAACATGTATTTTTTTAACCTTTTTTATTAAATGTTATTTTAAATTATTTTCATTATTATTTACCGCATTATTTACATTTTCTTCCGGTAAGTCAATTCCTAACCTTTTGGCTGTCCTAATTTTACTTAATGCTCATGCCAAAGGACATCTGCATACATATCGGGAGTCAAAGTCGCTTTCTTCCTTTATAGAGTCGTGTAGTTTTTTGAGCTCTCAAAAAAGCGGGAAATTCTGCTCCTTTTTGACGTGGTGTAATTTCATTTTCGAAGTTGGGCTGTTTCGATGTGTCCTTATAATTAATCTTCCTTCTTTTTCCTCCTCTTCGCATTCTGCGCGCAGCGACATCTAACGGTTACGAGCTAAAGTTTAAGTTCTTAAAGCTACACGAACCGGAAGTAAAACAATTACAGCAGATTTAATGGTTTTCGCCGCCAGGAGCACGAGCAAAATAAATATATAAATACATATAAATGTTGCCAAAGCAGATAAGGTTTCATACCTTTGCAACATGTTGCTACAGAGTATAACAGTTCTGTACGAGTATATCAGTTTTGTTCATTAACCTCGGCTGCACCGAAGCTAATATACCCTTTACAGGTGCATTTCTTTTAGTAACTATGTGTCCAGTTTGCATGGAAGATATATGCTATAGTAATCCGATCTGAAAAATTTTTTTGGAGATTATGTTATTACCTTAAGCAGTAATCCATGTCAAATTTCGTGAAGATACCACGTCAAATGCGAAAGTTTTCCATACAAGCCCTTGATTCCGATCGTTCGGTTTGTATGACAGCTATATGCCATAGTGAGCCGATCTGAACAATTTCTTCGGAAATTACATTATTATCTTAGAAAATAACCTGTGCCAACTTTTTTGAAGATACATTGTCAAATGTGAAAGTTTTCGATGCAAGAACTTGATTCCGACCGTTCAGTTTGTATGGCAGCTAAGTATATGTTATGGTGGTCCGATAAAGTGAGTTCCGACAAATGAGCAGCTTCTTGAAGAGAAAATGATGTTTGAAAATTTTCAAAACGATATCTTAAAAACTAAGGGACTAGTTCGTATATATACAGACAGACGGACGAACTGACAGACTAAATCGACTCAGCTCAACATACTGATTTACATATATAGTTTATAGGGTCTCCGACGCTTCCTTCTGGGAAAAAAAGGTTGTTGACTTGGCGAAGTGTAAACAACGGTTTTGGAATTGGCTCAATGTAAACAAAAAAGTCATTGACCTCATAAAATGTATACAAAAGGGTTACTGACTTCGGTGAAATATAAACAAAATAGGGCATTGACTTCGCAAAAAGTAAACAAAGGGGTCACAGACACCATAAAATGATAACAAAAGAGTCAATTTGCTCCAAGTGGTAAAAAGGTTGTTCACTTGGCTAGATGTAGATGGTTGTGGACTTGGATAAATATACACAAAAAGGGCATTGACCTCGCAAAATGTTAACAAAATGGTCATTGACCCCATAAAATATAAACAAAAGAGTAAATTAACTCCATATACATCTAAAAAAGGATTTTGACTTAGAGAAATGTAAGCTATGGTTGTAGACTTTTAAAATCTCAAGAAAGGGCCATTGCCTTCGACAAAATTTAAACAAAAGGGTTATTGATTTCATAATGTAAAAAATGGTTGTTGACATGACTAAGTGTAATTAAAGGTTGCTGACATGAATAAAGGTAAACGAAAGAGTCACCGACCCCTTATCGCGATGCTCAATGAAATTGTCTGGATTTATTGATAAATAGTTTTGATAAAATTTTCCGAAGTCGAAGCCTTAGTATCAGGTGTTGAATAGACCGATGTATTAAGAGAAAGCATATTAATGGAATTAAGGTTTTAAGACCCTTCGCTGTATCTCTTTCTCTTTCTCTTGCGAACATTTCTTATTCTAACAATTCTAACAAAATCTTGTTCGGAGAGAGGACGCTAAACAACTTGTATCTCAAAACTTAAATTTCGCTGTTATTTACTTCTTATTGCAACTTGGAAACTTGTCTTTGTGAGTAGTATAGTTTTATGACTTAATTTTCACATATAAATTTTGTACATAATTTGTAAGGACCATATGCACACATTGAACTCACGACATAGATTCAAGAATGAAAGTAGAACAGTAAGGGCAAAGTGAAAGCAAATATTTAATTCTGAAGTTTTAATCACTAAGATCATCATCACTGTTATCAATTCTACTCTAGTCTAGACTAAGGAAAATTAGCAGCTTAAGAATATTTAAAGTTAATCACTTAGTGGCGAGTTCTAAGCATGTTAAATTTCCCTTCACTAATACATATACACAAAACTAAATACACACACACTTATATTCTCATGCATGTCTAAGTTTCATGGGTAAACAAGTTTATTTGTCGATGAAACTGACTTGTCTGCAGCTCAACTGACTTCACTTAAATGAGTTCGTTGGCCTCCTGTTGTTGTTGCTGTAGCGGCAGAATTCAGAATTTTGGCCTCCTCGTATATGGGGGTTTAATTAGTCAAACTAAGCTTGTGAATAATTGCGTTGAAAGTAAGCCAAGGCTGACAGCGCCAACTGACAAGACCTCCTACTGGCATGTCATTTATGTGTGTGTGAATATAAATATAGCTGAAGTTTGCTTACTTCTATGAATTCACTCATAGACTAACACAAAAACTTTATGCATTTCGATTTAGGCCTGAAAAACAAACATACCCTGATATTGAAGTATGCCAAGAATGCCATAAAGTAGCTCGCAAAAATTTCTTGAAATTAAAATTGTACAGGTACCATTTCCCAAAATGATCAGGAGGGTGTCAAGTTAGAATTACGATATTAGCAATATCTTATATTTGTTCATTTTATTAATATTAATTGATATAACTGTCAAATGTAGCTACTAAAATAAAAAGCTTGTAAAGTGAGTGAAAAATTACTTATACGACCCGTCATCCTCGATACATAGTAGGTGATTTTTTAAATGACCTTAATACCTCCCTAGTGGCTCAAGGTGCTTATAACACTAAAATAAACATTGAAAGATTTCTAGATTTATTGCAACAAAAATTAAGCTGAAGACGAGAGAATTCATCCAGAACATAGGATTTGCAGTTGAAGAGCAATTTGATAAGATTTTTCCCAAAAATTTTACTCCACGATTTTTGCATACCTTCTTCTATTTTCATGCCATTTGAACACGCTGTAGTGATTTGCTATTGCTATGGAGGTTTTTGATAATTGAGCAGCAACCGAGGCGTCAGACTGAACGGTTGGAAAAAAAAAAACAAGCATTAGCCAAACTTGGTTGCCCAGTCTTTCCATGATCAACTCGCCATGACGCTGAAATCTTACAGACTCAGGACTGTGACAATTGGACTCTGTGATGTTCACTGCGACATTCAAAGAATTTCTATTCAATTGCCACTACGTCAGTGCACATACATATGAGTCCACTCGTACACACATTCAAGCCCACACAGTGGGAGCAATATCATTTAACGCTGTGGAGCGTGGCATAAACGTGGCTTAAAGTCGAAAATATCAAGAAGAGGTAAAATGCGTGTGCCACTTTGATACTCTTGCAGTTGATTTATTATTGAAGAAGTGAAACAAGAGGACCACTTTGCAGAACTTGATTATTTTCAATGATTTTGCTAAACTTTTCTGAACTGGTTCTCAGCGTTCAGAGACTTTTTATTGATCTGCCTCTCATAGACCGAGTTTTCTTGTTGTGCTGTGCCATTTAGAATAAATTTATGGAAATGGTTTTTCATATATAATATACTAAGTCAACAGGAATCAACTAAACAACTGCATTGCATTTCGAATATTTCAGACCAAGATTTTCAAAAAGATCAATATCCACCAACAACGTCCAACATGTCAATAAGGTAAAGGAATTGGTTCTTGAGAATCGACGATTTTACTGGCATCGTTGGAATCCAGAAGGATGAGTGAAAAAAAAAATTTTGAAAGCTTATTTGGGCATACAAAAGAGAAAGTTCAAAAATCACTAAATCTTTTCCAAAAAAAAACATCGCGTTAACGTTTGTGAAATAATGCTTTCCGACTATAAGGGGGTCACGAAACTTATTATTACTAAGTAGTAATGAGTCTTGGATCAATGCTTACGACCCGGAAGCAAATGATAATCGGTCGAATATCGTGTTATAGGTGAGCTGAAGCCGAAAAAGCCACGTCAAAGCGGGTCAAAATTCGAGGTTATGTCGACAGTGTTCTACGATTATCGAGGTGTGGTGCACACCGTATTCCTTCCAACCGGTCAACTCGTTAACAAGGAATATTATTTGCGTCAAGCATTCGAAAAAAAGGCCAGATTTATGGGCCGACAACTCCTTCATATGTACAACGATAATGCACTCTCCCACACTATATTGAGTATTCGTGAGTTTTTCGCTAAATTTTCAATCAATATCGAGCCACAACCACCATATTCTCCTGATTTAGCTCCTTGTGACTTCTGGCTATTCAGCAAAACCAACCGGGGAACCCGTTTTGAGTCAATTAAAGACATTAAATGTGAATCGCTATGCGCATTGGAGGCTACTTCGGATTTTGACTTTAACAACTGTTTCGAGGTTCGGAAAAAAACGTTAGGACAAGTGTACTGGGTCAAGGGGGATTCCTTTGAGGGTGACGACATAAATTTCGAAAAATATATTAAGAATTTTAAAATTATAAGTCATTTCAATAACTAAATAGCTACACATGTGCAAAACAGATGACACTACTTGTATATTTATATACCATCAATCAGTTAATTCAACGTTTTCGATGTGCTTCTTAATTTAGCAATTAGTTTTCCAGAAATTTCCGTTTGCTCCCCAAGGATGAGTTAATGAGCTACACACAAAAAGATGACAAAAAAAGCCATCAATCAGTTAATTCAACGTTTTCGAAATAATTTAAAATTAAGTAAACAAAATAAAAAAAAGGAAAAATAATTTAAAATTAAGTAAACTTAAAAAATTTCTTCACTTTTACGCAAGCTACAGTTTCCTTACACTAACGGCATAGAAAAAACACTTCGTAACGTAAAGTGAGATACCAACGAAGGCGCAAATTTACACACTCACTTTAATAAAATTAAATAGGCAATTTTTCACCCATTCGTAATTTTGGTTGTCCTTATCTATTTTAATGTTTATTTTTAGGCTTTGCTTCTTTTCTTTCTTTTCTTTCAAAATTTTCTTGCCGCCATTTTCTTGTCTATTTTCCTTCCCACTGTCATTTCTCTACAAACAGCCGCTGTTATGGAAGGTGTTGCGCAGACCCTTTAATCAATTTGAAATTATAGTAGAAGAAGGTAAGCTGAAATTATCAAATGCCATTATGTAAAGTGATAGAAGTAAACATAGTATAAAAACAATATTTTCGTTCAATCCATGTAATTCTTTGGCGCTTACATACACACATTCATATTTACTCATTATCACATTTTTCCTTTCTCTATGCGTGATCCTACTGACCGACCAAAAATGGCGAAACAACTCCACAATTGGGAAAAACAAATTCAAAGTCACTGTAATTCTATGTACAAGTGCAGGAGCCAAAGTCAAATGTTGATTTAAACAAACATTTAAATGTGACGAACGCTACTCTTTTCGCAAAGTAAAGTAACAGCCAAGGGAGATCAATATAAAACTACATTCTTCTATAACTGAGAAATGTCTAGACTTTAGCATAGTTATTTTTTGTTTTATAGCACTAGCTTACTTGGAAACCATTGCGAGAGTTTGCCATTTCAGGGCAAGTAAATCATTTAAGGAAATTTCTATATCTGCAGCATATTTTCAATTGTGACAACTCATAAATCATGTTAAATTGTTGCTAGCCGCTGGAAAGTTTGCTTGCCATTCATGCGCGATACTTCCTCTGAATAACATATAGAAGAAGAAATTATGTTCCGGCTTGAAGAGATATTTAAGAGATTTCATGGGCTTCCTGGAGCAAAAAGCAGCATATTTTCAATTTTTTTTTTCATTTAAATTGAAATTTTTTATTATTGCAAAGATTCATATTTTTGCAATTTCGCGACACCGTTCGAATGAAAAACGTTCTTGCTCGACTCGTCCCGATAAAGCTGAATTTTTTTTCAAAAAGAGTACCGTAAACGGGTCTCTTTGGACATGCTTAAACGTGCGAATTCGGATCTCACATTAATCGAGAGCATTATAACTGCCGATGAGATATGGGTTTATGAGTTTGACATGCAAACAAGTCCGCAATCAACGTAAGGGAGGGAAAAAACGAGCCGAAACCAAAAATACCACACCAAAGCCGCTCAAAAATTGCGGGTATGCTCATTGGTTTTTTCGAAATTCGTGATTTGGTGTATCATGAATTTGTTCCGGAGGGACAAACAGTCAATAAGGATTTCTATTTGGCCGAATTGAGGCGTTTGTGTGAGATCATCCATCGAAAACAGCCGGAATTGTGAAAGAAAATTACGTAAATTTTACACAATGACCGAATGTAAAGCCAAAAACGCAATGAATACCATCGATCAACCGCCGTATTCACCAGATTTGGCTCCGTGTGATTTTTCCTTATTACTCAAACTGAAATTACGGCTCCGTGGAATCAGTTTTCAGTCGATCGAAGAGATACAACAGAATTCGCTGAAGGAGCTGAAGGCCATGCCAATAAGTGCTTATGAAAAGTGTTTTGTGGTCTGGAAAAATCGTTCATCTGCTGGGGATTACTTTGAAAACGACAAAATAAATATTGATGAAAAATTAAATAAACTTGATCCACCACTTATGATTTATATGTTTGATTTAATTTTAAGAATCTAAGAACCAATCCTCCTTCCCTAATCACTTAAAAAACACTTCATTCTTACTTGACGGCTTTCGTTATCGCAACTGTTCGTGGTAATTCATGTTATCAAGGACTATCTCGTAGAATGTTCAATCTCATTAATTTCCGTTTCCATTAAAAAATTCAAATGAGGCGAAAGCAATCAATAAAATTGTCGAAAACATTTTTCAATGTCCATGCCCTGATTACACTTAATAGAAAATGCTTTTAGTAACTTCCGTTAATGTGGTCGACGGCAATGTCAATGTCAGTGTTTATAATAACTTTACGGCTACTTCAAGTGAAGCGACATTTCTTCTTTTTCTGCTGCGTAGTAAAGCGTAGCTGGTATAGACAGTAGACAAATTGCGAAAGAAACATCAAGTGAAAATTAAAAATCATTCTGAGGAAATGTAAAAAAATTTTCCATAAAAAATACCAAAAGGCAAATACAACAAAACTCACCTCGTATTTAGATTATGTATTTGCATAATTTATGACTATGGAAAAAACTGTTCTTTCGCTTATACCTTCCAATGAATACAACATGCAAAGGCTAAAGGTTGTTTAGTGCTCCATCACGTATAATACTTTTGGCCTAAAATATGAGATTTACGGTTGAGTAATGGCATGTGACGTGACAAGCTGATACCAAGAGAAGCGTAGCGCTGAATACGCTGTCAGATTCAAAATATTTGGGTTTAGAGAGGTCATACTGATTTTAAAGTAATATATTTACATTTGTTTAATAGGATTACTTTTTGCTAAATATTTCAAAATAATAATAGAGAATTGAAATAGCTAAGTCGCTTCATAGGTTAGATTATGTTCTGTCACTGTCATCCAATATTTTTTTATACAATCAGTTTAAGTGTCATAACTCTGAAGAAGGAACTACTTTAAAAAATGTAAGGCTGTGTCCACAATGAGGTGCACATTGAACGCATCATAAACATTTACCTTCTTTACTTCTGGTTGTAAATGTGGCAACAACACCGCGAGAAACCCACTGACAAGTGTGACGTATAAGCCCTCCTTCGGGCGGCACATGGCGGATTAACAATAAAGTTGTTATGACATCAGATGTAGCGGAACGTGATGTAGTGACATTCATAAATTTCTTTACGTTATTGCCAAGTATAAGTTAATGTGATGAGGATTGTAAGAGAAACTTACCTACAAGCTATTTGGCAGCCAATGGAAGCAGCGCTTTGTTGTTCATTTAAGGCAAACATTGCGCGTAGCAATACTGTCTATTGCCAAAGACGATAGATGAGGGACGAAACCACACGTGACGCATTTTTGGGGTGGCGTTGATAACACAACAAGCATGTTATACACCCAAGGGATAACTAAACCCTACAAGAAAACAAACAATGAAGTTATGGAAACGAAAAGTAAGAAAAACAAAGCAAAGGAGAAAAGAAATTGAACTTCTAACACCTATGACCTTCCTCACGCAGCGACAAACACAGTCAACCATGCAGCGAATTCGCCCTCGGAGAACTTGTTGCCAGTTTGGGTCGTCACAGCGCTCTCACGAGTGTCTTTTAGCTACTCCCGCCAACGTTTATTTGGTAGCGGCGAAATGTAGCAAAAGAGCGCTTAATCTCATTTTTTAACAATATGGTAGCAACACAAATGGCAATAACAACAAACAGGTTTGTTTATGTTTTTGCTGCTGCCGAGCTGCTTGTTGCCGGCTGCCGCATTGTGTTCTTCTCTGCCAAATTTAATTCCCGCATCAACGTCTGCGTCGCCGCGTAACTCGACATCGCGCTGCAAACGACCTACAGTGGCAGAGATATGAACAGCGGCTGTAACAGTAACAGCGGCAGCGGCAGCGACAGCAGCAGTCCTAGGCTGAGCAGCGTTTGTGTGGCTGCATTCGCCTTCGGTTGGTTTATTCGCCTTCAGTTGTATTCTCTTGCCCGACGTGTGCAGAACATTCGATCAGAAAAACGTTGCATGCGACAAATATTACATTATTAGTATGTATTAGAATAAGAAGAAGACTTCTAGTTGAATTCCCCGGTCCGACGTTACTCATTCGCAGCGTTGTACCGCGTTCCGCGCTGTAAATTATTGGGTACCAGATTGCGCTTTAGATTTGAATTGAATCTCAGTTTGCATATGTTGAGATTTGTGCGTTAATTGTAGACGGTGGTAAGGAGGCTAAATTAATTTTGATTTTATGGGAAATGTAAATTTATCAGAACGACATATTTTCGCCTCGATTGTTGTGCTTGAGTTCAGAATAATTTTGATTTCGATGCAGGATAGTGGCTTCTTGTGAGTTTGAATGAAATATTGAGCAATTTGAAGTGTGTTTTTGACATTTTTGGTGTTTATTTGTAAACTTGGAATAAAAGTGACCCAAGTAGTGACATTGAAGTATATTTAATGACATACATATATGCTTAGACGAGATCATAATTTGTATGAAATATTTATATAAAATAAATTTTTGAACAATATACATATATACACATATATATGTATATGCCTAAAAATATCAGAAAAATTAAAATGTGTTATAATATTAGTTTATTTGAAAAAGGATGAAAATTATAATATAATAAAAATATGAAATCAAATAAGTTCAGATTGTGAGTTAGTAAATCCGGAATAAAAACGGGTTATTTATAACTGAAAGAGAAAACCGAAAAATGAATTAAAAAGTTTTAATTTATTTAAAATAAAAAATTTCGGATAAAAATGATTAAATATTAAAATATAAAAACTAACAGCAGGTAACTGTACTGTAGAGTATTAATTTAAAAATGGGAAATTCCGTGCAGAATTGTTTAAAGCATGAAAAAGTGAATTTCGATAAGCTTTAATCAATGAAAAGTTTAATATTTAGTTGTAATAATAAAATTCCAAAAAACTTGGCTTATTTATTACTAATTATTACTTGAGGAGTTTAGTATAGCATTTTTTAAAGATATATATTAATTATTTATTGACTGCCATAAAAAATTGTATACTAAACGAGGTTATAGCCTAGTTAAGAACATCTCGCCAGTCGTTTCTTCCCTTTCGCTGTTTAGCGCCATTTCGAGATACCAAGTGCAGCCAGGACTTTCTTCACCTGAACTCCCCAACGGAGTGAAGGTTTTGATCTTCCTCTGCTTCCACCGGGGGGTACTAAATCGAAACCCTTCATAGCTAGAGTGTTTTCTTCCACATACTACGCTCGATAAGACTATATGCGATGATGAGGAGGCTTATCTAACGGTATATGGTGCAGATTGGAGGTTCCCCCTTTTTGGGACTGGGCCGAGCACATTTAGGTTCCAATTATTGGGCAAGCTTTCATTCGACCATATCTAGGAAAGAAGCTGATGCATGTTCCTTTCAAGTTATTCTCCTCCGTATTTCAATAGTTCTGAAGTAGTTCTTCAGGCGGGTAATTGATATTTAAGCCTCACCACCTAGCTTTAAAGATTTCTAAACATTTCCTATTTGAGTATGTTATTTAAAATATCCGAATTCCCAAAATATTACCAAACCGCTCTTCAGTTCTCTTTTATGATCACAACATATGACTGCAGACACCTGTTGATGACTGTAATAACTAGTAAAGACTTAAGCGCGGCAAATGTTCAAAAGTTCTTGGAATATAAATTATATAATTTTAGCATAAACAAATATTCACAGTTATATCGGTATGGAACCATATAATAGAGTAAGTATGTAAAATGTATGTTTGGTTGAAATTGTATTTACTATACTGAAATAAGCCCAAGTCCACATGCAAATTCTCAAATTACAATTTCAAGCTTCGGCTTGGTTTTCTCAAGTAACGCCGATGTCACCGAGTAGTTTGTCACTTAATTAAATTCCCCAACACTTCATCAGAATTACACAACCTCACCACTTAACTGTTTGTTTGTATGTAATTAATCGCACACCCACAGTCATGACATTTGCCCTCATTGTTTGACGTTTAGTGGACAGATTAATACCACAGATGCTTCTATTGACATAGCGACAAACCGAGTATTTCAGCTGCGAACACTCGAGTGTGAATGTGTGTGTGCGTTGTTGTTGTTGACCAGATTTGTCTACTTAGGCGCTTGATAATCTCAATGCAATCGGAGTCAATAGACGATAATTTCCAATGATAATACCAATTTAGCTAAGAAAAATATTTGAAATCTTTTCGCTGCCTCGTAGGTAGTTGACTCGATATACATACATATATACAAGGTATCTTCAAGTATGACTGTGTGTAAATGTGCTGCTGGCTTTTTCTTGCATTTCGCAGTTACTAGCACAGATTTTGGATCTTCTTAGACATTGATGGCAGACAATTTGTAAGTCCGCATTTTATTTCCACATCTTTGAGATTGCAATTTCGTAGATAAACGCAGAGTTCGTTAACACGCAAATGAGATAATAACAACAATATTTTTAAGAGATGTTAAGATAGCTAAAGTGATCAGCCAAACTGGCATTATTGGCAATACGTTGTGTATTCTCGTTGATTAAATTTTAGCTGTCTGAAATTAAAGCTTACAAGCTTTAAAGCAGTTATATTATAATTAAACGTAAAAAATGTATGCTTTGGTCTCAAAAGTTACGCATACGCCGTGACGAAAATTGAGGACACTTAATTTGAAAATAATTTTCGTTCGAGTAACGAAGCAGTAACTAAATATAAGGGCAACAAATGAAACTGATAAGTGTTATGTTTCGTTAATAAATCTAAATTACCTATGCAAACATTTCTTGCTTAAATCTCGATACTGGGCTACCAACATTGCCACATTGTGCTAAAAATTTAATTAGCCTTGTTTAATTACATAATAATTAGCTACGACAAGCTTTTAAAATGCTTTAAATGAAAATAATTGTAAATTACTGTTCTACTTTTACTAATGAAGCTCGAAACTTTAACAGTTAAAATAAGTAAAATTTTTAAACGGCAAGTAATGAGGCGATAAAATGAAAATTTTAATTTTATTTAATAATCAAAAGTAAACAATTGTTATTATGTTAAATGAAATTTAATTATGCGTAAAGCATTTATTTGCATACCTGATTGAAATTAAGAAAAATATGCTTATTTTGTATATTTCAGGTGAAACATAAATTTCCAATCTCTAAATTAACAATGGCTCGCATTATGAATGTACTGCTAAGAGCAAAAAATAGCAGTAAGCGATAATGTTTTACCGTGGTTCAAAAACTAAGAGTTGTTGGCCTATAATTCCGGCCCCGTTTTACGAATAACTTCGCTCAAACGACGCATAACATTCAAATAATATTTCTTATTGACAGACAAGGAGTGCTCCACACATCGATAATCGAAGAAAACTGTCCACATAACTTTTTTTGACTTGCTCTAACGTGACTTTTTTTCTAGATATTGGACCGATTGATCGTCTGCTTCCGCGTTGTAAGCTAAGATCCAAGACTCATCGTCAGTTATAATACGTTCCATGGAATCCTGGTAGTCAGAAAGCTTTGTTTCCCTAACTTCTGTGAGCGTCCTTAAGGTAGTAGTCTGGTAACTTGGGTTCAAAAAATCGAAATTTTTTTTGCTTAATTTGAAAGTACAATGTCTTGAGAATATACCTAGAGCTCCTCGGAGGCCAACTTTAAGGTTGTTGAACTTTAAACGCGTTTTTCTCAAAACATTGTTTTTCTGGTCGGCCCGGGTCATAACTTTTTTTCTACTAAACCGATTGCCTTCAAATTTTAACAGGCTGTTCCACACATTTATAGTTATCGTCGGTACTAACGAGAATTTTTTTGACCCCTAACTTTTTATTTTACAACCCTTTCATTGCTAAAATAAAAGGACTTTTTGTTTTAAAGTCCGATATTTTGTTATTTACCCTTGAAATTAAACTTCAGTAGTTCCGACCAGAATGACATGTCTATAGATCAAGAATATTTGATTTCAGATAACATTAAGAGCCAAAATAGCCCGGGCCACCCACGTGCATTTTTTTGAGGTTCCAACTTCGAGTGACAATAATAACAGTAATAAAGTATCAAATTCTTTCAAATAATTTTTTTTTTATATTTTATATACTATATGTAAATAAAAACACTCGGAATGTTCAAGATAATTCATTTTTATTTTCCTATAAAAAACTACCCTCCAAAGAAGTCATGAAAATAGGCATAAGTTACCAGACTACTACCTTAAAGCCTTTTCCAACATTCTGAACGTTTTGGCACCAGAAATTTGATTCCGCTCACAAAATTTAATGGAACTTATTTATTGACACTACTTTTTGTTTTGATGTGAGAATTGCCACAGATGTCACCACAGTCATACCAACCAAGAAAATATTTCGACAAATGTTTTTTGGTTTTACTATTTTTTGCCCACTGTATATTATATATAACTAGGTGGAGTGATTCTCAAGTGTTCAAATCATTCTTCACTTTGCTATGATTTTGCTACTTTTTCCCGACTTGTATGTACAAAGTGCGTTCATAAGTAAACAGGACTTTTTGAATCTAGCACCCCCTTGTGGCGCCGCCTGCTATCTTTATCGATTTCCTGTGAGAATTTCATGATATTTCATTGATTGGAAGTGAAATTATTGCGTTTTAAGTTTTAGTATGTTTGTGTTACCGGTGCGAAAAGGAGCTTCGAACAAAGAGCCAACATTAAATTTTGTTTTAAAATTGGTAAAACTTTTATCGAAACGTTTCAATTGATGAAACAAGTTTATGGCGATGATTGCCTATCCCGTAGCAGAGTGCACGAGTGGTTTCAACGTTCTCAAAGTGGTCGTGAGGGCATAAATGACGATCAACATGTGGACCAATCAAAATCCGTGATCACTAGAAATTCCATCGAAACTGTGCGTGAATTTATCAAAACTCAGCCGAAATCATCATTGAAATTCATGGAAATGGAATTGAACATCTCCAAAACATCGATTTATGGCATTTTGACCGAACATTTTGGCCTACGAAAGGTGTGTGCACGGTTTGTTCCGCACAAATTGACTGACAACCAAAAATTGCACAGAATCCAACATTCGAAGGACATCATTAAAGAGGATTATTTAACCACAAATCACATTTTAACCATCAACCACTCACCGTATTCACCTGTTATGGCGCCGTGCGACTTCTTCCTTTTCGGAAAAATGCATTTTGCCTATGAAAGGAAAGCTTTATGCAGACGTAGAGGTCATTCAAAAGGCTTTCACCTGCATACTGGCGGCTAAAACACTCATTCCACATGCTTTTGGACCGTGCTTTTTGGACCGTGTATTGAAGCAGAAGGAGACTATTTTGAATAAAATAAATTGATTTTGCCGAAAAAACCATTTGTTCTGTTTTTGTATTAAAGTCCTGTTTACTTTGGAAAACACCTTGTATGTAATTATTTAGCCGAAAAATCTCCGCCGATGATAAAATGCTGCTTAGTGCCACACTGGTTGCCAACCGCACTTAATTGGTATTATCCATCAATTCTATACCTTTCGGATGAAAGTATCATGGCAGTATCAATATTCTCTAATCTTTACAATTTAATTATAACATCATTTGCTGTGTTTTACTCCAGTATGTGTGTATATATATGTATGTATTAACAAAAACAATGAAAGTCAAAAGGAAAATGAAAATAAATCTCTACCGAGCTGATTATCGCACCAATTCAATTAAAACCACACTGACTTGTTGCAGTGTGTGCGTGCATCCATTGTCGGCGCACAAATTTCAGCAGACGATATTAGCACTGGCATTAGCATTCATTTTCATTAAACAAATTGCCATTTAATTGTAATTACTCCTTAAGGCAGCCATGCTCATTGAACAAGTTCACACAAAATCTATATATGTATATATATAAATGCCACAAAAGTTGTTAATATATCAAAAGTTTTATTGACAATTTAGTGTCGCTTAAAAATAGGAAATTTTGTCACTTTTTTCATGTGTATCTGAGTAGGCCTTACTTGACATTACCATATACTCAAATTCAAAGGATATGTTTTTACCACAGTCGATTATGATTGTATGCTCCTGTCAGCTGAGAAACAGCATTAAAGATATGATTTAAATCACGTTGCGATGGTAGTAAGCATTGCCCAATTTTCTCTTGTGTGTGAATCCTCGACTTAATAGCCAAATGTGTAATAATTATTTGGTAATGTGCTGCATTTACTTTGCTTAATTGCTATTACAAGATGCGTTCCAAAGTAAATAGGGCTTAAAAAAAAGCAGAAGAAATGGTTTTTTTCGCAATATCAATTTATTTTATTCGAAATAGTCTTTTTTTGCTTCAATACAGCTTCTTGCGCGGTCCAAAAGCATGTCGAACGAGTGTTTTAGCTCGTTGGCCGATATGGCCGCCAGTATGCCGGTGCAAGCCTTTTGAATGGCCTCTACGTCTGCATAACGCTTTCCTCTCATGAGCAAATGCATTTTTCCGAAAAGGAAGAAGTCGCACGGTTCCATAACTGGTGAATACGGGGAGTGGTTAATGGTTAAAATGAAATTTTTGGTCAAATAATCCTCTTTAATGTTGTCCTTCGAATGTTGGATTCGGAGCAATTTTTGGTCGTCAGTCAATTTGTGCGGAACAAACCGTGCACACACCTTTCGTAAGCCCAGATGTTCGGTCAAAGTGCGATATTTCAATGTTTTGGAGATGTTAAATTTCATTTCCATGAATTTCAATGATGATTTCGGCTGATTTTTGATGAATTCGCGCACGGTTTCGATGGATGATCGTCATTTATGCCCTCACGACCACTTTGAAAACGTTGAAACCACTCGTGCACTCTGCTACGGGATAGGCAATCATCGCTATAAACTTGTTTCATCAATCGAAACGTTTCGATAAAAGTTTTACCAATTTTAAAACAAAATTTAATGTTGGCTCTTTGTTCGAAGCTCATTTTCGCACCGGATATTCCATGTGTAGAAGTTCACGCAAGTGAGGAAAGTTCTCTGATCTTTGACCAAGTATTCTCTGGGTAGCCTAAGAACATCCGTTTGAAGGCGAAACACCCCCTTCACAGGGTTGTGCGCTGGGTTTGGGATCCGCCACGTAAAAAAATAGTACCAATGAAAACTAAACGACAGTCTCGGATGAGAGCTCAAAATATTACATAATTGTTATATACGCTCTTAATGAGGGTTGGATGTAGCTGAGTGCATTAGAGGTTACATTAGTGTAAGCGTAACTGTCTATCGTTGATTACTTAGTGCATTTAAAGGGGTAAGAGAATAAACCAGACTTTGGATGAAAAGTATTGATCACTTTTTGGATTTTAATGCGACTTTCCTGAAGTTCAATGTTTGCATATTTCTGTTTAGATTAGTTTTCATTGATTATTTATTCTATGTATGTTCATTGTTGCCACCACTTTAATCGCCATATTGTAGGCCAATCAACCATATTCTGTATACTTTGTAAGTGTATTGCACCGGGAGGGGATTACTTTGACGGAGCTGAAATGCACAAAATTCACCTTTCAATTTGATCACAGTATTATTGTATATAAAATAGTGACAAACTCTTATATGTACCAGTTGGAGCCATTATACATATGTTTAGTAAATATAAAGATGCTTTGTAATTTAACCAAATAGTTACCCATATACTATATATCAGTGTAAAAATTCCATCAGCCTTAAAGGCTCTATAAATGTATGCCATACATATATAAGTACTATACATATACTATATACTATATATGTATATATATGTATTTAAGTACAACACAGGTTGCTTTTAAAGAATTGTGCTTACAAATGTCGATCAATACTATTGCTTGATTGCTTTTATTGAGCCGCAGACACAAAATCAATAAAAATCTTCAGGGCTACTTTTAAATACAAATATCTGACAAAGCGAATCGTTGAATAAAGTGTCAAATTCAAACAATGTGTCGTTTAATAGTCATTCTCGGTTCCCTTAAGCTTTCACATGGTTGCGTCAATAACGAATGTATGTGGTCAAGTAAGAGTGTTTTTGAGTTAGGTTTTCTGAATAGATGCTTAAATCGAACGAGGCAAAATTGGCGAAATCACTCACGTAATTGAGGTCAACAATTGCAATCTTCGAAAAAAAAAGTGATTTATTTCTCTTTATTCTTTCTCTGCACTATGGTAGTGTTACAGTAAAGAGCAATGATATTTTATTGACTTATTGCTTTGTATTGACTGCAGTAGAAGCCGTTGAACGCAATTTGTACCATGTCAGAGTAATATTACATAATATTTGCACATTTTGAAGATTATCAACCACCAAAATTAATCTAACCAATCTGCAGAGATTTTCATCGATAACAATATGGTTAAATTTTAGTATTCAGAACACTAATCAAGCGCATACGTACAATTTACACGCATACATATCATAAACATTTACCGAATCTTGTAAAAATAGACCTAGGGTTTGCATAAAACCAGATAAAAAAGCTCTACTTCAAAACAATTTTTTGTCCTAGACAAACAAATTTAAAATGTTTCATTCCAGATTATTTTCAACTTTAAAACACTCAGGACTTAAAGTCAGTTAGAATGAGGTCATGAAAGCATTGGTTGTGTTGTTTTTACATTTGTGTTACCGAAGCTTATGTGGAAGAGTTGAAAGGTGAGCTATTTGTTGGTCTTCAATTGCGACGATTCATTAAAAATACACATTTTAATAAAGCTTTTGCCGCATAAGCATTTGCGTGAAAAATGTAGAAAACGACTTAACTGCAGAAGGACAATTCATGGATTTTACACGATGATAATGCACCATCGCATCCCCCGATTGGAGATTTAATTAATGATTGATCAACCAAACCAGATTTTCATGCATTTTTATTGTTGTCAAACTGATATCCCAAGAAACCCGGACGAAGAGCTCGTGGAAATGCTGAAGGCCACAAAAAGTGTTTGTAGAATGGGACAAAATCATTGATAAGTGTACTGTGTGGTACATGTGGTGTGGACTATTTCCAACGACAAATTAAATATTATTGCTACCAAATGGAGCTTAATTAAGACACTGGTGTGAATATACACATACATTTGTAAATGTTAGTATGTGATTGTACAGCTAATTAAATACTTCCAACCAATAAGAGCCTTAATTAGTTTCACCAGTACTATATAGTTGTAAACAAGGAACCAAGCTCCAGAGCTAAATTACATATTTATTTGTGTACAAATGTTTATGTAGAGGAATAAGTTTCCTTCATAGGAGTGGAAATATGTTTCTATTAATTGTTAAGATGGCTGGAATAAAGTTATTTCTCCAATTTCCCATTTTTTTCTATATGGCTTCACATGTACAAATGTAGGATCATACAAAGACACTAATACATAAATCCACAACCTAGAAAGTAATTAATTCCAACCATCAAAATAGGTAAGCAACTAAGTGAATGCAGGAATAGAAGTGCGATAATAATATGGTTAAAGTTGTGCATTGAATTACACTAATCAAGCACAGTGTGCAAATAGGCGTAACTTAATCATAAACAGCCACTGCCTGCGGTCGTATTTCAGTCAAGAAAGGATGTGAAAATGTAACTATATAATTCCTATAGATAAACAAAAACTTTCATGTAATTAAATGAAGCAATTATGGCCGGCTTTTTGATGTGAAAACTCGAATGTAAACAAACATGGTTCAACATTTCGATTGCAAAAACTCAACTTTGTGACTACAAAATCTCATCCAAAATGTGAATGTACGAAGTGTGACAACCTCTCTTTTGCTCAAGTACCAATTATACATACGTAAGTGTAAATAACTTGATTCTGGCAAATACTTGATTCTTTATCAAATGCTATTCGTTACACGACAGTGATGCTCAGCAGGAAGAAGAAAAAAATGGAAGCAAGAGGAGAGGAAAAGAAATGAACAGCATAAGTGCTCTAATTACATACACTTAAGGACTTTGTATATGGCTTAGGAGCAGTGACTTTGCATTTTGAATTAAAACACTCGTAAGTCAGCAAAGGTATAAGCTTTCCTCGCATTTACTCTTTTGTGTTCCTTAAAATTTCCGCAAAGTCACTTTTAGGCAAATGATCTTTAAGTAAATTGCCAATATGTGAATGTAGTTAAATTTAATGCAGAAAGCGATATATGCAGAGGAAAGCCTTTGAGCTCCCTTGAAGTGAGTAATATTTCTGCAAAAACCAATTTCAGCAGTAACTGTTGGCGTTGATATCAAGTGGACGCGCCATGAAATCTCTAACCGGCACCAAATGTGTGGAATTCATTAGATTTAGTGACACTCTTGTTCTATGTGCGCCTTCAACTGAAATTCAATATTATTTTGTGCAATTACAGACACACTTACACATACGTGTACTGTAGGCCTGCTTAAATACTTTACGATCGCCTAATGTCTTTGGCCATATTCAACTTGGTATCAAATATCGATGCCCTTTGGCCGAGTAGCATATGACGCTGATGTCTGGTACCTAGAATTTATATGAGTAAGTAGATTCAGCCGATGAGATATTCATTTATGCAAGTAATTTGGCGAAGTATGAGTACTTTTACTTTTCAACCTTACGGTTTGTTTTACTTGGCATTTTTTTCGCGATTAATAATGCAAGCGAATGACGACACAATCATTAAAAGTCAACAAAACACTGGGGGAAAAAATAAATTCTTCAAAGTAAATTAACCAAGTAAAACAAGAGTGGGAGAATTAAAGCCTGAGGCTTGCAAAAGTCGAGTAAACCAGTCCATGGAGAATAGATAGAGGTGAAGCCACGTTTAAAATCTTCAATTGTCTCAAAACGGTTTCTCCGGAGCGCTTGACTTTGTTGCATATGCCAGAAGTCACACGGAGCTAAATAAAGCGAATATGGTGGTTGCGGCACGATATAGGTTAAAAATTTGTCGAAAAACCAAAAAAAAAAATCAATGCAGTGTGCAAGGGGCATAATCATAATGCAAAAATCAACGGTTGTTCACTCATAATTTCGTCCTCTTTTTACGAATTGCTGCGCGCACACAACGCATAACACTAAAAGAGTACTATTCCTTGTTGAGAATTTGACCGGTAGGAAGGAATTCGAATAATCGAAGAAAACTGTCAACGAAACCTTGTTTTTTGACCTGCTTTGACGTAGTTTTTTCGGCTGCTGCTCACCTTTGTCCGTTTGTGGGTCGTTAGCATAGATCAAAGAGCCATCGCCAGTAATAATGCACTTCATGACATCCTGGTAGTCGGAGCCGTTTTTTGAAAAAAATTGTGTTTTTTCGTGCTTTCACTTTTCTTAGGCCCAAATAATATTTCAAAATGGTTTTCACTGATATTTTTGATATTCAACGATTCCGGTAAGATCTCTGACTGTTAATCGTCGATTCTCAGGCACTAATTCCTTTATTTTATTGACTTGTTGATCATCAGTTGATGTTGATGGCCGTTCTGAACATGGTACGTCGTCAACGCATTCTCGACCCTATCATCTCCAGTTATCACCGAAGGTCTTTCCCAACACTCTGAACATTTCGGCTCCAGAAGTTTGATTCCGCACACAAAATTTATGACTTTTTGTCAACAAAGCCTAGTATATACCAAAATTTTTGGGTTAAATATTAAATTTTTGTTTGTAATTCCGATGTGTGGATCAAAAATTAAAATATATCACTTAATGGTTGTAATCGTTTGTGGGAGTTTCACGCGGCTGCGCTTCATTTGCTGATATTTGCATATAACGCTATCACAAATTGAAAGATGTTGCATAAATTATCTACGAGTGACTTGAGAACACAATAAAAAAAGCAAAATAAAAACAACAACGTGAAGAAATTAGTTAGTTTATTTAGCATGTTTTACTATTCTCTTTGTATGACTGCCAACAGCAACAAGTGATGACAGTAAAAACACAATTATTGTCTAAAGCATCAAATCAGCGTCATTTATTACACTCCCACATACATATAGTATATATTTTATAAATGTGTGCTTTTTCATAGTTGAATTGTATTATGTATTTATCTGGCGAATTTGTTTTTTTTCGGGCCAGACATTGTTGACTCATTACGTCTACTTATTTGTATGAATCAATATGATTATGTGAAATTCTAATTAATTGTCTCAGGAAAGCTATCAATAAAACAATTAAATTGAGATTGTAGAGATTGTGATATTTCTGCTTTATACGACCACAGACTGGCAATTAAATTCTTTGCTAAGAAGTGCTCTTATATGATTTCATCATATTTATTTTAATAATAAAGGTCCGGCTTTGGGTTAATAGGTTTTTAGAGTGAATAGTATTTGTCTAGTTGAGAATTTAATTTCTTTAAAAAATCTTGTGCAGAAGCCCTTTTTAAACCACTTTAAGCCTCTGCCATTGACTAAGCAATTTACCTCTTTACAGTTCCTAATATTCGCAATAACAAAAGAGGAAGATTTTAGTTATTCTAGCAACCCAAGAACAACCAAGTTTTTGAGCTGTCTAACCGGTCCAATGGTAATCCAAACAACTGAATATTAAGAACTTAATCTTCTCAGCTGGACATTCCTGTAGGTGATCACTGGAAAAGCACTTTGCTTCGAAATTTCCTTTGAAATTCCTTCTATATCCCCGATACTGTTGTAAGTTCACGTATGCTTAAAAGAACAAAATCACCATTGTATTATCTAAATTGTGAACTAATTGTCACCGTTGCTCATGTACCTGCAACTGTTGTTGCGGTCGGCGGTGCGCTGTGTGTTATTAATTCGGGCGTTTACATGCTCGTGCGCTTGAATACTAATGCTGTCGTGAGTTAGCTGCGCTTGTCGTTTGCAAATTCAGCACCCAATGAGCTAAAGTGCAGACATATCTACAAATGCTTCCCGCTAATAGCTACCAATTTAAATGCAATTGTCTTCTGTTAAACTTATTATATATAAACGACACTCACAGCGGTTTAAATTGGTTTCTGTCTGGATACGTGACAATTACTAACCGAAATTCTATTTGCAAACTCTCTCTATAGTGCTAAATTGTATTTGCATATATTATTCGAGCATGCATGAATTTGAGCAAAGGTTCACACACACACTCGCTGATTCGTTCATGAATGTGTGTGTGCTAAAATTTGCTTACATGCTTCATTTAATATTATTATTGTCAAAAGTTGGTTTAATTAAATATAGTATACACACAAAATTTACACACAAAATTTACTCAGATGTTCATATCAAGCAAAATTTAAAAACAAAAAATGCTATACTCAACGTATACGTAATTTAACAAAACGATACTGATTGTTCAAAAATTCATACAGAGCTCTTTATTGTTGTTTTCGATATGAAATTGAATTTACGGAAGAAATTTGTGAATAAATAATTGTAATTGAAATAAAATTAGAAAGTGCAAATTCAAAATTATATAAATTTCATTCAACAAAATTTGTGAGTTGAGCTTTTTAAAGATATATATTGTATTCCATAATGTATATATGTATATACATATAAATAAATTTATTTTTTGTTTAAGTTTGTTCTTCCGTAACTAAAACTAAAAATCATATCGAAAACAACAATTAAGAGAGCTGTGTGAATTTGAACCAACAAATCAGTATCATTTTGGTAAAATCGTTAAATGGACGCCCTATACGCGGATTTCTACGATGTACATACATATATATAAATGTTTATGTTAATAAAGTCAGCTGAATAAAACGTACACATAAAATTTACTCAGCCATATGAACAATGAAGCAAACGTTGTACTTCAGGGCGTATAAGTAACTAACAAAATATTCATATATAATTTTCTCTCCTAAAGAATCACCGACGCATGCCTTATTTTATTTCACATTCATGTTTAAAGTATTCAATATTTTAACGTTTAAGAAGATTAATTGTTATCGCTAACATTAGATAATATACTCATAAATGGCCATTGTTTTGTGCATTGTAGTAAAATCATAGCGCTCAAATGTGTAATTAGTAATCTCATCATACATTTATTAGCCAAAAATGTGTGTTATATAATACCCACGTTGGGTAAATTGATCTGTCACTATAGTAGTCGATTAGCTGTTGACAGCTACTGACGGTTAATTATCTCTTCATATTCCCATAAAGCCACATATAACTTTTTTTTGTTCTTCATGATTTATAGACTCTAAGAGCGCTTTTATTTCACATTGCATTGTTATTGTATTTTTCTACCACAATTATTATTATTGTCTTGTTTCTGCTTATGCAAGTGATTAATAGTTTTATATTATCTTCATTCAAATCGATAAGAATATGCTCATATGTCTATGCTCAATATCGTAGTATTACATCACTATAAAACCCCTTAAACATAACTACCTAGATGTCTATTTATGTAAAAAGACAAGTGGAAGTATTTAATCACAACATTAATATCAAATTGGGATATTTGGCCAATGTTTCGAATTATTCTTTTAAAAAATTGATATTCGAATAAAATTTCAAAAAAAAGTACCCTTCAAAATTACTTCTTTTCGAAAAGATGAAAGTCGTCCAAAAACTTAGCAATGTTGGTTTTATTCTTAATGTAATGAGCTTGCTACGAAGTTTGTAACAACCCGAAGGAAACGTCGGAGACTCTGTAAAAATATGCATATACAAATGTTCATGGTGACGAGCTGAGTTGATTTAGCCATGTTCGCTGTCTGTATTATAAAGACCTGAGCTTCTTATGAGATATATCTAAAATTTTACACGTGTTTTTCTCCTCACATTTGTCGTAACCACAGATATTGATTCACAGTATTTCATACAAACGGAATTATTTGTTATATTTGGAAGGTTTTTTAAGTTGTGTGTTCTCCACTTTAAATAGCGTATTTAATCGCGAAATCAAAATAACTGGCATAGCTATTATATAAATGGATAATTATTATATACTTATTTAAATACGTTACATATTATCGACAGACTGAAGTTTCCACATTTCATTAAATTTGTTGCTATAGTTGTAAAGTTATTGTTATTGTTTAGGATTGACTGATGCTTGCATTCGTTAAATGTTTTTCGTTTACAATATCGCTGATGAGAACGTGCACCTGAGAACCTCATAACAGCATCTCTTCAAACTAACTTACCTTGTGTTTACTGCGGTTGCTATGGCATATATCGTGATTTGCTCTCATTGTGTGTATGTAAATTATGATTATTAATCCACAAGCTATTGTCTTAGACTCCCACAGCTGCAGCTGAATTTACTTATAATATATGTTGCTGTTTGTACGGATATGTGTTGGCTTCATTGAACATCGATATTGAACCTCATTAATATACACTTATTCTTAGAGTTGCTGAAACTCAGAAGAATCAGAGGTATATTCGGATGTACACTTCATATATATTAAACGGCGTGGACTTTATACATACTTTGGTTGCGCTATTGTTTTCAATTGACTGGATATGTCGGTTAGAGAACATTGTAAACTTATGATATTTATTTAGTGCATTATTATTTATTACTGGCTTCTATTGGCTTCCAAAATGGCTGCTTACTATACACTACAGACATGTATTAAAAACACAATCATATTTATGTCATCATTTTCTTGAGGAAAATTTTTTTCTATTATTAATTCTTCAAGGCATTGGTTTTACTCTTCATTCTTTCATTTCAACCCTTACAAATTCAAAATCTTATATATTATAAGCTCACATGTTATGTATCAATAAAAGTTTGTTATGCCAATTGGTGTGTAATATTGCGGAAATCGTTTCAGCAGTATTTAGCCAGTATAATGGAAGCCATTCATCTTAATGGTATATTTATAATATCATTTGCAGTTATGACTCCATTACAAATTAATATCTTATTGAGTTAGCGATGGTATAAAACGTGATTTGATGTTTTATATTTATACTTTATCCGGTTCAATTGGACCTTGTAAGAAAGTTTACTCAAGACACTCGAAGATTTAGGGCAAATTGAAAAAGTCCAAAATTTTACTGGGTATTTGCTGTATTAAGCTAAAAACACACTAATTGAAACAAGTAATTGTAATTTATACTTGGTAAATGTTCTTGTGGATATGTATTACGCCTAAATATAGGCTAATAAAATTTAATTGTTATATATGTGATCGTTCTTTTATATACCACGCTCTTTCTTATATAGATACACACACATTTACATCTAATTTGTTATCCTTCGTATATTGCGCAGTAAATTTTTTCCGGAGAGTCCGGCAAATGGCGTGATATTGCTTTTATGACACTGGCTACATTGTTTCTTATTGTTCAAAATCCCCAAGCAATTGGTGTAATTCTCTTTTGACGCTTGTCACTGTCGTCATTGGATTTTGAATCGTATTTTCACACATGTTTTCTTTCCATATATGGCATGTTACAAATTTGTTGCAAGGTATTCGGAATTAAGTTTTGAATTTCTACCACACTCAAATCGAGATTTTTATCTCCATAATAATTGAAAATAGAATTTCTGCCTCGCGTGGCATAGACAATGGCCTGTTGTATATAATAAATGTTTACATTTATATGAAGCAAAATCCATGAGCTGTGCTCAGCTTACTTCCTCTTCTGAGTGAGATATAGATAACATAGCAAATTTCAAGAGGTTCACAGAAAAAAAGTAACATGTGGAAGGTTAAACAGCGTTTTGCAGCAATGTTTGTCGTTTTTTCTAAACGTTTTTTCTAAAACTATGAACTGAGTATTCTAGAAGATGAGTTTCCAGAGCAGTATGAATATATTGAAACAGATTTGCATAATAAGTTTAAACGATTAACTTATACGGATATATATGTACGTAAAAACTGTGTTTAAGGGGTCAGTAGGGTAGTCTTTTTCAATTTTTTTTTGCATTTTCTCTTCCTATATATCCTTACAATTAATGTGGAAACCCACTTTACTATTGGAAGGTTTGGAAAAAGGCCCAAAAATAGTAATACCGCTCAACGTTCGGAGCGCTCGGAGTGCACACCTCAAATTTTAAACGCGTTTTTCTCAAACACACAAACACACTACTCAACCGTTTTGCTTAAATTTTTTTTAAATGTTCACAAAACGCCTGGCTATCGTTCCTATATTTTTTATAATTTATTGACTATGTTATGACAAAATTTATGTAAAAAACATGGGGAAAAATTAAAAAAAAAACCTTAATTATTTTTTTATTTATCAACATTTTTCATGTTTCTAGTAGAGGCGATAACCATTCACGTACTTTCTAAGAAATAATTGGTTTTTTGTGTTTCAGAAATCGTGCCCGCCAGTGAAAAAACGCATCTCCGACAGATGTCATCAAAAAATTCCGAAAAAATTTGTTTATACACTTCAAGATATATGTATACTTCGTGATATGTGAAAAAAGTTTTATTGTAGAATAAAAATTTCTATAAAAACAAAAAAAAAAATGTGAAAAAGTAGGCCAGATTACCCTACAGACCCCTTCACCTGGTAAATTATTGGCTCATGCTTTCAAATAATCGTTAAGGGATTTATGCACGCGTTGTCTTCAATTTATTGCCTCAGCCTGGCAACTTCTGGTCACAGCAAGCCCGACAAAATTTGGAAAAGCAACAAACATTTATACATAAAAATATAAATAAAGATATATAGTAGTGGTTTGTTTTCCACGTCGGAAAATAAAACCAGTGCTATTTTTTCTTCACGAAATTTTCGTTAGCTTTAAAATTGCTACAAAATAAATTGGCAAATTTGGTTTGAAAAAAGAGCACATTTCAAAGGATTCACAAATTCACCTCGTACACCGTGGTATTTGGGTGTGAAATACAACGTGAAAAGCAAAACTTTTCTTATTGCAATAAAGTATATAAATTGTGATCTTTTATCTTTAATGTTTGCGCTGAAAGTTTACGGAACTCAAATTTGTCAGAATGAAAAAAAAAACTTTAAACAAAAACGCTTATCATTCTATTAAGAACCAGAGAGAAAGTGAAATTAAACAGAAATTATAAATCTGCAATGTCATGCTATTATTAAGAAAGTGAGTGTTGGCCGGTACTTTAAACTAAAAACACTCCTTGCGATTAACGCATTTATTTTGGCAGCAAATTGTAATTTAATTATTTTAGACTTTACCGGCTTAACTGATGCTTTGTCTAGCGATTTGCATTGCAGCTGCTCCCAAAGTTTTTTTTATCTTTATTAATTAGTTTAAAATGTCGTGAAATTATCGAACGCCTAGAGTAATCCAACGTTCATTTCGAGCAACGCGCTAGCAAAATGCTAAAATAGCTAAAGCCTGAAAATTCCAAGCAATAAAAGGAAAAGCATAGTTCAGAAAGAAATTCCACCAAGGAGCAGAGCGCTTTGGCAAACAATTGCAATTAGCCTTAAGTGCTGAGACTTAGAATGTCACGCAAAAACGCGAGCGCAGATAGGTGTGCAGGCGATCAGGAAGACGAGGAGGAATGACAGAGAGAGAGAGAAAAAGAAAGAAAAAAACATTATTTGTCAGAGGGAAGAACGTGTTAGGAAAGTTTTCAGTATGTATAGACGGACATATAGTAGATACCAATATGTTTGTATTAACAGCCGTGCCAAAGAAATTGTGTTAATTTAAAATTTTGGAAAGTTTAATTAAGATTTGTTTTGAAAATATGCTTATATATTAGGTTGGGTCAAAAACAAAACTATTTTTTTCACTTGGGACTCTGCAAAATTGATTGATAGACACTTCTAAAAATATTTTCCATGCATATATGAGCTCGTAATGGTAAAGGGATGGTCCTCCACCTTACATTTATATATTTCTTCCCCATTTGCAAATAAAAAAATTCACATCTCGCTTCCAACTACATGAAAAAATATCTCGTTTCTTAGATGCTACAGGAAATTGAATGCTCTACGAAATGTGCTTTTATGATTTTTTTCGTAAACTTAACCTTAAAGGCAAAATGTTTTGCTTACAAATTGTATAACTCAATGAAAAAAATCATTTTTTTTTGCAAAACTCATAGAACGATGTAGCTACGTGTAGAAGTTCATGCAAGTGAAGAACGTTCTCTGAGTGCCATTCACTTGGGAATGGCCAGAAATGATTCTTTCACATATGGCTCAAGCAGCTCACGACTTCCGTTCTTAGACCAAGTATCCTCTGGGCCAAAAACCATTCGATTGGAGACGAGCTAAAGTGAGAAGGCGAATTATCCCTCCCCAGGATTGTGCGCTAACGGAAAGGACGTAACAGGATTCTCTGTTCTAAATTCGGCTATAAACGCGAAAGCGGTGTCTCCGTAATAAAGAAGAAGAATATATGGTTTTGTAAGAAATTTACTGCTCCACAAAAAGGGTCTGTTATTTTTAATTTTTGTAATTTACCAAGCACAAAAAAATTATTATTTGTTTCTGACCCATCCTAATGTATATACCAAACGAATTCACACATTTGCCCTCGCATGCGCTGATAGGCGCAAATATTTATGCATGCTTTTCATGACTCGGCTAATACAGCACGGATACGGATTGCAATCCGCACGTGCGTTAGGCGAGAGGAGGATAATCGTTGGGTTATTATTTAAAAACTGCAAGAAAAGTTTTTGTTTGAACTTAATTTTATCGTGTAGTATATCCTATAAAATAAAAACTTTTTTGTTTGAACTTAAAAAGACCCAAATGTATAAAATAAAAGGCATTCTAAATATGAATTAGCCAAGCTTCGAACCAGCAGGAGTAAAAATATCATGAGATATACCTAAAGAAAAAATGTCATGGAGAAAATATATGAGAATATAAAATTTTATTGAATATTTGAATTTGTGAATTCACTGTATGCATAGCAATAAACATTGCTCATATTCAAAATTAACTCTACCATATATTTCTTCTTGAAGTCGATTAAATTCCGCTTTTATTATTATTTTTTTTTTCAGAAAGTGTGGTTGCATGCCCCAACCACACTTTGTGAAGAATTTTCTTCATCCTGTGTCTTTATAAAAGTTAACAATTGTATTTTTTAAGAGCAAAGTTTCCAAATTCAATACCACATATTTTCGACAGCAATTTAACTTACCTCAAGTTCGCTCAATTCCGTCTTTCTTTCATATGTGGGTTGCCACACAAACAATGCAACGGTTTTGTGAACTTTTAACTTTAGCTTTTGCTGTCATTCTACAAAATTTACGACATACACGAGTTCGGAATGTGGGAAAATGTGTGAAAAGAAAACAAACCGATGTAGGATTAAGGGCAAAGCAAACACATACGTTTTGTTCCAGCTGACTGCTTGACGTAGTTGACAAACCTCAAAACAACAAAAAAGCAGACGCATTAAATTACACTGAAAGCGAAAATGGTTTTCTGTTTGTTTTTCGTAGAAAATAAATGTTTTGTTAAGTTAAAAATGTGTGATATATTATGCATAGGGATATATGCATACACTCACCGTATATTACATGCGAGCAGCTGTGTTTGTAGAGAAATACATGCGGAAAAGGTTTGAGTATTTTTATTTCCTTGCTCTGTCTGCCGAGCTGTCTTTGTGTTCCCAATCAACATCACGCCCAATGAAAATAGATTCAAAGCTTTCGAAGCATTGAAAACTTAGAGATCAACAACTGTGTATTTAAAATTTAGTCAAAAATATGCGTGCATATGAACAATTCCGCCAAACTAACAAAACGAAATGTCAAAAATCGAAAAACGAAACCCTCTAGCCTAAACCATCGCTTTGTCAACCCTCCACTGGGTTTCACTTCAATATGGCTAAATAAATATTTACATAATTTTGCTTTGACGCCGAAAACAACACGTCAATTAATGTCACATAAGGCAGCAGAGGAAAACCACTTGCCACAGCGACACGTAGTTTTTTTCCCTTTTTAGTACGAGTCATCTAGGGCAGCATATAGGCGCCGTTATGCACGCGAAGCCAAACTCAACAAGTAGGCTCGTCATCTATTTGACGAGTCTAAAAGCATATGTGTATGAAATGAAAGTTTTGCTTTGGCAGACAGTTGAGTAAAGGGCATAATGTGCTTGGTTATTTTAGAAATTGTTGTCATATCACGCGTCGGTAGAATGATCTATGCAACGATTCGGTGCCAACAATTACTAAGACAATATTGTGGGAAACTTCATATGTACAATGAAATTCCTTTGTATTATAGATATATTACTTTGATCAAATTGAAAGGTGAAGTTTTAATTTATACTTCGCGTATTTTTCGAATCGGTATAATTTATTTTCTGTAAGTTGGTAGTACTGTTAGTGACATTTATGCTGAATTGCACGTCAAAATATTCATTAGTATTTGAGATACGCGTCGTTTTGTGAGGCTCTAAAAGCGAATTCTTCGATTTTTACTGTGTCTGAATTTATTGAACAAAGAAATGCGATAATGCACCATCTCATACTGCATTGGTTATTCGTGATCATTTCGCCACATTTTCAACTAATATCGTGCCGCAACCACCGCATTCGCCTGATTTACCTTCGTGTAACTTCTGGCTATTCAGCAAACTCAAAAGACCACTCCGAGGACACTGTTTTGACTCAACTGCGGATATAAAGGCTAAATCGAGGAAGGCTCTGATGATCATCAATACGGAGGATTTTTGCAAGTGCTATGATGACTGGAAAATTCGTTGGCATAAGTGTATTGCAGCGGGAGTGGATTACTTTCAAGAAGATGAAATGGAAAAAATTCTCCTCTCAATTTTATCTCATATTTAGAAAAAGTATTTACTATGTTTCAGAATTAATGAAACATTTTAGTTTATACCTCCTTGAATTACAAATATTATTCTATTGTCTCTCGTAGGTAACTCTAACTTATCAATTCATATTCGCACATCGCTCTCAGAGTCAAAGCTACAACTGCAGCGCCCTCTTGCGATAAAACGAATCTATGCTTCTACATAGCACATTGAATAATATTACTCTAGATCATTAGCACTGTTATCGAGTTATGCAATAACATCTTCTATCTCTGCCGGATAGCATTCGAATAACTACGACGATGAAAACATTCAACAGCAGCGGTGGAAGGACAAGTCAAGTAAATGGTATAACTATTGGGACCGCAATTAAACAACAAAAATTTGTAGCAGTATCAATACCATCACTTGCTGCAGTAATTGCCATTGTAGCGGTCCAATGAGGTCAAAAGCAATACTCTGCTCTATATGGAGATTGGGTCTTCAGCTAAAAATTTCAATCGAGATGATCGTTCATCATTACCAATATTATAGTCCACGCAACGCGCAATTCGGAACTCCTCAGCGATGATCGCATGTCGATTAACAAGTAAAAGTGGAACAGCAGCGCCAGGCAATATGAACTTGCCGATATTGGTGGGCATGAGTCCGAATTGGCTAAGTTTGATGCGATGAATAGTTTGATAAAGGTGAATACCACAACAACCTTATCTTAAAACGAATGCCTGGCTAAACAAATAATAAAAGCGCTAAACGACTATTCAAATGGTGATATCCGCGTCTCTAACTCTTTCGACGTAGTATTTAGAAGCAGATAAAGTTAATGAATTAGAAATTAGAATTAAAACATAAGCTATGAAAATTAAGTAAGTGTCCAGAGTCAGTTTAAAACCAACTTAATTCAAATCAGCCACGTTTAAAACAAAGCTACCACAATCTTTCTGTATGTGTATTCGTGTCTGTGAATTTAATTACAGGTCACTGTAATTAAAAGCACCAAAATTTCCATAAGTCATGTGCTCATATTACGGCTGCAATTAATTTATGCACATTTCTCTTTAGGCGACTGCAGTCGTTTGGGGACTTCGTGTCCCAAAAGATTCATTGCCGCAAGAGCTGAATAAATTAGAAAACTGTTCTTGGCGTTGATGAATGTTGTAACTGGGCGAATGTGCGCCAGTAGAATCAAAATAGTGGAATAGAGGACAGATTGACTAGTTGACCAGGGCAGGTTGTTTAGAATTAGATTTTTATGTTAATGGAGTTTCTGTATCATAGTAGGTTTTTATGAATTATGATAACATATGTATGTACCTGTACTATTCACCAATTTCTCTTTTTTCTTCTCATACTTATTATTTTTTCCAAGACTCTTCACGTGACGTTTAAATGAGTTAAACCTGGATTCAAAGTGTCATAACTCCGACGTTGGTATTGATTTGTTGCGAATAATTCATTTTACAAACCGCTAAATCGTTGGATCCACCAGTAGTTATGACATGGCTTATGATAACTCATTATTGATAAAATAATTTCGCGATTTCATTGTAATGTCCACTTTTAAGAGCTCTTGAGAGTAAGGTATTACATTTCAAAAACAAAAACGTTCTATTGAAGAAATATTCTAGATCGTTGAGTTTTAATGAAAGATATATTTCATTTCAAATAAAAGAAAATATAAATTTATTAAAAAAAAATGAAATAAAAAGAGCATTTTTAATCCAAAAGAGAGTTAAGATTTTAATTCTCGAGTTTTATTCAGGTAAGCACTAATTTCATAAACTGATATATTGATCCTACGCTTTTAAAACAGTTGGACAACGCTTCTATTTTGTAAGCTTCACAGTACGTTCCAAATTTTCATAATCGTTTGATAATTCGTTGAATAAAAGTCTCAAATGAAAATCCATTCTCCAAATGGCTTAAATGAAGGATACAAAGGATAAAGAGTGTGTGAAAATTAAAAAAGTTAAACAAATTGCATTGAGCTGACACAAAATAGCTTTCTTGACCATTCTTAACCCAAATAATTACAAATTGAAGCGACTTTTTCAGCATAATGCTTTACTTCAGAGTCTTCTATTACTTCTTATTCTTACATGCTTAAGTGTTAACAAATATTGTACATATTTTTGAATAAGCAATCACCGCCCACGATTAAATGCTACTCAGTGCCACGCTGGTTGCCAACCGCACTTTATTCGCTTTATCCGTCAATTCTATAGCTTCGGATGAATAATTCAAGGTGGTCTTTGTGTTCTCGGATTATTACCGATTAATTAAAATATCATTTTCTTCAATGAAGGAGAAAAGGAAAAGTAAGTCCCTGCAAAGCTGGTTATCGCACTAATTCAATTAAAGCTTCACTGAGTTGTTGCAGAGTGTGTGTGACTAATTTGAGTGTGTAGGGCGCACAAATTCCGGCAGACAATATTAGCATTGGCATTAACATTTATTTTTATCAACCGAATTACAAACAATTTATTTAATTTTCATACCCTATGTTGAGATGAACTATAACTAAAGGGCATCACTGATCAGTGAATACAACACTCTCCACATCAACATGTTAATTAGGGCATCATTGATCATCTCCACACCAAATTTTCCCGAGGGCAATTTGATTTCACATTAAGTTTTTGTTCCATTTTTAATCTTATACCAACGAGAAGGTGACGCTGTGCCGTTTTTTTGGTTCTACATTCTTCTAGAAGTCACGTTCGCCGCTGCACGCAACGTCTATTCGCAATCGTCTATTTGAAATCGTCTATTTAAAAGGCCGTCCATTTTAACATTCTAGAAAGTTCGCATCGACACATCAATTATATACACCGTTTACGTTTCTCCGACCTCCATCCCGTGCGTCCACCAGCGGTCCAGCAGGCAACTTGCCCGCAACGTCTATTTGAACATTTTTCCTGAACATTGCATCCTTTGCATCATCCGGTCATTAGAGATATATCGAGATTATTCGTTTTTTATTCGGCTTTCATCATTCAGTTTATATATTTAACTTTGGCTTAATAACATTTAACTTTTAATATCGCTATATGCGATAGTAATTGGTGTAGGGTGCCTATTTGCATCAAAGAAGCGTAAAGTGTAAAAATATTTATTTATAAGAAAACATTGTACAATTTGCAATTGAAGTGATAAGTAATTATTTCAACAAGAGCGCAAAAAGAAATTTTGAATTTTAAAAGTTGGAAGTGATATTTGAAAGTTTGGTGAAGACGGTGAAGAAACGAGATTTGAAATAATAAGTAATTCGTAAAGAAATAAATACCCTATTTAATTTGTATTGCTCCTGAGGCAGCTCATTGGCAAAGAGCACAGGAAATCAGGTTATATACATGTCTATGTATGTATGTATGTGTGTTCTGTGCTTTATTCTGGATGTAAATGCCACACAAGTTGTTGATATTTCTAAATTTTCCCGAGCAATTTGTTTTCATTAAGTTTTTATGTAATTTTAAGTGTTTTATTTGTTGGACATTAAACAAAAATTCAAGAATATTTATTCATTTATTAAACTTCACTACACACAACGGTGATTATATTCCCATGTGACAGTTATCAGCAGCACAGCATTTATTTTTATTCAAGTCAGCACGTGGGCGGTAATGTTAGCTGACACTTTGTCTTTCTTCTCTTGCGTTTGTAAATCGTTTGGCAAATTTGAATTTAATTGCTTCATACTTAGTTAGACCGCTATCAATCAAAGGCAAAATTTATCTTCGTTTATTTCGCTTAATTTTCCAAATATTTTAATTCTATCGTCCCTTGTAATGTGCCACAAATTTCTCGCATGCGATTTTTGCCAGAAATAAACTGTTGTTGGAATATCTTTAAAGCCTCTGAAAAGAGCTTCACCCTCTTTATTTATTTCAATTCACTTTATTAACTATCATTGGGCCAAATGATACGAATACAATGCTGTTTTACATTTAATGTGTACAATTTTACACATACAATTTTTTAAAGGACTACTAAATGAATTGTACATTTACCTAAACGCATACAGATATTTATGAAAGAACACACATATACTCAAATAATTAAATAAATTAGCTTGAAAGGTGCTAAAGTTGCAATTTCTCCAACAAATTTTTTATTTGATACACAGAGCAATTGCCTTCGCGCTTTAATTGAATTACCAAGTTGCCATGCCAGAAAGAGAGTAGAAAAAGTCAGTGGCACATGATATTGGCAGTAATACTGGAAGTACCGAACGAAGAAAACCTGTTGACTGAAAATATTGAAAACCAAATAGAATTCAATGTCGGAAAAGGCCTTCGGTGATAATTGTTTGTTGCGTTTGTTATTTGTTTTTGATTGGTACAAATTATTCAAAAAGGCTCAAGAACGCGTAGACTACGATCTTCGTTCAGAACAGCCATCAAAGTCGATTGACGATCAGCATGGCAATAAAATAAATGGAATTGGTGCTTGAGAATCGACGATTAACAGTCACAGGTTTTATTAATTTTTTTCGAAAAACAGCGACGCATTAACGTCTGTGAAACATTGCTTTCTGACCACCAGGATGTCATTATACGTGTTTATACTGGTGATTAGTCTTGGATCTATGCTTTCAACATGGCAACAGATGATCAATCGGCCGAATATCGACAACTCTTGGTTTTTGCACCACGATAATGCACCGGCGCATACTGCATTGGTTCTTCGTGAGTTTTCGTCAAATTATTAACCAGTCTAAAGCCACAACCACTCTATTCGTTTTATTTAGCCTTGTGTGACTTCTGGCTGTTTAGCAAGTTCAAATGACCTATCTGGGGAGACCATTTTGAGTCAATTTAAGACATTAAACGCGTAGCAAGCGCGTTGAAGGCTATTCCGGAAATTGTTTTAACAACTGTTTCGAGAATTGAAAAAAAACGTAACGTACAAGTTTATTAAGGCTGAGGGGATTACTTTGATTACAAAGTAATACTTAATATACTTGTACCAAAACATTGAAACAATTTTTTTTGCTGTTTTGAATACTTTAAACCAATTTAATAATAAAGTAGAAACCTTCCTTTGACTCAGATGGTAACGGAAAGTTTTTAAAAATGAGATCCGCCGCAAGGTGTCGCTCGAATCGCACAGCTGGCGCATTTTAAACGCGTTTTTCTCGAAACAGTGTTTTTTGAACTGGTACCCACGATTCCAGTCAATCTCCTTGGCCGATTTGTCTAATTTTTTTTGGAATTTTCAGTAAAGACTTGGCTATCTGATGATCTATAATTATCATTTTGAATAGATATTTGACAACATTATAACACAATTAGTAACAAAAAACAGGCGAAAAAACAAAAAAAAATTAAAAGTTGTATTATTTGATTATTTAACAATGAATTATTTCAGTCAAAGGTCATTAGATAGCTATTCATATGTACTCAAAAATAAAATTTATCCCATTTGTTTCAGATCATCCACAATGGAAAAACCGTGGATACCACTTTTAAAGATGGCATCTTCCGGTCACCCATATCTCCACCGGATATCAAGAAAAATTGAGAAAAAAAATTTTTTCTCTGTACTATATTACATGTTGAATAACATATGAAAAACCTGAACTCTCAAATAAAAATTTGTGTGAAAAGGTTGCTTTTACCATACTACTCCCTGAAAATTATGAACAAAGTCTTACTATTTTTTGCTCATAGTGGTATAACGCTCGTCATTTCATATCATATAATTAGTTATACCACAAGCCCGAATTTTTCGATGAAATTCTCTTTCACATCGGATATTATTTATGAATTGAAATTTATTTTTAGTATTTATGGCTTCTTCACTAAAATAATATGGCAATATCCATTTGGAGACTACTAATTATTAGCAATTTGCTTTTTAGGTTATTGACGAATTATGGCTAATCTTTATCTACTACTTAGGTAACGAAAAATATAAGTACGTATGAGAATAAATTATTAAATTTGATTGAATACAGATGGACTTGGTATGTTTCAATGGTATACTTAAATATATATAAATACTAATCTATATTATGCATGATACATTTCTATTAATCACTAAGCTGCGAGTGCTAATCTTTCAACTTAAGCTTCACCTTACATTCTACATATGGCATAGATATGCCTTAACAAGTATATTTCTATATACATCTATTTCGGAGAAAGTAATTAATTTTGACCACCAAAATAAGTAAATAACTAAGAGAAAGTTTGTATGTAAGTGAAAGAATAATGATAATGGCTAAAGTTGCACATTGGATTACATTAATCATGGGTAGCGTACAAATAGACACAGCTTATATTTCAGTGAGTTCTAGATGTAGTAGAGACGTATTTATGAGTTGTAATTGGTGTGAATAATGCAGTTAGGCAAAGATTTCTGATGAAACTGTACCTACATTTATACACAAACATATGTTTGTAGCATTCAAGTGGAATAATAACTGTTGTGTAATAAAGCAGTGTTAATTATGGATGCGTAATGCGAACGCGTTTATTTACATGTACTTTATCTTACTTTTTGTTGTTTTAATGCTCTAAAAGAAATATAAATTCCTGCGTATATACATTCGTTGTTACAAAGTCAATCTTCAACTTTTTCTGTGGTATATTCATGCATATACAAATTAGTTAGGAAATTTGTGCTAAAAGAGGAAATAGAGACTACGATTTCAAATTCTTTCCTTCCAGAACAAATTATCAAACTAGGTTTATTTTGAGATTCTTTCGTACAGAGATTCCATTTACATTTAAAGTGTGTTTGTTAGTTAGTTTCACTCTACGCACCTACTCACTCTCTCAATAATTAGAAATTAATAGAAAAAGTAAACAGAAAACGGAATTAAACGTTTTTTGGTATGTATAAAAATTTAAAGCCAAGTATTTTAAAGTCTGAGGCTAATTTTGTTGCCGGTTTCACAGAGTTTTCAAATGCTGGTTTTGTGTAGCGAAATTGCTATATACTAGTAACTGAAAAGTAAATCCTTAGCTCGTGAGGCACCGCAATGTCATTAAATATTGAAAATTTATTTTTTATACACAGTAGTCAGATATGAGCCAAATAGTTAGAAGTGTAGTGTAATCAGAGACCGAACATCCTTTGGAGATATAAAATGGAAGTAGAGAGGCATTAGGTTTGATTTTAATGTCAATTTCACTTCTCAAATGTTAGGATACTGTTTTTTCGGTTTTTTGTTTCTATATAAAACTGTTTGTTCTCGTTTGTGCCAATTATCAAATTTTCCGATCACATCTTATTTAAGATGTTAAGTTCAGAGGGCAACACAAGATATATTTTTTTATATCTGTCTGCAATTGCGGCAATGGCCTTCAGTAAATGCTTTTACCACCAAACAAACAAAGATCTGCGCTCCAATTTTAAACTTTATCTTTGCCGCCTTAGTCAACATTTTTCCGAAATCACCAATCTTCATGCCCCGCCAACATCATATAACTGCATATCAAATGGCTAGCAGCTGTATGTCTTGTAGACTTGCTTCAAAATGTCAATTTGCACGTGCTGATTATTTCACTTGAGTTCACAGTCGCCAAAATCGCCAAGTAAGTGGAAATAGCAACACAAAAAAAGGAACCACAAATATGCTGATTCCATGCTTTATTCAGCAGACAAACAGAGGATGTGTTAACCAGTACCACTTGCATAAGCTAATCTGTGCCTTGCCTACGTGAATATCTCCCGATTGCATCCACTCATTTCTACCAGTTACAGGCGTTAGACATCAACATCCGCCAAAAGCCACCGAAATTTGATTTTAAGCTGAATTTGCCGAAAGAAATAGGGCGACCGCAAAGTGGTTACGCGACATTACTGTACACATGTGTGTGGATGAGTGTAATTGCGTGATACACATACATACACAAAGTGATATCGAGTTCCAGTTGAATGAGCAGACAAAGCGACAGTGTCGCAAAATCTAATTATTTCGAAGCAGTTGGTGCCTTTTGGCAATTTAATGGCGCGCCCACTTGGCATCTCTATAACTGTAGTTACATGTGTAGTATATAATTACCGTAAGAAGGCTATATGATTTATGTCAATGCTTTCGACCAAAATTACAAAAAGCTTAAATAATTTACAATTATTTCCGAGGTCCTCATTCCGAGGTCCCAATGTATGCATTGAAAATATAAGTTTGTGTATCCTTTTCACTTTAAGCTGATATTGATATCAAACTTTGTCAATAAAAGCTAATAGTTTATACTGTTAGATTGTTGGGCAAAATAATAAGAGATTATCAACATGGAACGCAGGAACGTCATATTACTGTTTCTGGTAATAAATTTTAGAAGTAATGCTAACTGTATGTGGAGCAGCTATTAATTTGCAGGTCTTAAGTTTTCGATTTAGTTTGTTTTTAACAATTTTTAAATGTGTGGCATTTATCATTTGGATGGCTTAAGTTTAGTTTTTCATAAGATAATTGATTACCTCAATTTATTATACAGATTTATTTTATTTCAAATTAGATTGAATAACAACGAGAGTACATGAAGAAAAATTCAACTCTTCCTAACTCTTAAATTCGAATGAATACACGCTTTCTTCTGTAACTTTAACTCCTTCATGAAAAGGAAAAAATCTATTTCTTTATTTAAGTACGGATATAAATATCCGTAGAACTTGATAAATGACCAACTTGCCAAGTGAAAACATAAAAATGCGGCGTAGTAATAAAAATATTTGCCCGTTTATATGAATGTTGCTTACGGAAAGCGCACATTTTCTCCGGTCGCTCGGCCTACTTTGCATATTTGCATTAAAGTGGTGGAAATAAAACTGGAAATGATATAAAAACTTTAAATAAATAAATTTATGACCAGCAGTAGGAAGACGGTAGACTTCTCCTTCCAAAGGCAGCCAGATATACCATATACTTATTCAGAATTTATTCAAGTGTTTGATTACCTATGTTCTACATGAAAATATTGCATTATTTATATAAATTTAGTTTTTAAAATGTATATGTGAAATCACAGCTCGATATATTATTAACACGCCGCTTAAGCACTTCTAATTCTTAAGCAAAAATAGTTTCTAAACCTGAGAGTACTTACTTGAGACTTGGCCTCCTCGATATGGGGTAGTGTTTTCTGCTCAACTCTTAATTATTTGGATGATCATCCTTGAAGAGATTTCCCTCTATTTTAAAGGCTTTGGTTGACAAGCTTTTTAAATTTCGAAGACTAAAATATACCCAGTAGGAAATCAATATTTGCTTCTCCTTCATATTTGCACAACTTGTTTCGTTAAACTATTAACGAATGATTACAGCAATCAAAGCTAAAGCCAAAGTGAAACCAAAAACAAAAGCGTAAACTGGAAAAATTAAATCCGTCGGAGTGAATAGTTTTTGTCTAGATGATTCTCTAAATAGAGCTTGACACCTCCACCATTCACTTGTCAATCTTCTATTTACAGTCCATTACTTTCTCAATAGCAAAACCAAATGAAAGATTTTAGTAATTCTAACAATGCAGGTAAACTTCTACATACTTGAATGTGATATTGCGCTTTGAAGTTGTGTGTAACAGTGAAAACAGATAATACGAACGTCTGTATATTAAGCACTTAATCGCCTCTACTGTACATTCCCGTAGGTGTCTGCAGACAGGTGGGGAATATTGCAAATCCATGTATGTTTATGTAAAAGATAGAGGTAGATTTCAATGGAATTTGTAAGAGTTGTAGATGTTTGACATATAGGGTATATTGAAAAATAAAACGTAACTGAAAGCGCTGGTATTACATTGAGCGAGAAAGGCCAAATGTATGTATGTTAGTCTGTATAAATGTGTGTGCGCGTATGTATGTGTTTCTCAAGTAATTTAGAGCGCATTTTAAACTACCACTTATACGCTTGTCTTTTGATATTGTCACCTAAGCTTTAATTCGAAAAGTGACCCCTAAATCAGTAGCACTCGGGGAAAATATTTACGCGCTCGACTAATGATAATGCAGAAAATCGTGCATGTAAATGTAGATGAGAACAAAGAATCTTTTATTTGTATATTATTTTTATTGGTCTCTAATATTCATGGAAAATACATTGATTTTTCACAAAATTTCAAGAAGTTTATATGAATCTCGCAATTTTGTAGAATAATTAACTATAGTCAATTACTAAACTTTGATGTATTTAAAGACGGCTGACGTTATATGAACTTAAATCACGAAGAAAAATGTTTAAATCACCCCAAAATAAAATAATTAACCATAAATGATAGCTAATAATTTACGGATTAAACTAAAATACTGGCAAAGTAAATAATAGTATTTTCATAAAAATCATTTTCTGAATATGTGGATCTGTTCCATGAAATGGCCGACATTAAGCATGATATTATAAAAGTGTCATATTTTTTTGATGTGTGGCAACTGCATTACAAACATATATAAATATAAATCTTTGAGATAATACAAGACATAGTACAACTAGCTAATTCACGCATGCGTTTACATGGAAGCAAATGAAATACTCTAGGGCGTATACGCAACAAATTAAGCAGTACTGTGTTTGTTTTCAAATTTATTTAGAGCGCTGAAGCGTTGTTTTCAATATCAAATCTAAATCGACATTGCATCTCTTTGGAACACAATCAACTCCTTTACACTTTAAATTGAGTTGTTGTAAAGACAATGCATTCGCTACTAATATCAGTAGTCATTCCTCAATCGTCACAGAAAAGTCAAATAGCTACCTCAAAGCAACGGTTTGATGACATTCCATATGATTCCTAAATAAAATAAGAAGGCGGGCTTCGAAAACTTAGGTAATTCACCAAAGTTCTCCGGAATAGCGCTGCAGCAGGTTTTACTATATAAACTGTATACTCAAAAATCTCTCTGAGTACAGTTCGGTTTTATTTTATCATTAAAGCTAAAAGTCATAGTTCATTATTGATTTGGCATGTACTTAGAGTTGGTTTCTTATTAAAAACTGAATCGAAGAAAGCTGCGCAGGATTTTTCTAAGTACTATGATGACTGGAAAATTCGTTGGCATAAGTGTATTGCAGCAGGAGGGGGTAACTTTGAAAGAGATGAAATGGACAAAATTCATCTTTCAATTTCCTCACAGTAGTATATAAATGTGAAAGTGTTTGAAGAGAGAGCAAAGGTCAAACTTATTGATTGGGAAGTGAGAAATCGAAGACAAAGCAATCTACGTTCAGTTTGCGCTTTGAAATAGAAATCCGTTTATAAATATTTTTTATGTCAATCAAGTTCTTGACTTTCAACTAGTACTAGCGCAAATAATATTTCATACACTTCGCAATCCATCAAAATGGTTTATTTGTGACTGGATTATGCAAATTCATGTTATATGTTACAAAGTTGAAATTCCACGGCATATGTAAATGCGAGTATACATTATAAAAAGCGGACGTAAATAAATATATATTTTAACCAAACAAATACATTTATATATGTCAAATGTTAATCCCTCGAAGTAAATGTATGCGTTTGTCGCCAAGCATTCAATCAAATGGAAATATTTTGCTTCAAAATAAAATTATTATTCACAAAAAGGTCCTGCAGCACTTGAATAAATATATATAAAGTATTTGGCATGATAGATATGCTCATAAATTCATGCATTTTATATGCGCGCTCTTAATAAAAAAATAACGCAAGCTTTGCAGCATCTATAAAAATATTTAGGAAAAATATTAGAGCAATCTATGCTTAAGTAGATTATACCAGACAAAGCTGTAAGTAAACACATATGTGTCATTGATTTTAAGTAAACTCTCAAGAGTCCTTGAGAATGTGCATACATTTTATCAGAACTTTTAAACACAAACACATACCTACATTTTTACTTCACAAATCACTTAGAGCATAGAAAAATGGGGTCACTGTTGTTTATGACTCGCTCATAACCTTGGGTTACTTGGAAAGGAAAATTATACTATGAAATATTTTCCTACACTCATAAGTAAATTTGATGAATTTATGTGCGTTTTAAAAGGAATCTTTCATAATAAGTCTGTAGTGCTGCCCTGTGGTACTTACTTCAACCATTTCGAGAAGCTCGATTTGTTGTTCATATTTGTTATTGTGTGGTCAAGTGAGTGAACGAATTTCATAAGTCAAGGATTTTGCGGATGATATTTTATGAAAACCCAAAGTCCAGTATGAGTGTGAGTAAATTGGGGTTGGGATTATATGTCTACCTCAGAAAGCTCTGTCACAATAATAGTATGTAATATAAGAAGATTTGCATTTTTTCATGGATTAAAAATATTACTTATGCCCTAGTCATTTAATAAAAATTTTTGTTTTAACATTTTCAGTTTGCTTCGGTCATGACATCTTGACACGCGCATGTTGCGCCATCAAAAACGTGAAAATTATGTACAAAAATAATAAACAAATTCGGCTAAACAAATACCTTCACACAGTCAAAACATTAGTCCAGTCCGGGCCATTGCTTTGCCAACTCTTCACTCGATTCAGGTTTAATATAACTAAGCAAGTATTTACATAATTTATAACGCCGAAAATAACACGGCAAATAACGGCACATTAGGCAGAGGGGAAACCACTGGCAAAAGCGGAATGAAAGCATTTCTAGTACTTAGCCTTTTTATTACGAGCCATCCAGGGCAGCATATAGGCGCCGTTACGCAGGCGAAGCCAAAATCAACAAGTAGGCTTGTAATCTATTTATAGAGCCAAAAAGGTGTGTCTTCTTTTTTCCAGACACTTTTGCCATCAACAAATGAACACTTTACTTTAGTAGCACACCGCTGGGCATGAGCAGGATCTGACTAGTAATTTATGATTGTGTTGCCTAATTTCTCGGGAAAGTCTTACACCGACATTTCTACATTTGCTACGACCAAAAGTAACTATAATCAAACATATTTTCTTTGATTATTTTGTCACGTTTGCATTTCACTTTTATTTAGACCATTATCTAATTTATATACTTTCGCTACCAGTTGCTACAGAGTATTATAGTTTAGTTTACCTTACGGTTGTATGTATCACCTAAAACTAATCGAAATAGACATATATACGAGTATAAATGATCAGGGTGAAAAGTTGAAATCCGGATAACTGTCTGTTTGTCCGTCCGTCCGTCCGTGCAAGCTGTAACTTCAGCAATAATTGAGATATCTTGATGAAACTTTGTATGTAGGTTTCTTAATACAAAAAAAGTTCGTAGTTCGTAATCGGACCACTGCCACGCCCACAAATCGCCGATAACCGGAAACATATAAAGTGCCATAACTAAGCAGTAGCCAGGGGCACTTTTGGGAAAATTGTTGGAAAAAGTGGGCGTGGCCCCGCCCTCTAATAACTTTAATGCATTTAAGCTACAACAACCAAATTCGCTCAGCACGAATAGTATAAGAATTCCTACCAACGCTGTGAAAATGGACGAAATCGGATGAAAACCCCGTGAACTACTCATATAAGAAACGTAAAAATTTGCCCCCGTAATAGTTTAATACGGCTTTATGGGAGACCAAGTAAAAATTGGAGGATGCACGTGGCACCGCCCACTCTTTGGTGAAAATTTGATAGGTTGTATTGTTTTCATATTTCTATGTCACGTTGTAAAAATGAGCGAAATCGGACAATAACCACGCCTACTTTCCATATAGCACAACTTTAAATTCCGCTTCATTCATTCAGTTTCCAGTACAAAAATCAAGAAGCAATTAATATAACGGGATAAAACTTCACAAGAATATTGTTTTTGATGTGTGCCATCTTACGATCAAAAATTGTTCAAATCCTATAAAAACGGTTCCAGCCTCTAGGTACCGAATATTTGAATCCCAGTACCTATAGTTGACTTTTGATCGAAAATATCGGGCTTTGTGTGATATATGTATATAGCTGAAATTAAGAGATAATCCTTCTTTTATAATGGTATGTTTTTATGTCAAAAATGGGTTGATTCGGACCAATATTTTCCTTAGCTCCCAAATACTTAAAATAAAGAATTTCAAACTTCCGGGTGACTTTGTACCGCATTTATCGGCCAATATGTGAGTTATTCCAATGAAAATAAGAAGATGTGTTTTGCTCATAACAGTGTATCTTTGTACCTAAAATAGATACATTTGAGCGAAAACTTGGCCCAGCCCCTAAATAACTGATATCAGGGTTTTCGAACATTCGGTTGACTTTACTCTATAGGATTGGTTTTGCACCTTAAAGTATTTCCCTTTAATTTTTGCAAGTTGCAAGAGTATAAAATGTTCGGTTACACCCGAATTTAGCCCTTTCTTACTTGTTACTTTGATCTTTTTTGACACGTTTTTCATTTTATTTTTATTTAAACCATTATGTGATTTTTATTTTCTTCTTTTCACCCATTTCGCGCAATTTACAGATAACTATTTTCCTCACTTCCGCATACAACAGTCGCCGTCGCCTTGACCTTCTTCGTCTCTTCTTCCACGTCTGACAACTGTGTGTGTGTTTGTCTACAAAGTTGTCGACCTCATAACTGGTGTGCCGTATTACCTATCGATTGCATTAATCTCAACCCATGTATGAACGTCCACAACTTTTTCATTATTTGTCTGAATTATGTCAACATAACATTCCCATAATACAAGTACTTATATCATTGACATTATAGAAAACGGTCTCAGAATCACGTTTATGTATCAAACTACGCCATTTTGAATCTTAAAATATGAGCTGCATAACTTCAGTTCCGAGTGAGTACAAATATCTTCATATTACTAGTTAAACGTATGCTAATAAGTACCCGATATGCACGAAAGACGAGAATATATATGATAGTGAAAAGTTTTGATAGTATTATTACATCAAGTGTATATTCTTTCTAAAATATGGCCAGAGCGAATATCGTATTCGATGGAACGATGAGCTGTACGAGATATACGACGACATTGACATAGTTTTAAAAGACAGCGGCTACGCTGGCTAGGTCATGTTGTCCGAATGGATGAAAACACTCCAGCTCTGAAAATATTCGACGCAGTACCCACCGGGGGAAGCAGAGGAAGAGGAGGACCTCCACTCCGTTGGAAGGACCAAGTGGAGAAGGACCTGGCTTCGCCTGGAATATCCAATTGGCGCGACGTAGCGCGTAAACGGTGTCTACGTCAATTAAGAAGAAGAAGTATATTCTTCTAAAATATTTCACAGTTACTAATTATTTTAAATTATTTTAGATATGAGTTTTTTGGTTTACCCTCATAATTCGTTTTTGTCCTTCCATTCGACAACTACTATTTATGTTAACAGTTATACTTATGTGCATTTCTGAATATTACTCAGGACAGGTCACTGTAATTAAAAGCGTCAAAATTTCTACTAGGCGTGGGATCATATTACAGCTTCATATAAATTATGCACATTTCTCTTCAAGCACCTGCAGTCGTTTGGGAGCTTTGTGCTCTACATGATACATCGACCCCAAAAGACTGAACAAATTATAAAATTGTGTCTGGCAGTGATGAATGATGCAAATGGGTGAGTTTGTGCCTGAAGATAAATTTAATTGAAATAAGGGAATAGAGGTCAGACTGACTTGCTGACCAGCAGAGATTGCATAAAATCATATTTTCATGTTAAATGAACTTTCTTGCAATAAAGAATTTAAGAAATTATATACAGTTAGAAGGTCGGAATAAAGCGAAATTTTAAGAACTGCAGCTGATCTCCTGGAGCTCCTCTCAAAAAAGACGTTTTGCGCTGACCACTTTATCTCTGAACTGAAACCTTTAAATTAAAGGAAACAAACAGATTTCGTTACAGTAATGTTGCGTCGAGAAATTTATTGGCGGAATAATCAAAATAAAGTTTTTTGACAAAATGACAGTTTCTAAAAAAATCGATTTTTGACCAAAATTTCGGAATTCTTTGTTTGTAAAAAAAAGTATTTATTTTCGCCTGGCAAACGATTGGATTGAACATGTGAGTTGGCGTTACGCGTGCAAAGAATCAGATTGACTCAATAAATAGTTTCTGCCAGCTGCAGGCCACCACCATTCTCAAGTTATCCATTTTTACTGTGACTGCTGCGTTTCTGGTTACTTTTGCTGTTTATCAATGTTCTGGGCTGCGTGTTTACACCTTGACCCTTTTGGAACCGGTGCCAAGTTATAAACAACAGGTGCCCTATTTTATAATTTGATTGTAAGTGTTAGTCGCAGTGGTTGGTAAACTCAAAAGCGGCGAATTCGTGGTAGAGCAACAGTTGGGCAAGAGCGAAAGCTTTGTGTGCTTTTGGGCTCAAAGAGGCACCACTTAAGCCCCTAATCGATAAAAGTTCCATGTAACCTTATTTTTGTCTAAAAACTTTTTTTCAAAGTCGTCTCTTATTTTGCCAGTCATCTATTCTAAATGTACAAGTATTATTCTGTACTTTAATATTTGATGGCAATGAAAACAGAATTTAAGAAGCAAGTTTTATTACTTGAAGTTTAAAAATTATTAGAAACTGTTTACAGAATTTGTACAAGCTTATCTTAAGGTAAAGGAAATATTTCAAATTACATAAGCAACTGTTCTCTGCTCTATACAATTAAACAATGCATAGTTTAATTTTGAGATGAGTGGCGGGAAATCTGAAATCCTGAACGAAGAGCACCTTGCCACGAAATGAAAATCGTTGACCTACCTATCTTTGTGTAGACTAACAGAAATTATTAAATTAAAATTGTCTCTAAATTGCCTGAGTTCAATTTAAAATGTTCTAGGAAGCCTATATTTTTATCTCCCCCTGTAAAGTCGCCAGTGTTAAAGCAGACAAACCCTTTTATAATTAGGTAAAATTTCAAAAAATTTTGTCCACAAAATTTAACTTTCTCAATAAAGATAAGGACAAAAATAAAATTTTCACTTCAAGAAATCAGGTGAGTGATTAAAATCTCAACTATACAAAACGTGTACATTCAAAATACTACGAATTGGTTTGGTTATTACTCATTTATGATAATCATATTTTTATGACATTCATGTGGCGTATTTATGGGTTAAAATCTCCGATCAAAGAAACAATTATGTGAACAATTTCAAAGCCACAAGTTTTCTCAACTGGATTATTTTCATGTAGAAGACAAATATATGTAGCGTGGTCGTTGAATCTCACTTACACAGAAACTTGTTTTTTGTGTTACACAAAAATTTTAAAAAGATAGATCATCCGATCCTCATCGATCGACAAATCGTTTGTACTAAAAATAAACTTATCACCTTAAGTAACGATTGCAGCAACTTCGCTGAAATCGCCAAAAATGTTTCTATCTATTTCGATCTCGGTCTAGCAGAAGAGGGCAATGAAGGAGGGACTGGCAAGATAATTCCACCTTGCCTTCCTCCATACCGCTTTGGTAAAGAGTGTCCTACAGAATACTGAGCCGGACCCCGTTTAAGTCTTTTGGACGGTATTCAGTTAGTCTCTTGTAATGAGTCAGTTGTTCAGATGACCCCTTACGGGCCTGAAGGTTTTCGCAGTTGTTCAAGTTCTGGTTGTTGACCAGCACTAGCTCAGCTTACTGGCGCCGCAATAGTTAAACTCAGAATCGACTTCAATCGGATGAATTTGAGGAAAGGACATCCTCCCTAGCCAGGTCACCGGCTTTGCAGTTTTCAGTGAATGCACACCTCTCTGAAGTAGGCTGAACTCATAAGCTGTCCATCTACTTGGCCATAATGACGGCCAGTTACGCGTGAAAGACGATAAATTGCTAAAAAGTGGCAACGAATAAATTTTAATTTAATGTAAAGATTTGGATCAAGTGGAATAAATTGATTATGTGTCTATCAAACCCTTCAAGCCTTTCATATACATAGGTGAGTACATACTTGAATGTTCATTTAAGTTGGATCATATTTCCAGGCGCAGTTCAATGTATTTTTTGGCACTGATTTAATTTCATATAATTGAAAAGGAATGAGCAAATGGTAATCGGTTTTGATATGTAACCTTTTCAGGTATATATTATAATTTCCCTAAGCTAAGCCTGAACGTTAAATATAGCATATGTGTGTGCATTTCATAGAACCTAAAATTAAGGATAAGATCAAGTTGTTTACTCATATTATTTCTTAAATTTATAGTTCTGCCATATTTGGTATTAAAGCGTGTGAATATTTATTTTATAAAATCATGCAACTGAAATTTACTACTAATCCTAGACAGTTTTATTGGTGACTATAAACAAACAAACAAAAACACAAATCGAAAAAAAATAAGCAATAAGGAGAAAATTGATCACCTACTGAAAAGTTAAAAAGTCAAGTAAAATAAGCTGAGTGATAAAATCGCTAAAAACTATGAATCTACACAAGTCAAAGGACGAACATAAAGTTTATTTATACTCAGCTGTCTGCCCTCACAACAAAAACAAAGATGTGTTGGGTTAAGAGTTCATAAGCAAACCATTTCTGCTTTTTATAAAAGCTTTGTGCGTGGCTCCTTATAGTGAAGCATTTAAAGCTTCTCCCAGTGGCTTATCATAACAAATTTGCTGAATTATGTAGTAATTGAAATTGACAAATTTTCTGACGCGTTTTCTCTTCAATCACATTCTGAAAGTTTTGCTGTGTAAATCTTTTTACAGTGTGGGAGGTCACGGTTAGCAATTAGAATTCAGAGGTCAACTTGTTGTTTATTTTAAGCACATCAATTGCCTAACTGTCCTATTAGGGGGTTAGGCATCTTACCATAACGAAATTAATTCTTTAATGTCTCAAGCATTCAAACGGCAGCCGTTATTTTTGAGCTTAATTCGATTAAAATACAAAGGTCTAAGTGAAAAATTAAATCAAATGCTATGTCATTCGATTGATTGATGAATGACTTGTTGCCAGCAGTTTTAGTGCTTGTCAGCAATTCAACTTTGAGAACGCACTCATTTATAGCTATGTCACTGTGCTATAACTACATGAGTCCATTTATTGGTGTTGAGTGGCTCCGTTAAAAACAAAAGGAAGTTTGAGCAAGGGTTATTACCATTTATCTAGAAATTAAAAAGAATATGTTGGTTTTATTTGATAGAAATTTGAAAGGCATACACTACAATTAACAAGTGGAAAGTGGTGCCGAAAAAACAGTTCATTGAAATATCGACGTATTTAGTTACTTTCCAGAAAAGACACTGAATAAACATAGTTTCTAATTGCAAAAAAAATATTTGTTTATAAAAATATACATTTTGTTCATAATTAATTACTCGAGAAAGCTGAGATTAATCATCAGTAAAACTATAAGCCAAATGGTTATGTTTATAATGAATGAATAAATGTTTAATAGTATTTTTTCAAAACTTGAAATTTTGAAAATTCCTAACTCCAAAATTATTTAATACATTTAAGAAAATGATTTACAGAAACCGCAACCAGTAACTGAAACAAAACCTCATGATGCTCATACAAATTTATTCAATTAGTCTTTTATGGCATGGAAAGTTTTCGGAAGAAGTCTGCAGAAACATTTTCGTTAACTCTAAATTAAATTAAAATTAAAAGCCATCTTTGCACAACCGTAAATGTTACTCTTAATCTAAAGCTAAAAGCTAAGAAGCGATGCAATTCATTACATCGCTTCTGCAAATATTTAAATATTTATAGGATAAATACAAATATACACATAAAAGTATATGCATTGTTAAAGATTTAAGCTAAATGCGGGTCACCAATAAACATAAATTATAGCGAGAAATGCTTGAAATCACAGAATTTTTTTTTTCAATTAAATTTTTCTCAGAAACTGACTTTATTTAAAGTAAATCGAATGGTTGAAAGTCTCTGGTTTTAATGCATGTAGGGAAGTAGTGAATGGATTTTATCCATTTTCAGCACAAGAGCACGATATTATCAGAAAACGTTGTTCTCTTAATGCCATTGAGACGTCTGACAAATCAACCAATATATACAGCCATCCAGAGATTCGAAGCTTCTCATATTCGGTATATGGATGCTTGAAAAGGTACTGCTCGATTTCAACTATTTTATTATTAATGAAATTCTAACCATGAATATAAAAGTGACATACAAGTGAATGTCAATTAAACGCCACCCTCTGCGGAGAGCGAAAGCAGCGAAGTAAAGTGACAGGAACAGCAATTGCAACTCTCGTAAAAAGTCGTTAGCATTGAGTGCTATGGTTTAGAAATTCTGCGAAAGAACGACAATACATATTTATTCAAAAGGAAACGAGCAAAACATGATGCGTAATGCTTCCAGGCGTTGTATCGGAATACAAGAATAGCGACTTCGTTTCCATTTGTATTACACAAGCGCACACAAACTTTAATTTTTAAACAAAAGCGCCGAATGCATTTAATGATGGGGAAGAAATTGTAGAAGTGACAATTGGAAAGCAACTGACATCCTACAGAAAGTTCAGTAAGTGACTCATAGTTTATATGCTTAATTGCTTTTTTTTTAGAAAATTGTAATATAAAAAAAATAATACACATATTAAAAAAAAAAACAATAGTTTCAATCAGAGCCCAAGTCTACATCTGGACCAACACAGTTTTGAGCTGCTTGAAACTTTTAATCAAAACATGCTCACTTCTACGACGATAGCAAACGAAAATACACAAGTATAAATATTTTAAAATTTTGTCACCAATACAAAGATTTTATTTCATATTTTTTAACAATAAAAGCTAACATCGAAGTGACGGGATATATCGAGAACTTTAAATCTCTGAGATCTCAGTCACTGCCATAAATGCTGCTCTATTTCAGACTTGATCATCAGTCAACTTGAGAGTATTTAACGTTAATCACATATTTTTAATAAATCCTACAAATAAATATTTTATGCAATTTGTAAGTATGAGCTATTTTCTTAATATGGAAGAAACGTCTGTTAGTAGATTATTTCATGTAAAATCGCTTTTTTAAAGTTAACTTACAGTATGTTTAAGCATTAGATGATATTAGGTTAAAAGAAAATATTTTACAGTTCATGCGAAAAAAGAAAAATAATTATTCTTTGTAAAAAAATCTTTTACTAACGTATGATTGTTTTCATATATGTATGTAGCAAACAAAAACAGTAAATCAGTATTTAATGTACAATCAATCTTGTAAAAAGTAAGTATTATCGTATTCTAATTATAAGTGTGGATTAGAGATCTTTCAATAATTTCGCGGTTATTTTCATGAATTCATTATTTGCCATCAGTCTCAAAATCGATACTTCTAATATATAAACTCCCTTTACCAGAAAATATTATGCTCAACTTTTCAATCGAATAGGCTTTCCCGTGCTAATCTCCATTTAAGGAGACACGTGCTCTCTACTTCCATTGCATATCAACAGTCGGCAGTGATTGGATTTGCAATTCGTGTTCGAAATATGGTTCCCATCATTCAACTGAGTGCGACTGAGTAGTCGTGTGCGAGTGTGATAATATTTGACAGTTGACAGCTGGGCAGCAACTATACAAAATCAATCACGCGCATCAACCGGAGCACCGAGTAGCAGGCATCAAGAGGCAGCCAACAATGACAGGTCTTTCAACGATTCTGTGTGATAAATGATATCAAATACTCGCGTGTCGCTAATGAATCCGTTTCCGATAATAACGGCGCTTCCATAGACAAGCTGATTCCTTTTGCTGCTATTCAAGCGATGTAACAGCGTATTTTGCAATACGAAAGTACTAGAGTTATCGGCCCTTAGCATCAGCATCAAAAGGGGAAAAACTGGCATTTTGTAGTTGAGAGAATAACATTAATAACCGCGAATATTCAACTTGCTCTGACGATGATATGTTGTGCGGTTCTCCAGTTGCGGTGGTGTCGCATTAAGAAAGAAATTAGTGCCATTAATCAAACGCTTGGAAACAAGCAAGAAACTGTGATCAATCGCAAAATATTATAGTAATAAACAGATATTCCAGAGAAATCTCACGTAGTCAGGCAAAATAGCACATGCTTAGAATAATGAAATAATATGAACTATTCTTCATATGATAAACTTAAATTTTCATAAGCTTTTTTGAATAAAATATATTCTTATCGAATTTAGAATGAGCTCTATTACAATCTGGTTTCGTGAAGCGAGTATACTTCTTCAATTGCACTGAAAATTATTGACCTAAATTATTGAAATGAAAAAATTATGTATTTTTCTCGAATACCTATACTGGTTTTGAAACGTCGCCCATGCATCGAATATTTCATATTTTTCATGCAAACATATGTCAAATAAAGCACATATTGTTGCCTGCATATCAATACAGCTATTTGCATAGAAATGCAATTTATTCTATTTCAGAATAATTTTAAATAAATACAAATTGAATATTTGAGTGTGTCTCACTAAAGAGTACACGTACTGCTCTGGTCTCACTGTCGTCCAACGAATATGCCTGTCTGCTTTATTTGGATTCTGAGTGCGTATGTTAAATAGCATTTTCGGAATAAGTGGACTGTGGGCAAAAAATAATAAGACTTTTTAATTTAAATTTCGTCGAGATATTTTTTTCTGGTTAATGTAACTGTCAGTGATATCTGTGTCAAATGTCACGTCAAAATGATCATTAGTGTTTAGAATGCGTTGGTCTTTCTGAAGTACATAAAATTCATTCGGTGATTCTTACATTTGAGTGAAATTATTCAATAAAGAAGTTCCATGAAGTTTTGTGTGTGAAATTAAATTTCTGGTGCTGAGACGAAAATTTATTTTCTGTTTCGAGGATTGGAAAAAACATTGGCACATGTGTATTTGGGCCTAGATTTGAAGAAGAAATTAGGAATTTTAGAATTTTTAACAAAGTCTTACTTTTTTTGCTCATCATTTCACCACAAACATATATGTATATGCGACAGTGTCGTAGCACGCTTAAATTAAATTAGAGCGGTTAGCAACATGGCATTCCTCAAACAAAAAAGGATTACCATGAACTTAACTAGCATTATGATGTCAGTGAAGCATTTATTAATAAATAGGTCTCCCAACCTTATTCCATTTTTAGCGCTCGGTCGGAAGTATTTCAGACGCACAAATATATTTCCATATTTGTCTGTTCAAATTCCTTACAAATGTAGTGTTTTGTTTTATATACTTTTTGTCCTTACCATTTCTAATTTCATTAATTGGCAATGTCCTTATACCTAAATTAGTACACAGAGGCTCATAGTGCCTCATATTTTACTCTCATACTATTTTTGCTCGACTGGAAGTTAATGAACCCTTGAAAAGACGTTATTGATAGCATAATGTTGAAAGACCATTTATCATTTACTACTAATTAGTTCTGCAGCATAAATTTGTTTCAGTTGAAGAATATGTTTCGGAATTTACATCATATACATACATATACATATACGTTTGTGGTTAGAGTAGTTGTTAGTCACGAAAGGGAAAATATTAAATAACTGATTTTTTGTTATTTTGAATTATTAGTTTTTAATTTAACTAAATATTTTTTGATAACGTGAGATCATCCTTTGTTGAAATAAAATGTTTCGAATTAGAGAAAAGTCACTTAAGGGTCCACTTGGCATATGATGAACAAAAATTTAAATTCTATGTTTTTGGACATTGGCGAGATTTTTTTTTTGTTTTTTAGGGAGTTTAGGCATGATGTATATACATTTATTATTCGAATTTTACATTTTATAAGTATTCAACTTTGGTTTACGTGACATTTATGTATAAACAATTTGCCTAAATAGCTGCAAATTCTAATGGAAAAATTCCATTTACACTAACAAATAAAAATATTGCAAATCTGATTGTAGAGGATATCACTCTTCGACACTCTTCATTCTATTTAACACAATTTTCGAATCGATGTATTTGAATTTAGTAATAAAGAAATCCAGATATCAACTATTGTGGTAGCTGCAGTTTATATTACTGTTGCTGGTGCTGCTGAGCTGCTACATACTTGTTATTTATTCCTATATTTTGTTCTTGCTATTTGTTTCCATTTTTCCATATCACATTACATGTTTGGGGTTTTTCCTTTTGTACAGTTATAGATAATATCATAATACCAGCAACAATAGCAATAACAGCGAAGCTTTGATATTGAAAGTCAAAAGGGAAAGTAATAAAGGTGAAAGCAGAGTGAGCGTACCGACCAAAAACGGCGAAGCGTTGAGTAGAAACTGAAAGTCATTACCGATTCCAAAGCAAAAGCGCAAGGGTAATGGAAAAATGTTGCTGCAATATTAAATATAACGAGCGAATTGCTGTTTGCAAAGTAAACAAAATTATAACAGTTAAATATGAAACAACATTCTGTTATAAATGCGTTCTGTTGAGACATCAGCGCAGCACGCTGAGTATGGTGAATGCTTACCTTTTTAAGATAAGCAAATCATTTAATACAATTTTCATAAATCATTATAGATTGTTGGCAGTTGCTGGTAAATTTTCCAGCCAGTTTACCTCCATACCTTGAGACCCAGCATTCATTATTGGATAATATCGACCGAATAGACCACGTTCAGCACAAAATATAGCAGCCATAAGTGTACACGAAGACGATGGGGCCCATTTTGGGCTCAATGGATATGTAAACAAGCAAAATTTGCCGCATTTGGGACGAAGAGCTTCCAAAAGAGATTCAAAAGCCGCCATTTCATACAGAAAAAACAACGGTTTGGTGTGGTGTGGAGCGGTGTAACCATCGGTCCATATTTCTGCAAAAATTATACCGGTGAAAACATAATCGTCAATGGCAACCAATAACACGGCATGACAATCGACTACTTGATACCTGAAATTGAGAGTTTCTGATCTCAGCGACATTTGGTTTCAACAAAACGGCACCACTTCCCCCACGTCGCATTAATCAGTGGATTTATTGAGAGAACAGTTCGCTGAGCAGATAATTTCTTGTTTTGGGCTGGTCGATTTACAACCACGATCGTGTGACATCACACCGTTAGATTTTTCTGTGTGGGAATATGTAAAGTCTGAAGTCTACGCGGACAGTTCCGTTTCGATTCAGCCCTTGGAACAAAACATCACGCATGCCATTCTGCAGTTAGCAGTCGAAATGCTCGAACGGAAGTAACCTGCACATTTGAAAGAGATAATCTTCAAAAAAAATACATTCTTTCGAATGATAATAAACATGAATTATTACATGAAAAATTTCTGTGTATTTCTTTAAGAAATTAGATAACCTCAAAATGAATCACACTTTAAATTAAAAGTGGTCTTGTTTCTTTATTACATATTTATACACCATTGTATATCTTTATTTTTCAACGTCTGCGGCATTATAACACTTCCGGAAAAGCAATTTTATAGTTTCCGTTAATGTGGCAACAACATTTCATTAACATGCATATACTTAGATTGCTGTTACCTTAAGGGAAAACGTCTTTCCTAATATTCTTCTTCCGCCAAACTGCCAAAGAAATATTAACGGAACATTAAAAATCAATCTGAGGTAACCCATTAAAAAGGCATAAAAGTACTAAAAGCAAATACAACAAAATTCGCCACGTGGTTAGGTAATGTAATGAAATGGATAATTTATAGCTTTTGCTGATAAATATTCTTCCGCTGGTACTTTCGTTCACATAAATACGTAAGTGCTCCGTCACGTACGAAAATTTAAGCCTAAAATAGGATGATTTACGATAAGGTAATGGCACGTTACGTAGTAAAATTAAAACCAAGGGAGCGTTGCGTCGAAATGGGCGTCAGATTCATGTTTCAAAGCTTGAAACCTTTTGTGGTTATCTTTATGAGATTTTTGAAACAGCACTTATGGCAATTGCGATCGTGGTAAACTTTTAGCGAACCTGAAACTGGTTTTGTTGTTGTTGTTTCCGTAGAACAGGGGGTAAGTTCAGATTTGTAACGGACCATGATGTAATGAAATTTAAAGTAAATTGCTCAAAGTTATTTAAATCATGGAAAACGATGAGTAACAATGATTGAGACCACAGCGACACCAAAGGTGTTATATGTATTAACACGACAACCTCAGAAGGGATAATACACAACAAGAAAAGGAACAAGGTAAACAAACAACAAATGCGAAGAAATATTGGTGGTGCATTATTGATTGCTTAGCGTTTGTTGTCAGCTGGTTTTGTTTTTTGCTCGCGCTTTTTTGTTTACTCAGGAGCTTCCTTTAGCTTTTTCCAACGTCGTTTTATCGGTAGCAGTGGATTGCATCAAAAGAACAGCATTTGAGTGCAGTTAGAGCTCGGTTGAACTCAATTGTTAACAGCACACATACCAATAATTGCCATAACAACAAAAAGCAAAAAAATGTACTAAAAAAAATAGTTTGTTTTTGCAGCTTTTGAAACTGCTTGTTACCGGCTGCCGCATTACGCTCTTTTCTGCTAAAGTCAATTTTCAAATTACGTTCTGCCTCGCCGTACATATCGACAACCTACAGCGGCAGAAGCAGTAGCAGCGACAGCAATAGTAGTACTGGCAGAGGCGGCAGCTGTCGATGACTGACCTTGTATGTATGGAGGATGGCCAGGCATTATATTGCTTTACCTCAAGTCTAATGAATGTATTAGAAGAAGTAGAAGCAAAGAACTTCTACTTGAAGTGCTCGTTCCTACGTTACTCATTCAACGTGTCATCCGACAATTGCAACTGTTCGCATTACGTTCGGGTTCTTAGTTCCGGGCTCATCTTTAAATTTTTGTTAAACTTCAATTTGCGATTTTTTCGATTGTGTATTTTTGAACGCTTTAGTTTGACTGTGTGTGTGTATGTACATACTGCATATCAACTCTGTTTACTGAAGCGCTTGATAATCTCAATGCAATCAGAGTCAATGGACGATTATTACCAATGATAATATCAATTTAGCTAAGAAAAATATTTGAAATCATCTTTTCGCTGCCTCGTAGGTAGTTGAATCGAGATATCTTAAAGTATGATTGCTTGTGCTTCTAGCTATTTCGTTGCATTTATCGTAGTCATTAGCGCTGGGATGGGACACAATTTGTAAATCTGCATTTTATTTCCATATCTTTGAGATTGCAATTTCGAAGATAAGCCAAGAGTTCGTTTACACGCAAATTACGTAAAAAATTTAAGAAAAGCTGAGGTGCCAAATACATTCAGCTAAATTGTCAATATGATTCATATGTGAAAAAATATGTTGTATATTCTTGCTGATTAAATTTTAGCGGTTAATGGGAAAAATTGATAATAAGGAATTCCGCATATTCATAAAGTATGGTTTTTGAAGGGGCAAGTTACTATTGAAGCAAAAACTTAGCTTGATGGCGAGTTTCCTGACACTGCCTCAGGAAAATGAACCACAAGGATTGATATGCTAAGTTTGTACGTCGTGAAAGAGCATCAAAGACGGGGAATGCAGTGGACGCCCAAAATAGGTTGGTACCGACGAAAACATCGAAAAAGTCGACAAAATAATTTTGGATGTCCATAAAGTGATGTTGTTCGAAATAGTAGGCACTCTAAATACTTGTATAACAACTGCACACTGTTATATATTACTGTATTTCATCATTTAAAGGACGAAATCGCCGAAAAACGTCAGCAGTTAGAGAAAAAGAAATGACTGTTTCATAAAGTCATTGCACTTGCCATGAATCTAAATCAGCCAAATCCATGGAAAAAATCTATCTAGGCTTCGCATTGCTTCCGCATCCAACGCATTCTCCAGGTCTGGCCCCAGAGACTATTTTGTGTTCTCATATCTCTCGTTCGAGCATTTCAACTGCTAACTGGCGAATGACAAGTGTGATGTTTTGCTCTAAGATCTGAGTCGAAGCGGGATTGTCCGCATATACTTTAGACTTTATATATTCCCAAAGAATAAAGGCTAACGGTGTGATATCACACGATCTTTGTGGTCAATCCAGCGGCCCTAAACGTTAAATTATCTGCTTGCGAAAAGGTTATTAAAAAAACCCTCAAATTGGATCACCCTTAATATGTAGCATTGGTGCATGCTTGCAAAAATATGTGAACTTGAGCAGACATCACACCCATATAATTAAATAAGTCGTCTGAAGCGTGCCCCTTGTACAATTTCAATTGATTCTCTGCGTTCCCTTTTTTTATTTCATTCGAACAGCTTTTGCCTTTGCGCTTCAATCGAATTACCAATATACTAAGTTAGCAAAAATTGTATAAAAGATAGGAAAAGAACGCAGTGGCACATGGCAGTGACACTAAGCGTGCTTGCAAGAAATTATAAATTGTCTAAGCCAACACTGAGAGCACCGCAAGCACTCCATATTTGCGATGTACACGCTGGAAACTTTAACAACCAAAGTGAATTCTAACTACCACTAGTATTATTGTAATATTTTAGATGGAAAGATGAGGAAGCTACTCAACGGTGACAGTTTGGTCGAATTCGCAGGAATATCTGTTCTATGAATGCTAGTGGCTGTACTTTCTTCCACCAGTTAAGCATTTTTACGCAAATTTGCAATTAAGATATTTTAGCAATTATAAGTGAGCTTCCTAAGGAAATTTTGAATTTAGTTTTCATAATTCATTGCTTCAGTTAAGTTTCAAACCAATTTCCACAGGCAAATTGTGTTAATCAGCAAGTACTTGGTGACTTAGTTTCCAGCGAGTAACGAAGTGCAATAAATTACAGTTAATTAAGAAATTCGAAAGCAAAATTTCGATTGTTAAGTTGCAAATTATTAAAACTTGTGATTACCTTAAGGTGCATTTAGAAATTTTATGCACGAGTGGTCCAATTGTGTTGTAATCCTTGACAAATGTATTACTTCAGCTCATAAAGAGAATCAGATGTAGCAAAACTAGTAATTAGTCAATAAAATAGTTATAATTCCATCCAATAAGCAGCTGAGTTCTACTTAAAAATTGTTGTCTCTGGGATTTTCTGTCAAAGAATGTGACACAATGAATGCTTCATAGAAGCCGATGGCTCAGTGCAGGGCAACGGAAGGCAAATGAAAATTAATTATTTCAATGTTTTTTCTACTGAATAAAGTCTTAGTGTCACCACTCTTTGGTAAAGCAGTCTACCATTGATATTAATGCACTGAAATTATTAGTGGAGAATATGAAAAATAGATTGTATGAGGGTTACCTTTAATACTTCGAGATTGGAGAACAAAAACAAATATTAATCATCGAAAATAGCTGCATTGTTTTACAAAATATTCTCCATCAAGATCTATACAATTTTGCATGCATTTGAAACCAATTGCCGAAGCACTTTTGCCATTTCTTCTAAGTGCTAATTATACGTAAGTATAAATAACTTGCTTCTGGCAAACACTCAAATGTTTATCGATGCTATTCGATACTCGACACTAATGCCAAGCGGAAAGAAGAAAAATAAAAAGAAAAAAAGTCGAAAAAAAAGAAATGCAAAGCTGCATTAATGTAATTACAAGCACTTTGAGTGTCATTAAGGAAAATTATTTTGCGAATTGAATTAAAATACCTGCACACAGTGTTATACTTTCCCCTCTCTCCTTGTAAGTGTCTTTTCAGCTTTTCGGCGAATTTTTCACTCAAAGAGTAATTATCTTTAAGAAAACTGTCATTATATAATTATCACAAAATGTAAGGCAGTCAGAGATTCAGCTCAAAACACGTTTTTGAATGAGGATCAATTGCGGTTCAAAAATATACTCACACATACATATGTATGTACCTACAATAAATGGAAATATGTAAGTGTAAATCGTTTAAGCGTTTTTTTGTCAGTGACACGAAAATTAGGCAGCCAAAACAACCAGTACAACAGCATTAACAACAACAATTAAGCACAATGAAAACAACAAGAAGTATAGCTGCCATACGCCTGCAGGACGTAGTGTTACCTAAAGAACCTGTCGGTGCTTATGTGTGTGGTTCATTACAGCTGTAACTGTTGGCACTGATACCAAGTGGGCATGCCATGAAATCGCCAACGGTCACCAAATATATATAGAATTAATTAGATTTTGCGACACTCTCGCTCTATGTGAATTGAAATTCGATATCATTTTGTGTATGTATGTGTATCATGCAATTACATACTCCTGTATCCCTTACAAAGCTGCGTGACCACTTTGCGGTCGCTCTTATCTCTTTGGTCAAATTGAGCTAAGAATGAAAAATGGATGGCCTTTGCGGTTCACTGTATGCTGCTGATGTTTGAGTTCTGGAACTGGTGGATGTACTCAGAAATATATTCATTTATGCAAGACACAAGCGGTATGCTGGTGTTGCATTCCCCGATTGTCTGCTGGAAAAACGAGAGTTCAGCATATTTTTGGTTTTTGTTGAGTCCCCCTTAGTGGCATATTATTTCGGTAACTGTGATGTGAATTAAAATAATTTGCATATTCAATTGAAATTTGGCGCGAAGTCTACGAGACAGCCAACAGTCAGCCACTTGATACACAGATGACGTTGGCAGAATTATTAAAAATTATAGTCACATAAATTTTATAAATAAGCTTGATAAGGTAAGGAAGAAAGAGTCTAAAATTTGAGTGAAACTTTTTGTTTTATCGGTCCCTAAAACCTCTCACCGGCAGAGACTGAAAACACTGTTTGCATATTTTATGTATTTTTTGAGAAAAAAAGGAAAAGTTTTATAATCTGCGACTTAAGTCTGCGGGAGGTCAGTAGATGTGCTTGTTGACTTTGCCATATCTTCTTCTGAATTTACATTAATTTCTGAACCATTATTAAATTTGTAGAATATTTATATAAATAACGAAGTCTTGATTTATCGCAATGTGCAACAACATCTACAGACACACATCTAAATATTATGTAATTTGTGAGTCTGTAATAAAATTTATAAAAAATTCGGTGACGCTCCTTAAAAACCCGGCTTACTTTTCAGATACTAGCATAAATGTCATTTTATTCGCTTATCCATAAACATTTTCTTAAACCGCCTACATCTGATATCAGCTCAGCTTATTGAGTTTACAATTTGTTATGTATACGCCCTGTCAACCTTGATCACATGAGATGTTTAAGCACTTAAATATATTTTTTTAATACAACGCAAAAGTACAAAATGGATTTTTTTTATTTATTTCAAAATGCAAATAAGAAACTGACACAACAGTTTTTGCAACAAGGAAATTGTATGTTATATAAAGTGGTGACAAATTGGCCAACCAAACAGTAAACAAAGCGAACAAAATTCTTAGGAAATAACTTATTGTGGCAACAAAGTGACAACATTCAAGTTGAAAAAAACTGAAAGGAACATCAGTGGGAGGTTATTCGCGCGGACGAAAGAAATGAGCTAGAGCCATAGCATGGAGAAATGCTTAAAATAGAATGACCGTTAGATCAAAATGGCAACAATAAGACAAATTCAATTTCATTTTTGAAGAAGTGAGGTGTTTTGTTTGCTTTTGCTGTCACACGGTTGTGACTGTCACTTGACCGGACATTCGCCCACTTGAAAGGCACACCGTGGTATATTAAAACCTAAATTTATTGGGAAATACATACATATGAGTATATATTTGAGTGTTTGTCACAAGTGAAAGAAATAAATATTATTCCGCCTACGATGTCAGACCTTTGTAAATGTATATATTTTAGGTGTGTTCGGCTATGTTGAAGTTGGCCGGCAATGTCAAGGCAAATGTTGACATTCCTTGTACTTTTGTTATTTATAAGGCCAATGGCGTTGATAGCGATATAAATATCCTTGTTGTTGCTGGTAGAGTTCTTGTTTTTTCCGGTGAAAATCTTAAGGAAATTGTTTTATTTGTATACACACATAATAGTTGTAAAATACTTCTAAAAGTAAACAAATTATTTTAAGTGGCAAGGTTAACAAACTTTTTGGTGTTTAATCGTTAACATACATATATACAATCAAATATATGGTATATATGTATGTAGATATATCTTATTTTATTTTAAAAACTATGATTTGCTTTGGTAAATTTTATTTTTTATCATATCCATTAGACAGGTTAGGTTTACGGTAAACTATTATTGCCTTTATATTAATTTTTCACAAATTTTTAATACTTAACGCAATTTGTATATAAGTTTTTGTGTTTTTGGCCTTTCAAATAAGTTACTTGTGTGACTCATACTTACTTTGAAAGTTTAGTTCACTTTAAGTATACTTTTTGTGAACAAATAAATAAACATTAAAGCAATATATATATAAAACACCCGCCTTCTAATAAGTTTAATGTACATACATATCTCATAAGCCACTAAGACTACAACAACCAAAATTGCCTCACACAAATAATATGAGAACTTCTAGTGACAGTGTAAAAATGGATTTTCGGAAATTTTTAACCGCTTTTTTGTCGATATAACGGTTTGTTTCTACTAAAACGCGATAAATCAATAAGTAAATAATAATCCATTAATTTTTACTTAAATGGAATGAGAGGAGCCGGGTAAACCTTTTTACGGCGAGGTGTTCATGCCCAATTTCGAATGTATGCTGGTGGGAGACCCGCCTTGCACCGAGTGGAACCAAATTTGGTACGTACGGTCTTTTTATGTTAAAGTATGAAAACGGGCCAAATCGGACTACAGCCACGCCTACTTCCTAATAAAACGCTATTTCAAATGCTATCAGTTTTTTGCCATTCGAGTGTTGAAATCAAGAAGAAATTAATATAACGGGATAAAGCTTTGACCAAAATTTGGTTAAATCAAACAAAAACTGTTCAAGCCTCTGGGTATACAGAAACCAGGATCTATAGTTACCTTTTTTCCGAAAATATTGGTCACTGAGTCAGATTTATAATTGAAACTCACAGGGAAACTTTTCTTTAAAATTTTATTTCTGTGTGCTATATGTAAATGGGTTGAATCGACTCAATACTTCCCAGAGCTCCCACATTACTAATATAAGGATTTTCAAACTTCCAGGTGACTTTATACTGGATATATCGGCCAATATTTATGTTATCTCAATAAAAATGACAGAGCGTGGTTTACTCATAAGAGTGTATTTTTCCGCCTAAAATTGATGAAATTGGGGCAAAACTTGACATAGTCCCCCCACAACTAATATCAGGATTTTCGAACATTCGGCTGATTTTTTTCCCTATTATTGGTGATTGTATGTGAGGTCCTTTATGAAACCTAAGCAACGTTTTATTAGGATGTGGTATGTTAATGTTATGTGGTATTGGCAAAAATTGATAAAATCGGTTCGATACTAAAGTCGACACATAATATTTTTTTTTGCCAGCACGTGAAGGAATTTTCAGGTATTTGATATTTGTAAGATGTAAGGGTATAAAATGTTCGGTTGCACGATAAACTTTATCATCTAATTTGTGTCTTAATAACGTTTAAAGTCAGCAAACTGTACTCCATTAACAACACTGATATTATGGTAGGTATTACATAATTTGTGTTTTCTTCCATTTATTTTTATAATTTCTTGCTTTTGGAAAATTTCCTTAAAATCTAGTCTCCGCTGGGCAGCTCAGCGATTTAAAAGGCTTGCATATTTTAGTGCACTTTTTTTGTTTGAATAAAATTTCATTTATGACAAGCTATTATGCCATATTTGCCACACATATTTCAATGAGATCTCTACTGACAGCTCGTTAAGAATAATATTGCAACGATTCTAAGAAAAATTAAAATATATCCATAGTTTATGAAACTCTGCTTTGCTCTCCAATTCACATTGCATTAATATTGTTTGAAAACGAAATGCGAATGGAAAAAATAACCACGAAAGTAATAGAACTCATACTTTCTTAAAATAAACTAGTATGCCTATATATACGAGCCATTAAATATACTAAAAAACTGTTGCATAATAAGTTTAAAATAAAACATATTGCTTGAAAATATCTCAGCTTCGACAAAAATATTCATATTATTGAATTATATATCTATCTGTATATAGTATTTCTCACTAAAAGCACTCGTTTATCAAGATTTTCACGGCAATTTAATATCAATTTATAGTTCCCCCATCCGTTTTCAGCTCATCACAAAACAGCTTGCGCTCGCAATTTATTTCGTTTTGTTTCATATTTATGATTGTTGAGGCGTTCTCACCATATTCTTCCTCATGCAAATTTTTTCAACATAAAATATATGTCTGTGTATATATATACAAAAAATATATATGTGTATATGTGTTGAAAATTCTCGCAAACTTTGTCAATAATCCTTTGGGAGCTATCTGCACAAATGCGAAAAGTTATAACTGTTAGATGTTGGAAAAAACAACAACAACAGATTTTCACAAAGGGGCACAGGATGTTGCCATTCGTGTTGGGTTTGTGGTAATAAATTGATGGGGCAGAAGATAACTGTAAGTGGGCCAGCGATTAATTTGAATACATTTGTGAGTTTTTGCGGTTTAGATAAGGCTTAGGATGTGTTTCATTTTAATCATTTTAAATCGCTGCAATTTATCATAGGAGGGACATAAATTTAATTTTTCATAGCATAATTCATTAGCTCCATTTATTATATAGTATATAAACTACATTCGGCGACTTTTACGATAAGTGAAATTATACAACAAAGAAGTGCCACTCAATTTTGTGTTCAGAATGTTGGAAAAAGCCTTCGGTGATAATTGTTTGTCGCGAGTAAGTGTTTTTGGTTGGCACAAATTCTTCAAAGCGGGTCGAGAACACGAGTTAAGAAACGTATTCCTTATAATATAAACACAATGTATCAAACCAACATTAAAGAAAATACATCAAAACAACCTTATCTTGGAACAATAGAAATGCGCTATTATTGCAACAAACAATAACAACCCAAATAGTTATCTACTAGTAACCAGCATCTCAATAGCACTAAGATTTATATCTATCAACTATATATATTATAGTATAAATAGAAGTAAGAACCATATAATTTTAAGAATATCAATAAAGAGTACATATTTCGGTGCAGCTAGAAAATATCTCTTTTGATTCGTTTTTACTTTTTGTAAAAATTAAATCACGTCAATAAAATAAATTGGTGCTTGAGAATCGACGACTAAAAGTCAGAGATCTTACTGGCATCGTTGGAATATCGGAAGGATCAGTGAAAATCATTTGGATATTTTGGGTCTAAAAAAAGGAAAATTACGATTGGTTCCAAAATCACTCAATTTTTCAATCAGCGTTGTTTTAACGTCTGTGAAAAACTGCTTTCTGACTTTCAGCGATGAGTCCTGGATCGTATTTACGATCCGGAAGCAGACGATCAATCGGTCGAATATCGGTCGATTATCGTGTCAAAGATGGGCCTTGACGGTTTTCTTCGATTATCGAGGTGTGGTGCACTCCGAATTCCTTCTGAGCGGCAAAACTGCAAACTGCAGCCAAAGAACTCGCCGATCCAAAATAACTACTGGAAACTGGGGTAATAAGCAGATGTTGGATAAGTATTTTTTGCCTAAAATAAGCATAATTTTCGTTTTTACAGAGGCTTCTATTTCGGCCCTGATGTAATGGTAATCTAAAAAGTAATATGTTAATTTAGAAAAAAAATTTACGAAATTTGAAATTTTTAACATAGTTAAAAGGGACATGTAAAAAAAATTCGCAAATGGTGGCAACTAAACTCTTGGTGGTTGATTTAATATAAGAAAATTACTTATTCAGTAAAGATGCTGTTATCAATCAACCTACATTCAGGGAAACGAAAAAAATTTGATTATTGAAAAATGGCGACTATTGACATTTGCGATTTTTTTATTTTTTATTTAAATCTGAAGTTTTTTTTAAATATTAAAAACAAAAATTTTGACACGGTGCTGGTAGGAACGATAAAGGATTATATAAAGAAGGTTCACACAAAATTTCAAGTAAATCGGTTGTATAGAACTGGAGATAATGCCAGTACCGTGTGGAAAAAAGTAGTTTCGAGAAAAACGCGTTTAAAAAATTCGATACGGCCGAACCGGGCTAGGTACTGCGTTCTTAAAGTAACTGTAGCTCTTAAAATAATTATAATTTTTAAAAATCCTTTGAAGAATATGTTTTTAAGGGTCTAAACTTTAAATATATGAAAAAAAAATCGAATTTTTCAAAATTCTAGAGTAGTATACCCCTATAAGCGGATGTTGGATAAATATTTTTTGCCTAATATAAGCATAATTTTCGTTTTTACAGAGGCTTCTATTTCGGCCCTGATGTAATGGTAATCTAAAAAGTAATATGTTTATTGGGAAACATAGAATCATTGAGGAATATTTGAACATTTTTTAATAGTTCAAAATTTTTCTTCGCATAAAAAAAATTCCAAATAGGAACTAAATTGCGTTGAATTAATATTGTCGAAGTTATATACTTATTCAAATATTTTCCGCTCAATCAACACAACACATTAAAATCGTATAAAATTTGATTATTCAAAAATGCAGCGACTATTGACATTTCTACGATTTTATTTATTTTGTATTTATAATCAGTTATGTGTAATTATTATAGATTTATGTGTATTGTCGTTTATACACATTTCTAAACACAAACGAGGGAAATATGTGCATAAACAGAGAAGTCAGTTCGTGCAATTTAACCAAAAACTCTTGAAAAAGAAATATGTATACTTACATATATATATGTACATACATATGTATATCTATTATATTCTCTCTACGTGTTAATATGTGTGCAAGAAAACTTGTTTGTAAAAGAGTATCATGATAGAGCCGCTGCAGCTGAAAGAATACGCACATCAACGCTGCAACAAGTTGAAAGTTGATGCAAAAATTGTTGCGTGTTTACGAATGGCATGTGAATACATAACAAATAGAAAAATTGAAAGAACACCAAGAAGAAGCTGAAGAACAACCAAATGTTGTCTGCAGACTTTGACACAACACACGATATTATCTCTTTCTGCGTTTCATGTGCAGACGTTCTTACAAGATGCCTTCATACTTATGGATATATGTATGTATATGTATAGATAAATGTATAGAAGAACATATTTTGTACTTGTATTCGCTTAAGCCTGAATCAGTTAATTTTCATATCTTACATACATATAATCAGCAAACGTGATGACATAAAAATTCAATTATTGTCAGAAGCATCAAATCATTCTCATTTATTACATTCGTACATATATTATTATTGTGTACTTTTTCATAGCGACAGTATATATAAATATATGAATTTATGTGGCACGTTTGTTTTCTTGCCAGACATCGCTGATTTATTGAATTTACACATTTGAGTCAAATAGGCAATGAGAGAGGTGAATATCTATGTAATTGCCTCCAAAGGTTAATCAATAAAGCAATTAAATTGACTCATTGATAGCTACAGCGACAGACTGGCAATTAAATTGTTTGTTAACCAAGATTTTATATATTTTTATTATATAGATTTGATTAAAAGAAGCAAATTTATGTGTTTAAATGGATTATTAGAGTTAATAGTATTAAGCCATGACGAAAATTTAATTTCATTAAAAAGTATTTTGTAGAAGCTCTATTTAAATCACTTTAAGTCCTTGACATTGACTTATAAATTTACTTCTTTACAGTCCATAACATTTGCAATAACAATGCAAAATATAAGATTTTAGTAATTCTACATTGCAAGAATACAAGTTTATTTGAGCAGTTGATATTGCACTTTGAAGTTGTCTAATCGAGCAAATGTTAATTCAAACAACTGTATCTTAAGAACTTAATCTCTTTAGCACGACATTCTCGTACTTGGTCGGTGACTGTAATTCCATGTATAGTTATGTTGAAGGTAAAGCCACAGTGAGTCTGCAGATAGAGGATATTTGAAAGTAAGCAAATACTAATTGATAAAAGGAGCTTGAAGGGGAAAGTCTCAGTGCAATATAGTTTTTTTGAATGAGTGACGGCATACGTTCATGTTTTAAGTGTAGCATATTGTCAAACAATTTAAGCACATTTTGTTATACATTTGCATCAACTTGTGGTTCGAGAGGTCTTATACAAAATAAAAGTTGGAAAGTGAGTTTTGTTTATGTTTACGTATATGTAATGCTAAAAAATGCATGAATAAAGGCAAAGCAAATTACTGAGATAAAAACATAACTTTATCAACCTAAATCATCATAATTTCTGAGTGTTACTTTGGGTCACGATACTACGGATTCAGGGAATACTTAGTATCAACTTTTTGGATCAACCTAATATCCACTTGTACGTCAATACTTTGCTATTTGAAATGCTTCAATCCTATTTTATCAGCTATATGCTCATATTTTGTATTGTAAGCGCGTTCTTGTCTGTAATATAAATGCAAATCTGAATATTGCCATTTGCAAATTATAAAGGAATGCATAAGACTGGGCATGAATGCCAACGCTGCAAATGCAAACATGCTGAAAACAAAGCAGAAATCAGCAAAGGTGAAATATGCAAATACACATAATGAATATATGCAACTTACATATGTGCATACTTGTATATGAATCAAATGGAATTTATGCGCTTTGTATAGGAACAAGCAAATAAGCCAAGAGAACATCATAACCACATGGATAAAGTCGCGATACTGTTGTATGATCATGTGTGGAAGTGGCAAATCAAATTAGGTTCCGTAAATTGTGAACCGTCTGGCACCAATGCGCTTGTTCCTGTTGTTGATGTGGTGTTATTAATTCGCGCGGTTGCATCCTCGTGCGTTTGAATATTAATGCTGTCGCGATTTAACCGAGTGCCGTGTTAGCAAATTTAGAACCCAATGAGCAAAACTCCAGAAATAACTACAAATGCTTCCAGATAAGGCATTACCCGAAGGAGTACCTGGTTGTGCGGGTTCAGTAACCAATTTAAATGTAATTGAATTACGCTAAACTCATTATATCTGCTCGGTATTTGTAAATTTGTCGTAGCTTAAATTGGGTTTCGTGTAGTTGCGCAACGATTACCAACCACAATTCTATTTGCAACCTCCCTTTATAGGGCCAAATTGTATTTGAATATATTATTTACGCATGCGTGCCTTAGAGTGCCAGTTTACACACACACTGGCTGACATGTTCCTGTATGTTTGTGTGCAAGTGAGCGTCAAAATTTGTTTGCATGCCTCATTAAACATTATTATTTCCAAAATTGGTTCAATTAATGTTAGTTAAATATTACGTACACACGCATATAGTGTGAACGTGGAATCAAATGATGTACTCCAGGGCGTATACATAACCTGCACAATGAGGCTGATTTGCTGACAAATTCACTTAGCACGCTGAAACGTGGCTTTCGGCATGAAATTTTAATTAGGGAAGTAGAAAAATTTAAACACTTTGGCAGCTTCTTGAAACAACGAAATTTGTACTAATCGAAATTCGTCATTATTTTATTTTTCAGTTGATACAAAAGTAGAAATAATGTAAGCAAGGACACGGTCTTTTTTCCTTTTTACAATCGATAAATATATCGAACAAAGAATTTGTTTCAAATTTTGTATTTCTAACCAAATTTCGTGTGCAAAATCGTTAGGAATATTGGAAAAGGTTTTGTGGTGATTCCGTTTTATTAAAAACCCAAGCCAACATGTGGTACAAAGCTTTCAAAGATTGTCGAGAGATCGTTAAAATCATGCCTCGTTCTGGATGACCTTACAAACTCTTCAATTAATGATAATATTAAAAAGGTGAAGAATATGGTGTTTGAAAAACGTCAGTGTTAGAGAGATGACAAGAGAGATCGACAACTCACACGAGTCTGTTCGATTGATTTTGGTCGATATTTTTACGAATCGCCTAGTCTTTAACAATTGTATTTGCATAATATTCATTTCAAACGTCATGCGAACCTTAGTTAATAAAGTTAATTTTTCAGCCACACACTGGCATAAGCTGCCAAGAATACAACAAATTATAAATTTTTTGATGCAAAAATTGTTGTGTATTTATGTTTGAAATAGAAAAAATTGCAAGTGAGAATCAAATTTGTTTGGCAAATCACTGATTTTTTTTTATTCTGAATTTCCAAAAAACGAATATCATATTTAACATTATCTATAAAACCAAAATATCAACAAGACATTATAAAGCAATTAAATTATTGATAGCTACAGCGACAAACTGGCAATTAAATATTATTAACAAGAATTATTATAAATTAAAGGAATGTGTTTAAAATTATTATTTTCAAAAAGTATTAATGAACATATTCTGAATCAAATGACATTGTTCATTTAGGGCGTAGGATGATCAAAATCTAAGATTTTAGCTTCAAATTACAAAACTGATTTGCTTGAAAATTCACTTAGCATCGCTGAAACGTGGCGACATTGTGATTCACATAGTTATTTTGGCATGAAATTTTAATTAGGGAAGCAACAAGAAAAACAATTGTTTTATGGCAACTGTGAAACAACGAAATTTGTTTTGCAAGCGTTTGCTCTTTTCGTAGCATAACAAAATTTTATAATTTTATCAGAATACAAAAAGTAGAAATAATATAAGTTTATCAGAATTAGCAGAATAAGTTAACGGTCTTTTTTTATGCGGGTTTCAATGGATAAAAATATGACGGTATTACCAATGAAAGAATCGAAACATTGATTACAGAAACGAATTTTTTCTATTTCAACCAAATTTACGTGTAACAAAATCGTTGGGAATATTTACACAAAAGGTTCATGGTGATTCCGTTTTTGAAATCCAGCCGACATACTAAAAATTTCAAAGATTGTCATTAAAAGATAGTTAAAATCATGCCTCGTAATGTGGAATCAGGAAATTGGAATCAAATTATACACAAAGATGATTAATGAAAAGAAAAGGTATTTGAATAAAAGAAATCTGCATAGAGAGATATGGTTTCCAAAATATACATCTAAAAATATTGAGAGATGACAAAAGATCGAAATGGATACAAATATAAACAGAAGTCTGTTCGATTGTTGTTGGTAAAAAATTTTGAATATATGTAAAGGTTTTTTGATTTATTTAATTATTAAAAAAAAACGAATGCGTGCGCTTAAAATTGTTTATGATATTTAAAATCATAAACTTAGAATTTTTCTTACAACCTCTTCAATTAACATAACAGGTGAAGAACTATCCCTCCACCAACGATGACAAGTATAGAGAGATGACGAAGATCGACAACTCTCACGATATGTCAGTCTTAAGATTCATTCAAATAAATGTTGTATATACATTAACAAATTCGCGCTTACTCGATTTGTTCCGATAAAGTAGAATTTTTTCAAAAAGAGTACCACAAATTCGCTGAAGGAGCTTAGGAGAATGTGTCGAGGATTGGAAAAATCGTATCAGTGAGTATATGTATTATATCTGGTGGCGATTACTTTTTACTTACAATTTCTGGGTACTTTTACTTCACAACATGGACAGCTAGATGCAGGGGCCGGTTCATCAATTTACTTATTTATTATATCGACTTATTCCTCTCTCCTGTCTGTTTTGTAGAATTTCATTAGGTGGTACAGGTGTTCGCTTTTCTGCGCAGGAAAAGTATAGAAAGATCATATAAAAATGACACTAAAAGCATGTGGTACAGGAATTAGTAATAATAAAAATTAAGTGAAGACACTTCACTTTGAAAGAAATTATAATTGATAAAATACTGTAACAGTTGTTCATAAATATGTGTAGAAATAAATTTTTATATTTCATCTTTAATGTATGCCGTGAAAGCTTATGAAAAATTAGCCAAACACAATAAAAGTTTCACTAATTAGTAACTTCTGTTAATAATGCTACCAAGAAGGAGAGAAAAACATAGTGTTGCAAAAATTAGAAATCTGCCAAGTCCTGCCATGTAATAATGTTAAGACAATTGGCTCGAAATTTCAAGTTAGGGACACTCCTGACTAACTCATTAATCTTAAGGCCATGACCACAATTTGCACTCTCTGTGATTTCCCCGCCTTAACTCAAAGGTTTACTTTTATTAATCAGCTTTAAACGCTTTTAGAGTTTTGAGCGCCTCACATAAACGTTGCTCATTTCGGGTGCTGTGCCAGCAAAATGCTAAAATACCGCATTGATGAAAATTCCAAGCAATAAAACGAAATAATCTAGCGCGAAAAGAATTTTCACCGAAAAGCATACTCTGGAAAACAATTGCGATTAGTCTTAACCGCAGAGCCCTGCAGTATTAAGCAACAAAATGAGACAAGCGCGTTAGATAGAAGGCAGACAGACGCACGTGAGGTAAATGGCAGTCGTACTCGCTCAAAACAAGTCAAGCAAAAGCGTTCAAACTCCTACGCGTGTAATTAAAATCACACTTTCATAGAGGGACAGAGGTAAAATCTATAATTATGAGAGAAAAGAAGGTGTCAGAAGAGCATTCAAGCACAAACTATCAACATTTTAAATTTTTACCTCCACCGCTGCATTACCCATCTCGCCATTCTATGCGCTCAGCCTAAAATTAGTATAATTTGTTTATCATCCCCCATAGCGTCTACGTCTTTTAATAGAAACGATCAAAGTAGTAAATATATCTGGGATTCACTTAGTAGCACTTAAAAATATTAAATATCCCATAGACATTTCAAATATTTACAAAATACTTTTTTCTTATGATTTTGCTAAGCGCCTTTTGCACCACCAAACAACATGAAAGCCAAGTAAACAAATAAAAACATTGCCAAAAAATCAGATAAACAGAGCGAAATGCCTTCAGCTATCCAACGGTTTGCTAACCCTTCTAGCCCAGGCAATTGTCAACTCTCCACTCGGTTCCGGTTTAATATTTCTAAACAAATATTTACATAATTTTCTGTTGGTGTCAAAAACAACACGTCCTACTAAGTCAATTAATGTCATATAAAGCAGCAGCAACCGCTTGCCACAGCACCCTGTGTAGGAACTATGCAGTCATGTGAGGAGCGTGTTGGCCCCTTTATGCACGCGAAGCCAAATTCAACAAGTGGGCGTATAACCTGTTTGAGCAGTCTACAATCAAAAGACACATGTGCCATCAACAAATAAAATGTCTACTTTAGCAGATAGACAGACAAGACTGGGGCGGGACGCGATTGGTTATTTTTGTTTGCGTTTTCAAATCACGCAATGATTTGCTGATATAATCGAGATTTTTATGAAGTCATTGGAACTTATTCATATTTTTCGGACTGTGAAAATGTGTTCGATGTATGTAGTCATGTTTTTTCAAATTCTGTATTTTATTTTTTTTACTTTGTTGCAGATGCTTCTTTTACATCGACTACTTCGCTACGAAGGAAAAAGACTTTTAATCATATATACTTACTTTGATCATTTTTCGTAGGTTTCCTGTTTTTTTTTGTCCATACTGCGTTTCCTTTCTATTATTTCTTCCTTTTAACGCAATCCGCAACATTTATAAATATTTTCATCATTTCCGCATACTACAGTTCAACGCCGTGGATTTCTTCTTCTGCTGTGCGCCATTCCACGTTCAACGCTTGCTGACTGTGTATACAGCAATATTTGAATCGCAATTGTTCAAAAATGTGTTCCAGATTTCATATCCGATGTGCTGTATTACTTATCTACCTGCATCAATCCGTTGTTGTACAACATTGTGAGAGAAAATTTTGTGATGTTTTCATGACAAGCGAGCAAAAATATTAAATATACAAATTATATGCTAGCTCTATTATCTCTCACAAGTAACTCTAGCTCGTCGATTTGGATTCCCAGCCGGTCTCTGGGGCAAAATACCCTGCAGCGGCAGAGCGTGTCTATACAATGGTATCCCAATATTGACAAATAATTAATAATAATATTCATCTCCAAAGAGAAGATAATCCACATGTTGAATATCAAAATAGTCGATCCTGAAAAAACTGGTTCTGCAAGTTTGAGAAATCAAAGAGTGTTTTAAAACAAATGTTGGTAATAATATATATCGTATATTTCTTTTTTGTTGTTATAACACAGATTTTATGAAGTAAATAGCCCATGATAATTTTTCCACAAGATTTTCTACCTATGCTATCTTTCTCTATCACATAATATTCGTGACCTAGTAAATAATCGAAAGGGATTCCTCAATTAAGTCAATACACTAAGTATCAACCCTTAAATTTTCGCTCAAAATTGTTTTTTTTTATTTAAATCAAATTAAATTTTAATTTCATATAGATATGCATATAAATTAAAAGCTGTCTGGAGAGTTCGTTGGAATGACGCCTGTCTGGTGGCCAACTGGTCAGTTGTTCGAATGAAAGTGTAGGTAGTTAAGAGTTCCTAAAGTTATATCCAATTAGCTACAGATTGGAACATGAATAATATACAGTACGAATTGGAACCCCTCTTTTTATTGCAGCCTCATAAAGATTAGTAAAGGGAATCCCAACAAATTTCAGTATATTAAATACTCTGCTCCGACAGGTAATGTGCCCAGATGTTAATACAGTGAAGTAAAGATTTAAAAGTTTGTTTAAACTAGATTGTTCAGAGACTTGATGAAGAATATTGCTTTCAGTTGCTCTGTATGAAAAGCAATTTTTTTGCTTTCCAATTTATAATCACTATAAATAAAGAACATCTTACTTCGAATAATAAAATTTTCAAGATTATTTAAAACTTTCGGTTCATTAGGTTATAAGCGCTTTGTATCCTATAAACTTGTATCGTTAAAAAAAAAATTGTTGGTATATATTAAAATATGTGAGCAGACGTCTGTGCGTGGCTCGCTTAATTATGTATGAGAAATTGCTGCCACGTGGAAGCACAGACACTGGTTACGACACAATAGACGACCTGTTGACTTTATAGTATAACCAGCTTGGCGATAACTGTGATTGATAACGAAGTGATTGGAAAAGTTTGGTTGTAGTTAGAGATTGCTAACGTTTTGCTGTGATTTGTTGATAAGTATACACTTATGTATATCTGGAATTAACAAAGAGCTATTATTGTACCTAATCAAAGTACAAAGCTTTTGACTATGAGCAACTTTCAGGTCAAAGTTTAATACCGAGATCTGAATTCTTCTGAATCAGAATTGAAAATTCTTTCCATAATCTTAGCACTAAATATTTAGCAAGCCGCTTTAATATATATAAGAAGAAGGAAGGATTGAAATTTTTTAAAAAATGTTCAAGCTGTTTTCGAAATACGTTCCAAATTGTTTTGTGCTCGAACAATTATGTAAATATACTCTACCAATATGGTAAGAATTCAAATTAACATACTTAACTGCCTCAGATAAGTAAGAGGAGTCATTTCTTGGATTTGCGAACTACGAAAATACTTTTCCACACAATTTTGAAACTCAGTATTAATTGAAAGAAATGAAAAAGTGTAAAAGTATGGATGAATATTCATAATATACCTAATATCAAGATAAGCACAGTGTGTTCACATGTACAGCGGTTAGTAATAAACAATCGATGAATTTTCGATTCGGGATAATCGGAGATAATCGTAAGTTAATAAGTTTAAGCGAGGTTGATTGTTTTATGTGGTTTCGTGAATCGGCGCATGCCCTTGTGGTCATAAAATATAGCAAATAAGTACGAGCCACAACTTGACTTCTTTACAACCAACTACGACTGAACAAATTGAGAGAGGAGATAGAAAGCTTAACAAAGAGTAATAAGAAATGTTCAACAATAAAGCCAAGGCAGGAAAAATGCTACATCCCAAAATGAAAACTCTGCCCAGTTTGTTTCTTTACTAGCTTATCTATCTGGAATCTATTTACTATATATGCACAAGTATGTTTACCTTTCAATAAACGGTTGGCAGGCGGCCGTATTTGATAACTGCGTTGGCATGTCCCATGCAATAAAGACAGGACAGGTCCATAAATAGATATAAGACTTTTTTAGTAGCTCTAAGTTCCTTATCATTTGTCATGTTTATGGGTGTTCATATCAATGCGCCGGTTTTTTTTCCGTGACGCTTTTTGAACCGGTGCCAAACTACAAACATCCGGTGTATGGCCATATAATATCGTTGTTTGTATAGTTTTCTTGCTGCCGTGCTTGGTAAAAATAGGTGCGGCGAATTCGCAGAAAAGCAACAGTTAGGTAAAGAGAGCGAGTTTAGAGTCATTTTGCGGCAAGGTAGAAAGATTAGTGTGCTTTAGGAAGTTTAGTTGTATTAATGGAAATTCAGAGTAAACTTTAAAAACTATTGTTTTTTAACACATAAAATTTTACTTCAAATGAGTTTAATAAAAATAAAGTAGTAATATTGTCATGTTTTTATTTTCTGGGTGGTTGCAATAGCGGTAGTAGTAGTGACAACAATCATTTTTGCAAAATACTCTTCTCTGTGTGGGTTTTGACAGTTGAAGCGTGATGTTGTTGAAGCTATTGATATCGATATGCACATGCCAGGCGCTATTGATTTTCAAAATATGCATGTATAAAGATAGTTGTAAAGTATATGAGATACCGAGCAAGCAATTTGTTTCAATCAGAATTTCATCATATTTACTTATATTGCAAAGGTTAATAAGTGGAAAATACCAAATACGCTATCAGTGATATTCAGCTACGCCAATTAAAGTAAAATAACAAAATTTTATGAATATTTCGATGTTCGTTTAAAAATTGTACAAAATCTTCTTATCGTGTTGTTCAAATAGTTGTAAGTAAATAAAAAAAGCCATAAAAATCTTAAGTTCATTGGAAAAAGACACTGAAATTCTGCGTCCTAATTGGTATTACAGCGGCAACACTTGAATCAATTAAATCAATCAACCATGTCTTCGGCTTATAAACATTTCTCACAGTCATTTTGCATTTCTTAGTTACTATATCTCTCTTTGCTAAGTAAGCATAGACTAGTGTGACTATATCAACAGGTTTCAAAATTTTTAAGCTCAGAATTTTGTGCATTTTTCTAAAAACCACAACACTTGTTTGGCAGCAACATATGAACACTTTGACACTCCTTGCTTGGTCTTAATTGAAATTCTCAACACCTGTAAAATTTATGGAATTTATTGCTTGAACGGTTTCTCAAATTGGCAACCTCACCTGCACCTGTGGATTGCACCGCAGGAAAAGAGCACTAGAGCATGAAAGAGGGGCATATACACACAAATACATATGCACACAAATAGTAAGTCTACAAATGCGGTGGGTTTAACTGCCAAAATATATGTAACTATACCTTTACTTCTATAAATCATTAGTGTGTGTAGCAGATACATTCTGATCAGAAAGCAAACACTTGTAGTTGCAGATGCTTTTGGAAAGTTCATGTTTTTGTTATTGGCATTGCCTAGCAGCTGTTAGGTCTTGCAACTCACACAAGTTAAGTTTACAATTCAAAGGTGGAAAACGTACGAAAAACAACACATACTTTTACACACTTTCACATACATACGTGAACACACACATGTTTAAATGCGTTACTACGAGCGAGCAGAATATATGCCGTTGAGTGGACTTCAAGTGAAACGTTTGCTTGTATTACCTTCGAACAAAAATCAAAAACAGAAATAAATAAATTTTTACCAGCGTACAATTGCGTATTCATGAGTGCCATATACAGTATACAAAATAAAGCACCATATTAAATTGTCAGTGTTTGTGTTGTGAGAAGTGCTTACAATCTTTATACACTGAAGTCTAAAAAGATTATAAGAAAGATTGAGCTTTTACTCAGTAATGTGTGGATGTAAACTTTATGGAATATATTCCTTGCAAGCCACCATAATCTCACCTATGCGAACGAAGGACTCGTAAGTTATTATCAATATATGCAAAAGTTCTTGGAGTTTTGAGGCAAAAAAAGATCGTATAAAAGTTTATTGACTTTCTTTTACAATTTCTTTAAAGAAAAATTAGTTGTTTCAAAGTCAATAAGAAAATTTTTAAAGATGCATGTGTAGATAGATATATATTTTACAAATTTGTATTACTACAACTAGATGTTGGAATAAAGTTTGTAAGTGAATTTTCAAAACACAAAGGTTTGTCTGTTTGAAATTGAATACAGTCGCCTGTAAGATATGTTCAGGTTAATTAAGCAGTACCAAATATAAATGTGTATACCATATATATATTAGTAGTTAGTAAAAATATTACAAACTGTTTTTTTTAGAAAGAAATGTTGATAAGCCTAAGATATAAGATAGGAGGTTATAAAGCTTTCGTGAAGCAGCAAAGCAGTTTGGGCAGGCAAAATTGCCACGGATTACTTAGAAATCACCAAAACAGTAATTTTCTGATAATAATATAATATGTAAATTCCGATCGTTAGTATCGGAAATTATGGGAATGTAAAAATTAAAAAAATTTTCTACTGTGGGCAAAATATAGTAAGACTCTTTAATGTATCGAATTATTTATTTTCTTGGTTAGTATGACGGCCAGTGACATCTGTGACAAATGTCACATCAAAGTAATCATTAGAGTTTAGTATACGAACATAAAGTGCCTTTGGTGATTTTACAATAAGTGAAATTATTGGTACAAATTATTCAAAGTGGGTCGAGAACGCGTTGACGACAAACCACGTTCAGGACGGTCATAAGCATCAACTGATGATCAGCACATCACTAAAAGAAAGGATATCTTACTGTCATCTTTGGAATATCGGAAGGATTAGTGAAAATCATTTTGAAAGATAATTGAGCCTTAGAAAAGGAAATCGCGATTGATTCTTAAACCACACAAGTTTTTTAAAAAACAGCGCCTCGTTAAATTCTGTGAAACAAAGCTTTCCGACTACCAGGATGTATTGCAACGTATTATTACTGGTGATGAGTCTTGGATCTATGCTTACGACCCAGAAACAGACGTTCAATCTGCCGAATAAACCACGTCAAAGCAAGTCAAAGATCTTGGTAATGTTTGTAGCTTTCTTCGAGGTGTGATGCACTCCGAATTCCTTCCAACTGGCCAAACGTAGCGTAGGAGGCCGGCACTATGGGCCGACAATTTTTGGTTTTTCGCCAAATTTTCAACCAATATCGTGCAGCAAGCACAGTATTCGACTGATTTAGTCCGTGTGATTTCTGGCTTTTCAGAAAAATAAAACGACCGCTCCGTGAATATTGAATCGCTACGCGCATTGAAAGCTATTCCGGAAATTGGCCTTAACAACTGTTCCGTGGATTGAAAATAAAACTTTGGCACAAGTGTCTTGGGCCCACGGGAGATTACTTGAAGGGGACGACATAAATTTTGAAAAATAAATTGAGAGTTTTAAAATTGTGAACAAGGTCTAAGTATTTTTTGCTCACAGTAGTACATATGTAAGCACCACACTTTGATATAAAAAGTGGAATATATTTTTTGTCTAATAATTCTGACCGCAGTAACCTCGTTAGATGCCAACACATTTCTTCTCAAATTGTCATGACAAATGTTGCATGGCTGCTTTGTCAGAACAGGCAACGGTGTCTTGTGCAATGCCCTGAATTAATGCACCGCTATTACTTTTCTTGCCAACGACACTCGGGAATGACAGTGTAAGAGCAAACAATAAATTGTATATATTTTTTTATTTATGTTACAAAATATGTATGAGTATGCTATATCTCATTAAGAGGCTAGCAAAATTCAATGGAACTTTAGTATTTCATAAACAGTTATTTGTAAAGCCTTCTAATAAATATATGCTGTGCATATTATATACTCATAAATTTCATTTATTGGATTTAATATAAAAGTTTGACGGCGGTAACACAAATATAGTGAGTGTATTTGTTTATGACGCATCGTTAATGAAAAATGTTGCGTATAACTATAAAATAAATATATTTGTAAAGACAAAAGAGTAACAGCATGTAGCAAATTAATGAAGGTCAACGACCATCACATATTAGAGTTCGATTTCCCCCTCACAATTCACTTACTCACATCAAGTGCAAACATAAAAGTTCTTATAAAGTTGATGCTGCACCAATGACAAGTCATCGGATCTTTGCCGAAAAGCAGGTTAATTCCTACGAGTTGGTCTATTGTACCAATATTGAAGGTTTGATGGCTAAATTTGAGATCTCATACAACTCGGCAGAGTGGCGGATTTTCATGTATTCCTCAAAGAGAAACCTTAAAGTATTTCTGCTTCACAATTTCAGTTTCGATGCATCCAAACGTATCGTCCTTTTATAGGCTCAAGGAAGCTTACAAAAACTTGGAGTTGGTTATTTACAAATTAAAATATTAGAATCATGGCTGACAAAGTGTGAGGTGAATTCAATCTTGAATATGTTGCTCTGACAATAATTTGGGCTTACAAAAAAACCTCACATTTTTTATCTATGGGATAGTAGTGATCGAGTAAATCACTGGAACAAATGGTGTTGGCCTTGACCAGCATGAAACTTCGTACTCCGCGTATAGTTCTTCTACCAGAACTTCACAAAAATAATCGTAGTTGATAAAGCAATTTGTGAAGTCACTTCCAAGACGTGGAAATTTCTTTCAATAGTTCGTATATATGTATATGACATTCAAGCGTATCGTCTGCTAATTAAGCACAACTCTCTGGAGTAAGCGAAAGGAGCAAAGCAGGGTAACCGGAGCCAGACTTCAAATACATCGCAAATTCTTCGGAAACACTGCAGAACAATGCCAAATATATAGCTTGCAGTTGGTTTGATCAAATTGAAACGAACACAACACGAAGCGAAGCGGTTCGATGTGATGTGGGGTAATGAAAGCATGGCGGCGTCAACGGCATTGTCGCTACAAAAGACACACACATACTACTTTATAACTTCATTCCGCATAATACAGAAGCGAAAATCAAAAATGCACTTAACGGCTGGGAAAATATTGCAGGAGTAACCATCGTGAAATATGGAAAGTCATTAAATTTAGCGAAAAAAAAGAAAACGATAAAAATATAAATTGGAAAGTGACTTTTATTTACATAAATTAATATTAAAATCCACAAAATTGGAGAGTAAAATTTCTCCACAATTCAAATTTACAAGCTCAATAATACTGGTTACATGTATAGTGATTTGCATAAAGTAGTTTCAGATTTCCAAGACACTAGTTAGTGGGGGCGTATGAGTAACCTATTCAAATATACTGAATTTTCTGCTTTTGTGCTAAACTTTAAATTCATCTTTGCCCATAAATACTCAAATAATATCAAGGTTGATCTTGAGATTCTTAATACTTAATACTCGGCACAATCGAAGACACTGTGTTTAGTCCTTTCATTAAATAATATAACTGCTTATATGAACACAGTAACACAGTTTTTCGTCACTAGACGTGAGCAACTAGTTTTTTCTGCTCTTGCTGTTTATTGAAGCTTACAAAGTGTTTTAGAAGTATGTATATTGTGGTTTGTCTAAAAGTTCATAAACTGTGTATATAAAACGAAAAAGAAAACGCCGAAACAAAGGAAAGAAAAGAAATATATAATTGCGAAGTTCTAATTATTTAAATCTACATAGCTGTCATAAATTTTGCTCTAGTGACCAGTTAACTTAAGAGTATTTAGAGCTAATAACTCGGTGGCAATAAAGATCTAACCGTAATAGAGTTTAACAATATAACTTCACTGCTTATACACAAATACTGTTTACACTTAAGCCAAGAATGTATATACGTATATAAAACCAGTTTCATGGAAATCAACGTTGACTTGTTGCTGAACTTGACTTCCCTGCAATAACAAGTGAATTTATGCAATGTAGTTTTCTAGTGATAGCATGTGTGGCTGCACAGCTTGGCTAATTGCATGAGTATTACTACGATAATTGCAATTGTGTTGAAAGTATGCCAAGACTATCGGCTGCTGCTGACAGGCCCATTACTGACACATCATTTGTGTGTATGTGGGTATTTATATATGCTAGCAATTTGTCCTTGGGAAGTATTTCTGAACACAAATGTGTAGTTGTATGCTTACTTGTGTTAAATACAGATTCCCATATGCATACGCTTACAACCCTAAACGTAAAGAAAAGAACGTTCACATATACTTGTATATTGCGAGAATGGCTGTTTGCAGTTGTAAGACAACAAAAGTTTCTGGATTGAAAACATGTATTTTTGTGCAAGAAGGTCGCCAAGTGTAAGGTCATGGCGTTTAGCAGCTTTATAAATAAATATTTTACTATTACACAGCTATTTGGTTCTAAGCGATAAAAAATTGGGCTTGCGGTAAGAAAGTTCATACAAAACATTAGGCTGTATGCAAAATCAGAAAGTGTGCTTCATGCCACTAGATTAATTGAATCTATAAAATTCTCTCTCTTTCTAAACAGAAGGTATCAGACATCCTGCGACAGACAAACATGAGCACCATGTAGCCATGTAAAGAATTGTTTCACCACGATGACCGCGTCTCCACATACAGGATGACGTACTTTGTATTCTTTAACACATCTTTCGAAAGTTTTGGCACCAATAGTTGATCGCTAATATGGCAACAACATTGACCACAACAACTCAAGCAAAAAGCGATCTCATTAAGCCATACAGCGTTCAACTGGTGTTGAAAATGAAAAAAAAGCGGGTAATCATAATCGCCTCAGCTTCTCTGTAGCCAACTTGGCATGACAGTGACATATTACACTGAAGGACTAGTGGGTGAAAAACATAATTTATGAACGCTTCTTCAGTGCACTGGTGAAAGGCAAACCAGTTGAGTAGCAGATGTGACTTTTCTTTTGAGGTATTTCTGCTGAGTGATCTTCCTTAATAGTGTGTATTTGTATTTATAACTTGTTGTTGTTGTTTATTAAGATCGAGAAAGCCGCATTTAAATTCATCGATGCGTTATTGAGATTAAGACGCCATTTCCAGTGACAAATACTCCCTGGTTAATGTGGGAATTAAGAAAGCGTGCCGCGACTGAACGCAAGAGTTGCGAAGAGTAAAACCTAACGTCTTAAGATTGTGCATATTCATCAATTAAGTTAAAAAAAAAATTTAACTCGATGATGGGCACACATCTTGGTAGAATTTTAATAAATATACACAATAAGCTCTAGTGGATTCAACGTTGTTCAGTTACCAAAAGTATTTATGTCGCAGTATAATTAAATGCATATACATTATCAAAGTTATCTAACCTAGAAGTGAATGCTCACTCTAAAAAGTTGTTGTCGTGCTGTCATTATGTGATACAAAAGTGAAAGTAATTTTGTGATTAATGTGAGACACTTGAGCACCACATGACGTTAAGAGGCGGAGCAACAAGTGACTGCGCTCTCGTCAGACACTTGAAACAAACACGTTTCAGTAAATGAGTACTTGCACCAGCACAAGATGGCTCGAATAATAAAGATGAAGATGAGTTTGTGCAAAATTCAAGGAACTTTCCAACTGATTGCCACCCACTACATATGTATACTATATGTATAAAAACATACATAGCTACACAATAAGTGCGATCAGCATTTATTACCCTGTGAAACCTTTCATGAGCAAGTCGACCATTTCACTCGAGTTTCATTGCTACTGTGCTTCTTTGATACTTCGACTTGTGCACTTGATTTATTAGTTGGACTTATCCATACTTATAAGCACATACATATATGTACATATGTGCAAACACATACACTGCTACTTCTTGGTATTAAAGCCCTCTGATATGTATTTGTTAAGCTCGGCTCAAACGATTCCAAGTGGTCACCACTTGTTGAGCTTGCGTTGCTGTCGCCTGGAATAAGGAAGTACTACTAAACGAATCATGATGAACAGTATTTCCGGATGAAAATATGATATATTTGTAAACACTGTGCATATAAATAACTACAAATTATAACAATAAGGTAGTTTATATGAAAGAGTTGACATCGTTTTGTTGCCTACACAAAATTAAGGTTATGTATAATATTTGTATGTCATATGTATTGCATATACTTGTATATAAATGTATATCTGTATGTAAATTCCAATGGTTCTATTTCCAGTACCCTCTAAGCGCACTGTTACTGACATATACAAATATACAACGCCACTTTGTATTAACTATTGTGGCTAATTGTTTGAACTCCTGTATATAATTCCTATAAACAGAAGCCACTTGAGTTATCTAGTGGTAGTTGAATGTGCCATCGGTTAATTAGCTATTAAAGCAGTTAGCTATTTTACGATTTGTTTCTGCTTTCTATTTTGTGTATATTGTTTACTATGTTGTGGTAGCAACTAATTTATAAAATTTTATGACTGCGACTTTTGCTTTATTAACGAAAATTGATAAGGAGTTGGTTGAAAATAAGGTTTATTTGTTGTATCAAACTTAAGGCGAGTTATTTATGTGCAGCCGGATTAATTATTGCTGTATCATAAATCTATACAGACCGAGGTTTTATCTTTACTTTTTTAAAGGTCCATATGTGACAAACTCATATTGTTTTGCATCCTTTTAAAGCTTTATGGGCTTAAGAATTCGTTTTCATTCCATTAATTTATTGTTTGGAATAGTACATATCCTGTATGGAACACTATATGCAGCAAGTATTATTAAATTAAAAAATGGGCCTTTTCATTTTTGATTTATGTACTGGAAAGTAAAACAATCAAATGGTATTTAACACTGTCTTCTATGGGAATTAGGCATTGCTGTAGTCCGATTTCGCACTATAAAATAAAAATATCAGAGGAATGTGATACACTAAATATGGTTCAAATTGGTCGGGCGGGTCTCGGGATATGTGTTTTTACCTAAAAGTGGGCAGTGCCATGCGCATCGTGAGGAGGGTTATCACTCGATTTTATCCATTTTCTCACTCTCGGTAGGAGTTCTTATAATATTTGCGCTGGGCGAATTAAATTGTTGTAGATTAAAGTGTTTAAGAGATACTTTTCAAAATTTTTTTTCCCACAGATGCGCCCTGTACGAAATTAGTTTTACAAGGTGTGTTTCAAAGTAAACAGGACTTTGAATCTAGCGCCCATGGTGGCGCAATCTATATGTCGACTGGTGCGTTAGAATCTGCTATCTTTATCGATTGTTCAGTGAGAATTTCATGACATTTCATTGATTGGAAGTGAAGTTATTGCGTTTTAAGTGTCAGTATGTTTGTGTTATCGGTGCGAAAATGAGCTTCGAACAAAGAGCCAACATTAAATTGTATTTTAAAATTGGTAAAACTTTTACCGAAACGTTTCAATTGATGAAACAAGTTTATGGCGATGATTGCCTATCCCGTAGCAGAGTACACGAGTGGTTTCAACGTTTTCAAAGTGGTCGTGAGGACATAAATGACGATCAACATGTGGGCTAATCAAAATCCATGATCACCAGAAATTCCATCGAAACTGTGCGTGAATTCATCAAAAATCAGCCGAAATCATCATTGAAATTCATGGAAATGGAATTGAACATCTCCAAAACATCGATTTATCACATTTTGACCGAACATTTGGGCTTACGAAAGGTGTGTGTACTGTTTGGTCTGCACAAATTGATTGACGACCAAAAGCTCATTTTCGCACCGATAATATAGATGGCGCCACCAGGAGGCGCTAGCTTCAAAAAGTCCTGTTTACTTTGGAAACAGTAATTCATTTACATTTTATTTGTCGAAACTATTTGTAATTACGTAGGTTAGCTTTTATATTTCACATCTTTATTGTAAATATTGCCATTTCTGATGGTATGCATACGCAGAAGATTTTGCCATCCAATCGGTATTTGTGTTGTTTACGTAACCTAAAATATTCATGGAATTAAATTTTATTTTTTATTTTTTACAACTTTATCTGTTGGATTATCTCATGAACACCGCATCACTTCAATTAATTAAATTTATAGGAGGTCAACGTTTTTCGACACCTGAAGAGGCGGTTGAAGCGTTCAGAAATATCTCAATCAGAAAAGTGCTTCGACAATTGGTTCAAACGCATACAAAAGTGTATACTTAGTTCTTAATATAGAATAGTTTTGAAAACAATAATGCGGTTTTCGAAGATTATTATTGGTTTTCGTTCTCTAATCCAGGAATAAAGAAGGCAACCCTCGTGGGAAAGATAAGTACCCAAGTACCCCGTAGAATTGACACTTAGCCACACTATATAGATTAACATATTAAATACTCTATAATCATATTGCCTAACTAACAGTATTAAAATAAAATTTAAAATTAATTAAACTAGATTTGAGCTTGTTGCTTTGTTTTAAGCAATCAATGAAAGACTATTTTGCTACCAATATCATTTAATTCCATATTCATTAAAAATAAATCAATTTAAATTCGCAAAAAGCAATCAGTGAAATTTTCAAAAATATTCTAAAGCGTCACTGCAATTTCTTCTTTACTGCATTTAGGAGAAAAGCATTTTAGCAATTTCCGTTAATTTTTTAACCACGCATTATCATGCTGTTTCTTGAAGAAATCGTCTTTCCTCGTTTTCCTAATACTTACCAAATACGCATCTGGTAGGCCAGGAAAGACGAAAAAAATGCGCAAAGAATATTTTATGAAGATTAAAAACCAATCTGAGGCAATGCACAAAAGTTTCTATAGAAAATATTATACTACAAAGCAAATACAAAAAGAACGTCACAAATTTGGATGCTTGATAAATTATGGCTCTTAAGTATAAGAAGTATTCTACTTATACTTTCCAAGAAATGCACGTCATTCCGTCAAGTGCGAAACTTTTAGTGTAAATTATATTTATGAGAGGGTAATGGACACGTGACGTGGACAAGGGCAACTTAAGAAAGCGTAACATTTCCAGTTTCATGAGTTGAGTCATGAAGGGTCGCATTGACTTCAAAGGTAGCGACTTGCAAAGGATATCCTTTTAGAGTTGAAACGCATTATTGACATACTTAGTTAATTGTAGAAAGCAACATCCTGGAACAACTGCAAAATTTTGGCTTTCCTATAACTGCTTGAAATATAATATGGCCAAGCAAATGGCAGTGTTCGTAACAAATAGAGTAGCTACTAGTAGAGTAATGATCGGAAATAGAAAGAAGAGCATCAGACATGAGATCCGGCAGCCATGGTAAGAAAAGAGCGAGATCCATTCAAAGCAAATGTTAAGTGAAGCCATAAAAGCAGTGGTTCGAGGTGTGGGGGAGAGAAATCGCACGTTTTTAAAGTGGCATATGTATATAACACAAGGTATAATCTAGAGGGATAACAAAGCAAGGAAGCTATTCAAACGTTGAGTAGTAAACTAACAAAACGTATTTCGCCAGCGTCTAATCTCAATTATTTATGTATGTCACCGCTGTATTCGCTTAGTTGAACTCAATTGGTGGCAGCACACGTACCAACAATTGCCATAACAACAAAAAAAAAGTTTCTATAAAAAAAATGGTTTGTGTTTTTGCTGCTCCTTGTTAATGGCTGCCGCATTGCGCTCTTCTCAGCCAAACTCAACTGAGCTTTCCTTCATCGTCGACGTCCATCTCGACACCGTGTTCATTTGTTGTTGTTGTTGTTGACAGATTTAATTGCACAGCATAATAATAGTGATATTACGACAACCTAGAAATATCGGATTCCTAGACTTAGGTGTGAACAATTGCGTGTGTTAGTGTATGTTCCAACCTTAATGTGTGCCGATGACTTTATAATCTCAACCCAATCAGAATCAATGAACTATAATTTCCGATGCAAATGCCAACTTGACTGAGAACAAATAAGGAAGTGCCAAATTCGACTGTAACAGAAAATTTTACACTTTCAAGGATCAAATACCTTCAGATTCAGTTGGTAAAGCTTTATTTTAAGGAGTGTAGAGAATGAATTTAATATACATTATTCAAAATCCTACGTCTATTTTTGATATCTTATTAAATCATGTTATTCGCCTAAGACTCACTTAACTTCAATATTATAGTTCGCTCCACATGCGTGATATTAGTACCAAAATCAGCCTTGTTAATTCAAAGTAGATACGTAGGTAAAATATGAAAGCAAATTAAACGGAATACAACGGGATGGCCTGCAGGTGCATGAGATACCATCTCAGCGGCTTTCGAAATAGCAAAGACTTCAGCTTGAAATATACTGCAGTGATCCGACATTTTAAAAGGCTGCCTTATGCTTAACTCGTCCATTTTAGAGCTTTTCATTATTGATTTTGCTGCGTAGTTTTCAGTAAATGGGTTTGGTACCAGTTCAAGATCTTAAAGATTCCGTTTCTTTGCATTCTTAAATATAGTTAATGTGCATTAGGCAGTTTAAAAGTGAACGAAAAAATGCTCTCATTATCTCATTTAGCTATTAATCTAAGGATTATCAACGTAATGAAGAAATAAGTCGAAAAAATTGTAATAAGCCAGCAACAAAACAAAAGTTTGGGCTATCCTTAACTCACACAATTACAAATAGTAAATAAATAATTCATCGTAGGCTAAATATTTACAGACAAATGTGTCACCGTTATGCGGCTCATTACGGTTTAATTAAAGCATCGTTTGCGCCGTCAGCGCCACCAAACGTTTACGTATGTGTACGCGTGAAAAGGAAAGTAAGTCCCTATCAAGCCGGTGCACAATTTTCGGTAGACGGTATTAGCTTTAGCATTAGCATTCGCTATCATCAAACAGATTGCAAACATTTTATTTTCATTGCCATACCCCAATTTAACTGTTATTATTCCAGACGTACTTATTGGCCGAGACCAGAGACAAGTTATGTAGGTATATATCCGAGTGTATATGTCTTATGCCACCTAAAAATGGCACGGCATTTGTTGATATTTTCAAAGTTTTGTTGTCAATTTAATTTCATTTAAATTTGCTATAATTTTAAACATTAATATGTTTGTTTGTAAGTATATTGAATAGGATATACTTGTTGACATTCAGTTTAAGTCCAAAGGGTATTTATTTATTATACTCATACCTCAGGCGATTATAATTATATTCCCTGCTACTAGCTATCAGCAACATCGCAGACATTCATTTAAATTGTTGTCGAAGCTTCGCAGCCACTTTGCAGCTACAGAAGGGAAACTGCGTATCTTTAGAGCTTGCCATTATGCTGAAAACATTTTAGAGGCAACTAACCTAATTTTGTTAGATATAAAGTCCTTCAGACGTAATCTCATTCAAAATACAATTTCATTTTTTGGCTTGATATGTCAAATACATTAAAAAAGCTGTAAGGTAATGGATTGGTAGTGTCCTTAACAACTAGAATTATTCAATCTGAAATATTTAGAAAATAAGAATCATGTTTGAAATCAAATTGGCACCACTAGCCTCAGCATATTCCAACTAGGCTTAACCCTGAGTGATGCTTTTGACTGAGAAGCTTAATGAACTTAATTGATTATGGTATAACTTCAGAATAACCAAATACGTACATACCATGCATCTTCATAACTAATTTTCCTACATAACTCTAAATAAAATCTTCTTAAATCACATTATATTTCTTTTGTAGGTTGATATGACTGTCAGTGACATCTGTAAAAAATTTCTCATCAAAATAATCATTAGTGTTTGATATATAGTACATATAAAAGTTCCATAAAATTTCTGGTACTGAAACATTCAGAATGTTGGAAAAGGCCTTTGGTGATAATTGTCGCGAAAAAGTTATTCAGCGACCGTCGAGTTGACAACGAACCGCGTCCAGGGCGGCAATTAACATCAACTGCTTGAAGTCGATGATTAACAGTCAGAGATTATCGTTGCAACATCGGAAGGGCCAGTGAAAACTATTTTGAAAGATAATTTTGCCCGGACGTTTCTTATCGGAATTTTTATTCCCTAAAACTTTTTTAGCTGTTTAATAAATTTTTATAAAAAATGTGGAAAAATCAAAGGGAAGCAAAAAAGTTAAAATTAAGGGCTAAAATTTTCAAAATATTTTTTCTACATAAAAAACTTAATTTTCATAAGTCCGCGAACGCTGATTTATTGCTTCTATACATTTAGGTGAATCTCTTACTAATTGCCTTAAAAAAGGCAATCAATACACCAACTAAATTAAGACTACAGATTGGTTGCTTCTCTTTGTATAGTTATTAGATGTTTTGCTAACAAGTGCTCTCATATACATACATAATTTCAATATATGGATTTGCTGCATGACTGGACAGATAGTTGAGTGAATAGTATCTGCTTTGGTGAGAATTAAATTTCACAAAGAAATCTTGAAAGAAGCTCTTTTTAAACCGCTTTGAGCCTCAACCCTTCACTTATAAACTTTCTTCTTTAAAGTCCTTTATGTTCTCAATAAGCAAACAAAAAGGAAAAATTAGTATTTCGGATCATAAGACATTGCTCTTTGAAGTTGTGTGTAATGTGCCAAATAATAATCCCAACAACTGTATATTAAGAACTTCATCTCCTCGGCTGGCCCTGGCCGTAGCTGTCTGCAAATATGTAGTTGAGGGAAATTTACAATGCCATGAATATGTGTTTATCAAGAAGACAAAGTTAAGCTTCAATGGGATTTGTAATGTTTTGCAAATGCAAAAAAATAAGAAAATGCTAAACGTGAAGGCATGGCATTGAGGCAGATTGAGTACAAAACATTGTTTTTGAATGTTTATTTGTCTTCATATGTGTTTACATAGTATTGCATTGAATTGTAGCTCGAGGCGTGTTACACAAAACGATATTTGTTAAAGGTATTTTTCATGTGACATTTACTTTTGTACATATATATATATGTATGATTATTCGAATTTTTATTATTGAGCTACATTTCATGTGCGTTGAATGCTTTCACTCATACGGTTGCTATGAATTTGCTATAGTGGTAATAGAAGAAAATATTGATGCTCTGGCTGATGTAAATGCAGAAAATGATGCTTGTAAACATATATGAGTATGCATAGATGACATGTTTGTGCGTAAGCTCATAGCAAAATTTTTTCTGCGTTTTTATTTAAAGATTGTAAAAAAGTTAAATAGTTAAAGTTTTGGTGGTGTTCGAAAAAATCTGACGTTATCTGAAATTCACACTTAAAATCACTGAAGAAAAAATGATTTAGTCGAATTTCAGCGTAACCATGGCTTTTATGTTATATTTTTAGAGATAATTTAAATGGGTCATTACACCTAATTATCAGTCACTCGATATGTTAATGGTCAGCCTAGTGCCTATATGTAAGTAAAGTTATTTTTCGCTATTTGACATCCACCGATTTGTATTGCAAGCGCGTTCTTATCTGTGATTTATATGCAAATTTGTTGAAGTATTGACATTTCTGACTTATAAAGGAATGCGTGCAATTTACAAACCTTCTGCAAGTACAAACCTACTGCCATGAGTGAAGAAAAAAGTATAAAACAACTTGCCACCAGCACCAATGGAATTTCTGCCTTTCAGACACATGTGCAGCATTATTCAGTAAATCCACATATAAACCTATAAATAAATATGAATGAAGCGTGGCACTGTTGCATGTGTGCCAAATCAGCGTTGTGTTCATTGCACTGTGTGCCAGATGTCATTTTGGCTCTTACTCCTGCAGTTGTTGTTTTTGTTGCTGGTGCTGCTGTTAGTTATTAATGACGGATGCGATTGAATACTAATGCTGCTGCGTGTGTGCTGACTTATAAACCCACTGCACATATCTACATACACGTGCCTGGATATTTGTGATGTCTTAGTTATAGCACTGTCTGACTTGATGCTGAACTTGTATACGATGTTGTGTGGGGTCCGGAATGATTACCAATTTAAATGCAATTGTACTCTGTTAAACTAATTATGTCTGTCATACACATATGCTACAAGATGGAATACAATGCCTCCCGCAGCCTAAGGAAGTACATATTATTGGATAACTTCAGCAAATTCAGAATATGAGTAGTGTGACTGTAAAAAAAATAAAACATTTGCTAAAGAGTTAAAAACTTCAACTCGCAGCCATGTGATGTAATGCTTAGACGCGGTCCCCCCGGTCCTTTCCATGTAGCTACAGATGACGGATTTACTAGTTTAGTACGTAGGCGTATTGTCTCACAAATCCAGTTTAGTAATATAATTAGGCGTGGTGCCGAACGGAGTGTATGTAGTGAGAAGTACTCAAGGTAATTACTGCATGCTGCTACGTATCAATATCTATGAAAGATACCCCGTTTGGTAACAAAAAAAAATAGCTATGAATGTTTGTGTGTGTGCATATTGGTATTTTTATCAAAAAATGGCATAATTATATTCGCTGAAATATTAAATGAGCTTTAATATATCAATTCAACTCCAGTGATACAAGGCGTATACGTAACTCAACACTACGAGATGAATATGTTTGTTATACAGAGCGCTGCCGAGTTGTTCTTTTTATGATATTTCAATTACGAATATAGCCACTTTTAAACAATTTTTTTTTTTAAATCTCCAAAAGTACAAAAAATATGCGCATCGACGTGTGTTCAAGAATTAACGTATTTTTTTTAATATTTATTACACATTATTGTTGTCATTTTCGAAATGAGTCCCATTCGATATTTGCACTTATGCCTGCGCTTCTTTCAATAGTCCAAACACTTTTTAAACCCTTAGCCTTTAGCTCTTTTGCCATCTATGCCTATAAAACAAAAATCGTTGTTCGCTGTTAGTTCACTTTCATATGGAGTCACATGTCTGGCGAATATGGAGGCTTTAGCATCGCTAGATTATTGTTTTTGGCCATGAATTCATGAAGCATCAACAGTAAGCAGGTGTATTATTTTGGTGCAAAAACCATGAACGCATTTCTCGAGCTTTTTACGGTTTTGGCGAGCCAGAATGATTCCGCTGTAACGATTGAGCCTTAAAAGTTCAATTTAAAAGTTCCCGGCTTGACATATGTATATTGACGGCGCTACTATATTTCAATACATATAATTAGTTAATTTGAACATCATATCCGTAAACCCATGTTTCGTCACCTGTTAAACAAGTTTACTGACTCCTCAGCAACTTCCATGGTTTTTTCTCAAAATTCAGCAATTAGGAAAAAGTGTTAGATTCACAATATTCAAACCCAAAAAAATTTCATGGCTTATGTCAGTTGATATCATCTTCTATTTCTGATTATTATTCAGCGATCATTCATAACCAGGGTTTTCACTGTTTTCAGGTTTTAAATTGTTGTCAATGAGCTGAGACGTCCGGAGCGCTCGTAATTTTTAACGTTTTCATGGCCATCTTGGAAACGCTTAGCAATTCATAAACTCTTGATTTATTAATAATAAACTCACCGTAGATCTTTGTTAACATTTCGCACACCTTGTTATAATTTATTAAACTTTCTACGCATAATTTGTTCGATGTTCGGCATTCGTCTAACACCGAGCTGGATTCATTTTTATAAGTATTCTCTAGTATATCCTCTGCGCACTCAACGTAGAAATTCTAAACTATTTCACTTTCCACCCCGAGCGCTTTAAACCTTCTTTTGCTTTTTAGGCTAAACCAACATGATTTTTGCAGAAATTCGAAGTCAAACAACCCACAAGCAACGAAAAGCGTGTCTGCTCTTGGTAAAATTAATTTGTTCGCTTATTATTTATTCAAGTGTGGGTAGCAGGATAGTATGTTATTGCAATTTATAATTAATCTTTTACATAAACACTTAACAGCAAGTCACGCCACGAGCCTAAAACTTAGCTACACACCATATAGCTTTACTACCAACCATTCCATAGGGAATGTGAGAAATTTCCATTACAATTTAAGCAGTTAAGCTCAGAAAAGCTAGGATAACAGTAAAGGCTAATTTAGTATGCAAGAATATCTTTTAGAGCACGGACACCGTTATTTCAGTAGTATTGAAGGTGTGTGTAGCACATATTCAGAAGACAACACCACTATGTATATTGCCAAAGTAAACGTTTAGTGCAAAAGTGGTGTGTGTATGTGGTTATTAAGCAGAGTATTTGGGGTCATTCACCTTGAGAGTCACGTGTTTAGTAAATAAGGCACATGTCTTAATATTATTGTTGTTGTGTGACTAAAACAAATTGTTGAGAAACTTCCAGAGGACATGACATGAACTCAACGAACTGAAAAATACCTTTTATAAAGTGGTCTATTCGTTCGTGATTAAACTTTTTATTTTTAAGATATTTTTTTAAGAAATATTGGTATAAAATCGGCATAAAAATATTGAAACCGGAACAGCTTGTTGTTTTATACCCTGAGCAGGATATACGATGCCACAATGTTTGTAGCATCCAGAAGGAAATGAGAGAGACTCTATAATATATGTATATATGTACGCTGGTTTTGGACCCGCCTCGTAAAAAACACCTCCAATGAAAAGAAGAAAACAACCTTTGCTGTTCTAAACTCGGCTATAACCGCGTGATCGGTGTCTACGCCAATAAAGAAGAAGAAGATATAAATGATAAGTGTGAGTACTGCAAAGTACTTTCGCACTCTTCGTTCATCTGTATAGACGTGAACTTGTCTCCCAATTTTTGAGATATCAGTCGGCAATTTTGCACAGGCTTTTCTTCACCAGGAAGCTGCTTATTTGTCGGAACCGCCGATTTGAGACAACGATAGCATTTAGCTGGCATACAAACTGAACGGGCGGCTTCTAATACTTGCAAGAAAACTGTTTAATTTTATGAGATGTACTCATGAAATTTGTCATAGGTTGTTGCCTAAGATTTAATCTTCGATGAAACTGTTCCGATTGGGTCACTATAGTATATGGCTGCCATACAAACTGAACGATCAAACGTAAGTCCTTATACGGAGAACTCGCTTATTAGTCAAATTGTTTTCATGAAATTATGAGATGAGATTATTACCCAGGAGGGCACTACCATCTCTTAACAATGTGTTCAGATCAGACTACATATTATAGCGTATAGCTGCCATATAAACTGACCGAACAAAATCGGAATATAGATATTTCTTTATCTATGAAGAGTGAATCTTCGCCGCAACCAAAGTTAACGTTTTTTTCTTGTTTTATTTGGCTTATGAATGCTTCCCACTTTTGTTTTCTTAATGCTCGAACTATACGAATATACGTAATATAGTATACAAAATCACCAAACCACTACCGAGTAAAGTGTGTTTTATACACTCGAAGCAAAATCCTCTGAATTTTCCTTATTAACTTATTAAGTTAAGACGTCATTTATGGCACATTACTTTTATTCTAATAAACTTTTATTATAGGGATTTCACGGAATTCACAAATTTTAACACTAATCCTTCGCCATGACAATTAAGTGTGAAACACAACTTTCAGCGGAAAAATTTTTTTACGCAAACTGTCATATAAATTTTTACCTTTGCGTCAAAATTTTTGAAACTCAAATTTATCAAACTCTGCAAAGTGCTTGCTAACTTGTCATTTGTGTTAATTTTAATTTGCTTATAATATAGAAGAGAGTAAAACAGGGGTGAAAAAAACGTCAAACCTGCCATGTCATGTTGATTAAATTAATAAAATTTGTTGAGTGTTCGCGTACAAATTCAACTGAGGACACGCAATGTGACAAACTAATTTATTTCAGCGATTAAACCGTAATCTGAACACATTTAGACATCATCGGCTCAACTGGAAACTCTGAAATAACATAGTGCTGTGCTGGAGGATTTTACCTTTATTAATTCGCTTAAAGCGCCATGAAATTATCAGGTGCCTCCTTGTACATTTCGTTTGCGTCTCTACAGCAAAATGCTAAAATACCGTAAGGCCTAAATACCAAGCAATAAAAGGAAATAGCCTAGTTCTGAAAGAATTTCCACCAAAAGGCAGCACATTGTGGCAAACAATTTCAATTAGCCTTAAGTGTTTGGCTTTGGAGATGACGAAAACCGAGCCCAGCTGGGAGGAAGGTGATAAAGCAAAGAGCACAGAGTACTAATTGGTGTACTCGTACGTAAGACATCCAAAACACGTGAGTGCATGATCACAGACATATTTGTAAAAGTACTTTCAATGCCGAGAATTTTTAACAGTTTTGTCATTTTGCTGACAACGAAAATCGTTCAGGATTCTACGCGCACAATTAAACTAATTCTCTAAGAAAGTCATTAATTGTGAAAGGCAAGAATGTGATAGGAAAGTTTGAAGTTATAATTGCAGCATGCTGTAGTATGTTCTTATATGTATGTATGTACAACATACTTACCGATGTATCAGACGCGACAAAGATGTGGAAAATCTGATTTCACTTCTAATGTTGAAATATCAATAATTTGTTGCGTATGCATAATGTACGTGTATTTTAAACTTTTGAACTCATTTATACTCTCAACGCCACAAAAATATTCGCAATATATTCTACATAAATTTGGAAGTGCGAAAGCTTCCACGAAGCATTGTTTTTAAAGTCCTCTTATTGATTGCTTCTAAGAATCATATGAACATACTGTCAAGAATTACAGACAGAGTCAGAGTTAGAATATGTGTATATGTACGTAGATAGGTGCTGCAGCTCAGGGCTCAATTAACTCTGGATACTTTGATACACTACGGTAGATTCTTTATAATGTTGCTATTTCATTTCATCTGTGCGATCTAACCATGAGGTGATATCAATGAAACTATTTATATATGTTATGCTGTTTATGAAAAGCCATTTAAGTTTTGTTGCCTGATGGATTCCATTTATTCTATGTCTGCTTTGTGTTAGAGCTGAGAATTCACAGAGAAAATGGAATATTAACTCCGCCTCGGATTCGAGTAAAGACCCTCATAGTTTGTTTTTCATGGCCGAAAATATTCCTGTGGCTAAGAATGCAAATTTTGGATAAGTGGATTTGACCTGCCAGTGAGCTTAAAACGTTTTTTGCAAATTATGGACTGCGCTGGAATTGATTGAAAGTGACGTCGATAAGATCAGCAATGCCGCCTGTATATCCATGTATATGGTTGCTTTCTTCTCAATAGAACACCATTGGTCTTAACTATACCCAGTACTTCCACTTAGATGTTTGTTAGTCGAATGGAGAGAGAGATTTGGAGATCAGAGCAGCTCTTGCTACGTAATCTTTTACAGGTGTTATAGGCCAATTTCGTTCTCCTTGTTCGTTTTTCATTGTAAATATTAGTTTGGTATAGAGTTAAATATCTAAATATTTAGCTATAGAAAGACAGAAGATTCTTGAGCTCGTCCTAAAATAATAACAACGACACAAATTAGTTATTTAAGAACAAAAATTATTATTTCAATTATCGTTTAAAGTTTGACGTCTAGCTGTATTTGCTGGAATCATCACTGTCAGATCCGCTCGAACCACTGTCATTTTCTCCAAGTAGTTTTCTCAAATATTAATTTCTTTCGGTTGCACTTAACCTAATAAATTAATTATTATATTATACATATATAAGTCTCTGATAATTTTATTACACAAAATTGTAATTGAAACATTTAAAAATGTTAAATATATGTAAAGAAAAAAGAGAAATTGTTGTAGAACCAATAAAATTGTAGTATTTGGGATTTATTCGCGAATAGTATCTTTTCCGTTTTACTAGGATTAACATGCAGTCCGTTTTTTCCTCCACATAGGGGTAACCCTTGCAGCGGTATATCCATTATCTCAATGATTGAAACAGCCCTGTCCAATCACATGATTCTCAAATGATTATAATACTTAGATGTTATATTTTTGCAAATGCTAGTACTTCATTATTCCACATTTTCACATTAGCCCTGCATTTATCAAAAGCATTTTTCTTCCTAATATGTCTTTATAATTATTCTTATTTGTAAAGTAAAAAGTTTCAAAACATTATACATATTTTGTAGAGCAATTTAACTTACCTGAGTTGCCCCTCAATTCATCTTCAATTTACTTTATATATACACATACATATGTATGTGTGTCTCTGTTTCCATACAAGCACAGAAAAGGTTTTCTGAACTTTTAACTTTAGATTTGACTGTCATTCTGCAAAATTTACGATATTCACGAGTTTGGTATATTCGAAAGTGTATTAAAAGAAGAAAAGGAGGCAAGTTTAAGGCCAAAACACACATATTTATTCACGAAATTTGCCTTTTAAGCTTTACCCCCTCCCAACTAAACATAATGATTTCCTACACATTTTACGCTCTCAACTGCCACCGGTTGTCGTTGCCGCCAGCTCAAAATCCGACGAAATGTTGCTGCTCGATAACGATATCATCGTAAGTCAAGCGTGCTATTCCAATTCGCTACACTTTGCCTTTCACTGAACCTCATTGCGGGACCTGCAACAGTTGCCTACAAGCCATTCAAGCAGAATATTTCACTCACTAAGGATATCTCAACGGAGAACCTGACAGATCTACTAAATATTGCGCAGCTCAACCAGACTCGCAGGTTTTATTGCAGCAGCAGCTCTCCATATCCAACTTGCCAATAGTTATCGCATTCTATGCCATTATATATGTGGATGGTCTCTTGGGTAACCTCATCACATATATTGATTCGGAAACAAGACTTCACACTTCACTGGGCAATAATCTACGTAAAATTTCGTGAAGGTACCTCTTCAAATAAAAAAGCTTTCCATACTGGGACTTGAATTTAATCGATCTGTTGGTATGACAGCTGCATGCTATATTAGCTTACTATATGCGATTCTGACAAAAGTACTTTTTTATGGGGAAAAGGACATGTGCAAAATTTTAAAACGAAATCTCGAAAGCTGAGGAACTAGTTCATATACTTTCATACAAATGGACATGTCTAAATCAATTCAACTCGTCACACTGATAATTTATATACTACTATATATACTTTATAGAGTGTCCGACATTTCTTTCAGGGTAATTTGCGAACTTAACTTTATCAGAGTATAAACTTTGCAGAAGCAATAAAAGTATTTGCAAATAAAATCTTTAGTGAAGTTCATTCTGTTTGGCAGTAAATGAACACTTATGTGAAAATTTCTTTACTTGTTTAAGTGTTTTCTCAGAAGTCCTTGAAGATATGAGAAAATTTTATCGGCATTTTTGAATAAACACACACACTTTCAAATATATACTTAATAATGCTGTTTATGGCTCTTCCACAAGTTTGGTTTACTTAGATAAACAAGTTATGGTGTAAAATATATTTCATCATACATATACTTACAAATTTGATAAATTTTTGAGGGTCTTTACAACAACATTGCACTCTAATTTTGTAGTGTTGGCCTGTGGTAACAAGTTTCACTAATTATAGAATTTTGAATGGAGTTGCTGTTGCTTGACCCAATGGTAAATGAAAAATTCAGGAGAGAATAATATTATTTATGAAATTTCGAGATCTATTATAAGTTTGAGTAGATTTTACGTAATGGTTGCCACTTGGGTATCAAATTCGGTGAGCTTATATATCCTTTAAATTATATAATCCTTTTATTTTAGTTACATATGAAGTTATATACAGTTATTGGTATCCCAATGTTTTCCCATTTGGCGATGTATACTTGGCAGTATTTTAGTGAAGAGAGCTACTAACGTAACCGACATAGCGATTTGTCATCCATTTCCGTAAGTGCAAGCGAAGCCATACTGATTAACGACTTTACTTTGAGCTGACACCTACCATTTGAGTTTCATGTATTTTTAATTTTTCTCACAAAAGCGATATTTAGGATTTCCATCTATTAGCGCTTAAAAATATTGAACATTCCATAGGCATTTACAAACTGCTTCCCACATATAATTTTACGGCTGTTTCGCTGCCAAACAAGGTGAAAATGGGTGAATAACACGTAAACAAAAAATAGAACATACTTAATTCAAGTTTTCTCCAGCCCAATACCAAACCATTCAATGGGTTGGGGTTTAATATGCCTAAATAAACATTTACATAATTTTGTGCTCATGCTAAAACAACACGCCCACTCAAGTTAGTTAATGTGACATTAAGCAGAAGTCGTTTTCCCTTTCTTTGTAAAACTTATCTAAGTACGTGTAAAGTATATGGGCATCGTAACGCACACGAAGCCAAATTCAACAAGTAGGTGCGTAATCTATTCCCACAGTCTAAGAGTAAAAATATATGCTTTCCACCTTCAGACAGCTATGCCATCACCAAATTAAATTTTTACGTTGGCAGACAGACAGCTGGGCTGGGTTAGAATGTGATTGGTTATTTTTGTTTGTGTTGTCTAATCACGACACGGCTGAATAATGTGTGTAACTTGTCGGTGTCAACACTCATTCAGCAAATGTAAGAAACATTTCGCGCCCTTTTCAGCGTTATCGAAGGTTCTCACGACTTCAACTAAATTTATAATTGAGTCTTTCTCAACTACGAATTTTATAGATTATTACAAACATTTAGTTCGGAAATACCATAATAGAATCCAAGTTAAGTGCGGAAGTTCGGTATTGTTATAATCATATCGGCCTGGAAAAAGTGTACACCTCTAACACAGTCTACAGTATGATATACTGTATCAGCAGTACAACTTTTCTAATATGTCTGCTCTAACGAGGTTAGGTGTCAACGCAGTTCCACTTCAAATGGTCGCGACATTTGTTGCATTATTACTTTTAAGATGGTGTGTACGAGGTCAAGCACAGCATAACATAACATAGTGGAAGACGCCAGACAACGGTATCTTGTGCAACGCGACTGAATTAATGGACCGCAATCACTTTTTCTGCCAATGACACTCGCGAATGACAGCGCAAGAGCAAATTATTTATAAATATTTTTTATTTATGTACATAAATATGTTTTTCACAGATATCAAGGAAAAATAATAAAAAAATAAATTGTATACGACTGTGTGTGTGTGCACCTCATGGTGTGGAGGAAAAAGTTAATGGCACTGTAGTTTTTCACAACAATTCAAAGGACATTTCATTGCTGCTCGTGCCTATATTTGCTTGAGTTTTTATATAGTTCGATTGTCATAGAAATATATCTATAAGTTTTATGCTTTGGTAAGATGTGGCTACAGAGTTTAATAGTTTTGTTCATCTAACGGTTGTTCATAGCACTTAAAACTAACAAAGTTATATTTACCATATTAGGTATAAATGATCAGGATGATGAGACGAGTTGAAATCCGAGTGACTATTTAAACGTCCGTTCGTCCATCTGCGCAAGCTGAAATTTGAGCAAAACTTTAGATATCTTAGTGAAACTGGGTACATATGTTTCTTGGCAACGTAAGACAGTTGACATTGCAGAAGGGCGTAATCGGACAACTACCATGCGAACAAAACTTCTTTAACCAAAAACAAATCAAAAGCCATAACAATCACAAAAATAAGATATAGAACTGTAACTAGGCAAAAAGGAATGCAAAAGCAAGACACCTGTGAGCTTAAACATTTTGAATAAGAGAAAGATAAAGATTTTCGAACTGTCGGGTGACTCTATACAGCAGATTTCGGACAATGTGTGAGTTATCTACATACGTGTTTTTTTACTCAAAACTTGTATCTTAGTGCTTAAAATAAAGATCAAATTGAGCGAAAACTTTACACGGCCTCCATATAACAAGCATATAAAATCCGGGGACTTTACTCCATATGACTGGTGATGGTTTGTAAGGTACCTAAATGATTCTCAGGGAACATTTTATTAGTATGTGGTATGTTAATGGTGCATATATGCTATTGAGGAAAATTCAAAAAATCAGGTCGATACTACTTCCAATACCCATATAATGTACAAACGTCATATCGAATATGTCGATCAGTGTATGAGTATGTAAACATACATATATATAATATTATTGCATGGATTTCCATCCTCTGGTTCATGTTTTGTACATTAAATTATTTTCCTGGCTTTGATTCTTGAAAGTTGCAAAAGTATAAAATGTTTGGTTGCATCCGAACTTGGCTTTGCCTTACTTTTTAATGCTATTTTATGGCGCATCAATAATGAGAAATACTGGATATAACTGTAAAATAAATATTTGTAGAGATGATAAAAAAATGGCATCGGGTTAGAAAGTTGGAAGGTCAAGTATGCAATGACCATTACATATATGAGTTCGATTGCTCCCATATCTCTCTTCATTCACAGAATATGTATGTATGTATTTATAGTTGATTTTGACCTTTTTATACCATTGTTATCTTTGCCGAAGGCTATTAATTTTTCATTAACTTCTTACCACAAACGTTGAAATGCAACAACACTGTTGCCAATATTATTTCTATTTCTTAAATTTATAACAGTTTTCATAAATGATAATAGTGTAGTGCAATAGGTTTGCACTACTCGACTAATCTACGTTGTAACTCTATATATACGTACTTATGTAAGAATATATGTATACCTCGCGCTTCTTGAGAAGATCAAATGTGTTTTCGATGAAGTTCGTGGATTGAAATGAAGTTCTATCTGTAAAAATTCAATAATTATTTCAGTTTTAAAGCACGAAATCACTTATCGTGATTTTCACAACTTTATGTAAATGTATATCCAGTATTCTAATTTTTGACAGTAGTTAAAGTAAGATTGACTGATATTTTCGATAAAAATTTCGCATTGTAGCCTTCTCATGCTCACAATCACACTCTCGAAAGTCGGCTAACTGTAACTTAAACAATGAGACAATAAGCGAAGTTGAGCACGTAAAGAAACTGGGCATCATCATAGACAACAACAAAGTGACTTACAACAACCATATTGATAAGATCACTCTCGAAGCTTTCAAAGTCTTAGGTTTTATAACCAGGACTAGCAAGGATTGCTGGTATCCCAATTCATTGCTACGCCTTTAAAATCTCTTGTTCTTCCAATTTTGAAACACGGGACCGCAATTTGGCTTCCTTTCACCGATACCACAATGAAACGTAGAGAAAAAATACAAATGAAAGAACTCAATATTCAACGGCTAAGCTTGTCAACTCTATACAAAACGAAGTGGACTTTTATAGCGGCTCGCTCAGTGCCTTTATTCAAATTAAAATTAAATTGCGTCTATTACAATACCCCTAGACCAATGATATTTATACTCTCGCAACAAAGTTGCTAAGGAGAGTATTATAGTTTTGTTCACATAACGGTTGTTTTTAAGTCCTAAAACTAAAAGAGTCAGATATAGGGTTATATATACCAAAGTGAACAGGGTGACGAGTAGAGTTGAAATCCGGATGTCTGTCTGTCCGTCCGTCTGTCCGTCCGTCCGTGCAAGCTGTAACTTGAGTAAAAATTGAGATATCATGTTGAAACTTGGTACACGTATTTCTTGGCTCCATAAGAAGGTTAAGTTCGAAGATGGGCAAAATCGGCCCACTGCCACGCCCACAAAATGGCGGAAACCGAAAACCTATAAAGTGTCATAACTAAGCCATAAATAAAGATATTAAAGTGAAATTTGGCACAAAGGATCGCATTTGGTATTTGGACGTTAATTTTAGTAGTATGAAAGCGATTGGCGCCCCTACAAGTTTTTTAAATAAATATTCGGTATCTGGTCATACGCCAGATATGCCAGGTGCCAATCTCTGAGGTCTTTCACAAAGTTTTATTTACATTTATTGGTTTATTTTAAAAACGGAAAGAAAAAGAATCAGATTTTGCTCATTTTCATTGTGTCATATAGGGTTATGTTGAAAATACACTAAAAAGTCGAGACGGTAACAAAGTTGTCTGAAACATAAATTTTACGAAATGTCAGGCGGAGCTGCGCCCATTATTTTTTTGGTACCCCGGTTGCTAAAAAGTTCTCTTATATCAATTAAGGTTTCAATTTGAATGCCCTTGGCGTATTTATTCGTAGCTTTCTCGTACTTTTAGTAGTTTTTAATAGAGCCAAAGTCGGTGTGGGTGCTTAAATGACTTGTCTCGAACGAGTGCCTTCTTCCAATATAACGCTATTTTAAATTCCATCTGATGCCTTCTCTGTATAATATATACACACATTAGGAACCAATGATGATAGCGGAATAAAACTTTACACAAATACGGTATTTGAAAAATATGTAAATTACGGATAATGAAATCTCGATTATCACTTTATCATGCGAGAGTATAAAATGTTCGGTGACACCCTTCCTTACTTGTTTAATTTAGATTTAAAATTTCATTTCAGAGCAGAAGGCGACTTTAGCTGCGTAAATATGAATTATTTATTAATTAAAATTTTAATTTGTTCATACAAGATTTTAAGAAAATTGCTTTAATTTCTTTTATTCGTAGAAGAGCACTATTTCTTTTAGCTTAGACAGAGAGCATTCAAGTATCTTCTTAAAGTGGGCAAACCCTTTTAAATAAACTGAATGCTATTTAATTACATTTGACAATTCGGTTGCTAGGGAAATGCGGCGAGTTCATTCTACGAAACAAAGACAACTACAAATAATAAAATTTCCAATTGAACAAATCCGTGCGCAACCTAAATGCACAAAACGTGTTCATTCAAAATCCTACAAATACTATTTTTACTGTTTAATTACTTATTTATGGTAATTATATTTTTGTGCCTTTCATGTGGCGATTTTGTGGCTTAGAAACGTTCATTTGAGACACAGCTCTGGGAACAATTCAAAAGTCGCACTAATTGCCGAAAAGGATGCACAGCTGACGATTCTTCATGTGAAAAAGGCAGAGAAAAGAGAAGGAAAAAAGAAATTAGTTAAGCTTGCCAAAATGGTCATAAAAATGACAATAGAGAATGACGTAGCTAGTACACAAAATAAAAGCAGAAACAGGGCAGAATATTTCGGAAAAAGGATTTATTTAAGCGTAATTATGTATGAATAAATGAACGTGAAGGGATGAATGAAACAAATGTAGTAGATACTTGTAATGCAGACATTAAAATTGCTGCTTAGTACTTTGTTGGAAGAGCAATAGGGCTTTGTTAAAGGCCGTACAACCAATGCATCGTTACCCAAAAAATTGTGGTTTTGCTGTCTTCCGGTTTTATGTCAACTTTGTGTTTATGACAGCTTGGATGAATGAAACTGTGTATTAAGAATGTTGCATGAATGCTGTTAAATAGAAAGATGCCTATAAATTTGCGTAGGACATATTGAAGTTGTAGGCGATGGGCAACATTCTTAAGACATCGTACTTGATGTTGACGTCACATTTGTGGCGATTTCATGCAAAACATTTTCATTAAAATAATCATAAAATTTCGTAAGCATGAAAATGATAAAAGGCAGTAAACTGAACGTATAAATAGATGGGAAGATCTACAAACACTTTTATATTCAAGGCGTGATGAATTAGGAGGAGAATTATAAGAAATGTTTAAGTCTACTGTTACTTTTTTTCAAAGCAATTTGTGGTAAAAATTAGATATAACATCACACTGTTTTGTTTCCAACTAAATTTTTTTCCAAATCCTTCGATTAAACATGACCTAAACCCATCTACTAACCGATGAAATTTGATTTTGTGATTTTAAATGAATCCTTCGCCTATTATTCTGACCACCGCGAGACTAACGTTTTTGATCAGTGTCTCTGGATATTTAATCACAAATTCACAAGATACTTATTATTCAAAATTTTTATTTTTTTTTGATTTGCACAAAATTGTGATAAATTTATTCTATCATTATATGAAAAAAATGAGGCATTTTAGGCATCCAAACACACGTATCCCCTTAAATTTCATTTTCGACTTGAAGTCCCCCTTTGTGTATTTTCTTCCACTTCCATGGCATGTGTATAATTTGCGGTGATTTGGTTTGCAATCTGTGCCAATCACCATCTGACTAAGTGCGACTAAGCGTGTCAGGCTGCAACTGAACCAAAGAGCCACAAGAAATCACAGGAAACAATGACAGCCAAAAACTGTTGCCTGTCAGTGATTCTGTATGATAAATGATACCTATAATTCGATGTCGTCAATGAATCTGTTCGTGACGATAACGTCGCTTCCAAATATAGTCTTGCTGTTTTGCATTTTTGCATTTCCATGAGCAACGACACTAAAAGTCGCAAACTTGTTAAAGTTAAACAGTTTAGATGCACAACGATAAATTGGTTGGGGGAGGAGGAGTGCCACCAACAACCAACTGCAGTCGATCACATGTTGTGGGATCCTTTAAATGTCGGCGACAAATACTTTCAATCAGCCACATAATTTATTTACGCGTTTATTGCACTCTGCAGTGTTTCCCAAAGCCAAAGCAGATGAACACTAGATAAGCTGTAAATGCTCATAATTTGAATTTATAACTTTTTGCTGTTATTTTTGGTAGACGCAAATGACTTGCTAAAACTCATCGATGCGTTATAGAGATTAGAGGGCGGCGTCAGTGTTTTTTTCAGTGTTAACGGGCCTGTTGAAAACGCGCCGGCTCTCAGAAGAATGTTCATCCCTATGTACTGTATATACATCCATTCGTATATACATATGTGACTTCTATTTACTGTAAATACTTGTTGTTGTGCTGTCATTATGTGACACAAGAATGAAATGTGATTAATGTGCGACAGATTTGTTAGATAAACAACAACACTTAGAGCACAGCATGACGCTGAGGGGCATAACCAGTTGACTCAGCACACGACAGCCACTTGCGGTTCACAAATTTCACTCGGTGAGTGCTTCTACGGTGAAGAAAAATTTGTGCGAAATTCATTGAACTTTGAACGGGTTCCACTACATCCACACATCTAGTATATATTATTTAAAGTGGGATCAGCATGCCGCGAAAAAAACATGTTGGCATTTGCAGAGCAACGTCGACAATTTAGTCCCAAGTTTCAATGTGTGTGTGTGCTATTTTCATACTTTTACACTTGATTTATTATAGAAGTATAAGTTAGCCACTTGTCCAGAGGTATTTACAGGAATTAAAAAAAAAAAACAGAAAAAATGGGTTTTTCGGTAAAATCAATTTATTTTATTCAAAATAGTCTCCTTCTGCTTCAATACAGTTTTTTGCTCGGTTCAAAAGCATGTCGAGTGTTTTAGCTCGTTGGACGGTATGGCCGCCAGTATGCCGCTGCAAGTCTTTTGAATGGCCTCTACGTCTGCATAACGGTTTCCTTTAATAGGCAAATGCATTTTTCCGAAAAGGAAGAAGTCGCACGGTGCCATATCAGGTGAATACGGGGAGTGGTTAATGAATAAAATGAAATGTGATTTTTTTTGATCAAATAATCGGTCACAAGCGTCGATCGAATGTTGGATTCTGAGCAATTTTTGTTCGTCAGTCAATTTGTGCGGAACAAACCGTGCACACACCTTTCGTAAGCCCAAATGTTCGGTCGAAATGCGATAAATCTCTGTTTTGGAGATGTTCAATTCCATTTCCATAAATTTCAATGATGATTTCGGCTGCTTTTTGATAAATTCACGCACAGTTTCGATGGAATTTCCGGTGATCACGGATTTTGATTAGCCCACATGTTGATCGTCATTTATGTGCTCACGACCACTTTGAAAACATTGAAACCACTCGTGCACTCTGCTACGGGATAGGCAATAATCGACATAAACTTGTTTTATCAATTGAAACGTTTCGGTAAAATTTTTACCAATTTTAAAACAAAATTCAATGTTGGCTCTTTGTTCGAAGCTCATTTTCACACCGATAACACAAACATACTGACACTTAAAATGCAATAACTTCACTTTCAATTCATGAAATGTCATAAAATTCTCACTGAACAATCGATAAAGATAGCAGATTCCTAGTCGACATATAGATGGCGCCACCAGAGGGCGCTAGATTCAAAAAAAAGTTCTGTTTACTTTGGAACACACCTTGTATACATATGTAGAGGATCCTCTCTGTTATACTTAAAAAGAGTTTCTTAATTAATTAATTTTTTTTTAATTATTTTATGAAATTAAGCTATTTTGTCAGAAGTAATTTGTAACTATCAAGCTGATATAAGGATACATTCAAATGACAAATGACGGATTAACATATTCATCATTCAATTGTAACACTATTTATCGACTATTTAGTCTGCATTGTGCCTACCTTTTAAAAGAAACCTAAAATTGTAACTAATTAGTAAATTGAAACTCATCTTGCTGCTTTTGTTGCTGCATCAAGTTGTCCGAAATTTTCTATTAAGTGCAATTTTTCACAGCCCGTCCTTAAAATGTCAATCTATTCAAACCAATCAATATAATAATAATGTATGCGGCTGAGCATATTTACTTCCGTTGCTATTAAGAAACTCAAATTCGCCGAAAGCAATCAGTAAAGTTGTCAGAAAAATGTTCTAACGTCTCTAGCATTATTACACTTCCGGAAAAACAGTTTTATAGTTTCCGTCAATGCGACCAACAGCATTGCATTGACATGCATATAATTACAGTACTGTTACCTTAAGTGGAGGCGCTTTTTCTAATTTTTCTACTGAGCACTAACTACGCAGCGGAGTCAAATTGGAAAGAGGAAAAGACTCAAAGTGCCTAAAAGCCTTCAGTGAAAATTAAAAATGACACAATAAATTAAGTTTCTCATAGAATATACTAAAAAGTCAATACCACAAAACTTGTCATGCATTTGAATGACATTATTTAAAGGCTTTCGCTTATATTTTCAAACAAATCCAAAATACGAAGGCTGAAAATTGAGTGCTCCGTCACGTACGAAACTTTTAGCCTAAACAGGAAGATTTATGAAAGAGTAAATGCGCATGACATTCTACGCTGAACCTTAGGGAATTGTTACATTGTCTGATTCACACTTTTAGACATGAAAAGCCACATTTACTTCGAAGGAAGCGGTTAGCTTTACATATCTTTAATAAGGAGGTCGTTTTGTGGTTAAAATCTATCGTTTTGCTTTTAAGGAATAATTTATGCAAAACGAAAACAAATACCAGATGAATATCCAATTAGAATCAACTTCAACATTTTAGCGAGCCTGAGCCTACTTGAAATAGAATATAGACCTGCAAACATTAAATTGGGTAGTCGAAAAAGTCGTTTCGTATTTCTATTCAAACTTCAACTATCGTCACCTAAAATGCAAAACAACCTATCATCAAAAAAATCGAAACTTAGGTTTATATAGCTTACGATTCACTACATCATATTATATAGTATCTGATGTCGTGAAATTTCAAGCTTTCTCAGATGTAGCCAATATTTAACCATTTTAGAACCAAACCCCAAATTTTGTTTCAATATGAGTGGTTTCGATTTAACGTTTTTCCTTCGCCTGTAAACTTATGAGAGGTGATGTTACGTTATTTAACATTTTAAGTGACGATATATTTAATATATGTAGCTAATATTTTATGGTTCTAAAAGTTCTTTGTAAGACTTTATTCTGACAAATCTTTCTAATCTATATTTTATCATATCCCAATGAGATAAAGAGAATCATAGTTTGAAATCAAGGAACCACCCCAAAAAATAAATATATTAACAAAAAAGAATTTCTACCGCCTGGAATTATATCAGCACTTAACCGAAACATCTACTGCCCAACTGACAAGTCTGAAATAAAAATAGGATTCCTTCGGACAGCAGATGGACGTTTGACAGACAATAAGGCCAACTCATAAATTTCTCATAGTTATTTCTAAATAAAAGTTAATGTGATGACAAATAAAAAGGAAGAGGCACCAATAAGCCATTTGGCAGTCATTGAAAGCTGCGAGCGCGACAAACGCTGAGTAACTCAAAGTAGAGCAACAGTGCCACCAGAGGCAAGTGTGGGTGTGTTTGCTTGTATGGGGTTAATATGGCTTTTCGTACTAGGAGAGGATACCTATGTTTAACACGCAAGCAAACAAGAAAGCTATGTAAACGGAAATAAATAGACAAAAAGAGAAAAGTAAATCCAACTACTGCAACCTTCTTCAAACAGCTGTTATTACCATCAACCATGTAATGAGTTCGCCGCGAATGAGCGATTTACTACTACAATTGTTTAGTCTTGCCGCTTTTTTAGAATATGTTGTCAGTTTGGTCAGTTTGAATCGGTTGTGTCGTCGGTGTCTGCCTCGACATCGCTGCTGTATAGAAGATACTGCGGGAGAAGCATTAGTAGAGGCCGCGGCCGCGATGGAGACTGAAGCAATCGTCGTCTGTTATGTGATGGCATTGCCCGGCCGTTTGGCTTAATTGCATTCAGTTTGACACTGTTGCTGGTCGTGTGTAGAATCTTCGTTCGGAAAATATTTCGCCCGCGGCAAGTACGTATATATTAGCAGAACAAGATGCAGAGGACTTCTGCTTGAATTCTGCAGTCGGACGTTACTCATTCGACGCGTCGCACGACAACTTTAAACTTGAATTCAATTTTAAAATGGGAACTTTTTGTTTCGAGTCAATTGCGTATGAAGACGAAGTAGTTAACCGAATTTTGGTTTTGTGGAATAGTCTCGCTTTAAAATTAAAGTTCTAAAAATGTATATTTTAAAGAAGTTAGTGGTTACTGGCGACAATTCAATTTTTTTTTAATTTAAATTAAAGCTTTATTAAAACTAAACAAAACCAATTTTTGTAACACAAAAAAATTTAAAGATTTTAGTATTATTAATTACAAAATTTTCTATATTATGGAATCTTCCGAAATAAAATTATTAGATTACATTTCGATAGCAATTGGCTTTAATGGCGAATTTTCCAGTAAAGACTTTTTTGGATTACAATAAAATATGACAGCAAATATGGCCATTGGACATTTAATCCACAGCCAGATTTGCCAGCTAAAAATAATTGCCAATAAAGTTGAAAAGAGATAATAAAAGGCAATATGAAACGCAATAAAATGAAGGCGCAAGCAAATTGTTGTCTCTAATGATGGTCATAACAGAAGGAAAAATAAAAAAAAAATTCCACAGCAGCGAAGAAAAGTTAGTATCGGCAAAGACATCATTACAATAAATTGCTTAGCGTAAATGTATACGACAATATTGTCCACCAATCTGTATTATGATTGCCGAAAACCATTGATTGTTTGTAATAGACATATAGATAAACAAAAACTAAAGTTCAGCAACTTTTGTTATTTCTAGATAACACACTCAAAGGCAATGCCAGAAATCTACTCACGCCTATAACTTCGTACATATGTATACACGTTCTTGAAATAATCATACGCGTCCCTGATAAAAAAGTTGTACGAATACAGACTGCTTAAAGCCTTTCACGCATTTCCACTTGATTGCTTCGGGTATGCTTGCCTGCAAAGAAAAGAGATTATCATAAATATTGAGAAGTGACTACATGTAATGCCTTTACAATTAAGTATGCTGCTATATGAAGGAGCGAAAGAGATACTAAGGTTGTAGAAAAGAGTCAGAAATAAATTTGTAAACCTTACATAACTCTCGACCGGATATGGAATTTAACAGAACCATTTTGAATGAATTTGGCATTTATTCCCACGCAGCTGAAGAGGGCAAATAAATAACCTTTGACCCTTCATAATTATCACCATTGGCTCACCCAGTCGCTGCGGAAGTACGCATAGCTTTCTAAAATGTATAGATATTTCATTTTTGAGTATAAAGAGTGAAAGACTAAAATGCCCGAATACCCAAAATAATCCCAAACATACTACGCTTTCCTTCTTTGATGAAACATTTGACAGTAGTGAGCTGACGATGGATGCGATAGTAAAGACTTAAATGACACAAATGACAAGCAATCGTCGAACATAAATTCAACTAGTTGTTGTACAACAACAATCAATTATTATCTTTGATGAATTTTCACTTGCAATTATCGGAATTCACATTGTACACCGAAACAAAAAAACATTTTCACACTCAAGTCGGTATATAAGCATATTATTGAGCAATTATGTAATATTAGGATGTTTAGTGGTAGCATTTACCATAGCGCAATGCGCTTAAGTATACTTGTATATGAGAATTTTTAAACGAAAACTTATTGCTGCTGTTGCTGCCGCTCACGTGCCACGATATATTTGATTAGACATGTGCAGCCAAGTGTAAGTTGTCATTTAATTAAATTCCCCAAAACTTTCTCAAAATGCTTCGCCTGCTTGTTTAACGGTTTGTTTGCTTGTGTATAAGTGAGCGCTACCCAAAGTCATGCCATTTGCTTGCCTTGTTTGACATAATGTTGGCATTGCGAAAACCAAAAATTGCGAAAAATTTCGGCTTCGAACACTTGTGTATGAATTTGTGTATTATGTACATGCAGCATGCCAGCTTTGTGTACTTAGACACTTGATAATCTCAATGCAATCAGAGTCAATGGACGACTTTTGCCAATGATAATACCAATTTAGCTAAAAAAAATATTTGAAAGCATCTCTTCGCTGCCTCTTAGGTACATTGTTGACTACGAGATACTCGTATGTATATCTTCAAGTAAAATTGCTTGGCTATTTCGTTGCATTTATCGAAGTCATTAGCGCTGATTTTGGCTTTCGTTAGACCTCGATGGAAGACAATTTGTAAATCTGCATTTTATTTCAACATCTTTGAGATTGCAATATCGAAGATAAGCCCAGAGTTCGTTAACACGCAAATTACATAATAATAACAATCATTTTGAGAGGTGTTTAGATAGCAAATGTGATCACCTAAATTGCCAATATTAGTAATATGTGGAAAATTATATGTTGTATATTCCAGCTGATTACACTTTAGCGGTCTGAAATTAAAGCATACGAGCTTTAAAGTAGTTAAGATATATTCAAACAAAAAGTTATGTGCTTGCGTTTCAAAAGTTACGCATACGCCGTGACACCAACTTAGTTAAATTTTAATTTAAAAATAATTTTCGTTTTTGTAAAGAAGGAATAATTAAATATAAAAGTAACAAATGAAACTGACAAGTGTCACACTTTGGTTAATTAATTTTTATTATTTTTGTAAATATTTTTTATTAAAGTTTCGATAGCAAGCTGCCAATATTCCTACATTATGCTGAACATTTAATTAGCGTTGTTTAATGTTAACTTTGATTTACCTAATAATTAACCACGACAAGCTCTTAAAATGCCTTAAATGAAGATAATTATTATTGAATTATTGGACTATTTTTACAAATAAAACGTGAAATTTAAACTTCTGTTAAAGTAAAATTCCAAGCGGCACTAAACTAGACGTTAAAATGGAAATTATTTAATAATTGTAGATAAATAATTGTTATTATGTACAATTAAATTTAATTATTTGCAAATAATTTCTTTGCAGACCTGATTAAAATTGAGAAAGGCATACTAATTTTGAAGGTTTCAGGTTATATTTCAAGTATTTCAAATATTTACATACAAGTACATATATAGCACATTTTTGCATTATCAATTGCAGCCCACATTGCGTATATAAACACTTAAACATTTAAATCAAATGGAAAGATTTTCAAGCATTTAATAATGTTCTCTATTTTCTTTGCTTCTATTTCCCGATTTGTATGTAGGTAATTTGTTGACCAAAACATTTTCGTAAGCGATAAAATGCTACTCAGTGCCACACTGGTTGCCAACCGCACTAAATTGGTATTATCCATCAATTCTATAGCTTTGGATGCATAATTGATGGTATTCTCCAAATTTAGCAGCAAATTTGCCAGTGTATATGAGGATCATTACGGTTTAATTAAAGCATCATTTGCGTTGTTTTTCTAAGCAATTTATGTGCGCATGTAAGTGTTCGCAAAACAATGAAAGGAAAGGAAAAGAGAAAAAAATCCCTGCCAAGCCCAGTTATCGCACAAATTCAATTAAACCCGCACCGAGTTGTTGCATTGTGTGCGTACAGTCGTGTGTGTGTGACTGAGCTAAGATTGTGAGGTGCACAATTTGGCAATAATATTCACATTATCATTAGGAATAGCAATCGCTTTCGTTTAACATTATGCAAACAACTTATTTTCATTGGAATATCCCATTTAATTGTTATTGCTCCTAAAGGCAGCCGTGCTTACTGAACAGGACCACAGAAAAGCTTATAAATGCGATAGATATTGTTGATATTTCAAAAGTTTGGCAATTTAAGCTCACTTGACTTTTATGTAATCTTAAATTCTAATATGTTTGTGTGTGTTGAGTAGGGTATGACTGGTATGTACTTTACACTTATACTACAAGCTATTGTGTTTGTATTCCCAGTTGGTAGCTATCCGCAGCAATGCAGATATTCATTAAAAGCGTTGATGTCTTGTGTTGTACCCATAATGAGTCGAGAAATGGGAAACTGTTAAGATGCTAGATATATTTTAAAGGGATCCTAAGTAATATACCAACTGCTTAATGCTAATTTGCTCGATGAATTTAAATAAAATATTAATTACTGACTAAATTAATTGTAAATTTCTATCTGATGTATTAGGAATCCCAGATCTAAGTTATAAAAATTGATCACTATTGAATTTGGGACATCTTCTGACAGATAAACTTGCTAATCTTAATTCATTATTTAACTAAAAAACTACCAAGATTTATTTACTACACGTGTTTTCACAAATACTTCTTATCTAGAATAGTAAACCAACGTGTTTTAAATCAACAAGCGCGTAGTCATTCTTGCCTTCTCCTCCTTTTTGTTAGCGATTCTTTTAATGACTTAGTCTGCATTTTGTGGCCTATTTCTAACCAAAAATGCTGCCGTTCACAGCTAATTGGTAACGATTAATTTATATTGTGTTGTCTTTCACTCCGCTTAATTGCTATTAACAGAGAAGATGAGAAGAAAGAGCGCTAGAAAAAATGTTTGTTTCAGCGGAAGTACATACAGAAACAACCGAATAGTTAATGATTATTATTTTGTCTTTCGCAGTTTCACTTGTTTAAATTTTATTTTTCATTTTGTCTTAATTCAAATTTGAGTTGCTATATTGGTGTTATCGTGAGCTATTTTTATATGAAACAAATTTAAAAATTTATTAATAATTTCAGTAAATACTCGTACCTTGAATGGCGACCACGGACTTAACAGCCTTATTTGTGGTTTAAAAAAATTGTAAATGCTGAATTATTATTAATTATTACGGTAGTCGGTATAAAAGTGAATTAAAACAAAAAACAATTCTATGGTTTTTCTTTTAACTTTTATTTTTTGCATAATTCTTTTCATGAAAGATTGATAGCGTGAAAACTGTTGGAGTTTTGTAGGAAGCTTGACATCTCTATAATGTTTTAGAAATATTTTTATTTGAGTTATTTATAGAAATTTGGTATCAAAAATGTATTTGACCTGGAGAGACCTTAAAATATGATTAACAAACTAAATAAGTTGAAGAAGCAGGCAGTTAAAAATTTTTTTGATAAAGTTACCTTCTATTGTTAAATTTTTTCTTAAGAGAATATTGCAAAACATATTTTAGCATGCTCATAAAATCTAAAAAGAACTCAGCGGAACAATTTAATAACAGCTTTTTTAACAAATTATATGATTTATGAGCCGCAGACGCCGCTTTGCATTAACTAATCTCTAAAATCATAACATATACGAACAGCTCATACACCGTCGCAGTCATCGCCGCATCGTGTTTGTAATAATTTGGGCAGTTTTACTGAAGCCTTTGACTTGAAAGCCATAATAGGTTTATTTTCAGCGATTTTTCATACACCAAATGGTTTTAATGTGATTTTTACGAGCATACATATTGATTAAGAAGCGCAAAACCGACAAACAAACAAAATGAACAAATAAATCTATGAAACAGCTAATTAAGTCACCAATGCTGTTTTACTTGTTTCGAGTTTGAGTCTAAATTTGACTTTGTCTTTGTGTTACTCACATACACACATACACGGGAGCGGATCCATATTTTGACTTCTGTACTTTTTTAAAACATAGCCAAAGATTAATTTCCGCTAATCAAGTTGCGAATGCTGAATTTGCATACTTTGTTTCTACAGAACAACCAAAAAAATATATAAAAACATTTTTATACTTTTTTTGAATTTAAAACATTAAATTTATTTTCATATTTTTTTGTTAATACTAATTTTCTTGTTTTGTCTTGTTCTCTTGTTCAGTTTAAAACCAGTTTAGCCGCAAAGCGCACAAAAGTATTCAAAAATGTCGCTGAAAAATTATCACCAATTCGGCGTTTTGACTTCAAATTCAGCGGTAAGTAAAACATAGGCATGGCATGCTGTGAACTTCAATTGTTAGTATGTGTGTGGAAAAAAATTTGTTGGTAATACTAAAAAGAGTCTCAAAGAAAACTAACTTAAACTGCGATATACAGAAACAGGTCCAAACAAAATGGCAGAGGCACCTCAAAATAAACCAAACAAAGATGTATCACATTTGTCATTCACGTTGAATTATTGCAGTTTGCTTAAATTCTAAGCACTATATAAACTTAAAATTTTAAGTCACTTGAAATGTCATGCTAGAATAAATTTTAGATTTTATAGCATGCGATATTTTCATATATCAGATATTGAAAATTTTTATAGGCATGACCAAAAACGCATTTGTTGTAAAGTAAAAAGTGTATGTATGTATGTCTATATGTACATACATATGTTATGAGTCGATGTCTGCTGATTGTTATCTACACATTTTGTCTAGCTAATTAACTTGAGTCCAGACGATGCAACGGTGCCAAAATTTTCATTTTCGGCAAAATAACTCTCATTCGCGAAGTAAGAAAATCTATACGTCTTGGATATTTTGAGTCTTTAAAATTTGAGTTTTACAAATAAAATACCAGATATGCATATCCATATATTAGAGCGGGTTGATTTACATGAAGTCAAAAATGCGGCAAGCATATGAGTGCAATATTCTACGGATTATTCTGAACAACTTTGCCTAAGACACTATGGGTCTATGCTGGTTTCGAGTGAACGATTTTCTACGTGAAGTAAAATTTTTCGGGATTATACAAATTTCTTCGTCAGTTTTTGTGATATCGGAACAAAATGTATTATGTAAGTGGTTTTTGATGTTCTATTGATCATTTGATGCACTCGGTCAGAACGGACAGCTATGTCACATATCTTGCGTACTACCAATCATTCCAATTTCTTAAACTTCGCCTTAAAAATCGTTGCATCTAAACTCGTTTTAGATTCATAGTGTTTTTAGCAAAATTGCTCATAATAATCCTTTGAACAAGCGTTCCCAGAGAAAAAATCGACACCGCTCTAATGTACATATATTCTTGCAAAAATATGTGAAAATGAGCACACACATATAATAGAATAATTAAATAAATTTGTGAAGCGTGCTGCTTGTACAATTTGAACTACCTAATTCTCTGCATAACTTTTTTATTTGATTCAAACAGCTTTAGTCTTCGTGCTTTAATTAAATTACGAAGTTGTCAAGATAGAAAAAAAGTAGAAGAAGCATGCAGTAGTAATTTCATAATAAATAATTTGAAAGCAACCCGCGTGAACCGCACTGAATGCATACACATAATATTGAAACCCCTAAGAGAAACCCCAACGATACAAATTTGCGATATTTTATGCGAAAAGATGAGGCAGCTACTCAACGGTGAAGGACAGTTTGGACGAATTTTGAGAAATATCAGTTGTATGTAGATATACATGAGTGCATTCCTTGCCACTATTTTATACATTTTACACAAATTGACAATTGATTTACAAATTTACAAATTAGATATTTTGTCAACTATAAATGAGCTTCCTGATAAAATTTAGAAGTTAGTCTTTGCATAGTTTCAATTAAAAGTGAAAACAATTTCCACAAGCAAATTTTGTTAATCCGCAAGCCCTTTGTGACTTAGTTTCTGGTGAGTAACGAAGTGCAATAAAATGCAGCTAATTAAGATATTCGGTTGGAATATTTGAATATTTGAATTATTATATTGAAACTGCTGAAATTCTTGATTATCTTAAGTGACAATTGGAAGGAAGAAACTTTGCTCGTTACCAGTTGTAAATTTTATACAGGAGTGATCAAGTTTGACGATAAGAAAAATTAGTTTCTTAAGCGTAAACAATGGTGGCTAGATGTAGCTAAATCTTAATATTAGTCAATAAAAGAATTAAATTTGGACCCAACAAGTAGATAACTACACATGCCACATAAGAAATATTCTTTCCGAGTAGTTCTGCTAAAGAGCATGAACTTTAATATTTTATGGTTGCATAAACAAACAAATAAACTAGCTAAATAACATCACGATCTCTCAAGGATTAATGATATGTATCACAGCTACATAGACTTTTTACCAGCTTTAAAGATTCTATAAACGTTTTCGATATATGAGTATTAAATGACAACACATGTTGCGTGTGATGAAGAAAATGGATAAACGACCTTGACTTGCCGAAATCGTTGTCTGTATATATATATGTATACTTAACAGTAACGAGCTGTCTTTGTTGTAATCGAATATGTTTAATGCAACAAACACGAGCTGCCACGTGCTGGCTGAAATATAACGTCACCTAAAATATAAAATAACCTAACATCACTTATCACAAGTTTACAAATGAAGGAAAAACGGTATAATAGAAACCACTCATATTGAAAAGAATTTGCGTTTTGGTTATAAAATGGTTATATATAGGATATATTGGACAGCAGAAGCTTAAAAAGTTATTATACATTTACCATATGTAATATGATGTAGTGAATCGTAAGCAATAAAAACTCAATTTCGAATCTTTTGATGATACGTTGTTTTGTATTTTAAGTAACCATATATAGTATATTCATCTGATTATTGTCATTCGTACATACCCAAACAGTACATGTTACTCATTATAATTGCATTCTCGCCATCACAGAATAGCAAACAAGAAACTAACAAAAAATGTTCTTTTGTCCATAAAAAGCACATTTCTATTATCGCTTTTTCCAAATACAAATATCTGACACGGCAAACTGTTGAATAAAGTGTTCAATAGCCACAATGTGCCCTTCAATTGTCCGTTCACTTAAACTTTTTCCGTGAGAGTATGTACACGTAATATATAATATGAGGTCAAGTAAGCGTGTTTCTATGTCGATATATTCGCTATACAATAATATATATTTTTACCATTTGTATATATGTATTGATCGCTATATTGATTCACATGAAGGAGGCAAAATAACGAAGGAAATTAGGTTCAGCAATTTCTGCCTAGGAAAAGGAAAAGTTACTTGTTTGCTTGTATACTTTTTTTCATCTGTGTAACGAGTGTAGGCATTTTGTTGATATTCGTAGGTATTGCAATTGAAGTCGATTAACGCAATTTGTTCTGTACCATTTTTTCCAAAAAAAAAAAAAGAATTTTATACCATGAACAGTTTGCCACAATGTTTTTAACACCCAGAAGGAAACGTTGAAGGACCTTTTGAATATATATACTTGACAAAAAAGTACCGGAATTGTAAATAAACCGGAAATTATTTAATTATTCATCAATATTTATTTGGCGCCTTCAAAGTAGTCCCCAATCCCTACCAGATGTAATACACTTATATATACTATTATATACCTTTCATAAACACTTTTTGGGATGGCCTTCAGGTCTTTCAACGAATTCTATTTTATCTCTTCGATCGGCTGAAAACGGTTTCCACAGAGCGGCAACTTCAGTTTGGGAAAGAAGAAAAAAAGTATATAAATGATGAGTGTGACGAGCTGAATCGATTTTGCCATGTCCAACTGTCTGTCCCCCTATAAGCCAACTATTTCCCTATTTTGCGGGAACCCATCTAAAATTTCGCACACCTTTTCTTACCAAGACGCTGATCATTTGTCAGCATCGCCAATATCAGACCACTATAGCAAACTCAACGAACGGAATGTGCTTCTTCGGTTGGGCGTGTTTTTATGGACTTGGCATTTAAGTACCAATTATGCGTAAATATAAATAACTTGCCTCTTGCAAACACTCGAATACTTGTCTATGCTATTCGATACACGCCAGAGATGTTCAACAGAAAGAAGAAAACAAAGGAAAGAAGAGTGAAACAAAAAAGTTGCAGAATAAAAAAGCTGGAGTAATTTAATTACTGGCGGTTAAGGGCGCTAAAGCTTTGCATTAGACTACACTTTAAATATGGTTTAGGAAAATTATCTCAAGTGGCTTTTCAAAATCAATAAGAACATTCGTAAACCAACTACGATTTTATTGCTTTTGCCTGCCTCTTTTTATTAGTCTCTAAACGTTTTCTTAGACATTTTTCACCCGAAGGTTAACAATTTTAATATAGAGTGCAGCTGTGTGACTGTAATTAAATTAATAGCTGGAAAGTCTTTAAATATAAGGTTGCGTTCTCGTTGCGTAGTGTGTTTTCTTGGAAAAATTGCTGACACATTCCGCCAAATGACAATTGAAATCAGTGTATCTCGCTTAAGCCGTTGGCCCATTTGGTCAAAGGCACACAAAGCAAGGTGCCTACCTACAACAACTATGATTGTAGCAACAACCATAGCCTACCACAATGACAACAACAACGAGAATAACAAGCAAAGGCCAAAAATGAAGGAACTTTAGTCTCAAGGCAAAATTTGTTGGAATGTGTGATTCAACTCTCTTCGCCAAACAGTAAAAAGGAAGAACGACTGGCGCGCAGTAGTGAACTCGGATATAACCGCGTCAACGGTGTCTACCACAATAAAGAAGAAGCACTATATTCATGTGTCTACCGTCCACTTACCGTGTTTAAGAGTACATATATAAAGCTTTATCAGCTGGCGCTGATATCAAATGGGCGTGCCGTGAAATTGCCAACAGACACCGAATGTATGGAATTAATTGAATTCTGCGACACTTCATGCTGTGTGCGCGCTCCGTTGGAAATCGATAGTGCTTTGTATGTGTACGTGCGCTACCAAATTACCAACACACTCACATGCACGTATGGACTGCTATGCTGCGTAACCACTTTGTATATATCGCCTTATCTCTTTGGCTAAATAAAGCGAACAAAATAAATATAATAAATGAAAAATAAATCTAACTCTATCTTAAGTTGGCTAACGTCTCGAACTGGTGGAAATGAATGGGTGTACCAAGGCAACTATTAATTTATGCAATACTCAGACAGCGAATGAACGTAGTACCGTCGTACGGTATCCGCCGATTATTTGCTCGAAAAATGTTGACTCAGAATTGTGGTGTTTTATTGTTGCCCTTTTCGCTTAGTTTGCAGTTCTTTCTACGACTGCCAATTCAAGTGAAATAATGTGTTTGACATTTGGAGCCAAGTATACTAGACGCACAACATCTGGTCACTAAATATACATACTGAAATGTGACAGTTGCTGGATTAAAAATTAAAAATTGAGGAGCTGTGGATTTTATCAAAGTGATTTCTAAGGCAAGCATCTATCAAAAATTTAAGATGGATTTGAAGAAGCTGCATTAGGTACGTATATGACTAAAAGTCAGATTATAGACGCAACTATCCCTCGAGCTACCCTCTGAACGCCACAAAATTAGATCTAATTTAAAAGAATCTGTTAAATGCATGAAAATCAAATAAAAATAGAACGTTAAAACTTAAAACCGACAAACAGAAACTTAACTGCTAAAAAGAAAATATGGCATAAAATAAGATTTTGGCTTTTAAGATTTCGCTCTGCGCGCCAAATGAAGCTGCTTAATTATTATTTGGGTTCTTTGAGAAAAAAGTTAAAAATATTTCGGCTTATGTTTGTGGGAGCAGAAAATGTGCGCTTTTTGATGTTCCTACTATATTTCTTATTTGAAGCGTGTTATTGTGAGAAAAGGCGAAAATGCGGGCGAAGGACAATGTACACACAAATATTATTTCTTGGAAAGTTAAGCACTCGAAAGAGTACAAAACTTTTGCAATAAAATAATTGCGACAGTCAATATTTGCAGAAAGTTTAGAAAAAACACAACGAGCTTAAGTTTCAAGCAGTAAAATAATTGAAATATTATTTTAAGTAAAAATGGAAAGGGTGATGACTACTGCAAATAAATTTGTTAAGTTTTTAAAAAGCTAAATTTATTTAAATTTTGAATAGATATTTTACAGCAATATATGTATAACTTGATATTCGTTGCGCGAAATCACTATAAGTCAATATTAATATTTTATGGAATTGCCTATTTTAACATTTATTTTTAAACTAAGACCCTCTAATAGCTCATCTTCTGGCATTCAATAATATCTGGACGAATTTATTTTCATATTATCTATAACTCTGCTTGTTTTACTCTCGAAATGTTAAGTATACGCTCTGTTGATTTTAAGGGCATTGTGGATTTGTATTTCGAATTTGTCATATATAACGCAAAAGATTAAAAATGGAACATCCGTATGTATGTTTTCTCATATAGAATATATAACAACAATAAAACCAAATACAAATAAATAGTAAAAGTAGCGAAAATTTGATAAGAAAATTTGTTAAAATTTGCAAAACTGATACGAAAATTTTTATGTATGTATAAGGGAGTATTATTTTGGATAATAATCGACACTGTTGTTTCATCTAAAAATTAAGAATTTTTATTTAATTGATATTATTTTAACATATTTACATTCTCCTTACATTTTTACTTTACCTAAAAATTAAGAGCGAAATTTAATGTAAATTATTATTTTATATAAACTCAGCTTGTTTTACTCTCGAAATGTTGTATACGCCTTCTTTCGAACCTTTCCTTTGTATACGAATTTTTATATAACCTTGTTAAAAATGGAACCTCTATCGATTATATCTTAAGTCTAGTTTTATAAGGTACCCAGTGACATCTACTGTCAGTAGATGTACAATGAATGGAAAGAATATCCTTTTCATTATATATGTATGTAAGTATATATGTTACAACCTGTCAACCTTGTAGGTTTTGTGCACTTTTTCGTATAAAAATAATTAATATTCAATTTATTTGTAAAAGTCTAAACAATTGCCGCATATCTTAGCAGATCTTTATATGTATATCTATATAAGTATATTACAGCAGACCTTTCTGTATGTATAAATTTGAGGTGTGTTTGAGTGTGTTGAAGTTTTCTACTAATGTCAGGGCTAATGTTGACATCTCTCATCTCATTTGTTATTTATCAGACCTATTGCTATATTAGCGCCCAAATATAATATCTTGTAGTGCTTGAAACTGTTCCTGCTTCTGTCGGCGAAAATCTTAATACAAGTGTTATATTGTCGTAAAATACCTTAAAAAAGTTTGAAATATGCTTTGAGAAAAATAAGCAAAATCTTAGTTTATTCTTTATGACGCATCACTAGCATGAATACAAGTACAAGTATATATATATATATTTTTGGAAATTTTTTATAAACAATTATCACTTGGCAAGGCAAATTTTATTTTTAGGCATTTTCATCACATGTGTGTATTCATATATACCTTGTTTCCACATCATCAATTAATGAATTCATATTCATTTTATAACAATTAAGTCCATTACCAGAGTGCAATAAAATTTTACTGTATTTTTATCTTCACAATAATTGGCGTAATTCAGTGCGGTTTGCCAATTAATTAAGCCCAACTTGTATATATTTCAGCAAAGCGATACAGAAGTTGTGGGTCAGTAAAATCTACAATAAAAAATTCTTGTATATACATGTGAAAAAATTATTTCTGTTAGTATAAACTTTTACGGGTAGACTTTTTGTTGAAATGATGAAACATGCATAAATATAAATAAGTAAAACTTGTACACACTCTAGTTGCTGATCTCTTTGGGTATATGTATGTATGTCAAAATATTTTCTTATAAAAAACAAACAATTTTCATATTATTTCTGTAAGTATTAAGTTTTTGAAAGTAAAATTTTGTTAGAGTTTTTCTTAAAAATATTTCTCTATTAAAAATGCGCATGTTCGAACCAACAATGATCGATTAAGGGGAGAGCTTGCATTAGAAGCTTCAAAAATCAATTTTTTTTTGCTTAAATCTCTTTAAAAATAATCTAAGAATATGTACCTACAGTTCTAGAAGGGAATTCGAAATAGTTTTGAAGCTAGAAGGGAAATAAAGAACGAGCGTCTATCAGATATATGAGCGATTGGGCAGAAAGAGAAAACTTTGACGCGAGATTTCTCGGTTTTTGATTTTTATGATTTTTCTTAATTGGCGGGCAGAATAGAAAAAAACTAAACGTCGTATGTAATTGAGGCAAAATTTATTATATTTAACATTAAATTATCTTCTATTTAAACTAAAAAAATCTAGGAAAAGTCAAGTTTTAACATATTTGTAAACAACATAAATAACATTTTTTTAGTCAATAACCACTTCTTTTTCAATTTAAAAAAAAAAATTTAAATTTTACACCTCTTTTTTTGGAATTTTTTTAGTTTAACTAGAATATAAATTATTAAAAAATATGAATCTTTTTGAATTTTTTGTTTCCGCTGTTTTCGCCGTCCGACAAATGTACATGCATCGGACAATTGCTTCCCAAAGGCAGAATATCAAAGATTTCGCATCCAAAAAATTTGTGAATTATTTTTAAATATACTCGTATAACTATAAGCCCTGGAAATTTTGCTTTACTCACTTATTTCTTTCCCTTCCAAAAAAATCCTCAAAAAAATCGATTTTTTGAAGCCTCTAAAGCCCCCCCTTAACAAGTCTTACCCATATTACATGAGTTTATACACACATCATTGTAAGCTTTTCAACTAATTTCATTTTCAGTATTGATGCGGTTATACATTTGTGAGTACATACTTATGGACACACAGAGATTCAACCGGATTTCAACTTTTCTTTTCATCCTGATGCTTTATATATACACAACCGATTATATTTAGGTAATACGTACAGCCGTTAGGTGAACAAAACTATTATAGTCTGTAGCAACTGGTTGCAAAAGTATAAAAATAATTGAATTTTTCATTTCTAGACTCGAATACCCACTTAGTCATTAGCCTGATAAATGCATTTTTTTCGAAGTACGTTAGTAAATAGGATGTCATGGACGTAAAACATGTCTAAAGTTTTTTAGAAAATTCTTAATTTGGTAATAAAGAAACAAAAAATGAAAGGAAAGTTAAAAGAGGCATAATGTCGAAAATTTTATAAAATAGATCAAAAATATCAAAATACTAATAATTTTCAGCATTTCAATTAATTCATTGACTTCCACACAAAGTGGTTTTAATCAAAACAAAAACAACTATTAACTATATATACTATTGATTTTTTTTAAGAACTTGAGGAGCAATGCCCAAAAATGCTATACTCTGAAAATGAAAAAAATATTACATATTATATTATTATATTACATATATTTATTACTTCATCACTTATTTTTCGGTATTTTTAGGTAATCAATTGAGAAATCGTGGCAGCTGCTCATTTCAAGCGAAGTGAATCCATATTAGTTCATTGCAATTGGAATTTGTAAGTGAAATTAAATTTATTACCTGAAGCTGAGAATGTCTGATGATCACTTGGAAATAAGTTAAGTGGAGCCAAACACTGATGCTATATAGTATATACTCCAGTTGAGTTTTTGAAATTTTCACACAATTTTTCTTAATAGAAATTTGGGTCGGGCTCTAGATGGGTTTCTCTTCGTTAAAAGTACGAAAGGTTTTTTGAAAAAAGAGGTATTTGTTTTTTTTTTTAACACAATGAACTCCTTCTTTTATATTTTCTACTAACTACGCCTGAAAATTGTATCATTATTTTCAACAACAAACACGGAAAATTGAGCAAATTTCATTCTTTAAGCCGAAGGTGTGTGGAAACATATATCGGTTGGCTGCTTTAAACACATTAACACATTCGCAAGTGTCTCTCACTTTCATTCATTTATCTTCTTCTTTCCTTTCATCTTACACTTCAGTGCCTCGCTCATTGGTTTCACTCATTTTATTTCGCCATTCATTCATAATTCATTCACTTCACCAGCCGTTTCTTATATTACTCTGCACCATTAAGTTTTAAGTGTTTGTTCATGTTGTTGTTATGATTATTTTTAGCATTCTCAAATTAAGTATGCGTTTAGGAATGCAAATGAGTGCATTTATAATGTTAAAAGTCAGCTAACTGTACTTCATTAAGAACAATTTATACCAACACCGCCGATACTTGGGTTTAATGTTGTTATTGTTGTTGTCTGTTAATTTTTTGTTGTTTGTGAAGAAGTTTGTCAAGATCTCTTTACTTCTTGCTTTGGATTGAAAGCCCAGCAATTCAACGGTCTTGTACATTTAAGTGTCTTAGTTGTTTAATAAAAATTCCTTTGTGTCATGAAGACTTGACAAATTTACTTTAATCTTAGTACGGATATACGTCCTCAGGTGTATCAGCCAGAAGAAAGAGAGAAAGAATGTGCGAAATAAATAAGTTTAAAACAAAAAAAAAACACGAATTATCCCTGGGTGTGCCTTGTAGATGAGGACAATTATTCAAATAAAATAAGAACGTTGCTCAAGTTGAAAATTGTGGCTTATTTAATATACTACTGCAGAATTTTTTGAAAATGTTAAAAATGGAAAGAACTTCATAGCAGGGTGAAACCCATAGGAAACGAAAGATAAAATATCAAACATTAAGAAAAACATAATTTACGGCAAAGCAACCGGTCTTGCAGAAGAACAGATATTTGGCAATGTTTTCATAATCTTTGCATACAGACTTTTCTCACATAACCGCAAAATTTATGTGGGTCCGCAATTGAAATAGCTACTGAGCTAGAAATTGTGAAAATTGTCAGAACTACAGGGTCTGGCACTCGAAGTGTAATTCAAAAAGCCATAAATTCGGTTTGGAAAATTATTTGTATTTATTTTAAAGTAAAAAATGTGTGAAAATAGTCATAAATTCTGGACCAATTCACTTTTACTCGATATGACCACCTTTTGCCTTAACTATGGCCTTGAGACGGTCAAACCACGAATGGCAAGCTGCCCGAATGTGACTTGCCGGTATTTTGGCCCACTCACGGACAATGGCTTTCTTCAGCATCTCGAGACTGGTGTATTTTTTACTTCAGACCTTCCTCTCCAAAATGGCCCACAGAGAATAATCTATTGGATTCGCATCTGGTGAATTCGAGAGCCATTCTTGGTTCACTCGCGCTTTGTGAGACGATGCTGAGTCTTGTTGAAACGTCCATGATTTGCGACCGAAATGTTTGTTTGCCCACGGCTTCAAAGCAGCCTCCACAACACTTTCCCGATAATATGTCGCATTTACTTTGACGCCAGGCTCGATGAAAACAATTGGAGAGCGCCCATCTGCGGTGACAACGGCCCAAACCACTATTTGTGGCGGGTGCTGCCTCCTGGTGGCCAACCGATGACTAAGATTCTTGTATAAACGGTCGGTCAAGTAAACCCTATCGTTTTGATAGTTTACGAATTGCTCAATTGGAAAAATTTTTTCGTCAGAAAACACAATGTTCTGAATTTGACCGCTTTCGACCAAGCGAAGCAACTGCTTCGCTCTCTCAAGTCTTACTTGTTGCTGCTTCGGTGTGAGATCATGGGCCTTTTGGAACTTGTAAGGCTTGACCTTGAGCTCATTTTCAATATGCGTCGGATGCTGCGGTCGGATATTTTCAGTTCTTTAGCCATTTGATTGGCACTTCGTCGTGGATTTCGCTCAAGTCGCTTCTTCACTTTCCGAACCATCTCACGTGACGTTGCAGTCTTTTGATGACCACTTCCATGGCGTTTTGCGATGCTATCAGTATCATTGTAACGAGTGGTGGTGCGATAAATAAAAACTTTATTCACATTAAGGTGTTTGAGCTCACGAACAATTGCTGGCTGTGATTTTCCACCTAAATATAAAGCAATCACACTATTGCGTTTGAATTCCATCGCTGATCACTTTTTTTGCGTTCACTTTTGACAATACTCCGAACTGTCATTCAGCAAATTTATAAACAGCTGATTCCAGTGCGACAGCTGCGCGAACGGTCTGAAATTGGTTAGTAGAGGTTTTTCATAGAGAGAACCTAATGACCCATTTAGCAAAATTTATTTTTCCAGTGCTGGCAATTTAATTTAATTTGTTAGGTCAAAATATATTTCTGTGTCCACTTGGGTTTATTTGTTGCACTTCCTCGAAGCAAATCACCAGTCATCGAAATTGGACTCAATGGATATACTTTCTGGGACGTAGCCGCGGCCAACATTTGAAAGGGATAATCTTCAAAAATACATTCCATGAATATTCCTTTGAACGGTAATAAACATTCTCCATTAAATTTGCTTTATTTGCTTTATAAAAGTATTTGCTTAACAAGTTATTTAAGGTAATATGCATCTAGGAATTCAATTCTAGAAAGGCTCTATTTAAACCATGCTTTACTTTTCAATTTACTTCTTTACAGTCCATAATATAGTAAACTCAACAACAAAGCAAAATGGCGCATTTTAGTAATTCTAACAATGCAGGTATACATTTCTACTTACTTGGGGATATTATATTGCACTTTGATGTTGTGTGCGTTAGGGCAAATGATAATCCAAATAACTGTATATTTAAAACTTAATCTCCTCAGCTCGACATTCTTGAAGGTGCTCACTGACAAAGGGGATAATTGCAATTTCATGTATATTTATGTAGAAGATAAAGTCAAAGTGGGTCTGCAGATAGAGGATATTTGAACGTAAACAAACACTAAGTGATAAAGTGAATCTGAAGGGGAAAGTCGAAGTGCACAATATTGTTTCTAAATTTGAGACGGTATACGTTCATGTCGTTAATGGGGCATATACATACATACTGCAGCATTTAAAAGTACATTTTATTCAACATTCGCAAATGCAAAATAATAGTTGGGAAGTGAGTTTTTATTGTGTTTACATATTTATACATCTGCAGCTTCCATTCAGAACTGTATCTCGCATATTGTTCTTTGAGTGGATAAATTTAAAAAATTAGTAATCAATGGTATATGCGTTTGTTAATTTCTTTGGAGATTGCATTATTGATTGCAGATACCCTATCAAATGAAACAATTTCTATACAAACACTTGATTCTGATCACTCGTTCACTTTGTATGGAAACTACATATATGCTCTAGAGTTATCCAATATCGACCCACAGGAAAAAAGTCTAAGGATGATATCACACGATGTTGGCGGCCAAACGACCAGCCGAAAACGTGAAATTATCTGCTCACAAGTATGCCCTTAATAAATCCATTGGTTGATGCGATGTTCCCACACGCCGTCTTGTTGAAACCAAATGTCGCCGAGATCACAAGCTTCAATTTCGGGCATCAAATAGTCGGTTATCAAAGCGCGATAACGGTCGCCATTGACGGTTGCGTTCCTACCCACATCATTTTTGAAAAAATATGGATCGATAATTCCACCGGCTCACAAACTGCACCTAAACTTTGTTTTTTCTTTTTCTTCGTAGCAAAAGCGGCAACTTCACTTTTTTACCCATTGAGCCAGAAATAGGCCTCACCGTTGAACAAAATTTTGCTCGAAAACTTCGGATCTTCTTAGAACTTTCCAAAAGGCTATAGAGCGAAGCGATGTCGCTTGGGAAAGTCGAGCGACTTCAGTTCTTACACAAGCTGAAAACCGCAATTTGTCGATTTCAAGACGCTCTCAAGAATTACGACCTTCTCACACCACAACTTGGCGGATTTCGAAAAAGGATTTGGTTTTCCATCTGTAAAAAAATTGTTCTTACTCAAGAACTGAAGTCAAGTCTATTATATATAATGTATATATATATATATTATAGTATATTAGAATACAATTATCCCACAGTTCATTATCGTCAATCGATAAGTTTGCTGGCATTGAAATAGATGTCACGAGCGACATAAATTATCGCAAAATCACAACAAGATATGAAACTGAATAAGTATATGTACACATAGTTTATAGTATGTAGCAGCTCTGTAGTATGCAATATAGCGCATATATTTAGTAAATATTTCAGACACTCAATTGTAATCTCAAAATAAACTAATTAGTTATGCAAGAATGCGGATCTATCGAGTTCTCACCAATCATCAATAATTTTTAACACATTATTTTCACGAATCTCGTAAATACATATTTACATTAATTTTATTTTATCTAAATTCATTACATTATGTAAATTATGTAATTTATTCATGCTTTTGCTGTTCGATGGACCCAAAGCTCACAAACACTTCGCTGTGGTCTATTTCACTAAAGTTATTTCTATATTTGTTATTTTTGTTGCTGATTAGCTGCTAATATGTGCTTGCATCCGTTAACTTTCTGCGATTAAAACGATAAATCAGCGAAGTTGGCGATAAATTTGTGAGCACGAGCACCTGCTAACGAGTTGCAATTAACTAAATTCTCTTCTTGCACATGTGTGTGAGATTGTGTGTTTTATTATCTTTGTCGATTTTTCTACCACATGCTGGCGTTTACTCTGGAAAAATTATGAAAAACGAACATCAAAGCATAAACGGTTAGAATACCAATGAAAGTGAAAAAAATGCCAAGTCATTTCAGAAACCTGTTTTTCTCTAGAAAAGTTGTTTGTATAGTCAAAAGCTGCATCTGACTAAATACCTTACAGTCAAAAAGAGTTTTAAGAGCAACACGAACTTGATCTCTTCTCCTTAACTTAGTCAAGTATCTGGCGGCCCACTCGATTTTTGTATACAAATTCTTTTTCTCTATATCCTGTTTTGTACTTAAAACAGAATTCCAAGAAAGCCAAGTAGATAAGAAAGTAACAAAAAAATATAAGAAATTATTGGATTACAACATTTCGAGCTTGCATCTTTTGGGTCCAGGAAAAACGAATGTTGCGAAAATTCGAGGTTATTCAAGCCACAAGAAATGCAAAGCGTGTCAGTTCTTGCTCCAAATAATTTGTATGTTTATAACGAATTTTAAGCGCTGGTCGTTGTTATTTTTTGTGTGGTTTATAATGACAGCTTTTTCCATAAGCATTTCACAGAAAGTCACGTTCAGCCTTTAGTACCAATGTTTACCCTTATGTACTGTTAATGTACGATTTTTTTTTTTTTGTAAGAAATTTCACAAGGTTTTGCCTTTAATATTATTATTTAAATACTTAAGTTCACAAAAACTAGAGTTCTAATCATAAATATGTTTTGGTGTCACTGAGCCCTTACTTTGCCTTGAACACTGATACAGCGAAAAATCGTCTCCTTTAAAATTTTTTTAGAATCAAATCTCATAAAAAATGGGATAAGAAACAAAATGTAACTTCACAATTTCATTGCGTGGCATTCTTCCCTTTCTATATAAAAATTTCAAAATATAGCGATACCATTTTGAACAACTATAACTTTTTTTTCAACTTTCCCGAATTTAATTTTTTGGGTAAGTGAAGCTTAAAATCTCACTTTTCCAACACTATATAGTATGACACAATGTGATAGGTAGCACTGGAGATATACGACTGCGACGCCATCTATTGACAAAATGCGAAAAGACTTTTTCGACTACTCAAGAAGAAGCATTCGCGCATTCCCCACCACACCGACCAAAATGGTACTAACTTAAGTCTTTCTAACAGTTATCATAGTACAAAATTCTACACAATGCTGCCCATACCGAAATTAAAAACTCAATCTTGTTTAATGTGAAATGAAAACCAATCGTAAAATCAACAAGCCATCTACGATCATAAGATGCTTGAATATTATCAATGAGTTTCATATGACTTCGACATCGCAACTCATAAAAGTGAACACTCATCCGCATCTGCTGACGCTGAAAACATTTATAATGAAAATAAAGTACAAATTTCAAGTAATATTTTTACCATATCGTTAAATAAAGTTAGAAAAATATTTTTTGTGTAATTAAAGTTTGTCAAAATAAACTAATTTGTGTTAGCAATGCACCAAAATTAGCAAACTAAGTTGGACTGCCACGTGCGTGTGCAACTGAAGACACTCCTCTCGACTAACTCATTGGTTTTGACAACTGCACCGCAATTTGAACCAGCTTAACTAACGCTTTGTCGACCGAAATACATGAGAGCTTCTCCAAAGTTCTTTTTACCTTTATCAGCCATGAAATGGTTGTGCGCCTCGCATAATCCTTGCTCATTTCATTCGCCGTAAGACAAAAAATTCCAAGCAATAAAATAAAATAGCCGAGCTCTGAAAGCACACTGTGGCAAAAAATTGCAATTAGCCTTAAGTGTTGGGCTTAGAATGTCAAGCAGCAGAATCAGTCCAACTAGGAAAGTAGACATAACGGAATTCACTCATTGGCTGCTCGCACGTAAGTCAGCCAAAACACCTGAGCGTTCACATGTATACTCCAAAGAGTTCATTAAATGGTAGAAAATTTTACATTTTAGACTTTTTGCTGACAATGAAAATCTTTCAACCTTCCACGCCAGGAATTAAACTCACGCTCTTATAGAGAAAGATGGAGATAGAGAGTCATTAAATGTGATTGGAAGGATGGTGTCAAAAAGTTTTGAGTTGCAATTTGAGTATAATCGAGCACGAGCATAAGAGTGACTTTTTAAAAACAGGAAAATAAAAGGTTATAATCCTTCATTCTTTAAAAGTTGTAAAAAGCTATAGATCTAGAAATTTAACTAACCTTTTAGTGTTCCAAACGTAAAAAAATACAATAATATTGCATTTTTTTATAATTGTGCCTAGAAAAATTTACACTAAAATTGCATAAATGCAGAAGTTAATATATTAAAATTTAATATATTAAATATTTGGATTTTTCATTTTTTGTTGTTTATACTCCATTAATTCCTATTTTATATTGGCTGTGCTTTACAATATAACAATATGTAGCTTTGAATTTACCATATTGAGGGTGTAGCCGTTGACTTCAACGCACATACCGCGTGAATTATTGCCTTTGAATTTCTTTTCTTCTTCCTTTTCGTTGCGCGTATTTATAAATAATCTTAGTTTTATTTTAAAACCGTTTCGTATGCAAAAGCGACACTTTGCAACGGAGAACTATTTATACTTTACTCGCTTTCGCTCCATTCGATCGTTGCTATAAGAGTGTTTCCGCAGAAGCAATGCAGCGGTTTTGTGAACTTCTAACTTTAGTTTTTGCTGTCATTCTAGTAAATTTACGACATTCACGAGCTCGGAATGTTGAAAAATGTATGTAAAGAAAAACACGATCCAGGATTAAAGTCGTTTGTTCTGGTTGACACAAAGTGCAAAATGTCAGACGCATTAAAATTACAGTAAAGGCGAGAAATTCTTTCACTTACTATTTCTTCTAAGAAAATACTTGATTTTAAAATTAAATACGTGTGTGATATTATTTGCATTTATAAATAACTATTAAATAAAATTATCTACATTTCCATACACATGTATGTATATATACCAGGTGTTAATTGTGCATAATATAAAACTCAAAAGCTTTCAGTTTTGCCTCTTCAACTGACAAGATATTAATCAAACTTTGAAGCTTAAAATGAACCCTTATATATAATATATTGTTTTTTAGTAACCATTTTTCCTTAAAAAGAAGATTTACTTCTTCCAACTAAGCAAGGCGTTTTCTCTCACTCTTTTGGACCTTCAACTCGCAAAGCCTACCACTAGTAGTATTTCGATGACGATATCATCGTAAGTGTAACGTACTCCAGTTCTGTGGGGAACCTTCAGCAGCTGTTGCAGAACGAGGCATTCAATCAGAATATGTCTACTTCTTCTGTATCGACACCGCTTACGCGGTTATAGCAAGACGAATACTCTCAGAGCTGGAGTGGAATCATATATAGAAGTTCACCTAAGTGAGGAAAGTTCCCTAAACTTCATTCACTTATATGGCTCAAGCAGCTCACGACTTCCCGTCTTAGACCAAGGCGAGCTAAATTGAGAAGGCGAATCATTCCGACCCAGGATTCAGAAAAGGAGAATTTAATAGATCTGCTAAATACTATCCAGCTCAATTAGACCAAGAAGCCTAAAAACGAATTAGAAAATATTCGAAAAATCGCACATTCTATCGGAAAAAAACTAATTCTTTTCTGTTAAAAAGATCCTTCGTATATACACGAACTAATCCCTCTGTTTTTAAGATATCGATCTGAAATTTTATATCCGTCCTTTTCTCAGAAAATGTGTTTGTTGGTACCGCCGATATCAGATCACTATGGTATAGCACTGTCAGCCAAACTAACTAATCAAACTCAAGGCTTTGTTTGTAAAACTTTATATTTAACAAGATCTAGTCACTATAGCTAATAGCTGCATTCAAAGAAACCGTTCAAAATAAGAAAAAAATTGATTTATACTTTTGTATGTTATAAAAAATACATCTCCGAAGGCTATTGAAGCTTCGGCGCAATCGAAGTTAACGTTTTTTCCAGTTATTGGTATCCTTTCCTTGCGGCAACGCACTTTGCATACTTGGTAGTGCATTTACCGTTGAACGCTACCAAGCGATATCTCATCGCTTTTGAAGAGTGAATTTCTGGTTATTTCTGAACGGTTTTATTTTCAGCTGACACTGATGATCGTTAATGTATATTCACGATTAAAGTAATTTGAGTGGTTTTTAATTAAGAAAGATGTATTTTTTAATAAGATGAACTGACAGCAAGAAGAAAATGTAGAAGAAAAAGAGGCAAAAGACTTAGCTGTCGATATTATTTTTATTTATTCTTTCACTTTTCAGCTTCGCCTGACAGCTTTTGCGATTAATTGCTGCGATATACTTGCTAATTTATAGGACTCGCCATACAATATTTCGCTTTGACGACTTTCGACTTTAATTTAGTTACAGTTTATTTTTAAATGTATTTTGTTACAACAATTGCTGCTGTGCTCCTAGTAAATTGTCATCTCTCTTTCTCTCCTTTGCTCTCTCTTTATCGCTTCATTGCAGGCAGCAACCACAAGGCTGTCACGCGCCATCAAGTTCATCTTGCCATTTGTTGCGCTGTTACAGGCAATACCGCAGGCGCTGCAATTTTTCGTTAACTCCTAGAAGGATAGCACTTTGTGCACAATAAGTTCAATATTTAGTAGTGTATTGATTGCTGCTAATACCTTTTTCATATATACTATATAATATATATATATTACTTTAGTACTTATCCATTAAGTTTCATTTGTATATGCGTGTGTGTTATATCATACATTCACATATTGACAATCATTTCGAACATTTTTCCCGTGTCGGATTTTATCTTCTTTGTCGATCACATGACGGCGCTCTGCCCACTGAACATGGAAAAAATGGCACATATCGCGCGCAAATTCTTGCAAACGAACAAACCGAAATACCTACAACCAACCAAAGGCTCACAAAATCCCTCTAGCCCAGTCAACGCTTTGTCAACCCTCCACTTTTCCGTTTCAGTATGCCTAAACAAATTTCCATAATTTTGTATTGGCGCAGAGAACAACACGCCCGCTCAAGTCAATTAATGTCAAATGAAGCAGCAGGCGATTGCTGCCGCAACCGCAAAGCTACAGTTTCTCAATTAACTTTGTACCAGTCATAGAGTGATACACACAGCATATTGATACCGTTATGCACGCGAAGCCAAATTTAGCAAGTAGGCGCGTAACCTATTTAAACAGTCTAAAAGTAGAAATTTGTGTTTTTTACTTTCAGACGGCTGTGCACATCAACAAATGAAAATTTCTACTTTAGGAGGCAGACAGGTGGGCACGGCAAGGAAGTTATTGGTTATTTTTGTTTGTGTTGCCATATGACACGTGAATTTTTCATATATATGAAGTCGTGATTTCTAAATTAAGTACATATGCTTTTTGTTTATTTGGAGCAGCTGCTTCTTTTACACCAACATTCCTCCTTTCGATGGAAATGAATTTTAATCAAATAAATTTACTTTGCTGTTTTTCTTTTCTTTTTCCATTATGTGATGTATTCCTTTTATCCTTTCTCTTCCCACATATTCCCCACTTTACAAATAGTTTACCCACTTCCTTATATAACAGTTCCCGTCGCTGTTCCTTCTTCCATTGCTGGGCGCCCTTTCACGCGTAATTCAGATGGCTGTGTATGGCAGCAGCGCGAACATTGAATCGCAACTCCTCAAGATGTTTTCGAAGCTGTTCACCTCACATCCGGTGATACCTTCTGTCATCACATCAAGCTCATTAGAACTCCTTTCCACATAATATCACATGATGAGATCTGATTTAGTCTGCTGCTATTCTCTTTCTTCTTTTCTTTACATATTTCATCCTCTTCATTTCACCACATCATAACCACCCAACTGCCTACATATTTACCAAAGCTATATTTTTTTTAAATTCACGGAACGCTGTCCCTTTATATCTTAACTAGAAATGTGTTGCATTCTCTTTCGCAGATAACTATTGCTCGTCAAATCAAGACAGTCAAAGCGTCATACAGCGCTCTGTTGTGACAGAACGCTTTCAAGCATCTACATGCAATGATGAATAACGAAGTTCCTGCACTCTTATTATGTAATTACTCTTGTTATATAATTACATCATCGTGACCAAAGACATCACTTCTCACTGCAGTTGTCGTTCATCAAATCGTTCCTGTTACACCTGCATCAGCTCGCAATTTCCGCTGATGACACTCTCGTGGAAGCAGGGTGAAATCGTCGCAAATCAAGTAAATGGTAAAATATAACTGCAGCAACTGCAGCCAAACTGCAAAGACAACACAATCATGTGCTACAACCTCAGTTGTCACAACGGTCCAATGGGCGACAGCAATATTCTATGCAATACGGGGCTTGGCAGGGCGCATAATTTTTATCTTGGTCATCCGCAGTCTTCTGCCATAAATTGCAACCGGACTTACAATTTACGTTGCTCCGTCATTAGCAGGAGTGTTGTGCATGAACGCGTAGTGCGCGACCGCAAAGCGATATTCGCTCGTCAGAACAGGAATAACAGCTCCAGTTAGTACGAACTGGGCGACTCACTGTGTATGGATAAACATGAGTCAGCACTGACTGAAGCTATCAAAAGTAATCAGTTGACGTGATGAGGACACATTGCTGGCCATAATATTAAATATTGTATCACATTAATTAAATTTATAAAACCACTGGAATACGTTTGAAAACATCTGCTTGGAGATATTTTGATTTCACTTAAAATTTTTGTGCAGAGGCTTTATTTAAACCGCTTAAAACTCAAATTTGGAACGCCTAACAAAGTAAGAATTCATGTACTCGAGCATCTGAGTAGTGTGCAACAATGCAAATATTAATCCCAACAGCCATACACTATGAGCTCAATCTCCTCGGCTGTTCTTTCTAGTCAAAGACTCATATTGAGTATTGTAATCGCGTTTTTGGCCGCAATATATATGCGAATGTGCAGGAATATCGACATTTGTGATTTTAAATAATGCATGAGCATATATGTTAGAAATGTACGAAATCACCATTGTTCTCATCAAACTCTGTTTCAACTGTCACTTTGGCGCTTATTCTTCTTGTTGTTTTTGTTGAGCAGAAATTTCTCTGTAATGTTGTGTTGGGTTTAACCGTGCAGTTGCATACTAATGATGTCGCGTGAAGCTGAATACGATGTTAGCTAATTTAGATACACTGGGTAACTTCCCGACTGACATATCTACACAATGTTCCGCGTGGTCAAAATGGCATCAATCCAAATACAGTACAATTTCGTTAAACTTATTACATTTGCACCGCACAGGCAGGTTTCTGTGTAACTAAGTTGTAATTATCAACCGCATTTATATTTACTATCTCTCGCTGTAAGTGTTTCCAAATTGTATTTGCATATTTTATTTACTCGTGCGTGAATTAGAGCGCCGGCACACACTCGCCCTCACATGCTTATGGATGTCTGTGTGCAACGGACAACCAAAACGTGCCTCATTTAATTTTATTATTGTAAAAAATTGCTCTAATTAAATTCAACCGTATAGTAGATACACGCACATGACTATTTACACCGAAGCAAATGTTATGCTCCCGGGCGTATACGTAACCAGCGCCATGGGATTAGATTTGTTTACAAATGCATTCAGGTCACTTAAATATTATTTGTAATTTGAAATGCATTTACAGGGATCGTGAAGTTTAAACCAATAACAAAATTCATTATGCAATGGAAAGACAATTGCAAATTTGGTTTACTTCGTTTGAAAAATATATTATTTTGTAAGTTTATGGGGCTATACCAGTGTGACACTTTCAAAAAAAAAATTTTATTTGCTTTTTCGATATCTTATATTTCCATAAATATCCTGTGAAATCAGGAAGGTCGTATCTTGAATAATTTTTGGATGGCAGCGTTCTAAGGAGCGACCGCTCGGAGGTGCAACATATATTTATAAGCGAAACTTTAAACGCGTTTTTCTCGAAATGACATTTTTCAAAATTGCTGGCATCATAACACAACGAGAAATTGACCGATCAACTTCAAATTAAAACTCAAAACGATTTTTTTGTTTTGTTGAAAATTGTCAATTTGGCATTAAAGAAACGACAATTTTTTACCTAAAAACGATTTTTTACGATTTAGTTACGCCATTTTGCTAATTATTGATATTTTTCAAAGATCGTTGGTCATTGTATAGGGAATATCTTTAGGTTTAATAAACTTTTAAAATTTTTTTGTTTCAGCAACTTATTCGGCAGGAATCATGCCAGCAGTTGGGGCACTTTTTTTTGGCACCTCCGAAGACAGATCATAACTCCATTATTTATCAACATTTTTGTAGCTCCTTAAGCTTTATATATATGAAATTAAATATTTGTAAAGTGTATTATGGAGTTGTTGTGGCATTTTGAATAGCCGTTTATTTCTAATGCTACGACTGTACTTTTTTACTTACCTAAATATTTTACTCAAATAATCATACTTAGCAGCCTTTTTCAACCACTCTAAGCAATAAACATTTAAATTTCCTTCACAATTATCATTTAATGAAGCTTAAGCAGTTTAACTTTTATCGTTTAAACCACATACACTTACGCACCTATTAGTTAATAAAATAGTAGTGTAGTGTCTAACACGAGTAGTTGCAACAAGGTTGAAATACAATGCATGTTATTTTATAAATTTTAAGTTTCGAGTACTCACCTTGGACCTTATCAAGGAAGCAATTACCCTGGATAAGGACAACGCCAGACCACATACATTAATTACAGTGTGGACCTGCAATCAAGTAATTACTGCTTCTTATTTGTGGCAAATAATTTCGTGGGTGAAAAATTCGTCTCAAGAAAAGCTTACCAACTTTAACTGCTTCTGGTTTTTGGCACAAGAGACGAGAGTTTCAATGATACCTACCCTAAATAAGTATGTAATAATCGATTTATTTATATATTTATTCATAGACCTTATATAAAAAGTAGTAATATAAAAAGTTTGTATACGGATCAATGATAATATGATGGAAGTTTTAATTTTTGTATTGTTAGTTATCATAAACCATAATTTAACAGCAATATCTTATTCATCGCACAAAGAAAAATTACTTTCAGTAAATGTCGTAAATGTATTTTCCATTGTTATTTTTCTGCCTATATTCTCAAAGTCTTCTTTAATACTACGAAAAAATTTTTATTAATTCAATTAACTGCTTGTACATACATCGTTATAATATGTTTATAATATCATTTGCAGTTAAGATTCCATTATAAATAAATAGCTTTTTGGACTAGCGGAGATATAAAACGAGATTGGATGGTTTATAATTGTACTTAATCGTGGTCAAGTAGACCTTATAGGAAAAACACTTCAAGCTATTCAACATGAGACAAAATAATAAGCTTCGATATTGGACACCGACAAACCCTTATATAAATTTACAAACCGCTTATAAAGCGATGTTCAATTTCCCACTGGGTATGGGAGAACAAAATAATTGAGATCTAGACTTGGTATATGTTCGCATGAATACAGCAGTCTACCAAATATAGGCTATTTATTTATATACTTTATATTTAAATCATAAAGTACCATTTTATGCAGCGTTACCTACTGAAAATGTGCGCCACTAACAGGAAAGGGTGTAACCGAACATTTTGTACACTCGCAATTTGACTAAGGCTAAGACTAAAGCCATGAGAAATATCTACAGATGTTGTAAATGTCTGTTTTAAAAATGTTGCTAAATAATTCTAAATGCATTATTCGAAGTAACTAAATAGAATCTAATCAAATTTGGAATCTTATTTATTTAAGTATATTTTAATTCTCAATTTCATTAATTTATTTTGTATGTGCGAAATATTAATATTAAGATCAACCTAATTAACTGAAATGATATATAACGTATGTGATATAACAATACGCCAATAAAGACGAAGAAGTATGTGATATAAAATCGAATAAAGGGACTAAATTTAATATATGAGCTATACATGGAAAAGACCCAAATTTAATTCTGGACTAAAGAAACGATGATATGTAGTATATGGAAGCTGATTCTTGTATCGATATTGCACATTTACAGCAATAAACTAAAGTAAGTTCAATATTATACTTTCACTTGATTTTGTTAAGATATCGTATTGATCGATATACCGTACATTGTGACAAAAAACCACAAGGAAATTGTAATTAAATATAGGACTGTCCTTAATGACTATGCCAAATATGAACGCGATTCGTCAACCAGTTTGTTTACAGCAGCTGCTTATGTCGATACACCTGAGTAGTGCAAATCTCAACGATTTTTACAATGGATGAAAATATTGTACAAAGAATGTATCTCAAATTTTGTATTTCTAACCAAATTTCGTGTGGAGAATGCTTGCGAATATTGCAAAAAGCTTAAGGTGATTCAGTTTTATTAAAAACACAACCCTGCGACTGGTACAAAGCTTTCTAAGGCGGACGAGAGATCATTGAAGACATAAATCGTTATGGACGAACTTCGACCTCGTCAACTGATGAAAATATTAAAAAAGTTAAGAACATGGAATGGCTAGAGAGATGACAGGAGAACTCGCCATCTTTCGTGAGCCCGTTCGAATGATTTTGGTGGATTTTTTGGGTATGAAATGCGTTCTTGCCCGACTATGCAGGCACTGCTTGATTGTTCCAAACGTTGAATTGAGTATAATGGAACCATTTTTAAAATAATAATAACTTTCGTATAGAACATAATTTGCATTTATTTTATATCCAAAAAGTTCGGTTATTTTCAGGGCGCGCCTTGTAGTGCGGTTTCATCCTCACAAGCAAGCCAGAAGTCAGAGTTCAGTTTGATTTCGTGTATGCTGTCGAATGATAATTTATTTGCTCATATTAACATGTAATTGGTGTAATTCTTCTACTTTATGTCGGCGATTTGTACTTTATGACTTCATTGTCATTTCGATGCTTCGGTCAACATTCTCACACAGCTTTGCTTTTTCAATAAAAAGTGTTATTTAGCGCAGTAAAATATAATAACAATGTTGGTAGCAAAAGCAGTGCGAATAAAAATAATATTTGTCTACAATATGAATCTATCCTAAAGCGCAAGATGATATCTGTGTAGTAAGTATTCTTGTAAATGGGTATCCACACTGCCATGAGCTATAAATAAAGCGAATTGCATAATCAGTCTATTTGATTAAAATGTAGCCTCAGCGAAAAAGTATATATTGCGACATGTATGTATTTTTTATATGTCCCAGACTTTATCCTTCCTGTTAAATTGTTCCAATTAGTCTTCAAATAACCGTTAAGTGATTTATGCTTGCAACACGAGCCGCTTTTTTCAATGTATTGCTTTTGGCTGGCCATTTCTGGTCACTGCAAGTCCTACAAATTGGGACACCAACTGAATGGAAAAAACAGCAGTGACATGCATATACAAAAGTACATACATTATTAATATATATGTATATGTGCAAGCCCAAAATAATATCAACAGCGTACATAGATGTGTCCTTTCTCTCTCGCTTAAATAAACAAAATCGCAAATGCGGAATTTTTTCTGGCGCGGAAATTTCCAAAGCTATAAAATTGCTTACCAAGTAAATTTCCATTTCGCCGAAAAAAGTGCATGCAAATGACCGTTAAAACATTGTTTATCTTTTATTTACCTTAAATCCAGTTTGCGAATTTGCAGATAACGATTTATTTATACTAAAACTTTTTTTTCGTTGATATACAGTTTTTGTAAACCGTTAAATACATACTCGTATACGTATAGGAAGTTTATAAAAGAGACAGAAATTTTATATAAAAGCTTTTTAGAAACCATTTTTTTAGAACACGGGATGAGATTGCCGTTATAGAGGAAGGACCGATTGTGGTACCTAAAACTTCTCAAAAATTGATAAAAACAACCTTCTTAACTCAATTAAACACTTTGAGCCGAACCCAATTTTTTTGAGGCGGCAAATGACAGTTTCGCGTATATCTCCTGGTTGGCCGAGGGTGTGGCTGCCATAACGTTACAACTTTAGTCTGGAAAAAGTTGACAATGGTAGAGAAAGTGCCTGGATGTTTCCATCTTACTTTATTCCATACAACTTTGAAAATTTGCGTCCGACGGGATTTTTCAATTTCCAACATGAATGCCTATTGGATATCTAATAAGAACTCTTATACTGGCGGTAAGAGGAACTTTTCTAAGGGCAAGTAGTTCAGTAGATCTCCTACCTATGATACTCTAGACCAGAGTGATCTCGCAGTTGCACAGAAACTGGTCGTTGGCTAATGCCTGCTAAGCGTAGGCGAAGTCCATAGTTTAGCGCTAAACCACAGATTCAACTCATTTACACTCCGATGTGAGTGGGGTAAGGATTCCCTTTTTTGCTAGCTCATCTGCTTTGCAGTCTGTGTGAGTGCGCACGTCGGTGAAAGAAGCTGCAATGTGGAGTAGAAAGCCTTTTGCTATTTTAATATTAGCCACTTCTGTCTAAATACAGTATGTATTTATGTAAAATCATTTATGATTTCAAAATCGGCTTCAAGGTTCTCTTGTAATATAATATTATTATTATTTAATACTGCAGAAAACTAAGGTCGAAAATAATCTGAATTTCAGCAAGACTTGTTTGAAAATCAATTTTATTGCTTTCCTTTTTATAGTAATCTTAAATAAAGAGCTCCCCAATGATATCAAGAGGAGAAAACAATTATAAAGTATTTTTTGGTTTGCTAGGTTGTAAGGATATTTTAATACTTGTATATTTATGAAGCTCAATATATTTGTAAAGTATGTGAGTAAACGTCCGTAGATGGCCCATTTAATTATTCACATACAGAGCTGCAATTGCTGCCATGTGAATGCAACAACACGATGGACTGTATATCGACCCCAGAGGCAACCAGCTTGTCTATGTGAGTAATTGATTGCGAAATGACAGAAAAAGTTTGATGTTAGTTAGGGAATATTGACTGTTTTTTGTGATTTATTTATTGGTATATAGTACATACTTATATACTGTTAAATTCATAAAATATCGTTGTTTTTTATTTTTTTCCTGACTTTCCTATTTGCTGATTTATAATATTTTATGAGTTTTAAAACAATGTTTAATTATTTAACACAGTCCACTATCCCAATTCATATGAAATAGAGAGAAATGGATTCAATAGCGGCTCTTACTTGCTATAAAATAATTAACTAAAGAATGATCAGTATTTACATTGAAAAGGTTAGGAAATTTATTTGAAGTCTATCAAAATCAGAGTATACGCGTATACTCATGCAAACGGCAGAAAGTAGAATGAAATGAAAGAATTTCGCAGTCAATCGTAAATATTGATAAGCTTAAGGCTTTCGATTGCTTTATGTGAGTTCGTGAATCGGTCTATGTCCTTGCGGTCATAATTCGTAGCAGATAAGCTTTGGCGACAATTTGGTAACAACCGCCTACGACAGAAGAAACGCAGAATAGGGATGAAAAGCAAACAAAAGTCATAAACAATGAAATGGAAATCAGTTGGCAGGCGTTGACGTGTCTCGTGCAATAAAGTTAGAAGGACTTAATATATGTATTGCAAAATGTACAAAGGAGAATATTCCGGAAACCTATGAAACCAAAAAATTATATTTTTGGTTTAGAAAGTTAGGATTCATAGCTTTCTTTTATTTCTAATATTCTAAAATTTTAGTTTTAAAATACAATTGCCATATAAATATAAAGACATACTCTTCTAGTTTGTACCGCAGCCATACAAACAAAAATATCAAACATATATGTACTTGTATAAGTTGCGCCTAACAAGAAAAAACATATTCCACCAGCAACTGCAAGTGTATATATAGTACATATGTGATTGCATAGCTGACTACTTTACACCAGTCATCAAAAAATTGTGTTTGAGTTTCTGTTTTCAAGCTCAAATTCTGTTTCTAGACAATGAAAAACACTAGAATTTTAATTTTTAATTCTTAATGTTTGATTTTGCCTGATAAGAATGGGCCTGATTTGCCCATACGAAATTTTTATACTTTCAAAATCAGCGTTAATCATCCTCATATCTGAGGCTTTTGTGTCCTTTTAATTGTGTGAATTTCAACACATGGTTCCATCATCCAAGCACGAAAAGAAAGTAATGAAGCTGCTATGTCTGAATTTGGTATCCCCGCAAAACTAAGACGGCTGTGTAAACTGACGTTGAGCAATACCAAAAGCTCCGTCATAATCGGGAAGGAATTCTCCGAGCCGTTCGATACCAAACGAGGTTTCAGACAAGGCGACTGGCGAAATTGAGAAGTAGAGAACTTTACTTCGACGACCAAAGCCCAAATTCTACAAGTCACTCATCAGCGTTCTGCTATATGGGTATAAAAATATTTAAAATTTCCCCGAGCTGTTTACAACCTAATAATTGAGTATTTATACATTCTCACCGGCGGCAATGCAAAACCTCTTAATCTTTAGATTTTGTCGCCAAATAACCCTGAAACCCTAAATGTAACACAGTAACGGTCACGTATTAGTAGCAATGATTATGTATGTACGCCGTTAAAGGAGGGATGTTTGAAAAGTGGCAACGAATAAATTTAAGTGTGGCAATTTTAGTGATATGATCTAAAATTGTGATTAATGCTACGTAAAGTATTTAAATTTACCGAAAAGCGCATTTTGCGTCACGCTTCTCGAATAATTCCTCGGAGGCATCTTACCTTTGTGCATGTATCTCCCAAAGTGACATTTGCACTTTTTGAGTTTCTGCGGAAACAGCATTGTCTGTATGTAAAGTTGTATTTGCGTATACATATTCTATAAAGCACCGAAAATTGTTTTCTACGAAAATGAAAAACTTTTCACACAGTAAAGGCTATTCCTACGCACATTTAAATATTTATTTTTCAGTTGGCTATCGTTCGAAAATAAAAATAAAAAAACGGGAAATTTCAAGTAAAAATGTGCGCAGTAATAATAATTTTTGACAACTTTTTTAAACTGCTCGTGTCAATAGCCAAGCTATGTGAAGTCATATTTTTGCGAATAAATAACTGTATATAATATTTCTAGAGCTCGCTCACAATAATATTAAAGACGTGTTGAGCTAGCAGCTCATAAGCTTAAAACATCAATCTCTTGAGCGAACTGAGTTTGGCGGTTCCTTTAAGTTAAACATTTAAAAATTTTCCGAGATGCTCGTCGTTACAAACATACAGAGTTATTTAATAATTGTTGGTTGGTTGTTTATTCCTTTTGAGATTAATTCGATTTATATATAATAGTCTGAATGGAAAATTAAATAAAATTTTGTCAATATTTTTATAAAAACAGAACTTGTTGAGAGCAGATTTTGTGCACGACAGCATATTTAATTAGAGACTATACATACTTTTTAATGGCTATACGTATTAGGGAAGGGTACGATAGTTGGTAGCAATATATGAATTTTTCTATTTGATAATTCTATCTGATATTTGAGAAATTCTAAGACGTAGGATCCTCTCATTTTTTACCTAATTTTCAGAGTAACAAACGAAAATAAATCACCTACTTTTTACCATTCTAATATCTATCAGGCTAAATACAACCATTGAAATTTTCTGATCCTATGTGAAATTTCAGTATAAGAAGAATGTAAGTACGACTAAAAATTAATATAACAAATCTGAGTGTTTATCCTACAGAGATTAACCGATATAATGGCCCAAATATTTGCTCTGTATGGTCCAAATGATAGTTATTTAACATATGAAATTTAAATTGATATTTCTAAATTTCCTGATTTGGATGGTATTTTAATTAAGTTATTAAATAGTTAAGATAAGTCAGTGAATTTAAGTCAATTTCGTCATTTGTTTCTTTTAACTACAAAGATGATTCTGAATTTCAAATAATATAAATACTTCAACTAAATATTGTAAGAGTAGAACAGTTTTGGTAGAAATTTGAACTAATTTACATAAAGTCTGAATAGATCATTGGTGTACATATATACACATTTTCAAATCAAAGAAACCAACAACATTAACAAACAAACATGCAAAAGTTTGGTTGCTCCGTAACTATGTATAACCGTTGAAAAATACAAAATATATATAATATTTTAATTTTGCCTAGTCATTTTGTATGGCAACTATTTGTCATTACAGTCCGATCAGAATAATTTCTTCGGTGATTGCATTTCTATTTTAAAGGATAAACTGGGCCAAATGTCGTGAAGATATATCGTCAAAAAAGCTATAGATTGAAGGATATGAATATCTTTTTAAAAGAAAAGATCGTCTGCAAAATTTCAGTTCGATAACTTAAAAACTGAGAAACGGACAGAAATGGCTAAATCGACTCAGCTCGTCATGAGGATCAATTATATAATATACGAGTATATATTTTTGTAGCATATCAGAGGTTTCCTTTTTAATGTAACAATCATCACGGCAAACTTAATATATCTTGTTAAGAGTATAAAAATAATAAGAAAAAATTCCAAACATAAATCACTTCATATTTATGAGATGCTGTCTGAAAGCTCGTTTGGTATCGAACAGCTCGGAGTGGTTCTTCCCTATCCTGACGGAGCTTTTGGTGTTGCACAACGTCAGTTTTCACAGCCGTATTAGTTTTGCGGGGATACTAAATTTAGACATCGCGGCATAAAGGCAGCTCCTTTTCGTGCTGTCAAAAGTGGCTTTGAAATCAACGAAGAGGTGGTGTGTGTCGACTCTCTTCTCACGGGTCTTTTTCAAGACTTGGCGCATGGTGAATATCTAGTCGGTTGATGCTTTTCCTGATCTAAAGCCACACTGATAAGGTCCAATAAGTTTGTTGACGGTGGGCTTTAATCTTTCACCCTATACGCTCGATATAACATTATATGCGATATTTAGGAGACTTGTGATTGATAGTTGGCGTAGATTGTGAGGTCTCCTTTTTTGTGGAATGGGCCTAAAATAAATAAAATTGGGCGAAAACAAGCCCTTTTTTATTTTATTTTTTTTTTTTTAATATTAAAAGCTGGCGAAGAGGTTACAAGCTGTAGGCAGCGCATAAATTTAATTTCTATAAACCATCTAAAAGGTCGTGAACTCAGTAAAACACTAAAAACCAAAGCTCTAGGCGAGACTGTTGGCCAAGTTAGCAGCTTAAGAGTGTTTAAAGTTAATTACTATGTGGCAATAAAGATCTAAGCATAACAAAACTTAACAATATGAATTCAGCAACTATATCTTATCACGTTGTAGTAGGTGTGCATATACTATTTCTATATATGTGTTAGAAGAGAAGAAATTTTATGGAGCAAAAAGCCGACTTGTTGGTGAAGCTGACTGGGCTGCCGCTCAACTGACTTCACTCAAATTAGCTCATTGGCTTCAAAGTGTATGGCTGTTTAATAGTCAAAGTAAGCTTGTATATATATGTTGTGGTATGTGTAAATAATTGTAATTGTTTTAAGTAACTTTCTGCTCTTGACTTGACCACTATAGCTACTCACTTGTGTGTGTGTAAATATAGCTGAAGTTTACGCCTGTGAAGTATTGTATTAGAACCACCACATATAAAGTACACCGACAACTTGTAGTAGCGGTAAGGTAACGGTGGTCGTATGCTGTTAAGAGGTTTCCATGTAGAAATATTATGGTTTTATTTTATTGTAGTTAATTCTAGCTAATAAAATAAAAGCTCAGAGTACGTTGACTTTCTCTATATAGATATAGTATCTACCAAACTTATAGTTTAGAACTTTTTTAATAAAATTTCATTTTAATTTGAGTAAAAACAACACTTTTTCACTAACGGAAATATGTACGGAAGTTTGTACAATTTTTCTAAGTATATTATTTTTCGATTCTTTAATTGAAATTTAAAGTTTGCAAGTAAAGTATTCGCTCTCATAATTTGTATGTAAGCCTTAGCTTGGTCTATTATGTGTCAGTATGGTAGATATTACGCTCAGTGATTCATATTAACAGTAACTCATACGCCCGAGTCACCTTCGTTAGTAAATAATAGTGTTCAGGCGTAAGTCTTTCCATGATGAAATACCAAACAATATTGACACGACTCACGCGTGATCTGTCAAAAAAAGGCTGTTGAAAAGAGTGCCTCTACTTGGCTTACCCGTTATTAACCGACATTTAAGCAACCAGAAGGGCTTACGAAATAAAAAACTACGAAAATTAAATTCAGAATACGGTGGTATTAGGGCGCTCTTGAATGACGGATCTTGACTGCTTGATATTTTTATTTCTATATAAGAAAAAGGAGCTTGCAGGTATTATCACTGAAAGGGACAAAGGGCACATACCCTTAATATTCAAACTAAGGAAAGTGAGAAAAGTGGATTCGGCGGAATGCAGAGCATAAGCGGAGGATGATGACATATTGAAACATTTTCTGTGCAAATGCCGAGAGCAAAATAGGCCTAATGATGCCGTAAGTACGGCCACCTGTATTCCAAGGCTCATGAGCCTCCCTTTCCAATCAATCAACCAATAATACAAATGCTTCAACGTATCGCTATTGTAGCTCCAATATATGCATATTTTCTGCCACTTTCATGGCATGTCAACACTCTACGGTGAATTGATTTACACTCATGGACGGCAATGTGGTCCCCATCACCAGACTGGGTGTCACTGAGTGGTTTGTGTGAGTGTGAAGTTAATTGACATTTGGGCAGTAACCATACAATCTCAATCGGAGGCAGTGAACTGAAGCATCAGCTTGTGCAGCAAGACGAGCAACAATGACAGTGAAAAGCTGCAGCTCGACAGCGATTGTGTTTGATAAATGATGCCGCCAAATCGCGTGTCAATAGACAGGCTTGCCGCTTTCGCTACTTTCCAAGTGATTCAACGGCGCTTTCACTTTCGATTAACTGAATAATTTATGAATGGGCTTATTGCACTCTGCGGCGTTCAATAGAGCTGAAGCGACCGAATGGATAATATTTTCTTGACGCTGAGTATTTGTATTTATGACTAATTGTTGTTGTTTGTCATGGTCGTAAAATATTCGCTTAAACACAGTGATGAGTTATTGAGATTAAAACGCCGTTGTCAATAATGGATATTATGTGATTATTGGTGGATGTTGAAAAAAACGAGTCAAAATTAGAAAAGAATTACAAAAAGTAAGACGTTTTTGTGAGAGCATGTTTTTATTCGTGCCATATAAATATAGTAAATATCAAAAAAAATTTAACATACCACCATAATGTGTTTAATCGTTAGCTTATAGTGCTCGTGGCTTAGTTGGATTTCCACTTAATTTCACCTAATCTGATAAACGTGTATGTATGATATACGTCTTTGTATCAGACTTATAAGTGTAAGCTGTAAATATCTGTTGTTGTGCTGTTTTTATGTCACACAAATTGCAATTCTGTGATTAATGGTTGACAGATTTGTGAAATAAACAACAATAGTTGAACACAGCATGACGCTAAGAGGCAAAACCAGTTGAAGGCGTTCCCGTCAGACTCTTGAGACCTACAAGAATGACTCAAGCTACGAAAATGAAGTTGATCAACAAATAAATTCATTCAACGAAATAAATATTTTTCAACACTGCGCGACTTGGCATAAACGTGTTGGCATTTCAGAGGCACTCGACAATTTCACCACGAGTCTAAATGTGTTTGTGTGGATAATTTTGCTCTTGATTTATAGTAGTTTGCCCACCTAAGCACATTTGTTAATAGAACTTTTTGTTGAGCTTTTTTTTATCCTAGATCCTTTCATTATAGATGTCGTTGTGTATTGTCACTTGAATTGGGACAAGCAGAAGGCTTTCTGTATGCTGTGTAATACATTACCCACAACGATCGCCTTCACTAAAGAGACTGAAATTTTGAGACTATTTTAGTCATATTTTTGCCATAAATATTGTGTTTTGCTGCTACGTAATAAGTTTCATCCATATGAGTTCTTATGTAATTTCTTTTGAATTTTAATAGTCGATATGTTATGACCTTATTCCATTCATATTACACATCTTATTGGATTAACTATGTTCAAAAATTCCATTGCAAGCTTAGTGATAATAATTCTGGAAACCTATATTTTGCCTAGCGACTTAGTAAATGTATTTTCTTGTTCAGAGCACGCCCATTATCAAGAAGGGTTTCTTTAATTGCTGTGATATTCACTTGGAAGACGCTTCATTGGTCTGTGTGGCTATTCTGGAATCTAATTTTGCTAAAAAGACATCAGCTTGCACTCGATTATCCAGTTTGAATCCATCCGTATAGATATTCTCTGTCCTTGTCAAATACAGTCCTCCTCACTCTGACTTCACTTTTGCCAATATTATCTAATAAGAAGATTTGAAATATCTGAAGGTAAATATGTCAAAAAGTCAAAATGACTAACAGTGACTAAGTTTAAGTGCAGCACTGTCCCTCTTAACGAACAGCTTTTTGATCAGAATACGGCAGACTGTTATACAATTTCTACAAAATACAAATATATAAACTTGATAATTTCGAATATTTTGGATCAATAATATTTATATGAAAATATATATATAAAATTCAGAAGACTTCCGTAATAAAACAATCCGTTTAAAATAATCGCTTAAGTAAAGTTACCATTTGTTTAAGAAAATCAATGCGTAAATAATAATGTGGACATCATCAGCCGAAAAATCAAGATGCAAATCAATATTGGTCTGATGCGATCCTCTGTGCAAATTTCACTTTAATATTTTTATTTACCAAGCAGTTATGACAGTCCAGAAATGTCGCAAATTCAAATCACACAAATAATATTTATGCAAACACATGTGGAGACAAGTCCATATTGTTGTCTGCATAACAATAGACCTATTTGCATAGGTTCGCAACATATTTTATTTTCAGATAATTTTGATATTATTAAATTCACATTGAATATCTGTTGACTTAATGCTAGACACACAGTACACAGCCTGCCTCAACAAATAATATACACGGCTCTTCCGTCTTTCTGTCGCCCAACTTGGATGCCTGTAGGTGCTGGGTGTCATGATAAACAGCATTTCCAGAGAAAAAGGGTTAATTGTACATATGTTCAAATGTACATGTACATCGATGACATAAATAACTACAAATTACAACAACAAATTTATTGCTTGTAAACAATCGTTGATATTGTTTTGATAGCTTCTGCATCAGATATAACTATTGATACGAGTATATTTAGCTCTTATTTATTGGCAAGACCTAATAAACCATATAAATCAAACTAGATATAGAGCCACCTAAACGCAATAACTCACAAACTTATTTACAAACATACAGTGTACTTCAGAAATAATTGAATAATGTGGTTAATTGTGTGGAAAGTAGTAAATTTTGTAAAAGGCAAAAGCCACTTTAGACATTTAGCGATTGTGGGATGTTCGGCCGGCTAATTAGGTACTTAAGTACTTAAGTATTTAGATATTTTATGTTTTGTTTTTGTGTTCTACTTTTGACTTATAGTGTTAGTTTGTGTTGATTTTGCTGTCATTGCAGTAAATAATTTATAAAACGTTTATGATTCTAAATATTGGCTATGGAGTTAGTTAGCAGGGATTATTAATCGTCATATGAAATTTTGTTTTATATGTCTGGTTATTTATTTATTTGTATTTCGTTATGGCTTTACTAATTTAAATTTTATATAACTTTAAAAAATTTTTTGTTTGTAAACAATCAAAATAATTTTCGGAAATAGATGCACAGCGCTGAGACAACGCAAATTGAGATCTTTTTTACAATAAATGAGGTAATATCTGAAATTAATATTTTTTCCTAACAAATAAGACAGTCAATAATTAATTACATTGAGAACAAATGAAAGGCAGGGAACGGATCGTCAATTTTCAAGTGATTTAAGATGTAATAGCAATGAACGATATGCTTATGATGATATGGGTCGAAAAACTTTAAAGAGCAGAAGGCAAATTTAAGAAACGAAGAAGAACGCGTTCAATCCAATTAGTTGACGATAGATGTATACTATACAATCATTTTAACGTATAGGGATCGGAAAATTTGGAAGCATTTCGACGGACAAAGCCAAGCTCAGAAAATATTTAGAAGCGATATAATTGATGTGATTGATCAAAGAAAATCTACTGTCAAAGATTACGTCAAGATCTTTGATTTCGGGACGCAATTTGAAATATTGAAACTAGAAGGTAAATTGCTGCGTCCTCTCGCAAACTAGAACATTTATCCAGATTAAGAGAAAGCTGTGATTTCAGGCACGAATCATAAAAACTATCAATATCACCTTGAAGTTTAATTACAACAAAGATGACGCAGTGAAAGAATCGGATGACAGCCCATCGACAATAACAACACAACGTCTATTGTGCAAATATGGCTTAACCCACTGCAAGAAGACACAGTGAAAACCTAAGGAGAAAAACGTAATAATTAGAATATTGTGTAAAACTTTATCAAAGGCTTTAGAGAAATCTGTGTAAGCACAATCTAGAAGGCAGACATGCAATAAACTATAAAAACCACTAAATTTGATACAGTCGAGCGACCAGAGACAAGCCCCTGGTGATTCATCTTAATGATTGATTTAACTACAAAGAATAACTTATATCTAACAGAGCATTCAAAAATTGTGGAAGTGGTAGGGAGTTTAGAAATAGGCCTGTAATTGGAAACTACATCCTTTCTACCACCTTTAAGGATAAGGGTAATAAATGTCAATTTTCAGTCTGAAATAAGAAGACAAAGCCTTATTGACAAGAAGCGTACTATATGCCAAGGCAGGACAATTTTTGATAAGTACAGACAATTTGGAAACAAGGCTTGATATCACAAATACCCTTTACACTTTTCATCCTGCGAAAGACCAAGTATGCCAAAATTTATAGATGTAAAATTATTAGCAGAAAAAGTAGAAGTAGTTCCAAGCTCATCATGTACATAATTTTACTTGAAGAACTCAGCTAAGAAGTTGGAAATTTCACCAGGAGTGCATGCCGATTTATCACCCCAGCGTAAAGCGGAAGGAATGTCCAAACACGCGTTTCTAGATTTTACAAAGTTCCGAAAAGTACGACTTAATTTTAGACACCGTGCTGTCCATAAACGTTTTATAGAGTAATTTATCCAAATAAATGAACAGTTTTGTATTGTGTTGGAACTGAACAAAGGAGGCATGAGTTTTGTTGAAGAGAATTTTCTTTAATACTTAGTTGCAGGTAAACTCCCGCTTCCAACCACTTGAAAAAGTTTCTCGTTTCAAAAATTTTGTAGAAAATTGAATATTCTACAAAAAGGTCTTTTACGATTTCTACGTTTACCTGATTGTTTAAAAGATAGTAACGGTAATATTAATATATATTGTAATTTGTTTTCAATGCAATACTACAATTGGGTGGATTTCATATCTGCAAGCGATACTGTTCATTCAACTTCCTTATTACTTGAGGCTGAGCTATTTATGCCTTTGCTACACACGCTCTAATTAATTTCCTTAATTATGAACAATAGTAATATCCTTATAACTAATTTAGTTACTTTACTCACCCACAGTGTCAGCGTGCCTGGAGCTTAATCACCTCCGAAAAGACATAATTGAAAGGAAATAATTGAGCAAGCAATAGTCATTTAGCACGAATTAGCACTACAGCGAGGCATAAATTGATTTCAGTTAATTGAAGAATTGAACAATATTATAGTAATTTACATGTTGGTATACATATTTATGCTTACAGCAGTTGGTCACGACAATGGAAGCATTAGATTCATTATATAATATCTTGATATTATTAATTTTTTTGTTTTTATCTTAATTATTAACTGGTTTCAATATAACATTTGCTGCACCAAACTCCAACTTATTATAACGAAATTAATAAAACAGTCGCACGGGGCGTATGATGAACAAAAATTACAATTAATCTTTTAGTTTTCTTTAACTGGAAATTATTTCTTTTTTAATTCCAGAATTGGCTATTACTTTACGCATACCATGATAACAATTTTACATCATTTGCCATTTAAGTTCAACTCTTGCTTAATTCCGTCTAATGGATATACAATTTTATAAATATTTAAGTTGGTTTCTTTTTATGCCAATGGTTTGCATGAAGTTCAAGCAATTATTCGAGCCTATTGAGTTTTGAAATGTTTCCTTCTAATTTTGTTTGCATTATTAATATTATTAATGGCAATAATACTGCTTGAGCTTCATGCAAACCATTTTAGTATATTTCAAAATAATACATATCTTAGAGGTGCTAGTTTCCACACTCATTTGCTTTTAGAGTAAATACAATTTATTAAAATTGATTGGACGGCCTGTTTTCTTGCATCCGTTCCTTTATTTAAATGCTTTTCCTGCTTCCATCCTCTAAACCATTAATCACTTTGCAAGGGTTATGTAAATTATGATGCCTACCAGCGGCAAAATAACGGCTGAATGCCTCGTTCGTGTCTTAATCATAGTACATATTTTTCCATTCATACATCTTAGCTGACACAAATTTTGAACCTTACCACTTTACGGTGGTCGCTACTGGTATTGCTATTGGTGTCGCTATTAAAGTGTTAGATATTTGCGATTTATTTTATATTTTGTGGGTTTCTTCTGTTTTTTGATGATGAATAAAAATGAGAAAATGATTTAGGAAAATACTTTTTGGTCGCTTTGACTTTTACTGTTATGGTCAACGACAGGCACGCATCAGCGGTCAATGCCAAAGTTAGCAACAACTCATTCGTGAACATTTAATATATTTTTTACTTGATTTACTTATGCTAAATTTGTTGTTGTTGTATTTTTGTGAGGGAGAACGACAAAATTACATGAAAACATAACAACCGCAACAAAAACAACAATAGTTTGACATTGGCATTGACATGAAATTCGGCGAAGGAAGTAGTGAAGGTGAAGGCAAGGTGAAATAGCCACGCGACAGCAAATAAGAGTGATAAAAGTAAATGAAGCAGAAACTCAGCATTTTCGTTACAACCACCTATTAGCTCACACACACACATACATACATGTTTACACATTTTCGCATTTTATTGCATCAACCACATGACCCTTCAAAATGGCGAAACATCTCCACTGACACTTAAAATTCATTGCCACACTAAAGAGCAAGTGCAAGAGTAAAAAAAATTAAATTAAATTAAATATAATGAGCACAGCGCTTGGTGAAGAGTAAAAAACAGCATTCTTTTATAACTGAGTCATGTCTAGACTGCAATGCAATTATTTTTTTATTTTGGAGCAGACTTGCTTGGCAACTATTTGGAGTGCTTGCTTTTCTAAGGCAAGTAAATCATCTGAGGAAATTGCCACATTTGCCACATTTTTTAAGTTATAGCGACTCATTAATCAATATAAATTGTTGGAAATCATTAAGAAACTAGTTAGAGAAAATATAGCCTTGAAAGGTATAAAAAAATTTAAAATTGTTTACAAAAAGTTCCCACAAAATATTTGTTTTATAAAAGTTCAAGTTTCGGAAATATTTTGTTGTTGTATGAAAGCGTCTCAATGAATAATTGATTAGTATTGTTAATCAAATTGAAATACTTCTATCGAAGTCTGATTAATATTATTAGTCTGCGAGAGATATTTCACTTTAAAATAAGAGCTGCTTCCATACTGAGACTAGAAATGGATAATATCAAATGTTCGTTAGGAATTTATTTGAAGAAATTGAAGCTGTAAATTACATTTTTTTCTTTCGTTGCGTAGAAAATTTTATTTTATTTTATATAATTATTAACTTTATAAGTTATGGACCGTAAATGGCCTCCAGGTACTGCCACGAATATGAGCCACCTAATTAGAAAATTATTCATTGCGGTCTGAAGTGTTGAAGTCGGTGGGGCTCAATTATCGATTTAATTCAGTCAGGTTTCAGAGATTTGTTTTTGTACACCTCTTGATTGACGTAACACAATAAAAAAGTCTGATGGAATCAGGTCAGGTAACCTTGGGGGCCAGCAGAAAGTGCAGTTCCTTCATATTAAGTTTTTTTCAATTTTAGTTAAAGCTACGCAATAACCGGTCTGGCTATGTGTGTAATGATCCATCGTGTTGGAAACAAATGACATGGAGAGAGATATGTCTGAAACTCATTCCAAATCTTTAAATCATTTCTTCAAAAAAGTATGACCCCACAATACACCTTGATGAAACTGTGCACCATACAGTGACTCGTACTGGGTACAGTTTCGTCTCGTGGATTATTTTTGAATTTGCTTCACTCCATATATAATACGTAATTCTGTTTACATTTCCGTTTAGATCAAAATGCGCAATTTATCTAATTATTGTCTTCTTCGACCATTTCAATTATTTTATGGCAAAATTCCGGGCGAAAGACTAAATCTAGTGGGTTTAACCGGCTTATTATTTGAACTTTTTACGGATACAGGTTTTAGTTATCACAAATTATCCCTCGTTATGACAGTCTGCTATCTCCAAGTTGCGTCGATAATTGTCAATCGAAACTCTTGGATTTATCTGCAATGGCGATGCAACAGCCACGATTGTATCTTGAACTCGAATTATGCGTCATTGAATGGAAAAGAAATATATCAGTTTCGAATGTAAATCAAAGATAAATTTAAAGCAACGAAAAATTTTAGAAGTGATGGAAAAAATATCGCTAAATAAAATATAAATTGTTAAATACCACTTTTGTTACAAAAAGTTCTGACTTTGTAATCTGTGAAGAATATTAATATTTATATACAAGTATAACAGAAGATATTCGAAATAAAATATCGTAAGTGGAGATGTAAAATAGACTTTCGAGATACTGTATTTATTCTTTTGTTAAAGGCGATATACAAATCATGATTACGATTTGAATGTTCTTTGAACTTTTTTAAGTAATCTTTATTTCCTCACCTCATTATTTAAAAATATGTGTTCAGCATTTTTATGTCTTGCTTACGATGTTGAAATTGTTCAAAAAAAAATGAATCAAAAGCTATCTTTCCTCAATGTTCAACCTCATTTATTTCCGCTTCCATTAAAAAAGTAAATAAAATTCGCCGATAGCAATCAGCAAAGTTGTCAAAAATATTTTCCAACGTTTGTGGCATGTTTACCAAAGCACCACTTCCAAGCATTTTATAAATATCCGTTATAACAATCTACGGCATTACATTAACGTGCACATAATTACAACACTGTTAGTTTAAGTGGAAGTGTCAATCGATCAAAGAAACATTAAGGGAAGAATAAAAATCAATTTGAGGCAACGCATTAAATTGCATTTAGATGATGAGATGAGTTTTTTTTTTTTGATAATTTACAGCTATTCAGAAAAAATACACTACCGTTTATTCCTTCCAACGTATACCAAGAATTTGGCTGAAATTTAAGTGCTCCGTCACGTACGATGCTTTTGGCCTAAATTAGGAGATTTACGGATGAGTAATGGCACGTGACGTGGCAAGCTGAAACCTAGGGAAGCTTAGCGTTGAATTGAATGGGTACTAGATTCAACCGTTAAGGTCTCAAATGTCTTACTGATTTTAAAGTAATTTTTTTTTGTAATTGATTTCCAATAATAATAAATAATTTGAACAGCTAAGTCAAGTTTTAACGGTTCAGAATCATTATCACCCAACATTCTTTTATGCAATCAGCTTAAGTGGCCATAACTCTGTTTAAGGAACTATCTCACTAGCAGAATACACATCGACATACAAATAACGTAAGAGTGTGTTCACCAAAAGACGCAAATTGAACGCATCATAAACACTTGACTTCTTTCTTTCCGCTTGGAAATGTGACAACAACACCGCGTGAGGCCCACCGACAAGTCTGACGCAAATATAGAGATACATGGCAACACATGGCCTCAGCTGTGACGTTTCATGATGTAGTGGAAAGCATAAATTTTACGATTTTATTTCCAAATAAAAGATAATGTGAGAAGGAATATAAGGACAACCTACCGGTAAGCCATTTAGCTGTTATGGCAAGCAGCGAGCGCCATTCATTCAGGAAAAACGCTGTGTGAAGCAACAGTGTCGAATGTGCAGCACGCGTTGTGAAGCGAACCGGCGCGTGGGAGGTGGCGTGAATAATACAACAAGGAAGTCATGCACACAAAGGATAACTATGAATTGCAAGAAAATAAAGAAGAAAGCCATGAAAACGGAAAGAAAACAAAAGCAAAAGGGAAAAGAAATTGAAATTCTAACAACTATGACCTTCCACACGCAGTTGCTAACACAGTCAATCAAGTAGCGAGTTCGCCGCGAATGAGCGAGCGTCTCGTAGTACCAATTTACAACAAAAACTGGTTTGTTTATATTTTTGCTGCTGCCAAAGATGCTTGTGACCGGTTTCCGTATTGCGCTTTTCGCTGCTACACTCAATGCGGGTAACAGCGTCGGCGCCGTCGTCGACCTCAACTTTGCAGTGACATACGACCTACAACGGCAGTGACAGTAACAGCGACTGCAACAGTAACAGAGGCAGTGATGGTAACAGCGGCAGTGACATTAGCAGTCAATGGCTGTCTGCGTATGAATGGAGGCATTCGCCAGACTGATTCTGCTGTCGTACGTATGTTGACCTTTAATTCGGAAACTACGTATGTTGACCTTTAATGTCGGATGTTACTCATTCGACGCGTCATCGGACAATTTCAAATTGACCGCGTTACACAAAAGGGTAACATGCTGATTGCCCATTAAATTTGAATTACATTTCAATTTGCGATCTAATATTCTTTGGGTGAAACTTTATATTTATATATAGTAAATATATATATTTTATGCAATCATACAAATGCATTATTGTGTACAAAATTTAATATTATATTTATGTTCAATACACAAAAGATCTTTATAAATATTTTTAATACCGCCTAAAGTCTACTACCTACCTACTGGCAACCAAGAGAACACCATGCAACAACAGTGTGGCGTTGCCGAGCGAACTTTTTCCAACTATTGACCGGATATTGAATTTATCAGCACCATTTAACTTTGTCCATTAGTGCAGCGCAGCGGAAGGGCCTAAATGAATAAAAGCAACGCCCTTTCAACCTTCATGTTTACCAGCACTCATTTCACCAGTCGCTCCGGAGTAGCACATAGCTTAAAAGTTTTCAAAATATTTTTTAGTTGAGTATGTCTTTTAAGCAGAGCCGGGGACTAAAATTTTGGAATAGCCAAAATATATCTAAATCATTTTTCCGTTCTCCGTCATAGATGGCACACGTGACAACAGTCAGCTGATAATGGCTGCGATGTGTAAACGCTTTAAGGACACAAATCGCGAGAAATTTGTCAAACATAAATTTACATAATAGTAGTACAACAACAATCAATTAATATCTTTGATGGATTTACACTCGCAGGTTCGCGGAATTCACATTGCATACCGAAAACGCAAATACATTTTCACACTCAAGCTGGTACATAAGCATATTATTGAGTAATTACGTAATATAAGGATAAACAGTAGTAGTCTACTCAAATGTGCTGAAGTATGTATGCGAATTCTCATATGGAAATTTATCGCATTTGCTGCTGCCGCTCAAGAGCTTCAATGTCTGGGAGTAAGTTGTCATTTAATTAAATTCTCAAACATTTTCTCCAAATGGTGTTTAACTGTTTGTTTGTGTAAAAGTGAGCGCTGCTCACAGTCATGTCATTTACTTGTCTTGTTTGACATTTGACAGATTTAACACCACAGCGTGACATAATGTTGACATAGCGGGAACCCAAAACTTTGGCTTCGAACGCAAAAATATGAGTGTGTGCCTGTATGTGTGCTTACAGCATTCTAGATATGCTTAGACTCACAATCTTAATCCCATCACAGTCAGTGGACGATAGTTTTCAAGGACAATACCAACTTAACTTAGAAAAATATTTTAAAGTCTCTTTTCGCAGCAGCTTATGTAGGTGGCAACCAGATATGTTTGTGTATAAGCAAGTGTCTGTATCCTCGTGGCTACTTCCATGCATTTGTCGCAGTCATTAGCACTGATTTTGGCTTCCATCCCATCGTTGGGAGACAATTTGCAAATCTGCAATTTCGTTGCACGTTTTTGAGATTGCAATTTCGAAGATAAAACAAGTGTTCGTTAACTCTCAAAAAATATATATAATATTATTTCAAAGATTGTCAAGGCAAAGACGGCTTTTAGTTAGCAAATATACTATCATATATTGTCAGTATTCTTTAAAGTATATTTATTTAGTCTGGATGTATAATATCACCCATTCGGATAATTGCACCACTAAAATTTTTGGATCGGATAATTAATTATACCATATTTACAAAAAAAAAAAAAAAAATGAAAATGTTATATAATTTATATTTAGTATAACATCTTCAATGAACTAAATCGAAAATCGATACTTAATGAATTTTTATATATTATAGTCCTTTATGGCTGGCCAGAAAATATAAATTTTTTCGCATGCGATTTTTTCTCTATCAAAAGTTTATCAATATGCTGTTGCTTTGCATTGCATGTATGGAAAAAAATTTATATAGAAAAAGTGGCAAGAATTGTGATGAAGAAAATGAGTAAATGACCTTAACTTTCCGAAATCATGTGTATGTGTATATTCTTAACACTAACGAGCTGCCTTTGCGGTAATCGAATACGTTTATTGTGCAAATGCGAGCTGCCACGTGCTGGCTGAAATACATATGTTTATACGTATATCTGAAGACATTTCTTTGTTTTTACCCAAACAGTACATGTTGCTCAATATAATTGCATTCCGCCGTTTATTAAATAGTGAATATTAAATCTCTAAAAAAAGAGCAGAAAAAATATTTAATATAAATAAAAATAGCTGACACGACAAACTGTTGAATTAAAAGTCACAAAAGTAAAATATGGCATTTAATTTTCCATTCACTTACATACACTTATATCCATGGTTATAGCTTCAAGTGAGTCAATCTATTCGCCATACAATCATATACATTTTTATGTATGTTTATAGATTTTTATAGATCCTTATATCGAACAACAAGCCGTAACCGCACACGCGTTTGAGCGCAGCAAATCCAGCCTACCAATGCGAAAATGATTTGTTGTTATTTAAACATACTTTTTTACTGCTCTGTACTGGTGTGCCACAGTGGGAAGTGCCGTAAGTCCAGAAAAAATTTAATACTTTTAAATAACGAATCAGTTTTCTCTTTCAATTAGTCTATTGTTAGTATTTATTTAGTGAAAAGGTGGATAAAATTAACAAAATTCTTTCAAAACCTACTATTTATTAGCATTCCTCTGTTTTTCTTGATGCACTCTGATAAAATAATATTAGATGGTTGGTTGAAAAGTGAGGCGCTGGCGGCCGCATTAAGGCCATCATTAGGCCCGTTGTACTGCCGGGGTTTAACTAAATGAAGACGTATCCAATAACTCTGTAAACTTTGCAAAAAAAAACTAATTTTCTTCCATCAAAGCTGCCCAAAGTATTTTAAGTTGGAGCATTGGGAGCCGTATAATATATCCCGTCTCACCCGACTGAAGACCGAGTAGTCGCTTAAGAATTGTTCCATCACCTCATCATCCTCCACGTATGTTCTGCATTCGCCGTATCTTCTTTTTCAATTTTCTAAAGATGGGATCTTGATTGTGGGTGCCCTATGATGACTGATACATTATTAAATTTGTAATTTGCCCTGTGTGACTAGTGTTCCAAGGCCTGAGGTATTCCCTTAGGCTTGATTGCTTCAAACAACCTTTGAAACAGCTGAATGGTCTAAGCCGCTTACTTGAATTGTGTTTTCATTTCTTTCTATTCCTATTTGACTGGATGCCAAGGTGATATTAGCCGAGTTACCTATCTAGAGTCAAGCTTTTGCCTGTTTGCAAAACCTATAGAAGTGAGGTTTGAGTAGTCTTAATTATCGCTTGGCTATACACTAGAAAGTAAATAACTAGATTTATCTTTTGTGCATGGAATACTACAGGGTAAGCCGGCTCATGTTGTAATTTCATTTTTGATCCGTCGGTGGGTATGTAGATTTCGCCAAGAGAACGGTCGACTACAGATTCTTCTCTGCTGAAGAATGCAAACGTTGCATTTAATTTCTTATGGATCCGGCAGTGATGCTGATTCTGGAGTTGAATGGCATAGAATTGTGAATCGCTGGTCGCGATCTTTGCTTCATACCACTCTTTTATATGTATGGAATAGATTATATAATACAAGTATATGGTATTACTCAAGCAAAAGTTTACTAAAAGAACATGTTTCGTTATAATAATTCAGTTTTGTCAACTTCTTTTTTGTCTCGTACATCCTCATATCCGATATAAACAGTTAGCATAGAAACTAATTTTGACCACCAAAATAGGTAAATAAATAATGGAATGTGTAGATGAAAGTGAAAGAATAATGGTAATGTCCAAAGTTGTATAGTGGATTACATTAATGAAGCGAAGTTTGCAAATAGTCTTAACTTAACCAATTACAGTCATTGCTTGTGATGTTAATTCTAGTTGTAGGTCGAACGTATTTCTACACGAAATCACCTGAATCGTATAGTTAGATAAAGAATATCATTAATTTACTTATGACTACATCCGCTAGTATATAATTTCTAAAACGAACTAAAACTAATATAAAAACTTCCTGTATATAAGTGAATTTGATTTTTAGGGTTTGTTCATATCTATCAGCATAAATAACTTGCATCTAGGCACACACTGGATTTTTTTTCGAATGTGTACGATACACCACAATAATGCTTAGCAGAAATAAGAAAATACCAATGAAACAGGAAGAAAAAAGAAACAAAGAAACAAGCGGAATTAAAAGCTGGAGTAATTTAATTGCAGGCGTCTTAGCGCTCCAAAGCTTTGCATGAGGCTAAACATTGGATATTATTTAGCAAAATTGTCTAAAGTGGCTCTTCCAAATCAAATAAAGTGGCTACTCGTAAATCAACTGAGGTTTTAATGCTTTTGTCTCCCCCTCTCTCATTGGTCTCTAAGCTTTTTCTGAAAAATGTTTCACTCTAAGGATAATAATTTTTAAGTAACCTGCTGTTGTGGGACAGTAATTAAATAGAAGCTGGAAAAAATATAAGTAGAGGGTCGCGTTTAAAGTTCCCGCATGAATAGAAAATGTGTTTTCTTGAAAAGAGTGCTTACACATTCCGCCAAATGACAATTGAAATCAGTGTAAATCACTTAAACTGTTGGGCATTATGATCAGTGGCACGCGCAGCAAGCTGTCTGCCTAAAACAAGTATGATTGCAACAACAACCATAGACAACAACACCAAGAATAACTTCAAACGCCAAAATTGTTATTTATGAACCGATGTGACATTTTGTGGGTGTGTGTGTGTGATAAAGTCTCCTGCAGATATATAAGTGAATACCGCCCGCTTATGACACATAAATGTATGTAAAGCTGTAACTGCTGGCGCTGATATCAAGTGGGCGCGCCGTGAAATTGCCAACAGGCACCAACTGTATGGAATTAATTGGATTCTGCGACGCTTTAGTACTGTGTGCGCGCTCAGTTGGAAATCAATATCGCTTTGTATGTGTATATGTGCTACCAAGTTACCAACACACTCACATACACGTGTGGACTGCAATGCTGCGTAACCACTTTGCGGTCGCCTTAGTTCTTTGGCTAAATAGAGTTCTTATCAAATATCGGTGGCTTTTAGCGAATATCTACAATATAAAGCTAAGATGGTTGACATCTGGATCTGGTGAAAATGCTTGGGTTTACTAAAGAAAATATTCATTTATGCAAGACTCAGACAGTGAACGCATGCAATACTGTCGTACGGTATCCACCGATTGTCTGCTAGAAAATGAGGACTAATTTTTTCTTCTGTGAATTCAAGTGAAATAATTTGCAGCCAGACGCACTGCTGCCAGTCACAAAATATTTGGTAGTCGAAAAAGTCTTTTCGTATTCTGTCAATAGATGTCGTTGCAGTCGTATATCTCGAGTCTCTGGCGAAAAAAATTGTCAAAATCGTTGACCAAAATAGTACACATTTGGTTCATTAAAGTTCATTATAAATATAAAAAAATAAGTTGAAATACGAAAAGACTTTTTCGACTACCCAATAAAATAAAAACAAAAACCCCAAAAAAACTGAAAAACCGAAGAGCAGAATCTGTTAAGAATTAAAATTAGCACAATATTTGAAGCTTATTGCTTCTTAAACTTAACATACAATTTCTAGTAAAACAAAAAATAATTTAATTCGACTTATGTCTGTGTGGCGAGAAAATACGAGCTTGTTGATTTTCCTATTTTCTATTCAAAGTGTGTGGATGTGCGAATAGCCGAAGAGGCAAGCAAAGGGGTATGTACACACAAATTTCATTTCTTGGAAAGTTAAACAACCGAAATAGTTGCACATTCAATTAATTCTCGTACAAAACTTTTGCAATTAAATAATACGAGAGCCAATATTTGCAGAAAGTTCCGAAAAAATCACAAAAGGCGGAAGAGCCAAGGACTAAAATATTAATAATTAATAAAAGTATTATTTGAGGCAATAAAAAGACGACAACATATGTAGTTGTGAAAAAGTAAAAAAAATTTTAAAACATTATTAAAAAATTTCAGAAATCAGCTACATATTAAGTTCGATTGGAGATTTTTAAGGTATTTGTATCACATGAACCTTTATGAGAAATCACCAAAAGCTGCTAAAGATATTTTAAAGATATTTTTGTTTTTAATATTTACGAGTAACCTTTTTACAAAAGTCCCCTTTTAACAGAATTTCTGTCCATTAACTTAGCTATCATTCACTATTCTCTCTATCATTTTATTTTGCTTAATCCACTGAATTTACGCGTATTTCTGTCCTACGTTTGGACTTACGATTTAGAGAATGGTTGTATAATTAACGAAACTTGGCTCAGCGTAATGTACAAAAATAACTACAGGCACCTTGATAAATATAAAATAAAATTTGATAGCGCTGAAGTTCCATCTATGCAATATGCATTGACGCCCTTTTAAGACCCGGCTTTCTCTTCAAAAGCCAGCATTAATATTTACCATATTATCATATCTTATCATATCATCTTATTCGCATATCCAGAAACCTTTCCATATAACCGCTAAGCTGATATCAGTTCATCTTATTGTGTTTACAAATTGTTGCGTATACGCCTTGTCAACCTTAAAGCTTGAAAATAATATATTCAAGCATTTGCTTAAAAAATTTTCATATATAAAACACAAAAGATAAAGTCGAATATTCTTAGTTAGCTTTATGCAAATAAGCAAACAACAACAACAATATCGACTACATACAAATGTTAAAAATAGTAAACATCTGAAAAATATACGATAAATAACACAAAACTGATTCGGAATTTTTGTTCAACAAGTAAATTTACTGTTATACAGAATAGTGACAAATTGGTATACCAAACAATAGAGCATGCAAGTGCGATTGCTTTAAATGTAGCTATGTTACTATGCTTGCTTATTGTAATGCGACAATTATTAAAAAAACTTGGAAAGAATTTATTGCGGCAACGGAAATACAAACAGAAAGTAAACTAGAAGGAACATGAGTGGGAGAAAACTGAAATGGCGAAGAGAAAATTGTAAGATAACAAAATAACAAAATAAGCGTTCAAGATACAGTTACAGTTATAAGAAAAGGCAACAGTAAAAAAATTCAATTTTATTTTCGGAGAATGAAGCGTTTTGTTTGCTTTTGGTGACCCTCACTTGAAGGGATACTCGCCCACTTGATAGACACACAGGCTTACATTCTAGCATAAATACATATGCATAGAGGAGTATACATTCATACGTGTATGTATATACATGAGTGCTTGTCTCCAGTGAAATGGATAAATATTATGTCGTGTACGTTAGCACACCTTGATATCCTATACAAGATATACATATGTAAATATTTGAAGTGTTTGGAACTCTGTTGAAGTTGGCGACTAGTCTCAGAGCTACTGTTGACATTTCTTGACCATTTGTTATTTATAAGGCTAGTGGCGGTGTTAGCGCTAAAATATTGTTGTTGCCTTTCTCGGCAAAAATCTTAAAACAACTGTAATGTATGTTGTATAGTACAGTCCTTTGAGATGTAAAAAAAGAAAATTCAACAACGTAAGACATTTTTCTACCCATGCAACATGTTGATACAGAAGAGTTTTGTACATGTAACGGTTGTACGTATCACCTAAAACTTATCGAGATAGATATAGGGTTATATATACATATATAAATGATCAAAATAACAGGCGGAGTTGTCTGTCTGTCCATCCGTCCGCCCGTGCAAGCTCTTACTTGAGTAAAAAGTGAGATATCTTGATCAAACTTAGTAAACATGTTCCTTGGCGAAAGGTGAAGTACGAGTTCATAGATGAGCGTAATCGGATAAAATGCCATAATTAGGAACTAAATTAAGAGACAAAACTCTAATCTAACAGAGGGGATCACAATAGCAAAAGGCAATTGTGGGCACAACATTTTGAAAAAGTGGGCATGCCCAGCCTCTCATAAGTTTAATGTATATGTCTCCCAAAAGACCAAAAGACTAAAACCACAACGCCCGAATTTGCCTAGTACAAATATTATAAGAACTATACGGACAGTGTAAAAATTTATGAAATTGGCTGATAGTCCCGTGGACTATCCATATAACGTTACTGTGAAAAACTACAAAAAGCGCAATAAATCAATAACTAAATACGCCAGAGACATTAAATTCTACCACCGCGATGGTATGAAAGGCATTTAATGGAGCCGGGGCCAAATTGGAAGATGGGTGTGACCCACTTTTAGGTGAAATCGCATATCTCGAGATCCGCTCCGACCGATTTCAACAACATTTTGACTTCTGACATTCTTATGTTACAGTGTGAAAATGGGCATATTTTCTGTAAAACACAATTTTACATTCCATTGGAAATTTTCACTTTCTAATATACAAACCAAGAATGAATTAATATATCAAAATAAAACTTTGGGCGAATATGACATTTGCGGTGTGCTCCTTTATGATGAAAAATTGCCCAAAGACTGCCAAAACTGTTTAAGCCCCTTGGTAATGAATATGTGGTGCTTAGAGTTGACTTTTCACCGAAAATATCGGGCAATATGTGAGATATATAGTTAAAATACAGAGAGAATCTTTTGCTCATAGGGGTTTGTCTGTGTGGTACAAATGGGTTTAATCGGGTCATTACTTCCCTTAACCTCCATATACTTAATATAAAGATTTTCGAACTTCCGGGTGTCTTTATATAGGCCAATATGTCAGTTATTTTAATAAAACGCATTTTCTTATCACGGAGCACATTTCTTCTTAGAATTAATAACATCCGATAAAAACTTACCTTAGGCCCCCTATTTGCAAGCTGCAAGAGTATAAAATGTTCGGTTACACCCGAAGAATTCGGATTTTTAGTGTGCACTGTATTGAATTTTGCCTTTGGTACTGTTACTGTTAAGCCGTTTTGCTTTCGTAAACACTAATTTTATGATTAAAAGAACTAGTAATTGCAGAAATCAAATGACAGTTTTCTAATTATTCCCAGGAAAGAAATTGTTTTTTTGGAGATAACTAGAACTGCATAAAAAAGAAGCCCAATTGTGATGAAAAACAAAAACATTTAAAAACTCTAAAAGCCAGAAAATTGGTGTATTCGTATCAATAAAACTTTGTAAAAAATAACAAAAATCACAAATTGCTCATTACAATTAAAGCTCAATTAAGTGCGTTGACTTATACACAAAGTATTTTTTCTCAAAACAGCAACAATTGGCTATTATAGATGTCGTATTTCGCTTGCGATTTTTGCATAAAAAGTTTTTGATACCAAAAATAAAATAATCTTCTCGCTTTTTATTTATTTGCAGGTACGCGCAGGAGAAATTGTTACCAGCTGCTCATTTCATGCAAAGTGAAATCAACTAATTAATCTGCAGCGTCGAAGTGACACACAAAAGCCGGGCGATTCGGGGGAACTGTGAGCGTTTGGTAATTTTAATTGCTTCCACTTGCTGAGTGCTGTGCGAACTCGCATGCTGAATATATATTTCAGTTTTGCTTGCAAATTATAGACAGCGCGCAATTTGTGAGGCATTAAATTAGTTCAGTGCTCTCAAAACAATAACAATAACAAATAAAATGTTTATAAAAAACTGGCATTAATAAAACAAATTGAATTAATTCTTGGAAAATGGACATGTGTGGTAAAAGGTAAAAATATGATTAGCAAAATTAATCAAATAATGAAACAATTTCTGAAATATATAATTAATAGTGACATGGAACACTAAGATTGATCTTTTGATGATTAGTGGTATAGATCATTCATATTGATTTTTTACATAGAAAATTTAATTATTCAGCATAGGATGAGCCACACATTTCTTAAAATAATAAAAATTTTAGAAATAAACATACATACATAAACATATAATATTAGCATATTTTTACATATCTGAACTGCTAATGTTTTCCTTCATTTCATTTATCTTCCTCACTCTGCTCTCTATCACTTTCCAATCACAGAAGCAAGTTTGTCCTCATCGTCTTTTCATCATTCATTCATAATTCATACATTTTTCCAGCTATTTGCTGTTCTACTCAACACTTTTCAGCTCATTTATCTTCCACTCAACAAGCAAGGAGACTTTAAAATTTTCGAAAAAATGTGGGCTTGAAATATAGTCTAACTGCAAAATAAATGTATTTTTTCAATTCAGTTCCATTTGTATGTTAAATGCCAAATTTTTATCAAGATTTTCACAGCCAATTCGAGTATCACAAAATCAAGTTATAATCCCTTCGCTTACCACATAAAAGCAATTTATTTCATTTTATTTCATATTTTCATTTGTGCAAGTACTTTCACCACATCCTTTATCATACAAAGTTTGGTAGCTGAAAATATATACATATACATTTACCTGCGTCTGTGTATTTGTTGCATTTTAAGTGAAAGAGAATTCTCGAAAACTTTGTCAATAAACCATTGAGGGCAATCTTCGCAAATGCGAAAAGTTTTAACAGTTAAATTTTAGGACAAAACAACAACAGATTTACAGGATGTTGCCATATTTTGTGGCAATAAATTGCTGCGATAAAGGTTAACTGTATATGGGTCAGCGCATAATTTTCAAATTATTGTTAGTTTTTGTTTCGATGCGACTTGGGATATGTTTCAGTTTAAACTTTTTCAAATGTGTTTTTTATTATTAGGAGATATAAATTTATTTTTTTACAAAAGACGCATTTAATAAATATTTTTTATGGGTGATGTTAATTCTTTCGCTTTCTCAATCACCGAAAATACTTTATTCCGGTTTGTATCAATTCTTTTTCTATAAGGTGCGTTCCAAAGTAAACAGGACTATTAAAAAAACAGAACAAGCATTCTTCAGGCAAAATCAATTTATTTTATTCAAAATAGTCTCTTTTGCTTCAATATATCGGTGCAGTATTTTGCACGGTCCAAACATTGTGTCACTATATAGTATTGGAAATGTGTTTTAGCTCGGTTGGCCGATGGTATTTATGTCGATGTGACCACTTTCCTTTCATAGAAAAGTCAATGAAATTATGGAAAAAAGACAATAATCGCCATAATTTAAACTTGATTTCATTAATTGGTTTCAAACAGTTTTTCATTTAATTTTAAAAAAAAATTTAATTCTTCGGATCTTGGATTAATCAACATCTTCATTTTTTGCTGAAAATAACATCGAAAGCGAACGGTCAAAACGATAAATCGAGTTAAAACAATATGTTCGAATTCCATTTCTTGAATTTGAAATTCTGAATGGATTTTAAAGATGATGCAGATTTCGGTGATGATTGAAGGAATCATATGATTTAGATTCAAAAATACTCTTTACAATTGGAACGCACCTTGTTTTGGAGTGATATTTTTATCATTTGTTTTGGTCAATTCAACTTTAACCGTTTTGTATCAATTAAAGCTCCTAAAACTCTTATATTTTTAGTCTTTACGAGTTAGGAGAAATGATTCATTTAGAATATAAATAAGCAGCATTCGTCAGTTGTAATAGTATATAATATATATGTAAATATTTACCAGAGACTCAAAAAGGAAATATTAATGGAAAATTTAAACAATATCGCACTCGAATCAATCAAAACCAAATATCTTTCTCACTGGGAGCAGTTAAAATAAAACATAAATCAAGCTCAAAGATTAAAGTCAAAATAGCTGGAGGAGCAGGGAAAATTGAAATCTTGTGACAACAACATTAATATTAAGGGGGAAATATGTATATATATTTACTTTACTGCGTATTTTATAGAGACAAATTCGCATCTACATATTTAACTACGTCTGATTAGAAGGATTTATACGGTTATATGTTTATTACAGCACAGACATTGTTATTTGCTTAGTATTTCTTGCTAACCTTCCAGTCTGTCTTATTGACAACCGGAAAATTGCAAAAAATATAAGTCGGTGGAATATCAAAAAAAGGGAAGATATTTCTCTAACAATAAATATGCTCAAGTTATTTATTAAAGAGGGAAACATCCATCCCCAGAAACTGAGACATTTTCAAAGTTTTGCACAAATTCTTAACAAGAGCGAGAGAGAAATCAAAAGTAGTTAAATATATAAAATTTCTATTGATTATTTTCTTACTTGCTTTTATAACATACATTTTTTTTCAAAATTAAATTTCACTTAAGGGGTTTTGACGGTCGAAAAAATACATATTTTCACCAATTTTTTTAATATAATAAATTTGTTGATCATCGTAATGTACCTTCACCGCTGCATTGCACAATTTGCTTTGCTTTGCCCTCAGCCTAATATTCATATCGTATGTCCATCATACGCCACGGTGTCAACGCCTTTTAATAAAACATTTGCTTATGAGTAAATATGTTTAGGGATTTCTATCTACTAGCACTAGAAACTTTCTATAAGCATAGACTTTCCAAATATTAACAAATTCCTTCTGTGATTTTGTTTAGCGTCTGCTGCTCGACCAAAAATGTGGAAAACAGGTAAGCAAACAAAAAACATTGTCAAAAATTCAGCCAAGCAAACAAAGCGAAACATCTACAAGCATTACAAAATTCCCAACCCAAGCCATCTCTTTACCAACCCTCCTATTTAGTTTCTGTTCAATATACCTAAACGAATATTTACATAATTTTGTGTCGGCGTCGTAAACAAAACGCCTCCTCAAGTCAATGAATGTCACATAAAGCAAAAACCGATAACTACCACATCCGCATGCCACATAAACAGCGGCAAGCAGGCGCGTACCCTATTTGAGAAGCTGAAAAGGAAAGGTGTGCTTTAAAAGGGTTCTCCCTTCCAACCACCTGTCACATCAACAAATGAATTTTAAACTTTAGCAAAGAGAGCGCTGAGCTGAACATATAGGATATTTCTTTACTTCAGCGTATATAACCACATGATGGATATGTGGAATGGTTTGGTGTCAACGAGCACTCAATAAAAGGCAATGGTGTGAAAAAAATAAAGTTAGTTATCGAAGATTCTCGCGGCATTATAACGACTTATTTTATACTGAAATCTTTCGTGAGATTTGTGGCACTCAAAACTTTGGTATGTTGGAAGTAGTGCTTTCTAAATATTATTATTTCGTTACTTACTTAGGGATTCTACGTGTGAATTTAAATTAGTTGCATTTACTTTGATCTTTTTTCTCAAGCTTCATTTTATTTTATTTTATATTATTTTGTCTTTCCTCTTCACACATAACGGGTAATGTACAAATATTTTATCATTTCTGCGTGGATAAGTCGCCGTCGTCGTTGCATTCTTGCTCTGCTGGACGCCTTTCCATGTATGCAACTGTTCAAAAATGTCTTCGAAACTGTTCAACTCTCAACCAGTGCGTTGCGTCACCTATCGACCTGCAGCAATTCCTTTACAACATCATGATTCGCAAATTCCGTGTTGCTTTTAAGGTGAGCTAAGTTAAATCGAGTGTGCCCGAAAGTGTTAAAGGCATGAGTGTACAAAAAAACTTACATACGAGTTATCCTGGTAATGGATGATACATGCCAACTCATCTCAATCTATACCATGAATTCTATTACTTCTCAACCGTGACTACAATATGTTCTCGTGGCCAAGAGCTTCTCCTCTCTCCGCAGAACAGCATCCGAACGACGCTGCTAACGCAGAAGTTTTCTACACAAAATGAAGCTTGACACATCATATACATTTTTTCTCACTCCTTCACGGTCTTCAGCCGTAAATTGCAATCGAAGTAATCACTCAATCATTATTAATACGGGTGATCCAAGTAGAGCTACTTTTTCAATAAATAAATAGCATTTCATAACGGAAAGACTTATGCCTGAACACCTAAATAGATTAATTTTCATCCAGCAAAAACAATGGTATGGTGTGGTTTGTGTACCAGTATTTTTACTAAGTGTTCCTTTGAACTGGATTTGATTGAAAATCAATTGATGACGTTGTCGTAAAGCTATCAATTCCAACTAATCAGACATTAAAGTATAATTTCTGTATATAATTTTGTACGAATATTTTTATTCATCAGTGGAAAATACTGAACTAAACTCGCAATCAGTCTTATTATGCTACGTTATTGACTCAGTGCAAACATTTGTATATAATATGAGTAAGGTAAATATATCAACATGGTTGGCTGACAAAGCGAACATTTTAGACACCACGAAAACAAAACAACCATATTCCTGGCTTACAGACAAGTTTCACAACTTTATTTCATTAGTTAAATAATTGTTTTTTTTTTTTAATATATTATGAATTTTAATAAGACATACATGCATGTGAACATAACTTTATATTTGTTAGAAGATTTGAAAATATAAACATTAATATGCTCTAAATGATTTCTATAAACCGCAACCCTCGTTTCCCAGCAATACGAAAACACTTTTTTTTTCATTCCTTGAATGGTTACTCAAATTGGCAACCTCATCTGCACCTGTGGATTGCACGGCATGAAAAGAGCATTAGAGCATAGAAGAAAGCATACACACGCAAATATTCAAAACACACAAATACCTAAAACCATATACGCACAAATGGCAAGCATCCAATTCCGGTACACCAACTAACTTGCAATTTGAACAAAAAACCGTCACGCCAACAAACACTTACAATTCCAGAAGCTTTCAAAATGTTCTAGTTTTGATGTTGGTGTTTACAACAACTTAACCGCAATTTACGATTCAAAGGTGAAAAACATGCCAAACAGCAGGGAGCTCTTTGATACATAAGAACACACAACAGCATGCATAAATTCGCCGGCACACGCGCGAAAATTGGATGCTGAGTGCACTTCAAGCGCATTTTTTGCTCAAATAAAATAAATTTCCGGCAAAGTGCAAATGTGCAGTCGCAACTGTCATATGCAGTTTGAAAATGCCGACAAGGAAGCACACATTAAATTGTCAAAGTATTTGAGGGAGCATGTGAATATTTCCTGCCAGCAAAAGTAAAATTTTTTCATTTAAACCGATTTTCAGTAGTGACAAAGGGTATCCTTTCTGTTTAAAAAATAAAATTTTAGAAAACAAGCATAATTTTTCTTGACAAAAATAGGTTTACTCGTGGTAAGTTGTAAAAAGGTGAAGTACCAGCCGAAGGACTTTACTTTTCAATTGCTTTCTCAATTCCAAGTAGCACCTGTTGGCAAGAGTTACTCTGCGTTGGATTTCCAGGCTTATATTGTTGTTGGTGTTGATGCTGATTCCAAGATAGACGAAATTATCTATATTATTTCTCTATTCAGCTCTGTAGCTCGAGCTCCTTTCTTAAGGAGTAGATTGAAGAAGTCCCCCGATAGGGAGTCGCCTTGTTTGAAACCTTGTTTGGTATCGAAGGGCTCGGATTGATGAAGTTTTTGTGTTGCGTCTACGTACACAGCCGCATTAGCTTTGCGCGAATACCAAGTTCAGACATAGCGGCATAGAGGTATTTTTCCTTTTCGTGTTATCGAAGGCGGCTTTTAAATTTTTGACACACAGTTGGTTTTCGGCTACTGGCGTTTTGTGATACGATTACAACCACTTATATCGCCGAATTTCTTATGGTGTCAAGAAACATGTGCACAAAGTTTCATCACGTTCTCCATCCTATTCAATTCTACCTTTAGTTTTCCTTGAGTGAGGTGAGCTGGATAAATAAGAAATCACCCTCTCAAGAAATGAAACAAGATTTCATATAGGAAGAGTTATTTATGAAATAATAAATTAAATTTTCTCTAACCTAATTACTTACATTGCATATAAAACCTTCAATTTCATATAAAACAACACCGCTTAGCATTCGCTTAAAATATTTCTACTTCTGTATGAAAGTGGACTAACCCTTTCATAATTATGCAAAATCCACTTTCATTACCGCAAATTTATTGTTACCAACAAACATAAGAGCAAATAATAAAATTTCCACTTGAACAAATCTGTTGCATGAGTTAAACCCAAATTCATAAAACTTGCATACCCAAAATATTGCTTGCCCTACTAACTGAATTAATCATTTATTTATGATAATCGCATTTTAAGGTCTTTGACGTGGCGAGTTTTTGGCCCTGAAACGGCCATCATAGACCCAAGTGTGTGAACAATTACAAAATCATCTGAATTACCGAAAGGCTTCACAGCTGACAATTTTTCTTGTGTCGACAATGGAGAGAACACGAAGAGAAGGGAAAAATGCCAAAAAAAAAAATTAGGAAGCAAATAAGCTTGGCGAGTAGTTCATAAAAGCTACAGGAGAGAATGGGTATATAAAATATAAGAAAGGAAATATGATTATGTATAAATTTAAATATGAGCAGACATTAAATTAGCGCCCACAAATTACAATGAAAGCAAGCGGTCGCGGCATAAACATTATCTCGTTACCCAAAACAGTGCGGTTTTGTTTCCCACCGTTTTTATGTAAGCTTTGTGATGATGACAGATTGGAGGCATGTCTTAATAGTGTTGCTCATTGGCTGTTATGTAGAAGAACGTTGTATACGTGGAAAATATGGAAGTTGTCAGTGGTGTCGTTGTTCTTGGTATTGACGTCACTCTTGCACTGATGTCATCCACAATATTTTCATTAAAATCGTCAGCTAAGACGTAAATATAAAATACTAAAAGACAGCAGAGAGAACATTAAAATGAATGAGAAGCTCTAAAAAGATTTTTATACCCAATGCGTGATGAATTAGGAGAAAATATTGAATACTGGTCACACCAAAGGCTCTCACATGTGTAAGCGAGAAATTTAAAAAGATTCTGTTTGAGTACTAATATGCATATAGCAAAGAAAGCTTTCCCAACATTCTGTAGAAAATTTCATTGTGTTTTGTTATAAGTGACGCCAACCTTACGTACATTGGGCATACATTACGCCTTCGAGTTTTGGGTATAAAAATACTAAAATTTACCCCAGGCTATTACATTTATAACTTAATAAATGAAGCTTTTACATGTACATTTCATGGCCCTGAAATGCCTATTAATCTCTAAATTATGTCAATCAGAGACCCGAAATGTAGCACAATGAAGTTCATCTCCTAACAGAAATATGTAATGATGTTATCAAAAGTGCGAAAATGGCTGAAAAGTGCCAGCAAATAAATTTAAATGTGGCAATTTCTGCTGATATGATCTGAAACTGTTATTAATTCTATGATTTCAATCAACGGTGAGAACTCGTTTACGTCACGCTTTTCCAATTATGCTTCAGAGGGTTCGGTACCGTTATACAAAGTCGATAAAAATTGACTGTTGCTCTTTGTCTGACACGCCTTATAAAATACCTTTACATTTAATTTAACGGTAATGCAACAATTTTCGGTATTAGAGGGCATGAATATTTATTTTACGAATAAAATTTTCTCTGAATTCCTAGACAGTTTTATTAGTGACTATAAACAAATAAATTTTGCTATGGCACATAACTTGTGAGGCCAATTAGCAGTGCACTGTTATTACCTCCCCACAAATACACCAAAATCTAAACAAATAGAAGATACAACTAGGTAAATAGTCAGCTAATAAAAAGCGAGCTAAAAAGCTGAAATGAATGTGAATTTTGTAGTAAAAGTGTAAATTGTCAGAAATCATGAAACTATACGAATCAGGGACCAAGCAAATGTGTCCTGCGCAAGCCTACCACAAACTGCTCATAACAGCTTTTTTCATAGAAAATACATATGCCGCGTAATTTAATAATTTAATTGAACTTGACAAATCCTTCAACGCTTATTGTGTTGACACCCATATTTTGAAAGTTTTTCTGCGCAAACCCTTCTACAGTGTGGGTGGACACGATAAGCAGCTAGGGCTTTCATACACCAACTCGTTTCTATTTTTCGGCATGTCAATTTGTCTACTGTTCTATGAATGTGTGAGGTCCTGAGCGATAATTATCATAAAATGTGGTTTGTGTTTTATTTTCGTTGTTTATTCAATATCAATACGCACGGCTGGCGGAAGAATGAAGTCAAATCCGCCCTTAAGCGTTTGAGTGATGAAAAACTTGTTGACAGCAGACTTGTTGCGTGAAAACAAATTGATTATGTGAGCACATTCATTGATAAATATTGTTATGTGGCTAATTAATATCATTAATGCTGTGAGAGCTTGTGGAAAATTTCAATTAAAATGAAGGAAAGTATGAGCAAGAGTAACTGATATTTATACAGAAAGTCAAACAGCGATGTAGGCGCTAGCAAATGCTAGAAAAAATTAAGGTCTTATACAAAAGGTATGGCTTCATTTATGGTTTGAAGATGGTAAGCGCAGCCGAAAAATCAGCAAAGTACTTTAAAATGTCATCATAATTATGTTATTATTATAAAGGTATACTAATATTTTAGAGTAATAAGCTTGAAGACATAATTATAAATTTATGTATTAGAAAATAGCAATTTCCGTTTAGCACTGCCTGTTTAATAATACAATTCGGTTTGCTGATAGCTTTCAAATCAAGTCATGTACCATTTGTATTCCATACCTGTTTGTGACTGCAGACTTGCATTGTAAGCAGAAATTGTCAGACTGCAAAATGTGTCAATTTGATATACTTAAAGACAACTCCCTAAAGATCAACAGAGTGATAATGAGTAAGTGATTATTTCCTATGGGATCAAAAGTTCGCAGACGAAATATAAATTCACCCAATTCTGCGAACAATAATATATGAATTTATGCCGACTTAATCATTATTTGGACACAAATCAATAATATAATACATAACATAAATAAAATACATTAAATTTTGTGGAACTAAATATGATTTCTGGAAAATTGCAAGCAAATTTTAGTGACATTTTAATTCAGTTTTAACAACTTAAGCTAAGCTTTCAAGTGATTTTAGCAGCAAAGCTAATATTAATGCTGGTCTTCGCTTTGTCAAACAAATAGAACGTTAATTTCGATTACAACGAAGCTATAATACCCTTCACAATTACAAAAGATTCCTAATTGACTCGATCTGACCAATAACCTTAGTCCTTGTGTTCGAAATTATAGATCCAAGCCAATTTCCCAAAGATATCTCAACAAATTTAAAATTCAAAAAGTTTTCCATACAAACCGACAAAACACCTGCTCCTCTAAAGCGATTAAATTTATTCACCAAACGCTGTGGCTTTTGTAAATGCGCGCATAGATTCATTTATTTAGACACTTTTATTGCAACGGAAATTTCCGCGAAAAGTATGTTGGAAATTTTCCGCTAACTCTGATTTAAATTGTAATTAACAGTAACATTACAAAACCGAAAACTGTTACGATTAATCCACACTAATGGTGTTTAGGCGATTAAATTCATTACTTCACATTGCATAGATAAGCCGTGTACTACAAATATACATTTTGGATCCACTTCAAATGCAAGTGATTGCGAAAAATGTGTAAAATCACATACTTTTTTTCAACAGAAAGTTTTAACAGAAATTGACTTTTTCAAGTTGGCCAGTTAAGTTAAGTGGTTAAGTTGTCATATTCGGGTATAGAGACTTGAAATGGCATAGCCCAAATTCGACTAATTTTAGGTCAGAATTAATACCCGTAAAAGTAATATTTTTATTATTTTTTATTTATTAATTGATAGTTGATTCATCTGTTATAGAGAAAGCATCTGGTGTAGTTCAATGGTGTATTCTAGTCAAAAATTAAAAATGTTTTTTTTTTTTTAATTCGATAGTTTAGATATTAATTGAACGTTAACATAAAACTTTAAACGCGTTTTTTAAAACTGGTATCTTCGATGCAGTTGTTACAATGTAAGTGAACCAACAAAAAGGTTTTTATCATTTTTAGTTAAGAAACCATTAATATTTATAAATCTATCATAGACATTTTTTTCAAGTCGAAATAAAGCATATGTTTTAATAAAACTACATTTTTTTCTGCTCAACAATTTACCTTGAGGGAATTGCACGAAATGAAGTCATAATCATGAAAATAAAAGTGTCATGCAAGCAAAACCTTTACTAATTAAGCACAACTCTCTAGAGCACTGGAAGAGCAGCAAAGCAGGGCAACAGAAGTGACACTTCAAATTACTTGGCAAATGCTTCGGAAGAGCAACATTGCAACGTCAAATGTGCTGATTGCATTTGGTTTGTTCAAGCGGAAACGAACCCAACACGATGTGAAATGATGCAGTGCGATGTTTGGTAATGAAAGTATGGCAACGTCAACGTCAGCTGCACTACTGAAGTACATACAAATACTAGTTTATAACTTGATTCCGTACAGAAGCGCAGGCGAAAAGTGATACACGCACTTAATGATGAAGAAGAAATTGCAGAAGTGACAACCGAAATTTATGGAAATTTACTGAATATTTCGGTAAACCGAGTAAACAGCCATAATCGAAATTTCTGTGGGGGCATGAACTTATACTCAGAAGGTTAGCGAAAGTCTCAAGTTTTAAGTTCTGCTATTGCTTCACAATTGACATTTCTAAGCTGAATAATAATAATTATACATTCAACAGTTTGCAATAAGTGATTTCTGATTTCTCAAACGTGCTTCTGGGGTATCTCAATGAGGTTTTAAAAATGGAGAAAATTGCTTTCATCGCGAGTTTGAGCAAGAAATTGTAAGCAATCGGTTACTGGCGGCGTATGAGTAACCTTTAATAATATACTGAATTTTCTGGTTGCGTAAAAAAGCCAAATATTACGGTTTTTAATTTTGTCATTCACCATATACTACGACAGCAGAATAAAATAATAGTAATCACTTTGATTTTCTAAGAACTTATGGTCTCGTTTATACTAAATTGTCCTTTTCATTTAAGAACGAATATAAGGCTTAAAGTATGACTACAATCATGGCTTGTGAACTTCCATAGGCCATAAAATGACCATTATCTGCTGGATTGTGACTCACTCTGAACCGAGTACGCGGGAGTTTGTCAATTGGGCTGCAGTCGAACCAAAGTACACGCACTTACCGCAATCAAAACTAGTCCGGGTACCAGCCTGAGCACTAAGCGGGAGGCATCAAGAGGCTGAAAACAATGACTGTCAAAAGCAGCAGTCTGTCAATAATTGTTTATGATAAATGATACCAACAAATTACGTATCGTTAACGTACGCGACGATGAGAGCGTATCCACAGCCTGGCTGGCTGCTTTTGCCGCTTCTCAAGCAATTTAACGACGCGCTTTGCATCTTAAACGCATTTCACATAGCTCAAAACCCAAAGAGTAGCAACATTATTCACACCAATTCAAGCAGAAATCCCGCGTTCGGCATAGGGTAACGATGACTTGTTGCGTGGTTCTTCAGTTACTCCAGCTAAAAACACTTTCGCTTAGTTAGCCGTATAATTTATCAGACCGTTCATTGCACTCTGCCATGTCCACCCAAATAAAAGCGGTGAATGGCTTGTCTGTTTCGAAAGTTTTGGTGAACGCACTTATTTTGGTTTATGATAGTCGCGAAATGTTTGCTTAAATTCATCTATACGTTAACGCTTTTAAGCGCGGTTGTGAACGGGTTGTGTGAAAAGGAGCCGAAACTGAATGAACGGATTGCGTAGAGAAAGCTATTAGTAAGCGTGAGCTGAATCGCGTAAGGATGCTTCAAAATAAGTAAAGGATTTTAGTAAACATTTTCACTTCATTTTGACGCTGAGCTGTATAATTGAGCCACACATCGAGAATTAACCCTTGAACTACTTAGCTTGTCTCCTTTCAAGCAAGCTCCTTTATATATTGAGGGTATCAACACATCTTGTTTCATATCCAGTTGAATTTCCTTTACATTGACTAAATTGGCCAGTAGCCGTTTTTTCTGTCATTAGTTGTATGTAGGTCATTATATAGTATAACATTTATATGTATCCAAGTTTGAACCGTGACTCTTTGTAAGTACTTGATGTTGTGCTGTCATTATAAGCCTTTAAACTTTGATTAATGTGTGACAGATTTGTTAAGTAAAAAGCAACAGTTGAGCATCGCACTCACTTAGAGGCATGACCAGTCGCTCTCGTCAAACTCTTGAGATAAACATATTTCATTAAATGAATACTTATTCGGGAACAAAATGGCCCATAGCATGAAGCAGACTTCGTGCGAAAATCTGTGAACTTTGCTATCAGTTACCAATACATACATACACTCAGAGTAGGAGCAACATTAATCAATTCTACGGAGCGTGGCCTAAACGTGTTGGCATTTCAGGGACATTTCGGCCATTTCGTCACGAGTTCCACTGTTTCTATGCTTTGATACATCAGTACTTGATTTATGATTGCAGTAGTGCTTTATCACTTATCCATGCATACATATATACAAGACTCTATACACTTACTCACAGACACATGTCTATAGAGGGGACACTTCCTCTTCTTGGTATGTTAGTACTTTGTTATGACTTTGTTAAGCTCCGGTCAATTGATTCTCACCTCTCAAGTGAGCACTTGTTGAGCTCGCGGTGATGTCGCGTGCAATAAGGACATACTTTATCTAAAACTTGACAACAAGCAGCATACTTTGTTAGCACTCGGAAGAGATTATGATAATAAATCATTACTAAAAGATCTAAAGAAATTAAGCGTTGTCAATCAGAGTAATAAATACATTTAAGAAGGTTTCAAGGTCGCACGTGCGTTTCTTGTGAATGAGTATACTCGAAGTAATCTACATCATCATTCAAACACGCGCAGCACAATTTCTATTTAATTATCAAGCCGTTCATTCCAGTTTCTAATTATTATCGACTGATCGATCAAACTCAAGTCCATGAATGGAAAACTTCTTTATTTGACAAGTTATCTTTTATATGCAAACATATGTGGCATCAAGCGCATTTTGTTGCCTGAATACTATAATGATCGATGATATAAATAACTACAAATTGCAACAATGTATGGCATATGTTACGTGTATTGCAAAGTTGACTTCGGTTTGTTGGCTGCAACAAAATATTTATGTGTTTAAACTTGTATATGCATAAATGTGCAATATCTACGGTTTCTATTTATGGTACTCTCTAGGCACACTGTAATACACACATATACATACATATATACTAACTGTAATCCTCCTCTGATTTGACTAATGTGGTTAATTGTGTGGAAAGTAGTAAATTTCGTAAAAGGCAAAAGCCACTTGAGTCATTAGTCGACGGTGGAATGTTCGTTAAGTCAATTAGGTATTTAAGCAGTTAGATATTTTACGATTTTGTCGTTGTTTTCCATTTTCTGTTAGTGGTTTTATGAGTTGTTGTGTTTGCAGTAAATGTTGTCCCTTGCAAATAATTTCTAAGTTATTATGACGGTGATTATTGAACTAGTTTCGGTCTCAAAGAACTTATGGAGTTGAAGGTAAATGGAAGCAGTGACTTATGAGCAGAGTATCTATTCACAATGACAGACTTGGCAGCCATTGCACTCAAAAATTAATTATGCAAGGGAAAATAATATTTAGTTATGTGGAGCGCAAAGTAACTGGTAGAAATATAACATTTCAGTTAGATTACTTACACATGCTTTTCCGGACTTTTTTCGATTCGGGATTTCTAATAGTGCGGAAAAGTTGCCTTAGTACTTCCATACAAAGCACAATGGGAGTAGGCTCAGTTTTATTCTTCAAGTAAACCAACTCTGCTTTGGCGCACAATAATTATGCTGATTAAATGTAAATATCTTTTGATATATTATATCATAATTATTGTGAACTAATCACCGCCGCATTCGCCTGATTTACCTTCGTGTAACTTCTGGCCATTCAGCAAATTCACATGACCACTCCGAAGACACCGTTTGGACTCATTTGAGGATTAAAAAACTGAATCGAAGAAGGCTCTGATCGCCATCACGACGGAGGATTTTTCCAAGTGCTACGACGACTGGAAAATTCGTTGGCATAAGCGTATTTCAGCGGGAGGGGATTACTTTAAAGGCGATGAAATGGATAAAATTCACTTTTCAACTTGATCACAGTAGTATATGTATGATCCATATGAAGACCATCCCGAAAAGTTCTTGTGACAAACATTTTGTTGGCATAAGTGTATTACATCTGGTAGCGAGTATTTTGAAAGCGACAAAATAAATTTTGATAAATAATTAAGTATCTTGCTTTTTATTTACCATTTTCGGGTCCTTTTTTGGCTCAAAAAGCCTAAGCAGCAGTGCACCAGCAGCAAATGCAACGTTAATAACGCACTTCTAAATTTAGTATAAACAAGTGTTCGAAGAATAACCTTGCGCCATACCAAATATAATGAAAAGCAGAAAATTTTCTAAAATTAAAAAGCTCGAAAAAATTCTTAACTCTCATATCAGCTATTCCGTTACTAGGTTAGGATAGAAAAAAGGCATTGAAATGACATATATACAAAAGAAATGTAGTGAAAATTACTCACTTACACCCGCTTTGATAATATTGATTAGTCAGTTCTACGACCCTTTTTGTTATGTTTGCTATTAATTTTATTTTATTATAGTTAGAAGCAATTTTCCGCCGCCATTTTCTTCAACATTTTTTACGACTTTATTCGCTCAACACGCAGTTGCTGCTGTGCTGACCCTTAATCATCTTGCAACGTTGCTAAAATTTCCTACATCCACCAGCGAATAATTGACGGTCGCATGTCCTTTTCGTGTCGTCATCTTCGTGTTTTTCCATTCATCCATCGAAGTTTGCACAAAATTAGCGCAAAACGACAAGAAACAAAGTGATGGCTGCTGTTTATTTTGTTGTTGCTGTTGCTATTGAACTGTTAGCTTTTTGCTATTTGTTCAGTATTTTGTTGTTGTTGGTGTTTTTATCACTCTTCTTTTGGCTCAGTTAAATAAAATTGGTTTAGAACTTTAAGGAAATTACTTTTAGACGAAAAGTAAATTTACTGTGCGCAGTTTTGACCATGACCTAAAGGATGACACGCGCGCCTCAACGGTCTATAAAAACAGCGGTTACCACAAAAGTAGGAACAATGCAGTTATCTATGACTTTTGGTCGATTCATTTATATTTTTTGTGGTTTTTGCGGTTTTGTTCAACTTGGCGACAAAATTTCATAATGCCTGCAACAACAGCAACGACTTGCTATTGAAACTTGAAAAGAAAAGTATTGAAGGTGAAAATGAAGATGAAATTACCACGTGGTGTTAATGCAACGTGCCTTTCACGTTTCGATGCATAACTTTAATAACCGACCGAAAATGGCGAAGCATCGATCAGTAGAAATATAAGAGTCATTAGCAATTCTAAAGAGCAAGCTCAAAAGCAAATAAAAAAGTGTTGTTGTAATATTAAATATAACGAGCGCAATGCTTGTTGTAAAGTATAACAAATAACAGTAAAATACAAAACTGCATTCCACGATAAGTGAGTCATGTCTAAACTTCAGCGCTGTTGTTTTTTGCTTTAGAGTACACATGACTGGAAACTACTGCGAACGCTTGCCTTTTTAGGCTAAGTAAATCATCTGATAAATTTTCCTACCGCCAGTTAAGACAACTCATAAATCATGATAAATTATTAGGAAATTTTCCATCCAGACCAAAATGTTTCTACCGCTGAATTGCATATTTGTGGACTCAGCGGTTATTCAGCGATTTAGGCTCTCCCAGAAGAAGGGAAAACGACAAATTAAGTAAATTTATATGAATGTAACTGTAGCATGTTTTGTTAAGTTCTGTGACTTGCAAACTAAAATACGCCAAACGAAGCGTGGCAGCATTGAAGATAGCAACTAAATATACCAGTTTAGTGAGGTAGCCGCGATCAACTCGATAACTTTATTCTTGCTCTTTTATGCAATTTTCTTCTATAAAAAAGCTATTTAAATCTGTTGAAAGAATAAAAGAGTATGTGACCAATTTACTATTTATGTTTCCATTATAAAATTAATGAATTCGAATTCACCAAAAGCAATCAGTAAAGTTGTCAAAAATCTTTCCGACGTCTATCATTTTTCCGAGAAAGAATTTTAGTAATTTCCGTTAATTTTGTTGGCCACAAATTACATTAACATGCAGATTATTGCAGTACTCCTGCCTTAAGCGGAAATGGCTATCCTTATTTTGCTTCTGCTTACCAAATAAGCACTTGGACGAGGCGAAAGAGAAAGAGCTTTCAACTCCGCAAGAAACCTTAAGTGAAGATTAAAAATGAGACAGTGCGTAAAATTTTCCATAATGAATACTAAACAGTAAATACAACAATACTTCTCCCAATTTTGGATATATGTTAATTATGGCCATTGAGGATATATATTCTTCCATTAATGATTGCCAACAAATGCAAAATAAATACTTACACTTAAATTTAAGTAATCCGTCACGTACGATACTTTTAGGCTAAATTAGAAAATTTGAAGCGGAGTACGTGATGTGGCAAGCTTTGACTTGGGAAGCGCACCGTTGAATGTCAGACCAGATTTCATTTAGGCTTTAAATGTCTAATTAAATTCAAAGCAAGTGATAATATTCATAGATTGTATATTTAACAGGGAGGTCCTTGTATGGTTTTAAGATTTAAAAGCTTAATCGAAACATTTATGGAAACTTAAAAGCAATGTTGGTCAAAATGTAGGTTCACTTAGATGACTGCGCGCCTGGGCACTCAGAAACGAGAGAATGAATCGTCTTCTACTGGTTGAGAATTTTTTTATTCTAAACATTTTATCTAATCAGTTAAAGTGAATCATAAATAAGAACCCTAAAAGAAAACAAGTAAGAAAGGGTTAAGTTCGGGTGCAGCCGAACATTTTACACTCTTGAAACTTGTTAGAATCAAAGCCAGGGAAATACTTTAAGGTGTAAAACCAATCATATAGAGTAAAGTAAGTCGCAGTTTGATATTGGTTATATAGGGGCTAGACCAAGTTTTCGCTCAAATTTATCTATTTTGTGCACAAAGGTGTACTCTTATGAATAAAAACACTCTCTTATTTTCATTGGGATAACTCACATATTGGCCGATATATGCGGTACAAAGTCACCCCGAAGTACGAAAATATTAGGTACTTGGTGGCTAAGGGAATTATTGGTCCGATTCAACCCATTTTTGACATACAGACATACCATTGTAAGAGAAGAATTATCCTCCATTTCAGTTATATATATCACACATTGACTGTCATTTTCGATCAAAAGTCAACTATAGGTACCGGGGTCTAAATATTCGGTACCAAGGGGCTTCAACAGTTTTTATTGGATTTAAACAATTTTTGGTCATAAAGTTGTATCCCGTTATATTAATTGCTTCTTGATTTGTGTACTGAACGAATCAAGAGAAATTTAAAATTGTGTTATATGAGAAGTAGGCGTGGTTTTCGCAATGTGACATAATAATGTAAAGGTAATACCACGTTCTAAATTTTGTCGAAACTCGATTGGTCGGATCCCAAGATATGGGAGTTCACCAAAAAGTAGGCGGTGCAACGCCCATCGTCCAGTTTTCCCACCGGCTCCCATAAAGCTCTCTCATACCATCTCGGTGGTAAAATTTAATGTCTTTAGCGTATTTCCTTATTAACTTATCGCGCCTTTAGTAGTTTTTAATAGTACCGTTATATGGGGAGTGAACGGGATCATCCTCCGATTTCATCCATTTTCACACTGTCAGTAAAAGTTGTTATAAGATTTGTACTCAGCAAATTTGGTTGTTGTAGCTTAAGTGGCTTAGGGTTTAGGAGATATGTACATTAAACTTGTTAGAGGGTGGGGCCACGTCTTTTTTTAAATTTTTTTTTCACAGGTCCCCATACTACTGCGATTCAATGCACCAAATTACAGCTTTATATCTTAATTTAGTGCTTGGTTACTGCACATTATATGTTTTAGGTTAATGGCGATTTGTGGGCGTGGCAGTTGTCCGATTACGCCCATTTACGAACTCGATTTTTTTTTGTACTAAGAAACCTGTATACCAAGTTCATCAAGATATCTCAATTTTTACTCAAGTTACAACTTGCACGGACGGATGAACGGACTGACAGATAGGCAGTCAACTGGATTTCAACTTTTCTCGTCATCCTGATCATTTACATATTTGTATATATATAACCCTATATCTATCTCGATTAGTTTTAGGTGATACGTACAACCGTTAGGTGAACAAAACTTAATGCTCTGTAGAAACTGGTTGCAAGGGTATAAAAAGGAATGAATCGCCTTTTACTGGTTTTCTTGCACAAGATTCTATATCTAAAAAGAAGCTAAATTATAAATTAGAACCACCCTAAAAGATAGATATATAAAGAAGCGGGGTTGCCCTAAGTCAGACGTACATTGAACGCATCATAAATAGTTCCCTTCTTCCTAAGGCCTGGAATTGTGTCAGCAACAGCACAAGATACCCATTCATAATTCTGACTTATAAATAGAAATCCTTCGGGCAGCAGATGGCGGGTCAACAATAAAGCTAATGTACCATCAGTTGTATAATTTTGTGATTCACGTTGATTTCTCAAAGCTATTTCCCAATAAAATGTAATGTAATGATAAATAACAGGAAAGAACTACCAACAGGCCATGTGACAGCCATTGAAAAGATAGAGCGTGACACATTTAAGGCAAACGCTGAATTAAACAACATTGTCGAAAGCGAGTGGCGCGAGGTGGGTGACAAATCACACGTGGGTGGCGTCGAATACACAAGTCATACTTACAATGGATGACTATATTCAACAAGAACCAGGAACCAGGAAACCATGCAAACTAAAAGTAAACAAGAACAAAAAAGAAAAGAAATTGAAATTCTAACAGCGACGGCCTTCACCACGCAACTGCTAACATAATCGACCATGTAGCGAATTCGCCGCAAATGAGCGCCTTGTTCCTGCCATTGCTGAGCATTTTTGTTCGCTTGGAATTTGTTAATTTAGTTTGTCGTGTGCGCTCTTTTGCTTGCTCACGCATTTCTTACAGTTTCTCTCACCATTGCTTTGTCGGTAGAGGCGATTTGAGGTAAGAGAGCGCCGAATCTGAATTATAAACAGTTTGGCAACGCTGTGCGCGCTCAACTGAAATCAATTGGTAACAGCACATACAGCAACAATGGCAATAACAACAAAAACACACAGTTCCCTACAAAAAAATGGTTTGTTTATGTTTTGCCGCAGCCGAAGCTGCTTTTACCGGCTGTCACCATGCGCTCTTTGCTGCTTAACCGAATTTCTGCATCAACTGCTGCTTCGCCATTCAACTCGACTTCGCTGTGACAAACGACCTACAGCGGCAGAGACAGTAGCTGCGACAGCAAGAGCAGAATTGACAGCAGCAGTAGCAAAGACAGCGACAGTAGCAGACACTGCGTCAGTGACGGAGGCAGCAGCAATGACAGCGACAGTGACAGCGACATTGACAGAGGCAGCAGCTGTCGATGGCTGGCCGTGCATGATTGGAAGCACTCGCCAAGCGTTAAATTTGTTTGCCTTCAGTCTGTTTCTGTTGCCGGGCGTGTGTAGAACTTACGATCGGAAAATATTCTGTTTGTGACAAGTACGGTTGAATTATAAGAAGAAGAAGAAGCAGAGGACTTCTACTTGAATACCTCGGTCGGACGTTACTCATTCGACGCGTCGCACGACAATTTCAAACCGACCGCGTTACGCGCTGGTGCTTAGTCGCGGATTAGGCGTTCAATTTTAATTGAATTTTAATTTGCGATCTTTTACGAGTTTTTCGCGTTAATTGTGTACAATGATGAAGTGGCTATCCGAATGCTGCTTTTGTGGAATTATGTAAATTTGCCAAAATAAATATATTTTCGTCTCGATTATTGTGCTTGAGCTTAAAAAAAGTGCTGGAAATTTAAATTTGAAACAGGTTAGTAGCTGCTGATGAAGCTGAATGAAATATAGAGTTGTTTTAGTGCTGTTTGCGCCATTTTTGACGTTCATTTGGATAAATGTAAAATAAAAGTGACCGAGTAGAAGCAGTAAAGTGAAAAAAAATGTAAAACGTTTGACTAAAATGGTAATGAATTCAATTTAAGAAAAATATTGTAGAAATATGGTGTGAAAAATAGTTACTAGTGCTAAATATTAAAATAGAAATTTTATTAAAAAAAATTTTACGCTGCAAAAAATACGATGTTTGTTTATTTTTAAAGTGGGCTGAATTAAAAAAATTTGTTTTATAAAATAAATAAAATAAAGCTACTTCAGAGCTGCATATATAATATGTAGTTTTGAAAATACGAAAGAAATGCGAAATTTTTTGAGAATTTTTGTTGCCAAAAAAAATGTTATAACCACATAACCAGAAATATAACCAAAATGCTGATTGAAAGCTAATAAGTGAAAGCTACTAAAAGTGGTTGTGCGAAGAATCATATGTTTTATACAAGAATTAGTGTGCGGTATAAAAATTAGCATTCGAAAAGTAGTTTAATTTTAAATTTTAAAACTTAAAAAAAAAAAATTGTAAACAATAAAATTTTTTTAAAATAATTAATGTTTGCAAATTAAAACAACAAAACAAATATTGCTGAATAATGAAATATTTTTGAATATGAATATTTTATTTACAATTTCCGGGTACTTTTTTGTCATAATGTATTATATATTATGTGAAAAGTGCTTAAATAAGTGCGAAAACTAAAAATACACCACCAATTTTAATATAACTACGATATTATAAAAATAATTTGCGAGCCAGCAAAGCTCTGGGTGCCATAATTGAAATGCTACATAATTATTAATTAATTAATTAAAAATACTAATAAACTAAGTACTGCAATAATTAATAATACAAATTAATTACATTTCGTGCTGTGAAATAATATAAATAAAAAAATATTTATAAGTGTTCAAAACATAAGAAAGTATTTTCGAAAATTTTTCGCTATTCTTCTAACTTCTTGTTACTAATAAATAGCAGACGGTGAGTGCAATATCACACCAATTTCATCTAAAGTTTAAAAGTATTTAAGATATGAATCTAAATGGCAACAACAACCTTTAATATTCCACAAATGCCGATTTTAAAATATTAAATGCAAACTAAAAATCTTGATATGATTATGATCAACAAAAAATTGAAAAATAAAAACCTCATTCTAAACTTAAAAAAAAACAATAATTTATTTTTACTCTTTAAAGCACCATGTCATGAAAATTATCAATAACTAAATAACTCTTCCTTGAAATCGATAAAAATTTCGACTTTCATTCATATTTCAGATATGCAAAAGCCTAAATTTTTGGAAATTAAAAAAAAAATCTACAAAAAATGTACAGCAACAGCTTAATTTAAACAATTTGTGATTTAAAAATTAACAAATATCAAAGAAAACCGTTAACATCGGTTTCACTGAAAGCTATTATATTTGACAAATACCCTACAAGCACTTGATTCCGATCGTTCAGTTTGTATGGCAGCTGTACGCTGTAATGATACGATCTGAATAATCTCTTCGTGGATTGCATTGTTGCCTTAGACAATAACTCAAGCCAAATTGATATGAGAATATCATGATGAATGAAGATATCTCGTCAAATAAAAATTTTTTTCATACAAGCACTTGATTCCGATCGTTCAGTTTATCTGGCAGCTATGTGCAATAGTAATGTGATCTGAACTATTTCTGCGGATATTGCAACATTGACTTAGGTGATAATCCTCGCCAAATTTTTTTAAGATATCTGGTCAAATGAAAAAGCTCTCCATGCAAGCACTTTATTTTGATCGTTCAGTTTATATGGCAGCTATATGCTAAAGTGGTCCGATGTCGGCGATTCTAACAAATGAGCAGGTTCTTTGGAAGAAAAAGACGAGTGCAAAATTTCAGAGCGATATCTTAATAGCTAAGGGACTAGGTCAGATCGGATCACTTTAGCTGCCATACAAACTGATCGACCAATTCTAGTCCTTTTATGGACAACATTTGTATTTCTAAAAGTTGCTATTGCTTTGGGACAACCGATGCTAAAGTTTTTTCTTTCTCTTACTTCATATAATGTTTATATATGTATAGGATATTTACTACACCCAACTATGCTTAAGAACCTATGCAAAATGTCGCTTCTGCTGCTGTTGCTCAAGTGCCTCAATGTCTTTGAGTAAGTTTTCATTTAATTAAGTTCTCCAACACTTTCCACCAATGATGTTCGCCTATCTACATAACTGTTTGTTTGCTTATATGTAATTGACCGCTGCTCAGTCACGACATTTGCTTTCATTGTTTGACGTTAAGTTGACAGATTTAATGCTGCAGCGCAGTTACGACAGCCAAAAAACAATCGGCTTTGAACACTTAAGCATGACTAAGTGGGTGCCTTGATTAATGTGCATATATATAACTGATAATCCCAATCCAATCAAAGTCAATGTACGATAATTTGCTATGATAACATCAACTTGGCTAAGAAAAATATTTGAAAGTCTCTTTTCGTAGCCTCGTCAGTTCTTAACTAGTATATATGTAACAACCTAAGTGTGACTGCCTGTGTTTGTGGCCACTTTCATGCATTTGCCGCAGTCATTAGCATTGATTTTGCTTTGGTCTAGACATCGTTGGGAGAAAATTTGTAAATGTGCATTTTGTTGGATCTTCCTTGAGATTGCAATTTCGATTGTTAACCTTAGAGTTCGTTGAATCCAAAGAAATTGTGTAACAACAATCAGAGTACTAAAGTTTGATGTAACATGGAATGTGTTTGGAAAGCAAATTTGAACAGCTAAAAAGTCAATATTACATAAATATTCGGCATAGCTTTGGTGATTTAATATTTTATAAACATTTATTCAAAACTTCTCAAAAATGACCGCAATCCCGCCTAAAAGTTGAAAAGACAAGTTACGCTATCAACAGGTCACTTATTCTCTTTGAAGTTCCGTGTTTCATTTCTATGGTAAAATATTATGGATATTTTGGTATATTGATGGGACTCGAAAATGGTTAAAAAATTTATTCTATGTATATCGTCATCTACTAAATTAAGTTTAAGAAGAATAGCCAGGCAGCGAGTGCTTGCAAGAAACCCTTAGAACGATCTTCAAAGGTAATAAAATTATGCACAAACAGAAAGCTGCTCACTTGCATGTTTGCAGTTTGCATGTAAATGTGTTGACTCAAATCAGAAAGTATCAACAGGGTGATAACAATGCTGAAGCCTCACACGCCAAAATCGGCTTTTCATTTAACATACGGTTTTAGTGTGATTTTTACGAATTTATACATTTAATAAATAAATGCTAAAGCGAACCTATGAAATGCCAAATTAAGTCAGCAATGCGGTTTTACTTGTTTCGAATTTGAGTTTTCATTTGCTTTGCCTTTGATTGTCGACTGAAGATTTTATTACGCGTTGACATAGCAGCCAAGCGTGTGTAGATCTATATTTCGGCTTTTATGCTTTTTAAAAACATAAAACAGTGTCAATCTATTTGTCTGCTGGTTTGTTCGATTTCTGCGCATCAATATGTGTGATGCCAAATTTGAATATTTCGCTTCTATAGAAATACAAAAACAAAAATTTAAATTTCTGTATAATTTTTTGTTATTATTATTTTCATTGTGTCTTTCTTTATCTTCATTTAAAAACCAGTTTAGTCACATTGACAACAGAGAAATTAAAAAATGTCGCCGAAAAGTTACTAGCGGCCAAAAAAACTCGGCTTTTGACTTAAATTTTAGCGATGAATAAAGAATGCGATTCAGCGGGATTGTTTGTTGTGATCATCCACGTGTTGAGTGTCACATTCTTCTCCCTCCGTGCATGTGAAGTATGACTGGCAGCTTTTAATTTTTGTGTGTGTAAATAATTTATGCGTTAAATTAATAGAAAAATGTCGAAAAATGTGTTGATTTCGAAAATTTGTAGAAGCAAAAAATGGAATTAGTTAAGTTCGCCAAATATTAACTATAAAACCCAAACATAGCAAATTCATAATACCTAAAAATATATATATGTGGTGTCGAGTGTAAGATAAGGAATACTATGTTTCTGAAAACGACTATGTTACTGAACACAACGAAGAAAAAATACAACTATGGACTGAAGCAAAACTCAACGAAGCGTTAGGACGCTTGCGTTGAGTTCTAAGAAGCGTTAGAACGCTAGGAGATAAGAAAGACTTCACTTTGAAAAGGACAGCCGAATGAGCAACAAGCATCCCACATGTACATTTTAATATCAAATTTAAATAATTTGTGATATCTAAAATAACATTTATATTGAAATAAAAATCGTCGAATACTATATATATATATTTTATTTAAAACAAATTATTATTTTTTCATTAATTTTTATTCGTTTGGAATATTAAAATTTGAAGTTTTTGTCACTTATGTCATGCCATAAATTTCTCGCATGCGATATTTTTCTAAGCACCAAGGGAGCTTTTGATTTTCATTATCATACTTCTTTCCAGCTCGTTGTATAGACAATGCAAAGGCTCTCCACTTAGTTAATTACGTTTTCGGATGCAAGTCGAATTCCAGTCTTGGAATTCTCATTCACTATCTCATTAGCCTCGATGCCTTTGTGATCTGACACACAGTAGAAGTGAAATCGCTTGCTTCTGGCGGAACTCTCCACTGCTGTCTTGCTTCGCACGAAACTGCTAGTTAAGGTTACTGGCTTCATTGCTGTGCATCTTAAAGCACCCGTTATACAGAGCACCGCGAACTTCTGAATCCTTCCGGTAGGTGGATTTCCGTACTATAAAAGTGCACTGAAAGAAATGTTTAAATGTTACATACAGACATTTATGAGCCTAGTATACAAGAATAATCCAGTAACCAAGCTAGAAAAAAATTAGAATTATTCTTAATACAATATATACTTACAGTAATACTGCCACGAAAAAAAGTGTTTAATTGAGATAAAAGCTTGCTTAGTGTGAATGTTCATTGATTATTTATTCTGAGTTTACTTGTTGACACCATTTGCGTAATCAGATCGCTACATGAAGAACGAACTCAACTGTAGACTAACTTATTATGTAAGTCGATATTTTACTCCAAAATCTCGCAATCTAGAATACATAGACTGGGGTTATAACCTTTCATATGCCAGTTGAAAGCACACATTCATATGTGTAAACATTATTCATGTTGACACACGTTGATTTCGGGTGTTAAACAGTTTGTTTTCTATGCCTAAACATGCAAATAAACTGGTGCTTGCACAAATGCAACAAAGTTAATCGAAAAGGTTTTTTTTCTACGAAACACGTGCTGTAATTGAAACAGCCATGTGTATAATGTCATACATATATACACATAGTTGACCCTCATTACCATTGTACTCCCACTTTTATGAGTAGCAAAAAGCAATCAGAAAAAATAAATCTCCTTCTGTAAACAGGAAAAACATTTCAATCACCGCTGGCACTAAATACAAATACCTGACACGACAAACTGTTGAATAACGTGTCCAATAAAGACAAGGTGTCGCTCAATTATCTTTTTACTTCATCTTTCCCAAGGGTATACATATGTATAAAACTAACTTAGTATCTAAAGTTAATATACCTCTATCTGTACGAGTATGTGATTTTAAGTCGATATATTTCACATACGTGGACACGTTTGATTGTACATTTGTATTTATATATAGTATGTTATATGTACATATATATATAGTAAACATACTAAGTATACAAGTATATCGAAATACATGAAATAGGCGCAACACGCACGCAATTGAGGTCAGCAATTCCAGCCTACGAAAACGTAAATTGTTTGTTGAATCCTGTTATTTTTTATACTTTTTTCTTCTGTGTAACGGTATTGATGGTGCCGTAAAGAATAACGGTATTTTATTGGCATATAGCTTTACGTTGATTGCTATTGATGCCTTTGAACGTAAATTGCTCTTTGGTGTGAATCCAATATTCTTGAAATTTCAATTAAAGGGTGATCCGTTTTGAGGTTCCCTACTTTTTTGTATAAACAAATTCAGAAACTTCAAATTTAATAGGGAATTTTTAATACACATATTTCGAAATAACATTCTTTGGCATTTATTTTTGAGGATTATCATTTTCAAATGTTGACCGCGGCTACGTCTCAGATGGTCTATCCGTTGCGTCCAATTTTCGATGACTCGTTCGAACATTTCCTTAAGGCCTGAACCGAAGCGGGATTTTCCGCACAGATTTTAGACTTTACATACCCCACAGAAAAAAGTCTAACGGTGTAATATCACACGGTCTTTGGTGTCCAATCGACCGGCCCAAAACGTGAAAATATCTGTTCACCGAAGTGGTCTTTCAATAAATCCATTGACTGATGGCGCCATCTTGTTAAAATCAAATGTCGCCGAGATCATGACTTTCAATTTCAGGCATCAAATAGTCGGCTATCATGGCGAGATAACGGTCGCCATTGACATTTACGTTCTCACTGGCATCATTTTTGACTGATGATTCCACCGCCCACACTAACCCGTTGTTTTTTCTGAATAAAATGATAGCTCTTGAATCTCTTCATTAAGCCCAGAAATAGACCTCATCACTGAACACAATTTGGCTCGAAAACGTCGGATCTTCTTGGAACTTTTCAAGAGTCCATAGAGTGAAGCGATGTCGCCTGGAAAGATCGAGCGGCTTCACTTCTTGCACAAGATGTATTTTGTGCGCTTTCAGTTTAAGATCTCGACGTAAAATTCGCCAACTTGCTTCATACGTCCGTCCAAGCTGCTTGGCTTCTGAAAAATGAACCTCCACTTGCCTACTCTCTCGTTTTCCATATCAGTTAATCAGATAAAAGTCTAATCGCGCTTTTCCCAAGCAAATCTTCCACATCTAATTTTCTTCCTTTCTTCCAAATGGAATTTATTTTTAGTTTCAATTTCTTCTTAAATAAAATGAAGATAATATTACTTCAAATGCCACTCTTTATTAGCAACACTAGGATTTGCTTTAAGCTAAAGCTAAAGCTTTGGAAAAATAGTAAATGGAATTTACTTAGTTATAAATAGTAGCATTTCTAAAAATAAAGCTAGAAAGATTGACTATGGATTATGGCATATATACTTTTCTCCACCGTTGTTTGTATAAGTAATATATTTTTCTAATCAAACTTCAACAATAAACATAGAAATGAAATCCAAAACTTATATACATATTTATCTACAAGTATACATATGTATGTGTTTATATAGAAGAATAAGAGGCCTTCCTCATAGTAGTAATACATTCTTATTAACCGTTAAGCTGCGTGTAATAATTTTGTTTCCTCACCTTCTCCTTTAATGCTCATTACCTGGTTATCTATACACACATTAACAAATAAAAGCACAATAAAGAAAGTAATTAATTTTGACTACCAAATTAGGTATATAACTAGCGAATGTGTGGGAGAGCATAATGATTGAGTTCAGGTTATGAGCTTAGTGTGCAAATAGGCGCAGCTTACTCAATTTCGCTCTTTGCCTGTGGTCATAATTCTCGATGTTCTAAGAATTTATTTCTACACCAAATAGCGTCAATCATGCAGTCAAACAAAGTTTTCCATAAAATAGCTCAGTTAACATACTGGAGGTTCAACGATATGCATATATATAGATATAGATATATGTGTAGGATTTAAGTGGACGAATATTATTTCTATATCTAAATAAAAACTTCTATGTAATGAAGTGTAATCAATTATTGACATGTGTTTTATGTCGGACATTTCACTTTTTCCTCGAATTCTGCACAAAGCTAACCTTCAATTTCTTGTTTAGAGTAGAATGGAGTAAGATATAATTAGCTAAGTCAGCAAATTCATATGAATTCGCACTTAAGTGGTACGCGGATAATAGAGAATTTGAGCACTTCCAAAAAAACTTCTTACGCAAGTTTTCACATACACAGTCGCGAAATTGTGTCGAAAACAAGAAAAAACGCTGTAATACAATAATAACCTACACAGATGAAAAAAAATATATTTATATCTCAAAATCTGAGCAGCTATTTCGCCTATATGCTGACGATCATGTATGTATATATTTTTATAGGGTTTCCGACACATCCTTGTGGGTGTCATAGACTTCATGGCAAACATAATATTCCCTGTTCAAAGTAAAATTATATTTATTGTAGAATATCTGAGCTGAAACTTCACAAGGTTCCTCGGGAATCTCTTGAAAAGGAGCTTCCGAAGATTGGCTAAGAAGCCACCATATAGTGATATTAAAATTCGATTCCTTTTCCTTACTAATAGAACAAATTTCCAAAACTAGACCATTTTTGAGGCTCCAGACAGGCGTAGCCTTTTAATGATGTAAGTACGTAGAAAACGTTCTAATGCTATATTTCAACCCTTCTATTCACATAGCGTTTATTTATCTAAAGCTTTCTCCTCAATAGTTAATTACACACAAGTGTAAACAACTTGCTTCTGGCAAACACTCGAATCCTCATCGGTGATTTTCAAAACGTGACGAAGATGCTCAGTGGAATAAAGAACAAGAAAAAAACGTTAACTTCGGCTGCACCGAAGCTAATATACCCTTCACAGGTGTATTTCTTTTAGTAACTATGTGTCCAGGTGTATGGAAGCTATATGCTATAGTAATCCGATCTGAACAGTTTTTGTGGAGATTATATTGTTACCTTAAGCAGTAATCCATGTCAAATTTCGTGAAGATGCCACGTCAAATGCGAAAGTTTTCTGTACAAGCCCTTGATTACGATCATTCAGTTTGTATGGCAGCTATATGCTATAGTCAACCGATCTGATCAATTTCTTCGGAGATTACATTGTTGCTTTAGGAAATAATATATACCAAATTTCGTGAATATATCTTGTCAAATGTGAAAGTTTTCCATACAAGCATTTGATTCCGATCGTTCAGTTTGTATGGCAGCTATATGTTATAGTGATCCGATATCGGCCGTTCCGACAAATAAGCAGCTTCTTGAAGAGAAAATGACGTTAGCAAAATTTCAAAACGATATCTTATAAACTGAGGGACTAGATCGTATATATACAGACAGACGGACGGACGGACAGACTGACGGACATGGCTAAATCGTCTGAATAGAAGTAAATAGCTAAAGTAATCTAATTGCTAGCGCTTAAAGGCGCATCGGTTCTGCGTACATCAACACTTTGTTCATGATTCAGCTGAAATTTGAGAAGTAACTTTTCAAATGGAATTAAGACGCTCTCAACCAACAGAGGTTCAACGATTGCTCCTTTCATTCTCTTATAGTTAATTATTGTATAATATATATATTTTTTTCGGGAAAATTTTCACTGACGAGTAAAATATATTTAAGTAAACTACTATTACATGAATACCATTAAATCAGATAGGGACAAATATGCAATTTTTAAAACACTTTACAGACGAGAACCCAGAGCAGCTCATAGTAAAAATACTCAGAGGCATATAACCACAATTAACGAAAAATAAATCACTTAATCTTTAGCATAAGAAACCACAACCAACAAGACAATGTCATCGAGACCAAGAATAACTACTAAACGCGAAAGCGTTATTTATGAGCCTGCGGGACATTGTGTTGGTGTGAGTGCGTAACCAAAATTTCCGAAAGTGTCTGTCGTATGCAAATCGCCTGCTGGCTGTATGTATATGGTATATGTAACTACAGCTGTAACTGTTGCCGCTGATAATAAGTGGGCGTGCCATGAAATCGCCAACAGGCACCAAATGTACGGAATTAATTACAATTTGTGACACTGTCGCTCTTTGTGCGCACTCAATTGGAAGTTGATAGCACTTTGTAGCTGTATGTGTAACATGCAATTACACACACCAATATCGATTGCAAGGCTGCGTAACCACTTTGCGGTCGCCTTATCTATTTGGCCAAATTCAGCTTTGAATCAAACATCGATGTTCTTTGGCAGCGCGTCATATTATGTTGGTGTTTATGCCAGGAAACTTTGTATACATGTGGATGAACTCAAAAATAAGACAAGACAGACGCAAGCGGTTCTGGCTTACTACATCGCACCCCATTGTTTGCTTAAAATAATGTGCGCTCAACAGACTTGTGGTTTCTTATATTTTCATTTACTTGGAAATTTGTTTATGGTGGTTAGGAGTTCAAATAAGTGGCGCGTGCAACTGACATTCGGAGTGAAGGCGACCAAATGCACAGCTGGCTGCTAATTGCATGTGTGAATGTGGCGGGATGCGAATATTTAAAAATTTTCTGCTCTAAGAGCACTCATCAGCAACTCGGTATAAGGGAACTGTGGGATAGCATTTCAAGCTCCTTACGATCAGCTGAAAGTAAAACCATTGGTTTTCGGAAAATGCAAAAGAACAGTTGGAACGATGAAGAGTTCCGTGTAGCAGCGGAGAGAAAACAAGCTGCCTACCTCGCACCACAACACGTTCGGGATTGGATAGATACCGAGAGTTGAAGGGGGAAGCGAGACGTAGTTAAATACAGAAAAAGAGAGAGGCCGATATGCGTGAGTATGAAGAGCTTGACAAGCTGGCCAACAGGAATAATGCTCGAAGGTTCTACGAAAAGATGCGGCGACTATCAGAAGGTTTCAAAACCGGAGCATACCCTTATAAGACCCAAAGTGGTGATCCAGTGGCTGATGTTCAGAGCATACTAAAGTTATGAAGAGAGCACTTTTCAAGCCTCCTGAACGGTAGTGAAAGTATAACGCCAAGAGAAGAAGAACCAGATTCCCCAATCGATAACTATGGAGCAGACGTTCCATTGCCCGACCATGAAGAAGTTCGAATAGCAATTAACCGCCTGAAGAACAACAAAGCGATGAATTGCCGGCCGAGCTATTCACATACGACGACGAAAAACTGATAAGGAGCATGCATAAGTTTCTTTACAAGATATAGTCGGATGAAAGCATGCGCTGTATTGAAACCTTAATCCACAAAAAGGCGACACCGCAATCTGTGCCAATTATCGAGGAATAAGCCCCATTAAAATTGCATATAAGGTTTTATCGAGCATAGTGTGCGAAATACTGAAATCTACAGAAATGGGAAGAACCTTTCCGAGACGTTCGATACCAAGCCAGGTTTGAGATAAGGCAGAGCATTCTTCTATAAGAGTACGCAGCTGCTGGGGTACGTGGATGATATTGATATCATTGGCCTCAACAACCGCACCGTTATTTCTGCTTTCTCATGATTGGATAAGGAAGCGAAGCAAATGGGTTTGGTTGTAAACGAGGGCAGGTCCTTACGCCAGTAAAGAACAAAAAGAAGACGAACTAAAGATTTGATCATGGGGAAAATAGGGGTAATTGCAGGAGGACATTTTATTAGCACCATTAGGAATCGAGTATAAAGCGAAAAATATTGAGCTTTTTTCTTCAGATATTCTTCTGTATATTTTCAAACAATTGATACAGCTTACAGCTCTTCTTTAGTATAGAAAAATTACTTATTTGTATACTTTTCAAGTAGACAGACATGAAAATATCAAAACTTGCTTACACAGCAATAACTGTGTGTTTATTTTGTTCGTTATTCTTGTTTTTGTTGTTTTGGGTAGAATGCGAGACAGTTATTAAAAGTCAACAAATCACTTGTGGAAAAAATTAATTGTGTATACATAAATAAATACGCTTAGAAAGAGTGAGAGAGAAACAGAGCGCAGAGGCGCACAAAAGGAAGCTTCATAGGCAACTCTTAAACTGAAATAACCGTTAAACCGTTAAAAATAATTTGAAAGAAATTGACAACAATAAGACAAATTCTATTTTGTTTTCGCTTGAACTTAAGTTTTCTGGTTGCTTTTGGTGCGACAGGGGTTACCAGGGTGACTCGATCGTACTTTTCGGGCGCTTGCAAGTACAAGAGACAATACAATACATATTTGCGAGTTTTATATGATATATGCCATATAAGTATACTAGCTTATATATTACTTAATAAATTGCTTTCTGGCTTGGGTTTTATTATTCGCTTCCAACGGAAACATTTAATGCAATGAAATTTGTCTGATTTTATTTTGATCTCTTCAAAACTCCTAATTGGCGTAATTCAGTGCGGTCTGCTAATTAATACTTTCGAACGTGTTTATATTTGTAGAAAGCGATGTAAAAAATTGTGCTTCAATAATTGTGCTTCATACTTACTATATATACTGTGAGCAAAAAATATTAAGAATATGTTTATAATTTACTTGATCGCTGTTTCCGGGTCGTCAGCATGGATTCAGGCCCCATTGTCAGTAATAATGCGTTTCATAACATCGTAGTAGTCCTATGTCCACGCAGTTTATACTGAAGCTACTAGATTTTATGTCATTTATCGGAAACTTTTGTTCCCCATCTCTATCTGATATATTAGCAGCAAATGTCAAGCAATAGCTCAGCTGCATAAATCATTTATCCGCCTTCTATACAAATACATTTTGTATGTAGGTGGAAATATGTCAGCATAAGCTACGCAGTCAATTGAGTTGAGCCTATTTGTTATGCTTAGCGGCGATGTAGACCGGCGTCTTAATAAAATATGTTTGCATAGCATACAAATAGGCGCATACCCTATTTGCCTTATTATTAATGTTAGTATTAGAATATTTATTTCTCACTTCTTTCTCAAATGAGTGGGCATTCATTCTGAATTTCATACAGTGGGCCATATAGTTATGCATGTCGTACAATTTTTAATTTAAAATATTTTCTTTAGAACTTACTGGATTGACTGCTTTTTTATGACAGATATCACCAGAACCAATAAAGGTTTAAAGGCAAAATTTAGCATAGAAAATACCTCCATTATGCAATAAGTTTTATGTTTTTCCTGTATACTCGTATATGCTTTATATATTAGTGTCTGTAAAAAACAGAGTTATATATAATTAAACCATAAATTAAATATTTTTAAAGCTTATCCGCTCCTCAAAGTATTATTTCCATTACTTTTAGGGAGTAATGCAAAACAGAGTATTTTCATTTATTTAATTCATGCAATGTGTTAAAATCGATTTCTAATATATTCTCTCTATTAACAATGCCGCATAATTTTATTATAAAATACTATAAGTCTGCTGAATTGGTCCCAAATGATAAATTGCACACATTTAAAAATTATTAAATCTTATCTAAAACACAATAACTTGCAAACTGATGCAAATTAATCCATGACCCACATACAGTAAATTATTCTTCCTGCAATTTATTACCAAAAAGTATGGCAAAAGCTTGTGTATTTCGACGAAAATCTGTTCTTGTTCACACTTGTTCATATATGCAAATAGCACTTAACGGTTTATTGACAACGTTTGTCACAATTTTTAGCATAAAATGCAACAAATATACACGCCCATATATATACTAACAAATTTTAGAATCGTGTATCGCAGATAAAGAATGTGGTGAAAGCACCTACACAAATATAAATATGAAATAAAATAAAATAAATGGAGAGCACAAGCGTTTATATGGTTAGCGGATAAGGACACGAAACTATAAATTGATTTTGTTATATTCAAATTGTCTCTTATAAAACTCGAGCGTTTTAAGCAGAACGCTTAGAAATACATCCAATAATGTATTTTTGGGTAATTTTTAAAAGAAATTTTTTAAACATTTATTGTTTTCGTAATTTCTGATGTCTAGTTGCCATTTTAAACTCTAATTGGCAGTCAACGCGAGTATATGATTGTTGCTTAAGAAACTCAGAATTTAATTATGGAGTTGCTTGATTATTTACGTTCCTTACTAATATTTGTATTTATTAAGCAATAATAACTACAACAGAGTTTCATAAGCACTACTTCCAAGAAGTGATTCCACAACTTCTGGCTCAGTCACTATTTCAATTTACAGCACTGGACGTCTCTAGTAAAATGAATTTTAAAATTCTCAGAACAAATAACAAAATTATAAAAAGAAATACAAAGTGGGTCCTGTCAAAAGACAACCAAGGGAATTTGTTTTTAATTTCAAGAATTTATATCTTTTCAACATTCTTTCCTCGTCTCTTTTGACGAGTACACCTGTCTGAAAGTTTACCCAAACAAACTTTAAAGCAATTTTGTCAAGTCTCCATGACACAAAGAAAATTTTATTAAAAAATGAGAATACTAAATTATGCAAAACCTTGAAATTGCTGAGCTTCCTACTCAAAGCAAGTAGCGAAGAGGCCTTGCTCAAATTTCTACAAAGAACAAAAGTAAATAACTTCTAAAAATAAAAGCATTCGCCACCTAACTGTCACCTAAGTGTCAACTCGGATTGTAGATTGTTGCTAATAAAGTACCGTAAGCTGGCTTTAAACACTTACTTAATTTGCGGATGTTTGATATAATCATAACAATAATAAGAACAAACACTACAATGGAGAGAAGCGCATAAATGGGCGGTTATAGAGTCGTTAATATGGTACAGCAAGTGGCAGGGGAAGTGAATAAATGGTGAAAGAAAAAGAGCGAAATCATTCACCGTGACATGTAAGCATCAGAGCAAACGAGAAAGAAAGATAAATGAATGAAAGTGAAACATATGTACTTGGGAATGTGTTAATGAAATTATTTAAGGAAGCTTTTTGGGAATGTGTGGTGCGATTTGTGGAACCATACATGCTTTTCACCCTCTGTTGGCTAGTCATGCGAGTCTAAATATTTTCAACAAAATGTTTTTGTTTTTCTTAAATAATGAAACTTACTCAATTCAGAAAACAAGGACGTTTGATGAAAAAAAGTTTTTGGAGATGTGTTATGAGTCGTACTCAAGTATACAGGTGGTTTGCACTTATTAAAAGTGGTCCTCTAGATTTAAATGATGACTAAAGGCCAGGTTGTTAAAAAAAAGTCCCTGAAATTGTTCGAATGGATGCAATTTTTACTACGAGAATGTCGGTTAAGGGCGTAAATACGAGTAAAAATTGTATTTTTAAGATTTTTACTGAAGATTTGGATAGAAGAACAGTCTGTGCAAGTGCTGTTCCTCATGAATTAAACTAAGACCACGAAATTTAACGAGTTATTGCTGAAAAATGGATTTCTCTCAACAACATCACCTGCATTCACCTGATGTATCACCATGTGACTATTTTCTATTTCAAAAACACGAAACCAGCATGAAATAAAAGGAGCATTTTATAACGATATCGCAGCCATTCAAACATTAGAAACCTTGGTGCTGAAAATTATTACTGAAAATGATGTAAATGATAATATGCGCTGATTGATCATTCCAAACCTTGTATTGCGTCTAATGGTTGATCGGGATTTTTGGGAACACCTTGTAGGTGCAATGCCTCATTTGAATGCTGAACAAATTACGCGCTATCTAAAATCTGCAAACAAAGGGGAAATAAATATTAAAAATACGAGTTCGTACAACACTCAGCAAGTAGAAGCAATTAAAATTAACAAATGCTTAAAGGCCATTGATACAATTTGAAAAAAACGAGCAAAAAAAAATATTAAAAAATGTGTAAACATGCGCAAGTACAAATCTCTAAAATCCCCCGGCTTGCGTGTGTCACTCTGTCGGCGTGGACTAATTAGTTCACTTCATTTCGACTGAAATTGACGCATCCACAACAAATGAAAGCAGCTGGAAATAATTTCTCATTTGTGAACCTGAAAGTACGTACAGACAAGTTCGAGCAGATTATTTTTTGAGATTAAAATATTTATGTGTTATTCTTCAAAAACCGCAAGTTCTTAAGAAGAAATCTATAAAAAGCAATTGTTTTGATAAAAAATACCTTTGGTTTAAGTCAATGTACTTAATGAGTTGCTGAAAATAAAGAGTACTCTAATGTGTTTTTCTGCTTTTAAATTTTTGTCATTTGGTCATTGTGAATTTTGTGGGCAAAAATTAGTAAGACTTTTTAATTTTTATTTTGCGCGAAAACCCATTCGTCGCTATATTTGTTTTCTAGGTTGGTATGACTGTCAGTGACATCAGTGTCAAATGTCACATCAAAATAATTATTAGCGATTTTTACGATAAGTGAAATTATTTGAAAAAAGAAGTTCCATTAAATTTTGTGTGCCGAAATAATGTAGGAAAAGGCCTTCAGTAATAACTGTTTGCCGCGAGCAAGTGTTTTTGATTGGTACAAATTATTCAAAAAAGGTCGAGAACACGTTAACGATAAACATCAACTGATGATCAACACATCAATAAAGTAAAGGAATAGTTGCTTGAGGATCGACGATTAACAGAAAGAATTCTTAGTGGCATCGTTGAAATATCGAAAGGATCAGTAAAAGCATTTTGAAAGATCATCTGGGCCTAAGAAAAGTAAAAGCCCGATTGGTTTCGAAATCACTAAATTAAATCATGAAACGTATTATTACTGGCGATGAAGCTTAGATCTATGCTTACGACCTGCAAACAGACGATTCGGCCGATAGAATACCATGGCAAAAATGAGCCGAAGCCGAAAAATCACGTCAAAGCAGATCAAAAATCAATGTTTGTTAACAATTTTCTCCGATTATCGAGGTGTGGTGCACTCCGAATTCCTTCCAAACGGCCAAACTGTCAACAAGGTATGCTATTTGAGTATTATGCGTCGTTTGCACCAAGCTATTCGTAAGCAGAGACCGGAATAATAGGCCGTCGCTTATTGCATTGATTCTTCGTGATTTTTCGTCAAATTTTCAACCAATATCGTGCCGCTGCCACCATATTTGCCTGATTTTGCTCTTCCAAAAATTGATTGTAACAACTGTTTCGAAGTTTGGAAAAAACGTTTCGTGGGGCCAATGGGGATTACTTTGAGGGGCACGACATAGATTTTGAAGAATAAATTAAGAATTTTAAAATTATGATCAAAGCCTTACTATCCTTTGCTCACAGTAGTATATCTATATAAGAAATCATCACTAGACCGCACTGCCATTAAGTATATATACTACCAAGATGTTCTCTAACCAACTTATGTGTCTAACCAACTTATGTGTCGTTTGGGGATTTTTCATCATGGTTGAAAAAAAATTCTAAATGTTTGAACTTTGAAGAAAACTGCGCCGCAGCTCTAATACCTTTCACAGATTCGAAGTTTCTTCCAAGTAATTGATTTTGGCAGGTCAGTTTGTATGGCAGCTACTCGTATATGCGATAGTAAACCGATCTGAACAATTTCTTTGGGTTGCAAAATTTAGTGAAGACAAATAAAAAGGTTTTCAATGGACTCAGCTTATCTTGCTGATCATTTACAATATTTATTTTATAAGGTCTCCGACGTTTTCCTGTTAGCTGTAACAACATTCACGGCCAACGTTATACTAGTATACCCTGTTCAAGGTATAATTTTTGATTAGAATATTATTGCTGTAGTTGTACATATTCTTGTTTAAATATTTGCCGTCCAATCAACGCAACACAAAGAAATCGCTGCAAAAAAACAGAATCAGTGTTCAAATATGCAGAGGATATAAATATCACAAATATTTACATTTCAAGTATTTTATTTATATTGAGTATGTGTGCTAGAATAATATAATTCCTCTTCTAAACACAAACAATTGAAAAATTTTCATCAATAGTGAACACAGGTCGTTGAATCCACGAAAGGAACAAACTTGAAATTTATGAGATGTATTTCGCTTTCCGCCGTTCACACTTGTTTATAGCCTTTGTACATATTTATTTATGTTATGTTTGTATCAATATTCGCTTAAGTATGCGTTATGAGATAAAGTGTGTATATAATCATCAATAAGTGATGTCAATAAAATTTTATATTATTGGCTTAAACATCAAATTAGCATCGTTTTTGAAAACACACTCACACAATCGCACACACGTGTCTGTTTTGTTCAAATAATTATATACATATATATTTTTGTTTTTCCTGCCAGACATCGCTGAATTATATTGTCTACGTATTTAAATAAATCAGTATGATTATGTGAATATCTAATTAGTTGCCTTGCAAAGTAAACAATAAGACAATTACATGGAAACTGCATTGATACTTGCTTACTTCTGCTTCATATAAGCAATGACTGGCCATTTAGATGTATGTTTGTATTTTCAATAGCTTATTTGAATTAATACGCATCTGCTGAGATGAACATTTAATTTTCAAGTAAAAATCATGTACAGAACCGCTTGACTTTTCAATTTATTTCTTTGTAGTCCATAACATACTTAATAACAAAACAAAATGGCGTAGTTTAGTATTTCTAACAATTCATGTACCCTTCTACTTACTCGAGCTTACGACAATGCACTTGAATGTTGTGATCAACAAGGCTCATAATAAAGCCAACACCCATGTGTTAATAGTTTAAGCTCCTCGACCGGCCATTCCTGTAGTTTGATGCCGACGCAGCAGAAAATTGCAATTTCATGCATGTTTATGTAGAGAATGAAGGGAGCTTTTAGTGGTATTTGTAATGCTTTGTAATGGGTGTATGGATAGAGTACAGATGAAATAAAAATATGTATGCTAAGTGTTAAAGTAAACTTGAAGGGCAAACGCTGAGTGCAAAATAGTGTTTATGTATGGATGGGTGTGTATGTGTTAGTAAAGCTTATTTTCAAGCAATTTAAAGCACATTTTGTGCACCTATTCTAGCAAGTTGTGACTTGAGGTATGATCTACAAGACAAGAGTTGTTAAATGAATTTTTATGACATATTATATTAAGAAAATAGTTATGTCAGTTAAGTTAAGGGACTATTCTGGTCAAGACGCCAAATTTAAGGCGTTTTTTTAAATTAAGATACAAACATGAAAAATATTTTTTAAGACCATTTTTTTAGGATTTTTATTGATATTTAAAGAATATAAAAACAAAAAAAAAACGTTTACTTCGACTGCATTGAAGCTAATATACCCTTCACGGGTGCATTTCTTTTAGTAACTATGTGTTCAGTTTTATGGAAGTTATATGCTATAGTAATCCGATCTAACCAATTTTCATGAAGATACCATACAAGCCCTTGGTTCCTATCGTTCGGTATAGTAAACCGATCTGAACAATTTCTTCCGATATTACATTATTACTATGAACAATAACTCATACCAAATTTCGTGAATATATCTTGTCAAATGTGAAAGTTTTCCATACAAGAACTTGATTCCGATTGATTGTTCAGCTATATGTTATAGTGGTCCGATATCGGCAGTTCCGACAAATGAGCAGCTTCTTGAAAAGAAAATGATGTTTGCAGAATTTCAAAATGATATCTTAAAACCTGAGGGACTAGTTCGTATACTTATATACAGACGGACAGACAGACAGACGGACATGGCTACATCGACTCAGCTCAACATACTGATCATTTATATTTATACTTTATAGGGTCTCTGACGCTTCGTTCTGGGTCTTACAAACTTCGTAACAAACTTAATACACCCCGTTCAGGGTATAAATATATATAAAAGAAAAAAATATAAATATAAATAAAACAATATTCGAATTACAAGCCAGATTGACAAAATTATCAAAATGGCATAGACTGGAAAAAAAAATGTTTGCTCTCTTTTTTTGACCTTTCCGAATTTTTTCAAAATACTTCAAACTAAAATTTTCCAAAATCCGAAGGAGTCGCTATAGAGAAAGATGTATAATAAAGATTTTTGGCAATTTTAAAGGAATCGGTTAAATAAAACTTGAAAGTAGTATCGATAAAAGCGAGCTTAACGTCCGCTAAACCGGTCACGACACTAAAATGGCTATAACTTCAGAAATAATTTGAATTTTGAAAAATGCTTTTAGAAAGATATTTTTAAGTATCTAAACTATCGAACCCTGTAAAAAACTTATTTATTTATTAATTTCTAGACTTGTAAGAGAGCTGCATTGAGCCAAGGTGTATTACAAAGCCACAAAACGTGACTTCAAATTATCCATCACCTTGATATAAATCCAGCATTATATTGGGGTAGTCACATTAGGGTAGTCGAAAAAGTCTTTTCGTATTTTGTCAATAGTCGTTGCAGTGAAGGCAGGGAAGAATGTCACGCAAGCCACAAATGAAATTTGTGAAGTTTACGGATACAATGCTGTATAAGTTCGTTCAGTGCAACAATGGTTCGCTCGCTTCCGCACTAGAAATTTCAAAATTTCGATTTACTCTGATGGAATAATGTCTATGCGGAAAAATGGCAAAAAGTGGTCGACCAAAACGGTAAATAATTGTTTAATTATTTATTAGTATAAATATTAAAGAAAAGTAAGTTGAAATTTGATTTGAAATACGAAAAGACTTTTTCGACTACCCAATATAAAATATATTATAATATTTTGTATTGTCACCGCCTTTTTTCCACGTTATACATTCAAATCTTTAAGAATATCGACACTTTATAAAGAAATGCCGGAATCTCGGCATGAATTTCAGCGCTAAACCGGGCCAAAGGATTTCCCAGAAATGTGAAAAATGCAATTGTAAACATTTATATTTATGTATTGATATACATATGTAATATGTTTGACTCTAACGCCATTACTGGGTTTCGTGCATAAGCGTGACAGACACTAGTTCAGTATTATTTAATAAACAGACATATATGTACATACATACGAGTATAGCCATCGGAATATTTTATGCATGTGTGGTTTCAAAGTGCCAAATCACCAATGCGTTCTCTAAATTTTGAGCCAATTGTCACCGTACTTATTATGCTAGCTATTGTTGTTGATGATGTCGCTCCTGTGTGTCATCTATTCGGACGGTTACAAGCTCGTGCGGTTGTATACTAATACTGTCGAGTGTTAGCCAAGCGCGTGGCATGCGAATATAGCTGCCAATAAGCCACACATCCACATTCACTGCGAGAAGGTACACATACATATATACAGACTTGTGCAAAATAACTGTGATGTGTGGGTTTTAGCACTGTTTGATTTGATGCCACATATGTGTCCAGTGTTCCGTGCGGTCACGATTGACCACCAATTTAAATGTGATTGTATTCCGTTAAACTTATTATATCTGCGCGGCATTTGTAAATTTGTCGTGGCGTAAATTGGTTCACGCGTAGCTACATGGTGATTATAAACCGCAATGCTATTTACGATCTCCCACTAAAGTACCAAATTATATTTGCATATTTCATTACATTTGCTCCTGCGTGCATTTGAGCGCCCGTACACCTATCCTTGGTTAGTTGCTCATGAATGACGCTAGTGTGCAAGTGAGCGTCAAATTTGTGTTTATGCCTCATTTAGTATTATTATTTTCAAAAATTGGCCTAATTAAATTCGACTGTATAGTAGATACACGCACATTTCTATTTATATCGTAGCAAATGCTGTGCTCCAGTGCGTATACGTAACCAGCGTCATGGGATTTGATTTGTTCACAAATGCATTCAGTATTATTTGCGATATAAAATAAATAATAAATTTAGTTTTAATAATATGTAAATTGTGCATTAAAACAAATAACGAAATTCGAAACATTTCATTATGCAATGAAAATACTATTACACATTTCGATTTATTTAATTTGCGAAATATACAATATTAGATTTGTAAGTTGATTATTTCACTTACCAGTACATAAATCAGAAAACGATTAATGTGACGGCATAAAATTTTGCAGTAATAATTCCTATAAAGTGTGCCACTTTATCTTCAAAAGTTGTACAAATCCAACCAAAACTGTTCAAGCCGTAGGTACCGAATATGTGGACTCCGGTACCTATAGTTGACTTTTGACCGAAAATATCGGTCAATGTGTGAGATATACAATTGAAATTCAGAGATAATTCTTTCCTGACAATAGTATCTCTGTGTATCAAAAATTGGTTGAATCGGGGCAATACTTCTTTGAGCCCCCGTATACCTAATATAAAGATTTCAGAACTTCCAGATGACTTTATGCTGGATATATCGGCCAATATTTGAGTTATCTCAATGAAAATTACAGAAAATGTTTTAATTCATAACGGTATATATTTGTGTCTTAAATATTGGGCGAATACTTGACGTAGCTCCATATAACTATTACCACGATTTTTGAAGATCCAGCTGACTTTGCTCCAAATGATTTGTGATTGTGTCCTTGCTTTTTCTGTTTTAATGAAACTCAGCACCATATAGCAAAGTTTATTCCTTTGACAGCTGTTACTTGATTTATGCTTAATTTGGTTTCCGATTTCATTACAATTTCATGCAAATTAATTACCAAAATATTAGTTGTGTTCTCGAGATGCACTTTCCGAAATTTTTTTTCAACGATGATACTCAGTTTTGCTTAAATGTTAAACATTTGGAGACATGATAAGTCGTTATTGAGATGCCTTTACTTTTTTGAAAAAGTCACTGTTTGGTGTGCTTTATGGGCAGAGGGTTTCATCGGTTCATATTTCCTAAAAAAATTAAGACTGCTATAATGATACAGTCAATGGATACAGTCTTGGCTCTAACAAGACGGCATTATGTGACATACAGCCAACGAAAAAATTAATTTATTGAAGCAAACTTTTGAAGGGCGCATTATATGCTGTGGCCTTCAAGATGGTGCGATTTAACACCACTGTACTACTTTTTGTTGCGTTTATGTGAAGTCGCTTGTCTACGCAGATAAGTCCGAGACGATTAACGCATTGAAAGAGAATTTTCGTCAAAAATTGGACTTCTCGGCTGAAATATATTGGAGCCAGCCAGACCGTCACTTGCCTTAAGGATTTACGTGGGTTTCCTAGGGTAAAATACAGTCTATCAATTTTTTTTCATATAATTAATTAAATTAGAATTTTTTATTATTACAAACAGACACTATTGGCAAAGAAATTCTGAAAATAAAATAAAATGGCAAAACCTTAACTTTAGAAACAAGCTAAATTTTTGGCTATAACATTAAACTGGTATCTGCGTTTTATTTCTATTTTAAACCAATGTCTAAAATAATCACCCTATATAATGTACAAGCTGTGAAAATATATCTGTTAATCAACTCGTCGACCAGCTGTTAGTAGCAGCTACCAGTTAATTATCTGCTCGTCTTCTAACAAGGCCACGGGAAAGTTTTTTTTTGTGGTTCTCCATGATTTATGGTTTGTGTCTGTATTTTTGTCAATATTTTTTATATCATATTAATTTCATACGATAACAATATGTTTATCTGTCACGCGTTTGCCAAATAATGGGAACACATTTGGGATAAAATATACTTTAATAATAAAAATTAAACTAAAAGGAATAGTAAGCCAAACTCGCCTAGGAACTGAACAAACGATGCCAAGTGTTCAAATTATTTATGTTTTTATATTTCTTAATTTTTTTTTTTGAATATTTCGTATATATGAATTAGTATGTGACCAATGTGTCTAATTATTTTTAATTTCAATAAGTAATTAGAATTAAACTCGTGTGGTCGCGATATCCTGCTGTGGAAAACTAAACGAACGATTATATATGTAATTGCAAACATACATGTACTCTCATATGTACACAAAGTGGGAAAAATATAAATAAAACTATATAACTGTCCAATCTCATTACCATCAATCGACGCATTTGATATCGATGAAACAGATGTCACGAGCGACATAAATTATCACATAAACACAAGCTACAAACCAAATCACATATCAACATATGTACATATATACATTAGTACACATATATAAAATAGCGCATTTATTAGAAAATATTTCAGACACTTAAGTGTAGTCTAAAAATAAACTAATTAGTTATACTGGCATGCGGATCTATCGGTTTCGGTATCTAACCAATCACCAATAGAATTTTATTGCGCTCTTTTAAAGAATTTATTATACACAAATGCAATATTTAGTTGAAGCAGGTAATTTATTCATGTTTTTCTCTTCCATGGAAGCCACTTCAGTGTAGTCTCCACATTTCACTAAAGTTATTTCTATATTTGTTGTTTTTATTGCTGATTAGCTGCTAATATGTGCTTGCATCCGTTAACTTTCTGCGATTAAAACGATAAATCAGCGAAGTTGGTGAGAAGTTAGTGAGCACGTGCACCTACTAATGATTTGCAATTAACTAATCCTCGTCTTGTGCATATATAGGGTATATACGTATCAGTTCGTGTTTTTGTAAAAGTTATTTTTTCCATACACATGCTAGTATTTAGTACAGAAGATTGATGCAAAACTAACAGCAAACAGTCAGAAATTTATGCTAATAAAATATTGCGAAATAATTGGAGAAACCTGTTTGTGCCTTTTGAGAAGCGCTATGTAGTGTACATATATGGATGAAATGTTAGATATGTATATAGTACATACTTATATATGGACTGTGGTGCTGATACAAATAATACCAGGTGCCTTTAGGTGTCAACCAGACTTCATTTTTACTCCATAACTCATACAAATAACAGTGTGGCCGCGAAAAATTTGCTCTTCTTTACTTAAAAACCTTTGCGCATTCAACAAAAATCGTCATTTCATTTCATTTTTTGCTTAAAATACTGTAAACTTGTGCCTTTTGGTTTAATGAAATTATGAATTTTTCAAAAACTCAAGACTGTTTCATCAACAAGTACGTAGTTTGGTATTTTGATCCCCAATTATTTTGCATGCTCTTAATGCCTTGTGAGTGCGGGTGACAAGTTCTTGTGTTATTCAAGATATTTCTCAGGTTTACCCAGTAACAGCATACCTTAAGTATTTAAGCTGAGAAAAGCTAGGATAAACCTATTATTCAGTATGCAAAACGTACTTTTGGGTAAAAGCACTGAATTATATTGGTAGGAGTTCCATAAATACATGTAATATTTCAACTCTAGCTGTGGTTATAAACAAGGATAGATAAAGTGTCTCTGCCTATTATGTACTCGTATGTAGGCACTTGCAGAGTACTTGGAGTAATACAACTTGGCTGTCACGTACTTAATAAATATAGTAAATTTAGAACCCATGTATATAATATGTTAATACTGTTGTTATGGTGTGACTAAAACAAATTTCAGCAAAGTTAAATAGTCACCTTGAAGGAAAAGTCAACCATCAAGTATTGGTATGCTAAATAGAATGAGCACCGAACGCACTGAGCGCGCCAAAATATCAAAAAAGTCCACAAAATAGTTTTGAATGACCGTAAAATGAAATTGTTCGAGATATCAGGCACTCTAAAGGTATCAACTTAACATATTCATCATATCACTCACGAATATTTGGATATGAGAAAGCTCTGTGCAAAATACAATATGTATGGATATAGATCAGCGCTTCTATATATAAACTCAACTATAAGCGTCGTAGGAAAGCGAACACTCCAAAGGATATGCAATCTACTTATATTAAACTTAAAGTTCAAACTTTGAATAATTTAGTAACAACTTAAAGCACGATTTATATATGTATGTATATCTATAGTAGATAGCTTTATACACTCCATCCTCAGACATTTGTGCAATGCTGCTGAAATGTTGACATTGAATATGGAATTTGTGTTTCGCGTGGCATTGGCAATGACTTGTTGCATTTAATAATGTATCCATATATAATATAGGTATAAAGCAAACACTACCAGCTCTACTACTGTAGTTATATATGCGACTTTCTACGTCTTCTGCGTGAGTTGTCTACTAAGGCGCAGTAGAACTTCGTAACAGAAATAGACTGTCGATAAGCAATGACATTCTATTGCCATAATCTCCGTTTTGCTGCACTGATTGTCATTTCTATGAACTTAGTATTCTTGGAAATGGGTTTTCACATTGTCACGAGGCTATAAATAAAACGAATTGCATAATCAATCCATTTGATTAAAATGTGATTCTCAGCAAAAAATATGTTTCTATACTTTATTGCGGTATGTATGTATTTTTTATATGTCCCATACTGTATCCATCCCATCAAATCGTTGCACTCAGTCTTCCAAATAACCGTTAAGTGATTTATGCTTGCAACACGAGCCGCTCTCTTCAATTTATTGCTTTTGTCTGGCCATTTCTGGTCACAACTAGTCTCATAAAACTCAGCCGCGAGCTGAATGGAAAAAACAAACAGAAAAATATGCATAAATAAATATATATTGAAATAATATATATATCACGTGGAAAATAAACAAAAGTTCATTGATATGTCCTTGCACCCGCGCTTAAGTAAACATAAACACAATTGCAGGCACACATGCGCCATTACTTCTATCTTTCAATGGCTATAACATTGTTTACCAACTAAATTGGTAATTCTCCGGATATGCGCAAGCAAATGATCATTCAATCTTTGTTTCTTTTTAATTTATTCTAAATCACGTTCAAAACTTAAAAAAAATCTTAAATCAAATAAAACAAGAAAAAAGTTAACTTTGTCACCGACGTAAGAATACCCTTCACAAATACAAAATTATCCTTAGAAGCATTTGATTACCATCGCTCCGTTTGTATGACAGCTACATACTCGTATATGCTATAAAGATCTGATGTGAAAAATTTCTTTAGAGAGTACCTATGTTGCTTTAGATGATGATCCATACCAAATTTCGTGAAGATATGTCGTCAAATTAAAAAGTTTCTCAGATGGGCTATCAGTTGAGTCCAATTTTCGATGACTCGTTCGAGCATTTCGAATGGCGAATGGCACGCGTGATGTTTTGCTCAAAGCCTGAATCGAAGCGGGTTTTTCTGCATAGACTTAAGACTTTACATATCTTCACAGAAAAAAGTGTAACAGTGTAATATCACTCGATGAATCAACAGGAATAAAACGTGAAATTATCTGCTCATCGAAGTGTTCTCTCAATAAATCTATTGATTGATGCGTCGTGTAGGAAGTGACGCCGTCTTGTTGAAACGAAATGTCTTCGAGATCACGGGCTTCAATTCCAGGCATAAAATAGATGGTTATCATTGGAATGATTTCACCGGACCATAAATCATACAAAACCGTTTTTTTATGGATGAAATGGCAGCTCTTGAAACTCTTCAGGTTGCTCTCATCCCAAATGTGGCAAGTTTGCTTGGTTTACATGGCCACTGAGCCAGAAATGCGCCTAATCGCTGAATGCAATTTGGATCGAGAGCTTCTTTTTGGAGCTTTTCAAGGTCGCGCGGCTTCAGTTCTTGCTATATTTTGTACGATTTCAATTAAACGTCAGTCCGTGTTGCTGCGAACGCCGCCGAATCGACTCTACACGGCCTTCTTGTACACTCTCAGCAACATCTACCATATTTTCTTCACTGCAGGTTGGACGTGGTCTATTAGGTAGAATAGTACTATCAATAATGAATGCTGGGTCTCAAGATGGGTGATGGGAGTTGAATTTTTTCAGAAGTAAAATCTAACTTAGGCCAAAATCAGCATTTTTTTAAATCGTGTATAGCAATTATCCTTAAGTACAGTTAGGTGTGAAATACGCCGTTAAAAGCAAAACTTTTTTGCCATGTAAAGTAACAGATAAATTTTAATAATTAACATTAGCGCAGAAAGTTTTCGACACATTTGTCAAACTCAACAAAATTTCCGCTAACTATTCATTTGTGTTGATGACCAAGTTAGGAGCTAAAGAGAGAGAAAATGAGCAGAAAGTTTAAATCCGCAATGTAATAAAATTAAGAAAATTTGTTGAGTGGCGACGTGAAAGTTCAACTGCGGACACTCCGTGTGACTAACTCATTTATTTTAGCGACTAAACCGCAATTTGAACTCTTTGACTTTAGCGGCTTAACTGACGCTTAGTCGACTGAGCTACATGAGAGCTATGCCACGGGCCGGTTTACCTGTATCACTTTGCTTAAAGTGGCGTAAAATTAATAGGCTTCTCATATAATCCCTGCTCATTTCGGCTGTTGCGCCAGCAAAATTCTAAAGTACGGTAAGACCGAAAATTCCAAGCAATAAAGCGAAATCGCCTAGTTCTGAAAAAGAAGCGCACTGTGGCAAACCATTTCAATTAGCCTTAGGTGTTGGTACTTGAATGTCACGAAGAAGCACGGGCCCAGCTAGAAGTGTAGGCGAACAAGTAGGCGAAGGAGAAAGGCATTTTCGCAGCCACAACTGAGCACCCACGCACAAATACTTTGAGTGGTAGAAGATTTCAGAGTTTATTCATTTTGCTGACAACGAAAATCGTTCAAGAATTTTCGCATGAAATTAAACTCACACTTTCGCAGAGACAGAAAGGGAGACATACATAGAAAGGAAAAGTCGTTAATTTTCAGAGAAAAGAACGTGTTAGGAAAGCTCTAAAGTGAAATTTGAGTATGTGTGTGTGTTACATATGTACTATGTCTATATTATCAGCTAGGAAAAACGAGTATAAAATGTGTGTTAATTTAGAATGTCGGAAAGTTTAATTTGGTTTTTTTTAATTACGCATGTGTAACCTTATAGCCTTGGGCTCAAATATATACATAAGCTATATATATGTAATGTATAGCGGGTTGAACTAACCCGTGTAGTATAAAACTGTGTAAAAAATAAGCCTAAACATAGAGTTAGAGTTAGAGTCAGAGTTAGAGTTAGAGCTGAAGTTAAAGTTAGAGTTAGAATTAGAGTTAGAGTTAGAGTTAGAGTTAGAGTCAGAGCTGAAGTTAGAGTTAGAGTTAGAGTTAGAGTTAGAGTTAGCGTTAGATTTAGAGTTAGAGTTAGAGTTAGAGTTAGAGTTAGAGTTAGAGTTAGAGTTAGAGTTAGAGTTAGAGTTAGAGTTAGAGTTAGAGTTAGAGTTAGAGTTAGAGTTAGAGTTAGAGTTAGAGTTAGAGTTAGAGTTAGGGTTAGAGTTAGAATTAGAGTTGGAGTTGGAGTTAGAGTTAGAGTTAGTGTTAGAGTTAGAGTTAGAGTTAGAGTTAGAGTTAGAGTTAGAGTTAGAGTTAGAGTTAGAGTTAGAGTTAGAGTTAGAGTTAGAGTTAGAGTTAGAGTTAGAGTTAGAGTTAGAGTTAGAGTTAGAGTTAGAGTTAAAGTTAGAGCTAGAGTTAGAGTTAGAGTTAGAGTTAGAGTTAGAGTCAGAGTTAGAGTTAGAGCCGAAGTTAGAGTTAGAGTTAAAGATAGAGTTTGAGATAGAGTTGGAGTTAGAGTTAGAGTTTGTGTTAAGGCTAGAGTCAGAGTCAGTCTTAGAGTTATAGTTAGATTTAGAGCAAGCGTTAGCGATAAAGTTAAAGTTAGTCTGTTTGTTTCTCGCTTTGTTCCACCTTCCTCTGTTTATAAATGTTTAAAATTTTATTCGAAATACAGCAATTTAAACTTATTTGAGCTTCCGCTACATTCGGCAATTCTTATGTATGTATGTGTGAGTTTCCGCACAAGCATTGTAAAGATTTTATGACCTTCTAACTTTAGCTTGTTGTAGACTAAACATACGGCATACACGAGTTCAGTATGTTTGTAAATTTATGAAGAAAGGAAAGGAGCACAGTCGAACACATACATATGTCTTGTTCCGCCTGACTGCTTGGCGCAGTTGACATACCGCAAAACTGCAAAAACTCAGACGATATAATACAGTGAAGACGAAGATGTTTTTGTTGATTTTTGTTCGAATAGAAAATACATTTTGGGTAACGCGACACATTATTTGCATATAAAAATAAATTTAAAGTATTTGCACACATACCATACTTACATAATCACTTTCTTACAGCCAGCATCACGCACCTACTACAGAAAATGAAATTTTACACCATCTAAGCACCATCCACCCAACTAAACAAGATGTTGTCCCACGCACTTTGGCGACCTCAACCGGCAACGGTTGCCATTGCTGCGAGCACTTTTGTCACCGCTTCAACAAACGACGAAATGTTGCTGGTCGATAACGATATCATCGTAAGTCAAGCGTACTACTCCAATTCGCCGCTCTTTGCCTTTGATTCATCCTCGTTGGGCGACCTCCAGCAGCTGCTGCAGAGCGAGGCATTCAAGCAGAATATGTCACTGACACTGAATATCTCAACAGAGAACCTGACGGATCTGCTAAATACTGCACAACTCAATCAGACCTGGGAGTTGCCGCAACAGCAGCTCCCCATGTCCGCGTTGATTACGCTCACCGTGTTCTATGCCATCATTTTCGTTGCTGGTGTGCTGGGTAATCTCATCACATGCATTGTTATATCGCGGAATAAATTTATGCACACCGCAACCAATTTCTATCTCTTCAACCTGGCGGTGTCGGATTTGATGTTGCTACTGTCAGGTAAGTTTCGTTTGTTATGCGTAAAATTTTGATAAAATATAGATGATGATGTCTAAAAGTATGAAAGTTGTTTACAAACAAAACAAAAAATGCAATAGAATGACAGGAGAGTGAAAAGTAGCGAATTTAAGCAGAAGCTTTGCAGGAGCCATAAAATTATTTTGCAAATAATATTAGAGCGCCTGAGTTTGGGCAAGAAAGAAAAGAAACTTGACTTAGCTGTAGGTAAATACTTCAGTGACTATATGTCATGTCATTCACAAATTTGATGACTTTATGTAGTTCCTAAAAGGAATACTTCACAGTAGTATGTAGTTTATTGTTGGCCTCTTGTTCTTACTTCAAACACTTAGATAATCTCGATTGCTGTCATTTTTTGGTCCTGTTTTTTATGATACTTTTTGAATTCTTCCATTTTTTTAAAGCAAGTTTGAGCAAATTTTAAACACTCGTTGCGCAAATCTATGGTCAATAATAAATTCTAACGTGACAGATTTTCCATATTTCTGTAATAATTTTTCTTATTTTAGGAGCACCTCAAGACGTTTACAGTTATTGGTACCCGAATGCCTTCCCATTTGGCGACGCAATTTGCATACTTGGTAGTGTTTTAGCGGAGACAGCCACCAATGCGACCGTGCTAACAATAACGGCATTTACCGTTGAGCGCTACATAGCGATATGTCATCCCTTTCGGTGAGTAAAAGTTAATGTTTTGTTTCATGCTTTTTCAGCTCACACCTATACCTTACAGTCAATTTATTTTTATCATTAAAGAGTTTGAGTTTTCTTTTCATTGAGGGTGTTTTTTTTCGTGGTGGGGTCCCAAACCACACAACCTTGGATTAGGATCTTTCTCATTCACACTTTAGCTCGCCTTAAAACAGATGGTTTTTGGCTGTCCAGAGCATAATTGGTCTAAGACCGGAAGTCGTGAGCTGCTAAAGTCACATGTAAAAGAATCGTTTCTGAGCACTCCGAGGGGAATTGCGCTCAGAGCACTTTCTGCACTTCCCTGAACTTTTATACATGGCTCCATCCTCCGATGATATTGATATCATTGGCCTTAACAACATTGGCAACGGCAAATAACGCAATCGATGGAACGATAGCTGTACGAGATAATCGATGTCATTGACACAGTTTTCCGTTTGGATGAAAATACTCCAGCTCTGAAAGTATTCAACGCAGTACCCGCCTGGGAAGCAGAGGAAGCGGAGGAAATCCACTCCGTTGGAAAGACCAGGTGGAGAAGGATCTTTCTTCGCTTGAAAGCTCCAATTGGCGCCAAACAGCAAAAAGCTTAAGCAAACCATGTCCATGCCAGTAAAGAAAAAGAAGTTTTGCGTTTTCTTAATTATTACTTACTTGATCGTTTTTAATAAGTTAAGTGACAGCAAGAAGAAGAGCATAAAGGCTATAGCTGTCGCGCCCTTACCGTAAAAGACAATGTTATTTTTGGACTTTATTCTGCTTTCTTTTTTCATTTCCAACTAACTACTTTTGCGATTAATTGTAGCGATACGCGCGTCAATTTATAGGGCAAACCACACAATGTTGCTTCTTCACGGTTTTCAACTTTCATTTAAACACACACATATATACAAACTTTGACTTTTGAATATATTTACTATATAATTTGCTTATATATTTTACTTTGATGTAGCCTTCAGTTTTGAACTCCCTGCACACATACTGAATTAACGTTTCTTTACTTTTCCCTCTCTCTCTTTTTATTGCTTAATTACAGACAGCACACCATGTCGAAGCTCTCGCGCGCCATCAAGTTCATCTTCGCCATTTGGGTGGCGGCGCTGCTGCTTGCACTGCCGCAGGCGATGCAATTCTCCGTCGTCTCTGAGCAAGGCGGCACCTCGTGCACGGTAGGTTCAATGAGTAATACTTAGTAGCAATAGTAATATTTATATAAGTTTTTACGTTTCACTGAGACGTCACTTAGTTTTTAATACGATAGTGGCGACTGCTGTTACCTTTCGTATCTATTTTATTATTGTATTCCTGTATGCTATCCCATCTCATGAAAAAAAACTTTAATAGTGGCAGTGACATCTTTTCCGTTCACAGATTGGCAATCACTTTGTCGAGCATGTTTTCGCCGTGTCGGGTTTTATCTTCTTTGGCGGTCCCATGACGGCGATTTGTGTTCTCTACGTACTGATTGGCATAAAACTGAAGCGAAGTCGCTTGCTACAGGCAGTGCCGAGACGTAGTCTGGATGTGCATCGTGGGATCAGCGCACAAAGTCGTGTGATCAGAATGTTGGGTAAGTAGTTGTTAAAGTTTTTCTTAATAAATTGAATGGTTAGTGAGCTTTTACTTGATGTTTATCTTTCAAAAAATTTCGTTTAAGTAAGTACTTTTGTAATTTTGTTTAGTCTAAGGCAAATGAAAGCAGAACTTAGTTGTCGAATTTTAAATAAAAAGAGATTGTAATTTTTGAGTAGACTTTTCATATATTTTGAATTATTTTATACTTTATTTTTACATCTGTGGGTGCAACGCGCGGGGGTTTTCAATAGGGACGCTACAAAAGTAGACCGATAGAGACAGCAAACGACGTCATATTTTTTCCGCTATTTTGACATTTCTTCAGTCAGGTTTGCCATTTCATCATGGAAAGATATGCGGTCGAACAAAGAGACGAAATTATTAAAATTAACTACTCAAATTCGGAGTTAGTGGCCTCAACTTTAAGGACGCTAAGTCCAATTTACTGTCGTCATAATCGTCCTGAATCCAAAGGCAAAGTACGAAACATTATCGCGCCAGTGAGACAAAGAACTGCCCGTATTGTCGAGAATATTGCTGACGTTAGCACATCAGTTGAGGAAGACCCAAATCGGTTTCTCACACGTCGTTCTCAAGCGTTGGGCATCTCTGTGACGTCGTTGTGGCGAATTTTGCGAAAAGATCTTGGCCTACATCCTTACAAGATCAAATTGACACCCAAAATCATCGTATGTTCGTTGATTGGGCTAAGCAACAACTTGAAAATGATCCGGTTTTTCATCGAAAATTTATCTTCACCGATGAGGCTCATTTCTGGCTGAATAGTGTCGTCATTAAGCATATGCGTTAATGGTCAGGCAGCAATCCACATGTACTCCATGAGTCACCATTGAATCCCGAAAAAATTACGGTTTGGTGCGGTTTATGGGCCAGCGGCGTCATTGGGAAGTACTTCTGCCGTAATGATCAAGACCGACATGTTACTATCAATAAGAATTGCTACCGCTCCATGATAACCGAATATTTTTGGCTTGAATTGGATGATATGGACTTGGGCAATATGTGGTTCCAACAGGACGGCGCCACAAGCCACACAGCGAATGTCACAATCGATTTATTGAAAACCAAGTTTGGTGAACGTGTTATCTACCGAAATGACCTAGTCAATTGACCGCCTCGGTCGTGCGATTTGACGCTGTTGAACTATTTGCTGTGGGGCTACGTCGGATCTATAACCTATGCTAACAATGCAGTGACGATTGATGAACTTCGAAACTAAAATTGCTGAAGTATCGGCCGATTTATGCTTGAAAACCATCGAAAATTGGGTTCAGCATCTGGACTTCTGCAAGCGTGCCCACGCTATCATTGATTTCACTTTCGCAGGAATAAAGAATTTATTTAAAAAACACTTTTGTGGCGCTCTTATTGGAAAACCCGTTACTTAGCCTAAAATTTCTCCAGTTTGTTTATCAAACGGTGTGACGCACATTTCTCAGAACATTTACCTTTTCACAGAAGTCTTTTATTAGAAACTATCACAGCAGTGACTTGTGAGGTACGCAATTTGCACTTAAACATATTAAACGTCTGATAAACGCTGCAAATATTTACAAATTGCTTCGCTCATATGATTTTGTCACGAGTGTGTTGTGCCACCAAACAAGGTGAAAAGTTGGTAAACAAATATATAAATAGAAAGTAGGCGCAACAAACAAAGCGAAATGCCTCCACATATAACCTACACCTTGACTAAGGGTTTCCTCCGCTCGGCTACCGCTCAATATGGCTAAACAAATATGTATATGATTTTGCGTTGGCGTCGCAAACAACACGCCCGCTCAAGTCGATTAATGTCACATAAAACAGCAGGCGATCGCTGCCGCAACCGCTTGCCACATCAACACGAACACGTAACTTTTCTCTGTAGGAATCATACAGTCGTTTGGGCATCGTTAAGACGCCGTTATACACGCGAAGCCAAATTCAACAAGTGGGCGCGTAGCCCAGTCTTAAATCAAAAACGTTTGCTCATAAAGTGCTCCCTTCCAAAGACCTGTGCCATCAACAAATGAAATTGCTACTTTTGCAGACAGACAGCTGGGCTGGGGTAGGAAGTGATTGATTTATTTTTTTGTTTTATGTTGCCTAATCACGCGATGGCTGCGTGTTGTACGTAACGGTACCGTGCCAATAATTACTTAGAAAATGCAACGCTGTGGGAAACTTGACCTCAGAAACATTGTCTTAATCAGCGTTACCGAAGATTCGCTGGCTCTCGTTTCAACCCATTTTTTACTTGAATTGTTGGCTGATATTTTCACCCATGTGTTAGCGCTGCCTTGTAGGTAGTGAAAATTCGCTTATATCATGAAATGAAATTTAATTGAATACCTTAAATTTACCTTTTGCATGCTTACTCGTTTGTATGTTTTCTTTTTGTTTCTTCCATTTTGGGTTTTTTTCCTTTTTTCTTTTCTCTTCTCACATATCGCGTAATTTACAATCGTTTTCGTAATTTCCGCGTACAACAGTTGCCGTCGCCGTGGCCTTCTTCCTTTGCTGGGCGCCCTTCCACGCACAACGCCTGATGGCTGTGTATGGCAGCAGCGCGAACATTGAATCGCAACTGTTCAAAGATGTTTTCGAAGCTGTCGACCTCACATCCGGTGTGCTGTATTACCTATCGACCTGCATCAATCCGTTGCTGTACAACATCATGAGTCACAAATTTCGTGATGCTTTCAAGGTGAGCTATGTCAAATGAAGTATATCTGTAGGTGTGAAAGGCAATGTGGGACAGAGATCTCACATTCCGATTTAAACTCATGTCGTTTTATGTTATCCCATTGGCTTATTTGCCATTCCTTCCGCATTTCATCTCATCTCATCTTATCCCATTTCATCTCGTCTCATCACGTCATCATATCTCATCACATCTCATCCTATATCATCTTATATCAAACCAATCTGATCTTATTTCATCTTTTCATCTCATCTTATCTTATCTCATCTTATTTCATCTCATAATGCCATCTCATATCATCTCATTTTATCTCATCTCATCTCATCTCAATTCAACCTATTTCATCTCGTCTCATCCTATCTCATTTCATCTCATCTTATCCTATCTGATCTCATCTCGTCTCATTTCATATCATCTTATCCTATTTCATCTCATCTCATTTCATCCTATTTACCTCATCCCATCTCATCCCATATCATCTTATCTTAACCAATCTCATCTTATTTCATCTCATCATATCATATTATATCATCTCCTCTCATCTCATTTGATCATTTCATCCTATCTCATGTCATTTCATCCTATTTCATCTCATCTCATCTCATTTCATCCTATCTTATCTCATCTCATTTCATCCTATTTCATCTCATCCCACACCATCTTATTTCATCAATCCAGTTTTCAGATAACTTTCTGAACTAAAAAACTGCATTCTTTTGTCCTTCGCAGGTAACTTTAGCACGTCAATTTGGATTTCCCGGCCGCTCTCAGAGTCAAAGCCACAACTACAGCGCCCTGCTGCGACAGAATGGTTCCATGCGTCTACATACAACGGTGAATAACAATGCTCTCGATCACTACCACTCTTACCGAGTTATGCAATTACATTGTCGTGACCAAAGACATCATCTCTCTCTGCAGGACAGCATCCGAACAACAACAACGACGACAACAATCAACAGCAGCGGCGGAATGGGTGGCAACAGCGTTAGTCGTCATTCATCGCATCGTTCACGTTATACCTCCCTTGGCTCGCAGTCCCCGCTAACAACAACACTCACCAAACGCGATGAAATCGTCGCAAATCAAATAAATGGCATTACTGCAGCAACCGCAGCCAAGCAACAACAACAACAACAACAGCAGAAGCAACACCATCACATGCTACAAACTCAACTATCGCAACGCTCCAATGGCACCGATAGCAATATTCTGCTCGACATGGAGTTGGGCACAGCGCATAACTTTTGTCACGGCCATCCGCAGTCTTCAGCCATAAATTGCAATCGGAGTGACAATTTGCGACGCTCCGTCATTAGCAATAGTATGGTGCATGCAGCGCGTAATGCGCGACCACTCGGCGATGATCGCATGTCGATTAACTCGCAAGAGTGGGATAGTGGCGCCAGTCAATATGAGCTGGGCGACACACTGTGTTTGGGTGAACTTGAATCTGAGCTGGCTAGGCCCGATACACCGAATAGTCTGACAATGGCGCGTATGGCTGGTGCTCAATTAGCGCCCACCATACAGCCGGTGAACTCCATAGCGGAATTGGACGTGCATGGACCGGCACGTACACGACTCAAACTTTCACGAATAATCAGTCGACGTGACCAAGACACATTGTTGGCCAAGTCGATGCCGCGCGCCGAACTAATGCGCAGCTCCGCTAATATGCCTAATGTGCCTGGCTCACCGTTTACGACCTACGAAAATGATAAGAAAAAGCAGGCGCGTAACACAAATGGCGGACGTCCACATAAAACCTTTGACGCACTCACCGGCATTTTTCATTGGCCTGCTCGTAAAAAGCAGCTGAATGGACGGCATGTTGGCGGTGTTGGGGGTGTGCCGGCTGCAGTTGGCAGTAGTGGGTCGCGACAGAACAGCATCTCCGCAACACATACGCACACAAGCTCAACCGGTACGCCCACACCGCGTATGGCACTCATGCGTAGCATATCCTCCGCGTCGCCGACAATGCTGGAGTCAACGCTCAATGTCGAAATGATTGGCCAGAAGTTGTGAACGGCATAGCCAGCATGCACCCGCGCCCACGCACGCTCGTAGCGGCATTACGCTGCAGCGCTTTGTTCTACACGCGAAAGTTCAGTGAACATGGCACTTGTCCGGTCAACGAGACCAGATGGCGACATGCAGTCACCCAAGTCCACATGTACATGTATATATAGTTGTCTCTTTACTCTCTTCTCACATATCCACATGCAACGCTTCAACCTCAAACCCACACCAAGTGACACGTACAAGGTTCACAACAATATATGCGAACTGCCCCATCTACATTTCGTCGTCATCTGCACAGTCACGTAAAGGAAAAGTGCGAGTTGCCTAAATCATCTAAGCAATCTGTCGCATCAGCGTGTTAGGCCACTTATCTCCGCAATTTGTTGTCACATCTAACCGACCCATTAACGACACGAAACACATATATGTATCGCCAGCCATGTATGTATGTAGATATGTATAGTATACGTCTTGCCATTGTAGATTTGTAGTGTCTTGTCGCGTCGCTTCCATGCGTCGCATTTGCTTAAATACAGCAGTAAAATAAATTGTAAGAAATCCCTAGTCAGACAGTCGTATCGCTACAAATGCCATAACATTAACTAAAAGCACACCCAAACCCCGCTCGAAGTGCGACATATGTAAATGACAATCCTAAGCAACAGTGAAGAGCGAAAGTGAAAAACATTTAACATTCTCACAAGATAAATTGCGATATCATACGAAGGCATAATATAACATAGCAGAAAATAACATAGCAGAACATAACATGGCACAATGGCATAAATAATGTTTTTGTTGTTCTGTAGAGCGTAAAAAATGGACTGAAATTTGTATTAAATTTATATTTTTCTACGATTTTCATTATCTCAGTGTTTTGAGAATGCTTCGCCGGAAATATAGAGACACAAGAGTTGCCTCAAACTGTTCAGCAATCTTTATTGCTATATAGCACTAATATGTCTAGCTTAGTTTAACCTTTATCAAACTGCTTAAGATATCTCTAAAATGAGTTAACAGAGATTTTCTGGAACCATTATAGTTTTGATTATAAATCTCTTATCAAATTTGGGTGAAAATAAAGATATCTCGAATTGTGAATCAAAATATGGAAAAATCGGTATTACCAATGTATTTTCATTCTAAAAATTTCGTCTTTGATACACAATTATATTAGAACTATACTATTTTCGAGTTTTCAACAGTATACGGACCAACTATTTTTAGTAAGAAAAACCAAACAACAAACGGTATTGCTTTAAAATATCATTGATATCATATCACTATCGAATATTTTGGCAATGTTTTAAGAAACTTGTTTTATGAAATTTTATTAAAATAAATTTATTCAATGTATGTATATCGATAAAAATTTCGATAATTTTAAAAAATATCGATTGGAAAAATGTAAGCTGTTTTCGACGTTTATCAATAAATTCTTCCGATAACGTTGAAAATTATCGATTGATTAAATGTAATATCGATAAATATGCCGATAACGTTAAAAAATATCGATTGATGAAATATATCGGGCATTAACTAACTCGACGAGCGTCCGAACATCTAATATGACGGATCTCGTGGACTCTACTATACTATTATAGTATAATGCCAATATTTTCATTTTTTCCCACTTTTACGGCCGATCACTTACAATATCACTAAATTGTACAGGGTGGTCCATTTTGAAGTTCCCTACTTGTTTAACGAAAAAACCATTCGAAAGAACTTTATTTGGCATTCATTTTTTGAAGATTATCTTTTTCAAATGTTGGCGACTACGTCTCAGGTCCATCCGTTGAGTCCAATTTTCGAATACTCGAAAAGTAAGTGGTGAAATGACACGCTTTAAGATTTGCTCCACGACCTGAATAGAAGTGGGTTTATCCGCACAGACTTTAGACTTTACTTATTCCTACAGGAAATAGTCTAACGGTGTAATATCACACGATCTTGGCAACCAATCGACCGGCCCTAAACGTGAAGTTATCTGCTCACCAAAGTGTTCTCTCAATGAAGCCATTGATTGATGCGATGTGTGGCGCCGCCTTGTTGAAATCAAGTTCAAGCATCAAATAGTCGACCATCATGGCGCGATAACAGTCGCCATTAACGGTTACGTTCTCACCGGCATCATTTTTGAAGAAATATAGACCGATGATTACACCGTCCGACAAATGACATCAAACCGTTGTTTATTTTCTGAATAAAATGACAGCTCTTGAAACTCTTCAGGTTTCTCTTCGTCTGCGCCAAGTCGTTCCAAACGTCAGTGCGAGTTGTTTCAAAACGCCGAATCGACTCTCCACGGTCTAGGTGTTTACTTTCAGCAACGGCTGCTATATTTTCCTCACTGCGTGCTGCACGCTGTCTATTCGATCGAATATTATTCAATAATGATACTGCTGGGTCTCAAGATAGCTGATGGTGTTGCGAATAGTACGTTCAGTAGGCCGATTATATGTATTGACCATAAGTTGAGCAAACCGAGCGAAACACATTCTTTACAGAACGTAAGATTCTGTAGTAAAGATGAACGATTTGTATACGTTGTTCAGGCGTAAGTCTTTCCAAGGTGAAATGTTGGATCACCCGTTACTTATAAAACTTTAATTAAAGTCATTTAAGAATATTTGCTTTGGTATGATTTTTGAAAAACTTTTCCGAACGTAAGCTTAAGACACTTCGCCAACCAAAATCCACAACAAAGCCATTAAATGAACATTTTCAACTCAACACTTCGAGGCGCTAAAAGCTTTCGTACTCAAAATCACTGTTGCTGAGGATTGCAACTAACAACTAACACAGTTGCGCTCAAACTGTCAGCTTCAATTGCTTGCGGACTACCAAATTACGGGCGCGTACGAAAATAACACAAAAACAAATACATTTATACAAATACGTGCACTATAAACGCCATAAAAGAGACCACTTAGTTTATAAGATTTAGAATAGTTCTTCCATTTCACAGCCTTTTTCCCCCACACACCTCGCTCCTACGAATTGCGACTAAGCTTTTAAGTGTTAAAACGAAAAAAAAACTCAAAATAAAGAATTTTAAATTCTAAGCTTTGGCGGCTTTGCTATTTGTTCGCCTGTCTCAACTTAGTGCATAAACACTTATTAGCGTTGTATTATACGAGTTGTTGTTGTTAAACTATCTGCCGGCTTTGTAATTGTAGCACTGCATTACGCTTAAATGAGACTTTTGCCGAGCGTAATGCAATTAGGAAATATTGTAGTTGTTTTCATGCTGTTGAATTTACTCGGAATTGCAAGGCAGCAAGAAGAAGAAAGTTTAATTATGCCCGTGATTATGAAATTGCGGAAAATGGCTGTGCCCCACGATTTACACACACATACACACTCAAGTGCATAGCGAAATAGTTCGTTTGTGCCCAGCACATAAGTATGTATGCCTACTGTTTATGAAATATTACTTGTTAGTCTACAAAAATAAATTTATAAAAATGAAATTATAGTTTAGTTAAGCTGTGCTTGTTGTACTTGCTTTTAGCAGACTAAGAAATTATGTGTACTTATTATATATATGGTATATTTTATTAACTTATATTTATGTAAGTTTTAACTGTAATTATGTATTTTAGCAATAAGAGTCAAAAAGAAGTCGAATATGAGCCAAAAAATATAAAAAAAAAATTTAAAATGGTTTTGAATTCAAAAAAAGTTTGTGTTACTGTAATTGGTTGATAACGGTAGGTATGTACGACACTAGAAATTATCTAAGCAAAGCTTGATGAAAATATTGTATTTCAATAATACACACTACAATAAAACGGTTGTAGAGTACTCTTGGAGTGTTTTCATCCATTGTGCAGACATGCCAGCGTAGCATAAAGAACTAGTCAATCATCTTTCCATGGGCTGCGGTATTTGCCATGCCTCTACAACATTTAGCAGGACGGGGGATGATGAGTGACTTGTAGAGTTTGGTCTTTGTTCAGACATAGCGGCATAAAGGCAGCTCCTTTTTGGGCTATCAAAAGCAGCTTTGAAATCGACAAAGAGATCGTGTGTCGATCCTTTTTTCAAAAGTCTTTTCCAAGATTTGGCGCATGGTGAATATCTGGTCAGTTGTTGATTTTTCAGGTCTAAAGCCACACTGATAAGGTCCAATCGGTTTGTTGACAGAAGGCTTTAATATTTTACACTGTACGCTCGATAGAACCTTATACGCGATGTTGAACAGGCTTATCCCACGGATTTGGCAGAGCAATCGTTAGGCATGCTTTCTTCCGACCACTTCTACAAAGAAGCTGATGCATACTCTTTATCAGTACTTCGCTGCCATATTTGAAAAGCTCAGGCAACAATTCAACAGCTCCGCCGCTTTGCTATTCTTCAGACGAGTAATTTCTATTCGAACTTCTTCATGGTCGGGCAATGGAACGGTACGGACGTCGTCATCGATTGGAGATAAGTGTTTCCTCTATGATTTCAGTATGCTAGATCACCTCTAAGGGCTCTACAAAAGCTCTGGCCTTGAAACCTTCTGTTAATTACCGCATCTTTTCGTAGAACTTTCAAGCATTACCTCTGTCGGTCAGCTTGTCAAGCTCTTCGTATTCACGCATTTTGACCTCTCTTTCTTTTTGTCTGCAAATCCGTCTCGCTTCCTTCTTCAACACTCGGTGTCCATCCCATTCCTTGATTAAATGAGTAATAGAGAACAAAATGTTTGCTAAATCTGACATAATTGCAAAGCATAAGCATTCATTAACATTAATCGCTAAATAATTTAGAAGTCACCTTGAACTTTGGATACGCACGTTAGACAGTTCATCCTTTGCAATGAGATTTTTACCAGGAATATCATTCATAAAATAATTTCGGCAACCTTCAAAGCGCTTTGTTCATTTATCTGTAATCTATATTTAAGCGCATAGATTTGTTAATTGTTTGGATAAATATTTTTTTTTATAGTGAAACGTTCATGTACGAGTACATACATACGTAGAATTCTGTTTTAGCAAATACGAGTAATTGAATAATTTGTTTACCCGAAATTCTGCTGAACTTTAACAATGTTAGGGATTTAGTTGGAATTGCTCAAACTTTTTTAATATGTACTTTGCACAAATTGTATGGAAATCGCTATGAATAGTTGTGTATGTATGTATATACATATGTGTGTACTTTTTATTTCATTTAAATAAATTTAAGAGATTTATAATTCACGTTAAAGGGTATTAATAATGTTTAATTGATAAATGTATTTTAAACACAATTTTATACAAATTATTTTGGGTCGTTCACTAAGTACATAATTTAGTTTGATGAGAACACCTGATCTTATTGAATTTTTCACAGCCAACTTCACACTTAAACCGATTTACTGTTATAGTGTCGTTTGTAAAAAAAATTACAGTTACTGCAATTCGTCTGTGGCCTGACTCTCAAACTTTTCTTATCACAAAGTGAACCGATTCTATTGATAACGAGGTTAAGCATTCCTTAACCAGCCCTTAGCGCACAGTTAGTGAAATCAAGGCTAGTATCGCTGCCCTGATATCAGGGTTTTTTTTAATTTTTTTTAATTAAGGTGGAAGCATCAAAAGCCGAAATGCGGAACTTAAGTCTGCTAAAACTAACCTACTTCCAACTCCAGCCCCTCCCACGAAACCACTCGATTAAATATTTCTTCGTATGAGTGAATAGCTATAGTTTTAAGTATTTCTCCTGTACTTAAAAAACAAGGGCAATAAAAAAATACATGCTTAAAGTCTTTAAAGAACTCTGAACAAGACGGACAACTCGGACTAATGTCGTGCTGGAAGCTGTATAGGTAGCTGCAAAACAGCCATGTGAGAGATATACTTTTCTCCACTTTTCTGGTATTTATGAGCAAGACTTTTACCTTTTGCTCAGCCAGTTCTAATCTCATTGATTAGAGCCATTGGCGCAGACCGTTTATGCACTCATGACATTTGCTCCGGTGTTTAGGCACTGCTAACACAATAAGGTTGTCTGCGTATGCAATTAATTTGCCGGCTTTTGGTTAGTGACTCCTTAACTCGATACCATACGTTAGGTTCCATAGAAGAGGGCCTAGATCCGAGCCTTGTTGTACTTCACTTAAAATAGAGAAGCTCTTGATGCCTTCATCAGTATCGAATAATAGTGGCCTGTTTTTAAAATAACTTATACTAATTTTCATAAGAGATTGGGGAGCGAATATGGCATACAGAGCCTTGATTATGTTTGCCCACTGCCTTGCTGCTTTTCATTTTTCCGGCTATGGCCAATATTTCTTCTTCTGATATCAGAGTGGATAGTCAATTCTTGGAAGGAGATTGCACTCCGTAGCAGTCTAATCTAGAAAGTCTTAAAGAAAAGAAATAGAGAGTGAAATCAGAAGGGCGTGTTGTATTATGAGCTTCCAAGACAGAGTGAAATCATTAATGGACTACGCTACCGATAACAACTCATCAATTTGAAGCGAGTAATCGCCGAAAAATGTCCGGAATTTGCAACTAGACACGAGGAAACTTGCCATCATAACAACGCTTGGCCTCATGTTACAAGACCTATGAAAACTATTTGTTGCCCCTTTTAAGTACTAGTTGCTCCAGTCTTAAATATTGCTATTATATATGGTTTCCGAGCCGGCTAATTATAAAAACAATACTTAATAAAACTTAAATAAAACTTACCGAATAAATACCCTTCAAAACTAACTATGTGTTTAAGAAGCTATATGCTAAACCGATCTGAACAATTTCTTCGGAGATTACATTGTTGCCTTAGAAAATAACATATACCAAATTTCGTTAATAAATCTTGTCAAATGTGAAAGTTGTCCATACAAGAACTTGATTCCGATCGTTCAGTTTGTATGGCAGCTATATGCTATAGTTAACCGATCTGAACAATTTCTTCGGAGATTACATTGTTGCTTTAGAAAATAATATATACCAAATTTCGTGAATATATCTTGTCAAATGTGAAAGTTGTTCATACAAGAACTTGATTCCGATCGTTAAGTTTGTATGGTAGCTATATGCTATAGTTAACCGATCTGAACAATTTCTTCGGAGATTACATTGTTGCTTTAGAAAATAACATATACCAAATTTTGTGAATAGATCTTGTCAAATGTGAAAGTTGTCCATACAAGAATTTGATTCCGATCGTTAAGTTTGTATGGCAGCTATATGTTATAGTGGTCCGATATCGGCCGTTCCGACAAATGAGCAGCTTCTTGAAGAGAAAATGACGTTTGCAAAATTTCAAAAGGATATCTTAAAAACTGAGGGACTAGTTCGTATATATACAGACAGACAGACGGACATGGCTAAATCGACTCAGCTCGACATACTGATCATTTATATATATAATTTATAGGGTGTCCGACGCTTCCTTCTGGGTGTTACAAACTTCGTGACAAACTTAATATACCCTGTTCAGGGTATAAATATGGATATTATAAAATTATGAACTGTGCGTCCTTTTCAGCAACTTTGAGTTCCTGATGGGGCTTTGTAATCTCGCTAAACTCACCAACCATTTTGGAGGCACTTACGAAAAAGTTTCGTTTTTCTTAAGAATTTAATTTCACTTGAATCAAACAAACAAAAAAATATTAAGCACACAACAAATCCCACACACAAGAGAATCATGCACCTAATTGAAAAAGCATTTACACAAAATATTGCAAACTTATTTTTACACGCGCCATTAAAAATTCATGCAAAACATTTTAAAAACTTTGCTTTGGCAATTTCACCAACTTCAGCGCAGACTTGAAGGCTTCAGTGCAAGAAGAGCAGTCAAGTTTTATGCTGATATATTATTTATTTAAACGCGCGTGTGTATATCGCGCAAAGTATAATTCAGTGCAAACAACCGTGCAGCAAAAAGGTTGTGCGTGACAGCGTACACCAGGGCGTATGAGTGATCAACAGCATGAGTGCACAAAGGGTTAACACACGCCAGCTCTAACTGCCGCTCACTTTTACGACAACAACACGCATATACACATAACTGTTTATATTCATTTATGCATGTGTGAATGTGTTGGCATTTGCTTGTGTGCGTGTTAAATGTCTTTGGCGCTCTCAAGCAAAATAATGCAATAAAAGTCTTGAAAAATTTGAATAGCTCATAAAAAACGGCATGCAGTCGTGTTGAGTGAGCGGCACAACCGCAAGAACAAGTGCCATGTTGTACAAAAAAGCGTTACAAAAAAAAAGGGAAATAAAAAAAGTAAATGTAGCCAAACGCCCTTTCACGCTGCCACAAAATAGCTTAATATTTGTTGTTTGCTGCGAACATTTACCAACTTAGGACACGCATAAAAATATTAGAAATGCTGATATCGCAGTTATATTTACTTAGGCGCACAGTCATACGCAAGCACATACATACTATATATGTATATAGCTGGCAGATATATGGTACTCATGCATATTCATATGTGTGTGTATGAGTTGGCGTTACAAATTGTGGCAACACCGAAAATGAGCTGAAAAGCGACCAACAACACACAGACGCTGCCGCTGAACTCCAAGCGGCTCATTTGCAACCAAATTAAGTTGATTTGTCTGGAGAGGATTATAATACATGCTTACCAACACATATACATATATATTTATATCAATGCGCCACAGCCTTGCTTGACTCACTGTGCGTTAATATGTCATGAGATAAGCATCGAAATTTTCATCCAGTTCATACACAAATGAAGTCAAGTGTATTAGCATTATTTGTATGCTTATAAGCCTGTTTGAAAGTATATATGCATGTGTGTGTTTGTTGGCCAATCGCTGGTGAACAACCTTTGAGGCCAGTTAGACTGCTTGGCTCTGCTAATCCGCTCAAAGTTATTGTGTTTTGGTGGACTCTGCATTGTTAAGCTACCAAACGAGGGTTTATATGCAAATACAAGCTCGTAAGGCACACACATACATGCACGTACTAGATTATTACTTTCTATCATGTTTTCACAATATTCAAATAGTGGATTATTGACCTGATTATTGAAATATAAAAATTATACTATTTTTTCTCATTTTGTTTTAAGTTTACTTCACATTTCATTTTATATTTGTGTTTTTGCAACAGCTAACGGTTACTTAAATATGCATAATCAGACACTCGTAGCTGCGTGAAGTATCATTTCATGGCATTTCGTCTGACTGGACATGATTTTCTACAATTTTTATTCCATTATTCCAACAAATACAAATGTGAATGTATATTATCGGTCATCACTTCATATTATATACTATATATTATTAGAATTTTTTCCAAGCGTTCATTGCCACCTAAGTGCTTTTTGTGTGTGGCACATGTATGGATAAGTGTGTGTGTTACATGCAGGCTTTTGTAGAAAAACTATGAAAGCCATAAAACCACCACAATGGTCAATCTGGTAATGATAGTGTGTGTGTGCATGCATGATTGCTGATTGAACTCGTTTGCCTCCAAAACAAATAAACTCTGTTGCAATTGATTATGGATAAAAATAATATACATATAAACACTGGGTTATAGCTTTGGTGCTTATATACAGTAAGGGACCAAACCGTTCACAAAAATTAAAAACGATATGTAAATACACTAGAGGGAATATCAGTACCCTAGCAAACTAAAAAACAAAATTTATTTCCAGAGAATAGATTCTGCAAGTGTGAATATTTTCATCCTTTGACTTATTACTATCAATGTTCCTATTTCATGTGCCATACATGAGACTTTTGTACTGCTTTAATCCTGCCTGGCATACTTAACTTGATTATACAAGGTCTGTCGCAAAAGAAACAGAACTTTTTAAATATAACTGTTTCTGGTGGCGCCATCTATTGGTGGGTATATGAAATAAAAAGTTTGATCTCTTGTTGACATTTCGTAAAAATTTTAAGACAATTGGATAACTACAATCGATGTTATCGATCAAAAAGTGACAGCAGCTTTTGGTGATCGGTCGTTAAATGCATTTTGAACAAAGAGCAAATATTAAATTTTGTTTTAAACTTGGGAAAACGTTTACTGAAGCATTTCAAATGATAAAAAAAGTTTCTGGTGAACAGTGCCTATCCCGTAGTAACGTGCATGAGTGGTTTAAGCGATTCCAAGAAGGTCGTGAGGACCTCTGTGACGATCAGAAGTCGGTCGTCTTCAGAAGTCAAAAATAAAGACAATGCTGATTTGTTTTTACGATTCCGAGGGTATTGTACACCAAGAGTTCGTCCCACCTGGCCAAACGATTAATGCTGTGTTTTACCTCGGTGTTATGAAGCGTCTTTTGTCACGCATTCGTCGTGCTCGACCACAATGCCGTGAGGCAGGGTCCTGGCGCCGTATCATGGGTCGACGCTTGTCACTGATTTTTTGACAAAAAACTCCATATTAACCTTTAATCACTCACCCTACTCACCTGATCTGGCAACCTGGGATGTTTACCTATTTGGAAAACTTCATTTGCCCATGAAAGGACACTGGTTTCAGGACATTTCAGCTATCCAAAGGGCGACGACCGTTATTCTCAAGAGCATTCCGAAAAATGATCTTAAACACTCATTTGAAATGCTAATTGACCGGGCCAAACGCTGTATCGAAGCACAAGGAAACTATTTTGAATAAAAAAATATAACTTTTGAAAAATATTAATTTTTTGTTGTTTTCTTTAACAGTCCTATTTCTTTTGCGACAGACCTTGTATAACAAATTTTAACATATTATATTTTGCCAAGCCAGTCACCAACGAAAAAATATTCGTAACTTAGAGAGAGAGATCAATGTTTTTCGATTACCATTTGACATTGATTGATTGATATGTGACCGTCATCAACTACATGGTCCTCCTTAATTACCTTATTAGTAGATAAGCTACTATCACAACCGACAGCGAAACGATTTTCTACTGGACTTGCACTCCTGCTCTCTGAAAGCATCACCAGCAACTCAGTACAGGGGAACTGTGAGACGGCATTTCAAACTCCTTACGTACAGCTGCAAGTGAAAAGGTCAAAGAACAGCTACGATGACGTCGCTTCGCAGTGGAGAGAAAGCGGACAGCCTACCTCGCAATGTTATGGTAAATCACAACACGAGCGGGGTGAATTAGATAGTTACCGAAGGAAAGCGAGACGCATATGCAAAAAAAGAAAGAGGCCGAATTGCGTGAGTATGAAGAGATTGAGAAACTGGCCGAAAGGGGTAATGTTTGAAAATTCAACGAAAAGATGCGGCGACTATTGGAAGGTTTCTAGACCAGAGCATACTCTTGTAGTATCCAAAGAGTTGATACGGTAGCTGATGCTCGGAGCCTACTGAACGGCAGTCACAATGTAACATCTGGAGATGGCGAACCCGATTCCCGAATCGATGACGATGGAATAGATGTTCCATTTCCAGACTATGATGAGGTTCGAATAGCAATTACCCGCCTGAAACACAACAAAGCAACACACACCACGACTTCGTTGGTTTTAAATCCGCCACGAAAAGGAGTTGCCTTTATGCCATTATTTCTGAACTTGGTATCGCCGCTAATACGGCTGTGTGAGCTGTCAGCATTGAGAAGTACCCTCCCGAGCCGTTCGATACCAAGCGAGGTTTCAGACAAGGAAACTCGCTATCGTGTGACCTCTTCAGTCTATAATCAAGGTACAAGTGTACAGATGCTGGCGTGCGCTGATGATATTAATATCCGTTTTACTTTCTCCAGGAAGCGAAACATATGAGTCGCAGATAATTTCATGCATCAATACCAAAAAAAATATCAGGCTAGAAATCCAACGCAGAATCACTCTTGCCAACTACTACTAAAAGTAAAGTGCTTTCCCGACGAAGAAAAACCAAACTCTATAAGTCACTCATTATTCCCGTCCTGCGGTAATCTGATGAGACGGCCTTAGGAGTGTTCAAGGGAAAAGTTTTGCGTAAGATGCATGGTCTTTTGCGCATAGGCAAGGGCAAATACAGCAGTCAATGGAACAATGAGCTGTGCAATATACATATACGGCAACATTGACATAGTTCAACGAATCAGAGACAGCGGCTGCGCTGGCAAGGTCATGTTGACCAGCTGGAAGAGAACACTCAAACTTTGAAGGTTTTCGATTCAGTACCCACAGGTGGAAACAGAGGAAAACGTCCATTTTATTGGAGAGATCAGATGGAGATGGACCTGGCTCACTTGTTATCTCGAAATGGAGCCAAATAGCGAAATGTAGAAATACCTCGCGCTGTTGTTAACTCGGCTAAAACCGCGTAAGCGTTATTTACGCCAGTAAAGAAGACGAAGAAGAAGAAAATGTTTTCAAACTTTAAAAATATTCAACTTTGTTAGAAAAGGCCTAGATTGACCTAACTTTTCAAGCCAAAGACAACTTGTTACTTGTCATTCATACTTTAGGACTCCTCATGAATTGTATGTATAATGGATATCATGTCTTAAGGAATAATTATACATTTGTATTTGTTAAATTGAGCTTCAAAAACTAGATCCAAAGTAGATCTTCTATTCTGATTTTACAAGAGTTATATTCTACTCAATATTCCAACAATAGCAACCTTCGTATTAATATACTCGTACATAATTTGGAGTGTGAAGTGACCCTTAATAATTTAGGTCACCTTAATTCGTTCAGTCACAGTTTTTGGGCCTCTTTATCTGCCTCCTTCTACTACACTTTATCATGAAGGATTCAAAACTTGTGCGATTTAGTTCTATATGTTCATTGAATATATTATATATTTCACAAACATACACATTAAGAATTTCTAAAACGCAATATAACCGGAAAAAACAAAACTTTCATTCGAAGGTTGTATGTAAATATAGGACTTCTTTAAGAAAACATAAACATGAACATAATTTTATTGTGGTAAAATATATGATTTGAATAAAAACTAATGGCTGCGCAGAGTTATTGAAAATTTGAGTGGTGAGTGTGTACAATAATAATATTGCGTAGCAAATTTGTTGAAACTTACAATGTGGCCAAAATGTGTTTGGTCTTAGAATAATACACATTGTATGCGTTTTGTGGTACACAAATAAAATATCGCATAGTATTTTTCCAACACACACACATCCGTAAATGTTTAATACCCGAGTTTCCGCTTTTGTGGAATGCGGTGGCTTTGATGACATTATTTTGCCAATATGCCACACTTGGGGGCAAAACTTTGTTTTCCAACAACAACAAATCAGAACTTTTTTGTTTCATTTGCATATATTATGATTCAATTGCTTGTGTTATTAAATTTTGAATGTGAGTACATGTATGTATATTTGTTGGTTTGTATGTGCGCGTCACTGGTTAATGCTTTTGTTTGGCAATTTTTGTGAGTCCTAAAGCGATAAAGCAAATGACACAATTATGTGTGTTTGTATGGACATAGATATTTATACATAATGCGAGTTAGTGCTTCAATGGCACATGTCGGAGCAAATTCATTTGCATTGTAAACAAATTGGATACAATATTATAATGTTATTACAAAATAACTCATATTAATAAATACACAAATGTTTTTAGTTTTGCCAAAATTTAGGGTTTCATAACTACATTATACTTTTGTTTGATATAACACTTAAGAAGTTATTTCTCGTATTACAAGTTTATTAAATTTGTTATTCAATTCGTGACTAGTTTTTCTATTAATTGCTTTAACCTTTAATATTAGCTGTTTACCCCTTAATAATTTTTAAATAAAGATTATTTCAATTTATATCAAGTAAGTATCGAATTATAATTTTTTTTTTTTGAGGATTAGGGGTGCAAAATGCATTCCACACATGCAGGCCACTAAAAACCCCACCTCTAAGGAACCGTTGCCACACTGGGACCACATTTGTATTACTTCAGGGTGGCATTCCATATTTCTCGTTGAGAGATTTACATCTGCGTCCATTTCCCACCTTTTATGTCCTGAGAATATCTGTAGTCATTTGCATATTTATTTCGAGGAGTATGTGCTTATTTGTTAGCAGTAGTAGCTATGTTTTTTCGCGCTTCTCCGGTGTCTCGTGTTGCAATGTCGTCCGCGTAGCCAACTAATTACGATTTGTCTGGCATTTCGAGAATGGATCCTTGTGCTGCTTCTGACATTACCGCTGTCTGTCGTGATCCCTCTCTAGTTTTGTACAGCAGTTTTCTGTTACTAAGGTAGCTCCGCACCACAGCTCTAAGGTAGTCGGGTATTTTAAAGCTTTTTTTGAGAGCGTCGATCATATCCACCCATCTAGCGCTGTTGAAAGCATTCCGAACATCTAAAGTCGTCAGTAACACTATTATTTTATTTATACTTTTTACGCTGTGCGGTTTCTAGACTTTCAAATACATATTTTATAGCTCCTAGAGTTGATCTGCGGGATTTAAAGCCGTGTAGTCTAGGGGAAAGTCCTCCAGCTTCATTGATAGCTGCTTCGAGTCTGATTATAAATAGCCTCTCATAGAGCTTTCTCGCTGTGTCAAGCTTACATAGTGGACGGTATGCAGATTGCAAGTTGGGATCTTCTTTTCCCTTACTGATTAGCACAAGCTGTTGCTTTTTCCAGAATTCAGGGAAATTTTTGGGTTCGTGGCAGACTTTGTACATATTCAATAGTACTGCCGGTTGCTCTACAGCGATTATTTTCAGGATTTCTGCTGGGACGGGTGATTTTTTGGCCTTGAGCTAAGGGCTAGTTGCAGCTCTTCGAGGGTATACTTTGGGATCTGCGGAAATCTCATTTAATTTTATTTTGTTTCAATTTTTTATTTATTTTATTTTTTTTTATTTTATTTTATTTTATTTTATTTTATTTTATTTTATTTTATTTTATTTTATTTTATTTTATTTTATTTTATTTTATTTTATTTTATTTTATTTTATTTTATTTTATTTTATTTTATTTTATTTTATTTTATTTTATTTAATTTTATTTTATTTTATTTTATTTTATTTTATTTTATTTTATTTTATTTTATTTTATTTTATTTTATTTTATTTTATTTTATTTTATTTTATTTTATTTTATTTTATTTTATTTTATTTTATTTTATTTTATTTTATTTTATTTTATTTTATTGTATTTTATTTTATTTTATTTTGTTATATTTTATATCGTTTAACTTTTCTTTATTTTAGTAAATATAAAAAAATGATAATAGTATTTTTCACTTTGTAGAAATTCAGTGGAAACTCTCCCTTTGAAGACAGGAACGATCCAATTTGAATTTACTTTAATCGTCGCATTCCAACTAATTACTGCTACTCGCTACTTTAATGCAAAAATAAATTCACTCGAAATTTGAACTTCTCTTTATGCAACTGCACACTAGCTGCTTTCAATTGCAATTACTTGGAATGATTTATTTATTTGATTATACATACATACTTACACATATTACGCATATATTTTTCACATAAACTCGTATACTTACAGGTATAAACAACACTAGTAAACTTTTAGAAAACATGACATTAACGCTTCTTTCACTCGTTCGCCACTCGTCGACTGCGCAGCTTTACTCACAGCAATATGCTCTTCTATAAACGATGTATCAGCGCACAAAAACAACATTTCACATTTGCCAACTGAACAACACACTTTCTTTTCCAAAAAGCATATATTTTTAAGAATTGTGATTTCGATTTTTTAAACAAATTAAAATATTTTCGCTAACTACTTTTAAACCGCCCACTTACTCGTTGGAAAATACGGAAACTAACGAAAAGAACTGGAAATCGAATACATGGTTGTATTCGAGTCATAAAATGTAAAAAAATATTTAGCCCGATTACATAATACACATACATAATTAGTATTATGATAGTTTTAGGTCCTAAAATGTAGATTATGAAAGAAAATTAAAAAATGTTTTACTCAAACTTTATATATTTTAATTTTTTAATTAATTTCATTTTATTGTACATTTCAATTTATTAATGCGAAATTATTTTCTACAATTCATTTCCACCCTCTGTTTAAAATACTTACCTTCCAGTGTAATTACCACTCTGTATCCGCTTCCCAGCTGTTTTAGTTAGTTTCCGCGTTTTTAAACGAGTGTACCGCCAATCTAATTGTGAAAATGGCGATAATACTTTCTTTATGTAACATAAAGTTTAGGGTAAAAAGTGTATGTAGTGATTATCAGATCCGGAGGATATTTACATATATGCAAAGCATGCTTACTTCTTACAAATTAGATAAGTTTCTAATTTCCATGATTTGATAAGCTAATACATATACATATGTACATATTTTACTAAGAAATTAAAATCTTAAAGTGTGTTTTGTGCAGCATATTTCTTAAAGGAAAAGAAAGTAAGCAAAATGGTTCTGTGAAAAGTAAGCCCCCTTTGTGCATGTTTGCCAAGAAAGGCATTAGAAGGAGAGAGCAATCAAATTCTTGTGTAATATAGTGCATAAAAGTGTTTACAGCGAAATAAATATGCTAAAATAAGCAAAATATATTAAATTTATAATATTAATAATCTCTATGACCAAACGCAAAAACAATTTGGAACAATTCTCGAATACAGAAGCTTATTTCGTATGCTTTTAGGTGGTGAGTGCCATAAATAATATTTGTTTTGTAAATTATTCTAAAATAAGTGTACTCTAATACTTGTATATGCATTTGATATTATTAACTGCAAGAAAGTACAATAATTACATAATACCATGCAATTGCATTAAAAGCCTTCAAATTTCGCAACAAATACTTGTAATTGTACAAACAATTTCATTTTATTGTCTTCATTTCCAATTTTCGACTTCAATAAAAGTTAACAATATACACACTTTCATTAAAGTATTTACATAAATTCATACATCTGTTAAAATACTATTTATATTTATATAAAAATAAACAAAAGCTTTCATAAATTCACGCTATGATGACTTTGGGTGGAACAATAACAAATGCTGTGGCGACACTTTAGATGCGAGCAGCTTCCGTTGTTGTTGTAGAGGATTCAGTGCTCGCACTTGCATCTGCCGCTTTTTGCTCGGCCAACCATTGAGTTATTTGCGCCTTATTCTGTTCCAGCCATTTAATATTGAATTTGACTGTTTCTAATGCTTGCTTGCGTGCTGCTGTGCCAGCACCCGCTTCAGGATATTTCGCAAAGAATGCTTCCATTTCTTCCAATTTGGTTTGTGTAACAAACCTTGCCGTAATTGATGGTATTAAACGGCCGAGATAACGTTCGTTGATGCCAAAACGTTCAACTAAACGTGACCAATTCTCGCGTACATAATCCCACACTAAACTTTGACCAATGCGATTGTTCGAAATATAGGTAAGGCAAGTGAAGTAATCTTGACCGCGTACATAGCTCTCATTCCAGGCCAAGTTGATGTAACTATATGAGTGATCAAGTGATCATTGTCAATATGAGAATTGCTAAGATATTATAAATTGTATATGCAGTATTTACCGTTGCAAAATCCATGGTGAATTCACCGCCGCTAAAGCTTCCATTAATTTGACTTTCTCTTGCGCATCCGACTCGCTGATAAACAATTCCCACACTTGATTCCAAGAATTTTCATTGCCTACACTTTGCATGCCATAATAATATACAATCGTGCGTATATCAGGATCGGGTCTTACGCTGGGATTACTTAACCACTCTGTAAAGCGTGTGGCGGCTTCAGTTAACATTGGTTGGTATTCGAATCGACCAGCTAGACTCAGTATTTTGACACGTACCAAACTGAAATATTGATTTTTTATGTTATATAAATTATTTGTTTCAAAAATTTTACTACAAAAAAATTTACTTGTCCAAATGATCGTCGCTAACATTCCACGCAACATTTTCATAAGCTTGCGCAAGTAATTTCCGTCCGAAAACGACAAAGTCGCGATATGAATCTGTATAGTAGAGTAGACTTCTGATATCTGAAAGACGCGCACTGGCAACACTCCATGGCACATAATCCAGTTCATTTTCTAAGTAGAGTGACAAGTTCAATGCAATACTGTATTCTAATTGTGCGGCATCGGCTAAGGAGAAGACATCATTGATGAGATGCGCACGATCGGCATTGCTAAACTGGCCGCGTGCATTAATCAGCGCACTTGTCAGTTCTTGCCATTGTTCGGCTGCATAATTTACACGATAATAACCGACTTGATTTTTGTTAATCTTAATCCAATCGACAGCGTTAGTCAGCGTTATTTTGACTGCGTGTGTAAAAATATTTGGAAATTATAAAAAAAAATTACTTGTGATTTCGTGTATTTACCTTCATTATCGTTGTAATTGAAGATTGTGCGTGCAACCTCTGCGTTCTCGCTGGTGAAATAAGTTATCGGTATGGACCAGTGGTAGCTGTAAAAAAAATTAAAAGTGATGGTTACATACATAAATAAATTTAAAAGTGCGTTTTATTAAACTATAAAATAGAAAAATCTCAAACTGACATGCTCTTAATAAAAATTGTGCCATCTTACATACATATTTTAATTTTTTATATATTTATATAATATACTCACTTAAACTTGGATACTTCAAAATCGGCACTGTAGTCTTCTGGATTTGCTAGGAATCGCTTTTGTGTAAGCGTATACGTATTGCCATCCTTCTTAACCTCAACAACCGGCAAGCCCATTTGTTCAGTCCATGTTTGCATAATTAATCTGCGGAATATATTTCGTGAATAGAATATACATATTTAAATGATATTCGCACTCACTTCACATCGAAATCGTATTCAAATGCTTCGATTTCGGTTAAGAAATCGTCTGTCTCAGCATTGGCATAGTAGAATTTAGTAAGGTAGTTCGTGGTAGCATTGCGGAATTTCTCCTCACCCACCAAATCTTCCAGCATACGTATAACGGAGGCACCTTTCGAGTATGTAATACTATCGAAAAGCTCTGTGATTTGCGCAGGACTTTCCACCGTTTGCACAATGGGATGTGACGCCAAAGTGGCGTCCAGTTCGAGTACATCATGCAGATCAGCAACAATGAATTGATCAAGCTAACATATGAAAACAGAAAATAAAAACAATTTAGTATAAAAATCTATGTAAATATATTAAAATTAATTTACCATAGCCCATTCGGGATGCACTTTATTCACACCCTTGTATTCAATATAGCTGGCGAAACCTTCATTTAACCACAAATCATTCCACCATTTCATGGTCACTATAAAAAAATAAAAAAAAGAAAGGAATGATGATATAAAAACTAGTATTGGTTAATCAATTATAAGCCATGAGCCATAACGGTTGTGATTGTACCGAGGCCACTACAATTAAAATTCCGAACACGTTTCTAATTGCACTCATTTTGCTACCGGCAACAGAAAAAACAGTGGTAAACAATTATTTAGCGAATACTAAGCACACAAGCAAAAACAATTGACAAATCATATTAATGCGAAGGCTACTACCGTGCAATAAATACACACCGCGTTACTCCGATAAATAATTTCATCTCTTTTGGTATTAGCATATGTGGTATGTATAAATAATAAAATGTCTTACCCAAATTTCCGAACCACATATGTGCCAATTCATGTGCCACTACTGTAGCCACACGCTGTTTATTGGCACTCGAACTGATTGTTGGATCATATAGCAGCGCAGTCTCACGGTATGTCACCAATCCCCAATGTTCCATGGCACCCGATACAAAATCTGGTATGGCAGCCATATCCAGTTTGGGCAACGGATATGTTACTTTGAAATAGTCAATGTAATATTCCGTAATTCCAACACCGGTTTCTAAAGCATAAGAAACCTTCTCAATTTGATTGGATGTTGCGAAAACGCGCATCTCAAAATCTTGAGCACCCGATAAGGTACCATTAACGGTCTTAGATTGAGAAGCAAAATCGGATACAATCATGCAGGCTAGATAGGTGCTCATCGGTACACTTTGTTCGAATGTTACTTCCGTAATATCACCGTTCACCACTTCGCTCTAAAATATTATAAACACAAACATACCACATTTTTATTACAAAATCAATGTGATTTAGGTTTAATTAGGTTTAAGAAATTGGAAACTTACCTGAACAGGCATATTGGACAACGCGTGGTAGCCACCATTGGTGGGCCGTACTACAGTGATAATAAAGGAGGCCTTCAGCGCCGGTTCATCGAAGCAAGGGAAGGCAGTGCGCGCATAAGTCGGTTCGAATTTTGTGGTGGCTATCCATCTGCAATTAAACAAGTTAAATATTAAATGTAATTGTATATAATTTATATGCAAAAGTTGTATGTCTAAAGAAATCATAATTTATGCAGCAAATTGTAAGCGCTTTACCACACCTGCGTTGATTTGTTTTGGTATCCAAATATGAAGATGCATAAAAACCAACAATACGGTCAGTGAGCGAACCGTTAAATGCCAAACGCAATGAATAGTTGCCGACTTGTAAAGGATCTGTGAATTCAGTCACCCAATATTCCAAAGCTGGGTGTGCAAAGGTCAAGGTGGGTGTCAGTTTATTGAGTGGCGCATCAGCTTCACCCAGCTGCATGACCTCTTCTGTGGTTACATTCAATGTTTTCGCATGGACTGGTATATAAGAAATTGGTTTCAACACTTCCAATTTTATAGTAATACTGCCTTGATATGTTTTATTCACCAAATCGGGTTGTAAAAGTAATTTATACTGGTGTGGTCGTATTTCTTTTGGCAGACGAAAACTTAATTTCTGCAATACTTTGGAAGCGGCTGCTATGGCTGGTTCAATGGCTAAAGTTGCTGATTTCATATTGATATTGGACGTGGAATGTGTCGCCGAGGATGTGGAATAATCCGTTGTTGTTCTAATTCGCAAAATTGATAAATTTGCTGGTGATATCAGCTGTTCATTTGTCAAATATTCGCCGGCTGCTGGTGTTGCCACAGCTGCTGACGTATAAGCGGGCGCGTTCACAATATTTCTACCGACGTAAATGAGCGCACCCAGCAGGAATGCGCACAACACGAAAAGTACCAAACAAAAACCGACAAGTGTTATGAACGCGTTATTCGGTTTTTTGCGTACATGTCGTGCATCACAGTCACGTATGCGGTAATGATGATCGTCTGTTGATAAACTGGAACGCGGCCGAACCGGTGGCACTTTTGATTGCGGGTACATTTTTCACTTAGCTTCGTGTGTATTTTAATTGCACTATTATTATTTCGTTTTTTTATTATTTGTTTACTATTTGAAAGTGGCTGACATTGAGTTTAATGGCATTTTATTGCTAAATATTAAGGATGATAATTTAAGAATTTGTGTCGGATTTGAATGGCTTAAATTTGAAAAAGCTGCTCAAAGCATAATATTCGTTTTTCCATAATTTTCATTTTCTTTTTTAAATTATTAAAAAATGTATGATCATTAATAAATTGAATTACAAATTTTTTTGATTTCTGAAACTTTCTCAATGTTTTGCTATTTGTGAAAGCACTTTTCGCACTCTTCTACTTCCTGCTTCCTCCAGTAAGGAAAAAAAAACAAAGTCGTTAAAGTTATTTAACGCAAAGGCCAAAAAACGAGAAGTTTCCGGTGAGTGCTTCCCACGAAATCGTATTAACGGGATTGATACGAATCTAGTACTTAAAACGATAAAGTTAGGAGAAAATGAGGGTTTACTTAGCATTTCCGCCAACAAGATGGTAATTTATAGTCTTACATACGGCCTTTTAGAAGTTAGGATGCAAATCAGAACTTTGCGGGATAAAGGTTAATTAGCTTTCTAAGTTACTTGTATTTATGGCACAGTCATTAATTTCTAATCCATATTTATAGAGTTTGTTGAGATCCCTTGTGTTTGAGTGTCAGTCTAATCATAGTGTTAGTTACCGCATTATTTTCTTCTCTGATATTTTTAATAGGTTTTGAAATGATTATTTAAACTTTGACATCTAAGCGGTTTTTTAGAAGGTGCTTTTTATCCACTATCATTCAGGTCCAAACTTATATTTCCCTTATACACTGCCTCTTGTACCTGCAACTAAAAGCTTTCTCTTCAACATTATTCGTTCTGACATTTTAAGAGCACAATATCTCCTGTCTGAAGAAACAAACAGTCATCGCACTACGTCGGCGAAGACTATTGTGTGAATAATTAAAGCCCATCGTCACTGATTGTAAGTCAAACAAACAGTCGTAACTTCGAAGTTGTAGATAATTTCGTCTATCTTGGAACCAGCATCAACACTGACAAGAACGTCAGCCTCGAAAAGCAACGCAAAATAACTTTTGCCAACATGTGCTACTTCGGACTGACTAGACAATTGAGAAATAAAGTCCTCTCTTTATGAATCAAAACCAAAGCCTATAAGTCCCAAGTATATGACAACATCTGATGAGTAGACGTTACATATTTTCGAGAGAAAGGTTTTGCGGAAGATTTATGGTCCTTTGCGCATTGGCGAATGCGAATATCGCATTCGATGAAACAATAAGCAGTACGAGTTATACTACGACATTGACTTAGTTCAGCGAGTTAAGAGACAGCGGCTATGCTGGCTAGGTCATGTCGTCCGAATGAACCAAAACACTCCAGCTCTGAGAATATTCAACGTAGTACCCGCCGGGAGAAGCAGAGGAAGAGGAAGATCTCCACTAAGTCGGAAATAAGTATCTAGGAGGAAAAGGGCCTGGCTACACTTGGAATATCCAATTGACGCCAAACAGCGAAAGGGAAGAACGACTGACGCACTGTTTTAAACTGGGCTATAAACTCGTAGGCGTTGTCTACGCCAATAAAGAAGAAGATGAATTCAAGTTTATTCATCTGTATTCAAAAAATGTATTATATACTACAACAGAATTATATTATATGTACAACAGAATTTTCAACCATAAACTCATCACATCTGTTTGATAAAATGCAATTTAAACTTAAAATCGAATACTAGTGAACATTTAAAAATGCCATTAAAATAAAAAAATTTACACATGCACAACGAAGCTACAATACCCTTCACCACTAAAAAGGTTTTCATACAAAAACTTAACTTCGATTTTTTAGTTTGTATGGCAGCTATCTATATGTATATGTGACCTGGTCTACGGAAAGAGGGCTTAAGTGTCAAAAAATCAATTTTCCATACCAGAACATGTTTTTGATTGGTCAGTTTGTATGACAGCCATATCCCATAGTGGTCCGATGTCTTTATATATAAGTTCTTCGTTGTTTCCTTTTGTGTGTTACAAACTTCGTGAGAAACTTAATATACCCTGTTCAGGGCATAAAAAACACCTAAAATGCGGGCTTTTCGCAATTATCATACAAACTTATTTTACACACATACATTTGTTTGTGTATATGTGCGCCTGCGCATCAAAGAGATTGCCAAACGATACGAAAGCTATTGCGATTGCTGAAATAATCATTCAAAAGCGTTTAATTCAAATGCAAAAACACGCTCCAAAAGCAGATAAAATTCACACTAGACAAAGCGCATTAAAACTCACACACATACACACACCCATACATGCATGCATTAAAATCGAAATTAATACGCTTTTTACACACACACACATACGTGTGCAAGCCTGTTTCGAACCATTTCATTTGCATCTATTTGTCTTATTGCGAAATTAAGTGATTTTATGTGGCAGTGAATGTGCGCTTCGGCTGCTCTCGATCGACACGCGATGGCTTTTTGTTGCTTCGTGTGAAATGACAATGAGATAACTAATGAAATTATAGTTAATTTAGTTCCTATTGTTGTTGTTGTAGTTGCATGGGGCCAAAGCATTAATTGGAGCAATAAATCGCTGTGAAGTAACAGACAATTGCAATGCACTCACACATCCACACACACAGGCGCACAAAATGCACAGTAATTAAGCAAATTTCAGTTTTGTATAATTGCAATCGCAATCGCTGCATTTATGCGCTTATTCGTATAAATATTTGTAAAAACTCAAGCTTTTTGCTGCTAGTCTCATTACATTCTCTATAACATTCGCTTTTCATACGAAGCAAGACAATAAGAATTCTGCAGAAATCTTAACCTAGTTCAAGCGCACGCAAGTCCAATCGGGTATATCGAACTCTGTTGCAGAGACATTTGCATGCAATGAAATACAAAAATATGAAATTACATAGACACCCAGCAAACAATTTCTGTTTAATAACAACTTGAACTGGTGGTGGTTAAAAGCAAGAAAAATATTGCTGCCTCGAGCTAAAACGATCAACAGTTCTTACTAAAATTCAGAACATAGTGCAAGCTTACAGACAGGCTTAGAACGTTTAGATAATCATTTAGGATAATGTCATATTCGCCTCTGTTTCTGGGTTTGTATTTCAATTTTCTTATGCTTTTGCGAGCAATGCCATCTTTCTTTCATAAACTTTACCCTATAAATTATCCTGTGCTTTAGTTGAATTTATTGACTAGAAGAGCTCAGATTTGAATTGCAGAACTCAAATATAGCAACAACAAATGTGCCGAGCCGGTAGCCTCTAATAGCATTCTAAAAAGTATATGTCATTTACGGCGCATTTCTAAAGACCAACATCTCAATCAACCTCCCAAGGGAAAAACTTAGGCTACTTGTCACATTCTACACTAGCCACTGTAAACTCAAGAAGCTCTTATATAGATAGCCTAGCTTCTTGTGCAAATGGCCGGTTCTGCGACAGAATACCTGCTCATTGACTGACAGTCTGCAGACACAGGCTAAAGGCCCTTGGAGCCATGTTTCCAAATAAGGATCACATTAAAAAATATGCTACATTGAAATTTATCAATATGCTGGGGCCTAAGTGGGTCGTTGTGACTTAGAAAAGGGCACAATTAGTTGGCGGTGCAATTCTCATCTATTTATCTTATCTTAACATCTAAAGTTGACTAATGCTCTAAAAGCTAGTAAATTATGACCTAAAAAAAACCTAAAAAATATCGGACTTAATTTACTTAACGCAGTTTTCAAAAATGTCAGTTTGCCAAATGAGTTAAAGCCAAGCAGAAGAGAAAAATCATTTCAATAAAAAATGTATTTTTTGATGGTCTTCCAAAGGTGTCGAAATTCTTTGATTTGAAGAAATATTAACTATGAATGGGAGTTACTTATAAGTGCTTGGCTTAGATCGTCTAAAAAATGTAATAAACTGCAATCTTCTAAAATTTCCTTGAAACATAAAAATTCAAAACAATAAATTTCGAAGTATTTTGGGTATACTAAACCAAGGAATCAAAAAGAAAACATAACAGTTCAATTGACCGGCCTGACATATAGATGGCACAACTAGAATTAAAACCATATCATTTTGAGTGAAGCAAATTTTGTTATTGTGAAAAAACGGTCAAAAAAATTTCGAGTGTTTATAAAATATTGCTTTTTGAGGGAGAAACAAAGCAAAAGCTTGGCTTGATGACGAGTTTTCGGACACTGCCCTGGGAAAATTATTCATTAAGGTTTGGTATGCTAAGGTTACACGTGCCCAAAAGAGTTTGATATCGACGAAAACACAAAAACAGTCCACAAGATAATTTTGGATGACCGTAAAAGGAAGTTGTTGGACATAGCAGGCACTCTAAGAGCCGTTTTCTTAATATCTAGTTTGCAGCGATTTGTCAGTGATGATTCTGAGCAGTTTTTGGAGATGTTCAAGCGTAATAAACCCAAATTTTTCGACGTTATGTGACAATGTAAAATGGATCCACCATTTCACTCTGAAGTCCGATCAACAGTCATACTAGTAGGCTGCACACCGTGAACACGAAGCGTGGAAAAACGCAACAGTGAGCTGACAAAGTTATGCCACCCGTATTTTGTGATGCCCATGGAGTAATATTTAATGACTACCTTGAAAGAGGAAAGTCCATCAACGGCGACTCTGAAATAGCGTTATTGAATCAATAGCAGGAGGAAATCGCCGTAAAACGGTCGGATGTGAAGAAAAACATAGCGCTGTTTCGCCTGTGACAAAGCACCGTGTCACAAGTCAGTGAAAAGGATGGTAACTGCTTCCGCATCCACCGTATTCTCCAGATCTGGCCCCCAGCCACTATTTCCTGTTCTCAGATCTCAAAAGAATGCTCGCTGGGAAGAAATTTTCGTCGAATGAAGAGGTGTTCGCCGAAACTGAGGCCTATCGCTTCAAGAAATTACAAATCGTACTACAAAAATGGTATCGAAAAATATATTTTACTATGGTAGGCCGGGGACCCTTCAATTGACATGACTTTAGTAAGAGTAAAATAATATTATATAGTCAAACGATCAACATTTTTATGTAAATATAATTTTTGCATTAACCAATTTTTCTAATTGCGTACCTAACTGTTCAATCTTTAAAAATATAAAGTATTCTTCAATCTATACTGTTTGAAAAAAAAACCATTGTACTTTCCCTCTTCAATTACACTACTTATATATTATGTAATTTGTATTTTCATATTTCTTTGAGAGAGAAATTTTTCCTATTCTCTTGACTTAGATTGACAGTTAACTTTTTCATCGAACGTTCAAACTTATGCACACACATTATTTATTAACCTTTAGTATAAAACTTCTAGTCTCTAAACATACTATTTTAATAGCTTGTTATCACATGCCATGAACCTAAGCTTAAGAGACCGTACGAGTATAGTGGATAAGTAGATCAATAAATTTACCAAATATCTCCTATATACAAGTTCTTCAGGTATTTATTGGCTTACGCGAACCCGGAATCAACACAATATTTTATTTAGTTGAAATGATCGCCATTTGCATTCAATTATTTTAATTTAATACAAATAACTGCATTCATACATACACAGAAAAATATGTTATATGCAGACAATTGTATATATTTAAATAATTGCAGCATAAAAACCAGTGGAAAATAGAAAGCCTGACTATATGAAAATTGAGCTAAAATAAAAGTTGACCACGAATATGAGAGGCAACCAGTTCTTTTTTTTTTTTTTGTGAATGTGACAGTTCTGCAATACAAATCGAGTTGAAAACTTTTAAATACATACTTATGCTGTTTTATAGCGCAAATGGCAGCAAGTGGGTCAAAGTTAATTTGTTCGTCAACGACAGTTGAAATAACTAACTTGTCATAAACGAGAAAAAAAGCTGGTTTAATGAAGAAAATAAATTTTGTTTAGTAAAATCATACAAATATACATATATAAATATATGAATTTGTGTATAGTAATGTAAAATGAGTAAATGTGTGGCATATTATTTGCATTAAAATTCGTTATTTAACGTAATAAAAGTGAAAATTTTCGCTGCAAAAAATGACTCGTGTTCTTAACGCTCCATTAACCTCAAACAAAAACAAAGTCACAGAAACAGGCATAACCTTAAAATTATCATTTCAACATTTTTAAGCTTTTTCGGTATATAAAATAATTTTTTGGTTTTTGTGTTATTTTTTTGGTACTTAAAATCGTCTGCTCTTAATGAAATTATCAATAATAATTTACAGAAAAAAGTTCTCAATTAAAATGCAAGGTTCAACGCACAGAGAGATTTGTGTTTATTTTTTTTACTTTTTTCTTGCTGAAACAAATATCGACGGGTCAATTTATGGCAATTTAAATGCATTTTTTTATTTATGTTAACACACAAAAATATTTGTTTATATATTATTTATATGCGTGAATAATTTGTTTTTGTTTCTTTTTGTTTGCAAAACAACTCATTAATATTCGTGGCATTGTTCGCTTGCCTCAATTATTCACCGCTAAATTGGCAAATACTGGATTGAGTTATGTGGCTATGCGGACATACAAACGAGTTGATTTTTGCACTGCCAAAAGTAATAAAATAAATGCATTTAATATCGACACACACAGAAATTTATGGCATTTTAAATTGTGTAAATACGTTCATTTGTCGATCTGTTACTAACGAAATTTCCACCAAGCCTTATCCAGAGCTGAAGCCAATGCCAAATCGTGGGGAAATGCTGTAAGCAAATTTTGTGCGCGTAATATGCCGTTATGACTTTTTCCACTTTTTTATTATCTCGAAGTTAATTAGAAAGTCAATGAGAAGCGCGCAGAGGTTGGCTGTCTTAATAACTTCGGTTTAATAAGTTGTTCATAGTCGTGAAATGGGCAATAAACACATATATACATATGAACATACTTGTAAATGTAACTACAAGTATGTGCAAATAATTGTGATTATATAGGGTGTTTTTTTGAGACAAAGCAAGCTGTCTTGTTTCACCACTAAGCAAGTCAATAAAAAATAATAATTTCATTAATAGAGCTGCCAACAGTTTTAAAAATTAAAATAATTGATATTCACAAGAAATTTATTCCATATAACCAATATACAAGATTTTGTAAATAACAAAAATATAAGATTTTCTGAAGAATAATTGCAAATGATGAAAAAAAGGTAATTAAACCAATTCAAAAAGATACCGCAGCTTTAATACCCTACACAGGATCATTTCACCTAGCATAAGGGGTATGAAAAAATATTTTTCTTGATTTTGAGCGGCCAGTTTGTCTAACAGCTATATGACATGGTGATCCGATCTGAACAATATTTTCAAAAATTGTAGCGCTGTCTTGGATAACAACCCATATCGAGTTTTTTGAAGATATCTTAGCAAATAAAATCGGTTTCCATACAACGACACTATTTTGATCGTTCAGTTTATATGACAGCTATATGCTATAGCAATTCGATCTGCACCATTTCTTGGAAGATTGCACCATTGCCTTCAGAAACAAGCCATGCCGAATTTCGTACAAATATTTCCTCAAATGAGGAAGTTTTCCATACAAGCACTTTATTCCGATCATTCAGTTTGTATGGCGAATATGTATAACTGTCTGATTGTCCGTAAGTGTGGGCTCTTGAAAATTTCTAGGAAGATCGAACGTTTTTGAACCTAATTTCATTCAGCGATGAGGCCTATTACTGGCTTAATGGGATGTAAATAAGGAAAATTGCCGCATCTCAGACGAAAGCAACCTGAAGAGATTCAAGACTGCCATTTCATCCAGAAAAGACAACGGTTTGATGTGGTCTGAGATCCTGTGAAATCATCGGTCCATATTTCTTCAATAATTTTGCCGGTGAGAACGACATGACATGATAACCGACTATTTTATGCCTGAAATTGAAGCTCGTGACCTCGGCGACATTTGGTTTCTACGAGGCGACACAATTTTCCACACATCGCATCAATCAATGGATTTATTGAGAGAACACTTCGGTGAGCCGATAATTTCATGTTTTGGTTCGGTCGATTAGGTCACACAGTAAGACTTTTTCTATGGAGATATGTAAAGTTTAAAGTCTATTCGGACAGGCCCGCATCAATTCAGGCCTTGAAGCAAAACATCAAGCCGAAATGCCGAGTCGAAATGCTCGAACGAGTCATCGAAAATTGGACTGGACCATCTGAGACATATCTGCGACCAATATTTGAAAGTGATAATATTCAAGAAATAAATAACAAAGAATGTTCTTTCGAATGATAATAAACATGTCCATTAAATTTGAGGTTTCTGTGTTTTTCTTTAAAAAGTAGGAAACCTCGAAATGACTCACCCTTTATATAGTTTTCACATCAAAATAGTTAATTAACCAATCTCTATTTTCTAAATTTAAACCCTTCAATGTTTTTCCTGTTATAAAAGCTTAATTATCGTCGTAGAGACGCCCATCACCTAAGCTTCTTTTATGGGAGTCAAAATTTAAAGTAAGCACCGAGCATCTAATGAAGAGGCAATACGATTAACTCGTCAAAATAAACCATTTAACTGAATTTACCCCATTCATGCTCTACGTTCCAAGCGCATTTTTATATTCTTGGGATGGGAAATGTACTGACCCAACCGCAACACAAAATCATTTTAGACCATTAAAGCGTAGATAGAAATAAAATTTTTACATTAAACTTTTCTAAGCTGTCAACAGCTTTCTTTTCCAATGAACTAAGACAGCGCTTGCTAGTTAGCCACACAAAAATGTAAACAATGTAATGACAACGGTTACAATTTACAATGAAATGGTGTCACTTTTTCTCTAACCCACATACGCAGAAGACTATCTTCCCATTTTAAAAGTTTTATTTTCTATTTTTTTGGCATTATTCGTATTTATTATAAACAGTTTCGAGTATTAGCAGTCAAGTATATATTTCTTGTTGTTTTTGCTATTTTTTTTTTGTTAGTTTATCATTAAGCCCAAAGCGTCCTAAATTTCTTGTGGCACAGCGTACGCAAACTGCATGCAATATGAGCCAAGTAAAGCAGTCTTGTGTATGTGTGTGTGTGTCGTGAGTTGTGGTGGCGATGAAAAATGAGCATTAAAGCGTCTCATAAGCTGCCAGCCACATGACGGAAACCAGTTTCGCAGCGCACATTCGAAGTGACCACCACCTCACGCGGCGGGGTTCAGCAACTTCAACATTTTCATGCTTACACCGGCCTTACCGGGCGCAAACATCAACATCAACAGCACCTCACCGGCCATCACCTGCGCACTTTTCCGAAAGAAAGTGATAAGTTAGCGAGCATAGTGCGACCGCTTTACTACGTCGCGGCTAACAGTTTCGTTTCATTGCATTTTACTACAACTTGTTGCTATTGTTGTTGTTGTGGCTGTCGCTCAAGTGGCCTTTTCTACATTCTCCACTTTGGCAGCGCGAGTCTTTGATTCATTTTTGTGCGCTTAATAATTGAATGCAAATTTTCTTACAATGCTCGGGTATGTACTCGGTATAGTATATGGTATATAAATCCCGTTTGTCGGGTTGATCGGTTGTTGAATTGTTGATTGTCTATCTGCTGTTGGCGTAGGTAAGTCATGCGTTGGCTTTGTTTATTTATGCGTGGCGGCAATTGTGACGAAGGTGTGTGCAGTGTGTGGGATGAATGCGCAATAATACTGTGTACAAATACAGTATTGTGCGGAATAATGGGCGCACGTAAATTTTGTATTTAATTTATAATTTTAAAAGATGTTTTGTGGAAACAAAAACAAACGTTTTTGAAAGAGCTTCTTGGCAAGTAGTTCATTGTTTTTAATAAAACTTTATTTTGGTTTTGGTTTCCAAAAATTATATAATAAAATTAAATTGAATTATTAATTTTTAAAGTATCCTATTTGAGCGCGATTTGCGTGTTTAGTTTTTTACATATCATTAAACTCACGAGACGGATGCTTTGGCTTTACAAATGAGCCCTTAATACTTTCTTAAAGAGTATTTATGGAAATTAGGTTAGAAATCACCTTAGTTTAGTATTAATTTTGATTCTGAATAAACTAATGGTAGAACTATGTGTATTTATCAGTGAATATATTGTATGTTAAGCTTAAATGCATTCAAATCTCAAATTAAAGAATATTTTAAGTGGTATTATTATTTCTGACACATCTGTATGCAAACAAAAAAAAAAAGAGAGCGACGAGCATATTTTTCGAAATGCATACAATTATATACTATGTGAGTATCCAACTAGGCAGACTGTAGTCCCAGATTTCAAGCCCACATCAAACTGAACATATTCAAAATCGATTCTTAAACCCGATAAAGTAGATATCTAACTTTCTTTTTGAGTACAAAATACTTTTCACAACGAATGAAGCGCGTCTAAGCACCAACAATTTAAAAGTGTATTTCTACCACTTCACTCTTTGACATAAGATGGAAAACCAAACCTCATTTGAAACAAAAAAGAAAAAGAAGTGAAATTGAGGTATGAAATCGATTGAAACGAAAAATCCACGCTTCACCACGGAACGAAATGTTTTCCAAGAATACTGAAGACCACAAGCGTATTACCAAAATACTCTCCTCTCCAGGAACAAAATGTTTTCAAAAATATTGAAGATCACAAACTTATAACCAAAGTCAGAAACACAACTAATGTCGAGGAAAGATGTGGAAAAATCAACATAAGAAAGAACTTTCTTTCAAGAATACTGAAAATCATAAACTTATGACCAAAGTCAGTAAAACAACTAAAATCGTGGAAAGAAATCAAAAAACAACTCCTCACCTCAGAAAGAAAATGTTTTCAAAAATATTAAAGATCACAAACTTATAATCAAAGTCAAATAAAAAACAACTAAAGTCGAGGAAGAAATCAAAAAATCAACTCTTAACCTCAGAAAGAAAATGTTTTCAAAAATATTGAAGATCACAAACTTATAACCAAAATCAAATAAAAAAACAACTAAAGTCGAGAAAAGAAGTCGAAAAATCAACTCCTAACCGCAAAAAGAAACTTTTTCCAAGAATATTAAAAAACAACTAAAATCGAGGAAAGAAGTTGAAAAATCACCTCCTCACCTCAGAAAGAAAATCTTTTCCAAGAATATTGAAGATGACAAACTTATAATAAAAGGCAGAAAAACAATTAAAACCGAGGAAGGAAATCAAAATGTTAACTCTTCACTTCAGAAAGCAGTTTTTTCCATAAATACTGAAGATCGCTAACTTCATCCTGCAATCACGACGAACTTTATTTAGACGACCCAATGCGTCAGTGGCTGCTGAAAATATTGAATTTTGTAAAGTCGTGTATAAGATAAAAATTGTTCATAGTTATTGGCTTGAGACCGGCCGTCCAAAATTATTCCTGAACGATGGGATTCAAACCGTAATACAAAAAATATTTTGAAGTGATAATAGCTACGTCGCTGAAGGAAAGAATTCTGTTAAAAAAGAAATACCGATGCAGCAACAAATTTCACCGATTGTTTTGAAAAAAGTATATTTTATAAAAATGTGTTTCGCTTTTTCAAAAAAATATGTATGTATATATTTTTTTAAATTTGTTCCGTTATGTCAAAATCTGCGATACTCAGTATATAATTTATCATCCAATAAAAGTTCCCTACATCAATTAAGAAAGACTTAATTTACAAACAGTTCCTCCCCTCCCTCTATCATCCGTATAACGGTGCATTACGCATATAGTACGTCCATACAAATTTATTCATGACTCTTCGTACCTCGTACGTCTTCTGTACGTAACCTCAACCGCTGATGACTCAAAGAATTGTAATTGTAATTCGGTTTTGTTGTGGGCGTTTTTGGCACACAAGCTCATCAGGCACACCAATCACGACATTTTCACACACATCATTCAACTCGTGTAAGAACTACATATGGTAAATAGTTAAAATGTAGATATGTATGCATGAATATGTACAAAAAATGATAATGGCAGCGACTGGAACTTATTCAATCGCATAATAACGAGTGATGAATAGAACTTGTCTGCTGCTGGTACGACTTTTTTGCTGGCGTTAATATCGATGTTGTTGTTATTATTGTTGAAATCATGAACTAATTTCGCGCTAATGCCGTTGCACACTACGTCGCCGCCGCATTTTTCGCTTGCTAAGCTTGATTTGTTACACTTTAACAGACTTTTTCAACACCTATTGTTATTGTTATTCTATTGTTTTCGTGCAGCATCAGCTCAAAGCTATTTCTTACACAGTTGTTGTTGCAAAACAGTGATATGATTAATAGCAACTTTTTGATTGTATTATTATTGTCTTTTTTGCTTTCTTTTTCGTATTCTTTTAAGCTCGTAATTCAGGTTTTCCAAGTCAACGGCACACAGGCAGCGCTAAAAACCTTTCTCCAACAACAACACAAGCAAAAATAACCAAATAAAATGTAATAACAAAACATCTGCCAACTGTTTTTGTTGGTACTTTCTCGGACCGGCTCGAAGAATTGCACAAATTTGGCAATGAAGTCTCTTTTAAATTTAATTATATTTTTTCACGAAGCTTTTTCTGCCTTTCAAAAACATTTTTGTAGCTACCAATAGCACGCGCACATGAATTATTGATTTCTATTTGATTTTGTGTTTTTTTTTTTTTGAAAATGACAGCGTTAAAAATCGTGTATTGAAAGGCGTGAATAACTGCGCTGCGTGATATCTGGTCCGTCAATTTGTCAGCTGCGATCAGTGACACCTCACGTCAGCGCCTCGTATGCACTCGCTTACTTTTAACTCTTGTTTTTTTTTTTTGTATTTACATAGTCACTATGCGTCGTCGTGGTTTTAATACGAGCCGTTAGTTTACTAGTTAATCCTCTGCTTTCTCGTTCAACGTGCGCACAGCTCACAGCTCACACAACCGGCGCGCTCAAATTCACGTACTCAACTGTCGGAGCCGCTGTTGATGATGCGGATTCTAAGCGGCCGTCCAAAGCGAGGCAGTCAACCAGCCGCCGCGCGCTCTGCCACTGCCGTTGAGCTGAACTTAGCGATGCAAGTTGCTGTTGCAAAAAGCAGGAAAAAAGCTGGTCTTTGACATTTTAAGCTTGAATGGTTGTTGCTTGGCTATTATGTTCATCGATTGTTATTGGAGATTGGAAGAGTTAGAGTGAAAAAAGAAAGAAGGTAAACAAGATTGACTAGCATTTATTTGCGGAGAGCGTTTCATTTAGCAGGCTGAGAGCAATGTTGAGCTTACGCGCCAATTTCTTACTCTCTGCGTTGCAGTGCGAAAGGCGTTTGGGGGATATTGGCAGATAAGGAAGTGGCTATAAAGACGCTTAAAAACGAGGCGAACGCATTTTCCCATTTACGCAACACGCGCATTTACGCTCAGCACGGCTTTGAGGGTCCACTCAGCAGACACTCTTAATGTCTTGCCCATTGTAAGTACTGGTTTTAGATTTCAAGTCCGCTCAATGCCATCTTTAGTGTATTTGAGCTTTCAAATCCTTGTTTTTACAGTTTCTCACACTCATCTCAGTTGCATTGCGACCCTACTACTTATGAAAAGCTTTGATATACTCTTTTTGATCACTTCTGAGATAATACAGAATTGTTTATATCCCCTTTTGGAGAATTGAATTTAGTCATAACTCCGAGCCTCCTTCTGTGTCGATGCACGCTGCCAGGGCGATTTCCAAGTATCGAAGGTGTCACGGAAGGCATTCTCCGGAATAGCCTTGAAAGCCGAGGTGGATGCTGCTTGGATCTCCTCTTTCGTCTCAAAATGCTTGTCTTTCATTGACCTTTTCAGGCAAAGAAACAAAAAAGTCCGGGGGGCCACATCTGGACTGTAGGGCGGCTGCGGAAGCGTTGGGATGCCGGCCTTGGTTAGGTAGCTGTTCACAAGAGAGGCGATGTGAGCCGGGGCGTTGTTGTGGTACAAGTTCCAATCGGCCGCCATGTCTTGTCGGACCCGATTGACCCTTCGTTTGAGTCTCTTGAGGACATTCATGTAAAACTTGGCTTGGTTGACGGTTTGTCCAGGAGAAACAAATTCATGGTGGTCGATGCCTTTGATGTAAAAAAAGACAATGAGCATCGTTTTTCACGGTCTTCATCAGCGACCTTTTCTCTTCTTCACCGAAACATAGCACTTCTTGCTAAAGTAACATCTGGGTAAGCCTGCTTGATCATATCAAACGTCTCTGTAGCAGACTTACCGACTTTCACACAGAATTTAATCGCGTACCTCTGCTCTAATGGACGCTGCATTTTCGGCTTGCATCATTCACAGAAACACGTCGCGCGAAAATGTTTGTCCTGACTCTCCGGATGCTCGGAGACAACTGACCAGCCGCTCGTTCGTTAGCTCGGAACGCCCTCTATCGAATCCAGCCAATGCGCGCACGCTCCGAAGTACAGTAGTGGCGGAAGAAAACCAGTCTATTACCTTCCGGACAAACCCTGTATACACGCTGTTTATAGCCTTCAATTGTTCTAAATCGCAGATAACCTTCACTTCCCATTAATATCCGTGTGAAAAAATTGATTACTCCATATTTGTACCATATATCGAGTTTAATTAAAAGCTGAGAGACGCTTAGCCTTTAAAACGAGGAAGTTAGGTTATGCAAAGTCTATCGATCCTGTTTGATTCTCGATGCTCTCAATGAAATTTATTGCCAAAGGAAGTGGTTGGATCCCAAAACTCAAAAGCGAAGGCGTTATCAAAAGCTGTATAATTTATACTTTTTTTGTAATGTCAGTTAAGGCATTTCAATTTCAACATCATCATTCTCTGCTCTCAAACTACCTTAAATTTTCTCTTTGAAAGTTTTGGTTTTTGAAAACTCTTTAAGCATTATGAGGAATAATATTGCGTTGTAGGAATAAATATTTTCCCATTGATTTAGTGACCATAAAGTAGTAATTATAAACTTCATACATTTAGATGTATTTATGACTCACCTGTCGGCATTTGTTTCATCCTTGTAAGTACTTGAGTACATGCCGCTTAAGCCACTCAATTGGCAGGTGAAGTCAATATTGACCACATACGGTGTGGCCGTACGCAACAACTCCTCCAATTCGATGATGAGTAGTTCACGTTCCTCACTCAAGGTAAACGACTTTACACGAATGCGCATATATGCCATTACATTGAGAATTGTAATACCGCCGATCTCCAGATCCTTCGCGTGCAACACAACCAAATTTGTGGGTACATCAATTTCGATTTGTACGGTCACGGAACCTTCGCAGGTGTTCGTTTCGTAATTCGGATGCCAATAAATACGATACTTGACTGGACGAATATCGGTTGGCAGACGATAGATAATCTAAAGAAAGACAATCAAATTTAAAATATTGCTGATGATTAATTGTTTGAAATAATAGAGGGGGTGTTTTAGGAATGTGGGATAGGTGCGCAGAAAGTATGAAGGTGGATTTCGTATTCAAATTGAATCAAAGAAGGTATGTTGGCTCTTCCGATGTAATTATGTAATACTGGTAGTATGGTATAAACCTACATAGGTGCTTTGAAAGAGATACTGGGACATTAGAAACAATGCTGACACCCATGTAAAGTCAAAAAATATTTTTTCAGAAAATAAATTAAATACCACGACATCAAAAAGTTATCTTTAAAGTTATTAAACTAATCCTTTGAGTGAAAAAAGTTTCCAAATCGTTCAATAAAATTTCCATCTTTTAGACAAATGGTTATGATACTGTGGTCTCATCATATCTTAATTCTCCATGAACCATATTTGAATACTCAATTAATAGCGGGATTCTGTAACCAGTCTCTAGTCTCTATTTGAGACATTTTGAGCCAAAGTCTCAATTTGAGGCTAGTTACTATTCACTAAACAGTCTCTAGCGTTAGTCTCAAAATATTGAGACCTGGTAGTTAGCAGGTCACAAAACTAAAAAAACTCTTGTCTGCCATTTTGTTGAATAGAGATCATCATAGATATTAATCGATTATTCAATAAAAGGTTAAAAATAAATCAATTTTACATACATTTCGTAAATATTATGAAACAAAGTCAACATATATTTTTATTTTCATTGATAATTATGTTTTTTGACTATGTTATAGAAAATTTAATATTTGTTACCGACATATTTATTTTCATTCAAGTGTAAAAACATCTCTGAATAATGAAATGTAATAGATTTTGTGACTGTCACTTACAGAATAGCAATATCATCTCAAGTCTCAAAAATTGTCTCTAACTTAAAATCTCAAATTTAGAGACTTGAGACTGTCTCAAGTTACAGAATCGCACGGTAATTATGACTCAGATATCAGTTTCTTAATAATCACTTGTTATATACCATACTGGCATTCGAAGAGGTATTCAAGTTCCACAGAACTCATTTTGATGGATTCCAAAATGCATAATATTCAGAAAATTTTTCCTTTGAGCTAAATAATACCCACATTAGTTTCCCTAAAAGAGGCGCGTTATGACTATTTATTGCCCAAAAACTATTGAGGAGTAATAAAGCGGGTCCTTGACTGAATTTGGCTACCATGTTTCTTTATTATCTTTTATAATCTCATTTTAAATAAAAAAATATTTACTTTGGAACATGACGTCTTCTAGCCCGTAACTTTAAAAATTATATTTATGTACAGAGTGACCCAAAATCCTTTACATTTCGATCGGTAACTGAGTCTAGCAGTCACGGTATAGAAGAATAAATACTATCTATCCAATATCGCTAGAAAAATACGTTAAACTCGTTGACTAATTATAATATAATTATTCTTATATTTATTGTTTTTTTTCTGAGATATCTAATTCCAGGATTTTTGCTTTATCACCGTGTTGCTTTCGTATAAAAACAACTATAAGCTCATTGATACATATCTACATGTATGTAACTAATATTTTATCTATTTAAGTAGCGGCGGAAATGATTTTATGGATAATTTGTTTAGTTGCCCGCAGTAGTCATAAACCATTTGAAATTCAACAATAAAAAAGAGCTTTGAGCAAAATAATACTATAAAAGGTAAAAGGTGAAAGGGGAAATGTGTGGTAGGATGAAGTATAAACTTGGTTATGCAACAAACATTTTTCTGTTGGAGATATGGCACTGCTATGTTTAAAATAATTTAAAAACAGAAAATTAAGAGACGCAAATATGCGTCAGGTTTCGACTATGATATCAATCGATTCTTACCTTTATTTACTCTTTATCTGAGATAAGGAGAGTTTCAATAATTATTTTCATTTTACGATCTTCATCCATTCGATTGATTCGATTCGATTTTGCAACCTTGCAAGCAGAGTTATACCGTATCATGCCCATATAAAGGTTTTGATTATGTCTACTATATAATTTATCGGTCGTACCTCTTTTCTGTTAAGTGTAAAGTATTAAAACATCCAATCAGTGTGAGACTTGAACTAAGTTAGCACTTTGTCGAGATGTGATCCCTATTGTTAAGCTAAAAAGGAGGTGTTTTGCTGATATTCAATTTACTTAAACTCAAGCAAATTTTTTTTCGAGAGTAGCTAGGACAATATAAAATTTCAGCTAGTTGGAAACAGAGTTTTTTTTTAATAAATGTCTATCCTATCATATAACGGCTGATCCAAGTAGAGGTACTTGAGAATGTTTATCGCGCGCTTCGATCAACTTAAGGTCAACATAATCGGCCTACTATGCATACTATTCGCAACACCTTTACTCAAATTGAGACCCAGCATTCATTGTTGGATAATATTCGACCGCGTAGATCACGTCCAGCACGCAGTGAACAAAATATCCATTTTAAGTCTTAAATTGAAAGCATATAAAATACAGCTTGAGCAAGAACTGAAACCGCTCGACATTCCCAAGCGACATCACTTTGCTCTATGGGCCCTTGAAAAGTTCCAAGAAGATCCGACGTTTTCAAGCCAAATTTTGTTCAGTGATGAGGCCCATTTCTGGCTCAATGGGTATATAAACAAAAAAAATTGCCGCATTTCGGACGAAGAGCAACCTGAAGAGATTCAAGAACTGCCATTTCATCCAAAAAAACACGGTTTAGTGTGGTTTGTGAGCCGGTGGGTTCATATTTCTTCAAAAAAGTTGCCGGTGAGAACGTAACCGTTAATGGTGTTCCTTATCGCCTCATGATAACCGACTATTTCTTGCCTGAAATTGAAGCTCGTGATCTCGGCCACATTTGGTTTCAACAAGACGGCGCTACTTTCCACACATCGCATCAATCAATGGATTTATTGAGAGAGCACTTCGGTGAGCAGATAATTTCACGTTTTGGGCCGGTCGATTGTACACCAAGATCATGTGGTATCACACCGTTAGACTTTTTCTGTGGGGATATGTAAAGTCTAAAGTCTATGCGGGCAATCCGGCTTCGATTCAAGCCGTGAAGCAAAACATCACGCGTGTTATTCGCCAGTTACGAGTCTTCTGCCAGTAAAATATCATCACTTATAAAATACGGCCCAGTGGACATGGTCTTAGCTCGATTTTGCGAACCACCACTAAAATACTGCTACTTTTATCCGCCTATAAAAACGTTTGCTAAACATTTATTAGACAAAAATGCAAATTCCGTTATATGAGAAGTACACATAATTATGTTCTGATAATGAGAATTCAAACACTTTTTTGTTTTTCGTTTGCCCGATTTTACTGATACTAATTAATTACACACAAAATGCGAGTATATAGTATTGGTATTGAATTTTGTTCGAAATGGCTAAGTACATTAAGGTTCTTTATACACGTTTGGAAAATTATTACGCATTAATTTGTCTGACGAATTTTGTATCATTAACTTGATATAGTTGAAGCCGTTGCTACTGTTGGCGTCATGCTGGTTGTTGCCTTGCTTAAGGATTCTATAAAAGATTGCAAAACTTCCAATTTTTCTTCGCACTCCTTCAACTTCATGTTTGTATTGCTATCATCAACCGCTACAACGACTAAGACAACAATCAGAACGGTTGCCGTTAGGCCTAAAGCAATGGCAACCGTACGAGCTGTCAATTTATCTGTAAAATGTTTATCATTTCAGTTAAATCATAACAAATTAACTACACAGGCTCATACCCAGAATTTTCGAAAACATCTCGGCTGTCGAAACAGAAAACCGTGGCGGCGAAACGAACGGTTTAAGCGATTTGTCACTTCTAAGTAAATACAACACTAATTAGCGCACCGCTTATCCGTCAATTATTTCTAATCGATACAGTTTTTGATATTCCACGCGCATTCTAACAAAATATTTGATAAATATATGCATATCATACTGTGTTATATGCATACATATGGATATCTAACGCTTTTTAAATACAAAGAAGTACCGCTTATCTTTATAGCTTGCGGCAATAACGTTTAACTTTGATAAATACCACCGATCGCCTGTCGTGCGTTTGTTTTGTATCCACATTAGCTTATCTAAAAGCATTGCATTATAATTTCGATCTTGACCAAGAAAGCTTATCAAAATTACTTTATGACGGCTATTATCAACAAATCAACGATGTTTTTTCTTCCAATTTGACTAATCACGATATAAGTTTTTTATGCAATGTCAAGTCGATATCCACTGACGTATTAAGTGAATAAAGTTTTGCTTTTGGATATGCTTTATGAATGGACTTTAATTACTTTTTATTAAATGATAAGTTACTGTGTAGTCCATGGGTTTTTCCATGATAGTTAAATGAAAAAAAACTATGGTGAATTTTTAGGTATTATTCAGTCAAAACCATAGGAATCGCAACCACAACTATTAAGGCTCAGTTAGACTGTTTTTGTGCCGATAAACCCCCCGATTACATGTAAATCATTCGTAAAAAAAGATCGATTTAACTTGTCTTTAGTTAGAAATTTTCTGTGATCCCGCATTAAAACCCTATTTTTGCCTTTTTGCCCACCTCAAATAACTCTGAATACATTATGGCATGACAGGTAAAGATCAGTAGTTAATGAGTATATGTATATCGTCGCCTAAGATGCAGAATAATATAACATCACTTTTCATAAGTTTACAGGCGAAGGAGAAACGATATAATAGCAACCACTAGTATTGAAACAAAATTTGAGTTTTGGTTATAAAATGCTTATATACTAGTTATAGAATGGTTATATCTTGGATATACATATATTGGTTAACCTACACTCAAATTGAGAGAAAATTAAAGTTTTAGTTATAAAACAGTAATATATTGGTTATTATATCTAACAACGATTTTCAATCTTTTTGATGATACGTTGTTTTGCATTTTTAGATGACGATATGGAATGAAATTAAGCGTTTCTAAATAGCCTTGATTGCAGCATCCGTAAAGTGAGTAATGAGAGGGCGATTTTTATAAATTATATATTTATTTAAAAATATATAATATTTGATCGGCTTTATCCTTCATGGATTGTAGAGAGTATTTCTAACTTCTCTGTGCCATCGAAAAAAGTAAGCAGACTTCCTTCATATTTTGTTTCTGAATACTTCTAATACAATTAGTCCTCATGGTTTTTTAAGCTATCAACAAATTTCAAAGGCGCTATTTTTGAGTATCAGCGTATAAGGGCATATAACGATACTCAAAAATAACACCTTTGCCATTTAGTGGGCGGTCAAAGAACCATCAAAATCTGAATGTGGTTCTTTAAGTCAATAGCAAGCATTTATAAACTATATAAACTTATAATCAAAATATGAATTTCCAAGCAGCAATTCCAAGAACTCCATTCACATTGTCTTAAAACTATTTCAACACCAAAAAGGACATACTTTAATAATAAAAAAATGTATACATACCTCTTCGGGATTTGGTAGTCCAGGTGGTAGGGTTGGATAATTGGGATTCGAGGTTACGGAGTCGACTGCGTACTCGGCACAGTCATGGTGGGAATTACAGCACCGTGTGTGGTACGTGTGGTTTCTGTCGGTGTTGATACAGTAACAGTCGTTGGATTGGTTGGATCCGTTGGATTACCAGGCTGAGCAGTAGTTTGTGTTGGATTGTTTGGTGCTGCCGTCGTTGGTGTTGTAAGCGTTGTAGGTGTCGTAAGCGTCGTAGGCGTTGTGGGCAGTGTAGTGGGTAGCGTGGTGGTTGCATCTAATTTATCCAAAGCATCTTGTAATTCATCCTCCAAATCCGCCTTCTGTACGGCCAGAACAATGGTTGAGACCATGAAAGCCGTTGTGGCAAGTGCAAGGCATATTGCAATAACTTTAGCTGTCAGCACTGAAAAATTATAATTACATAAAATTTAGCCAATTCTAATTTAAATATTTTGTATTCTTGTTGTATTTTCATTATATGGACGACTTCTTTATCCTTTTTAATACTCACGCGCCATGTTGTGCTGCTGCTTTTGTGATTTACGGAAAAAAAATTTGTTTTAAGCAACTTATGGACTTGTTCGTAGGAGTGGTCCTTACGAACTAATTAATGTATTTCACTTGGGCTCTGAGGTTGGGTCATTTTACATATCGACTATCCAATTTTATCGCTTTTAGTATGTCATTTATATATGATAAACCAATTTTATTTTAAGCGATATGAATATACGAAATTTTTAATTGCGGGTAGTTTTATTAATTTTTATTACTCCAATAACCGATATTATCGGTTTTTATCATTTAAATAGTCTACAAACGCGGACGTGTGACTTTCAAAGACTTTTGTCTGCACTTTATGGTATATTACTGTATGGAGAACCCTAGAAGCTTGGACTTCTGGTTGAGCTTCCATTTACTTACTCCTGCTTTTGATTAAAATGTTTTCTTTTTGTTGATTTTTTTTGTAAATAATTTATTACTCAATCACGCACTAATATACAAGATGGAGTTTTTTATTTGAACTAATTTCATTTTGCAACAGAAAGAGAAAATATGGAATAAAAAAATTATAAAATTTGTGTAAAACAAAACACACTATTCCATTGAGGGCTCCATTAGGTCCAAGAAATTCAACGAACGTTAATACTTTGCCTCCTTTGATGGTCAGTTTTGATCTATTCCTCCAAAGGGAGCACGTTATATTTCATAATCCTTCGCAGATTGTATGTCAAAAAGTGTTTCTTAGTTGTTTTACTTGGACCATCGAAAAAAATTGCTCTCGGAACCTGCTTTTAAAAGCGCTATCGATTGTTGTAGTGGTATAACGTTTCATAGTAAGTCTAACGTTCGTTCGTCCATCCGAGTTCTGATAACTCAACTAAATGACTAATTATAACACAGTAATCCTCTTGCCCTACCGTCGTGTGGGCCGCATCCGCATACATGCGGAATCAGCTAAGTCATGAAAGGCAAGGAAATTTTTAAGCGCCGAGATCTAAAACTACTCAGCTACAGAAACAAAAATTCCAACAACAAGGAATAAAAATACGTTTTAAACAATTGTTACGATTTTATTTATTGAGAGAAAGTAATATGGCCTTTTTAACTGTTGCATTCAGGATTTTTACAAAGAACATAATACCAACCATTTATCTACGACTCGTAAGTGTATTTATGATTTATAAGTTTTAAACGACTAGTGTATGAAGGAAGACATAACCTAGAATTCCATGGGAAATGTCCTAAGGCGAAGAGTAGAAATTGGTTTTGTATCGGCTCTAACTTCTCAGAATGGATTTGGTAACTAGAGTTCTATACAACGGAGCTATTTTCCAATAAAGGTCAAACCAAAGTTGTAAAAAGTCGTCCTACTGACTACCTTGTGGAACACCTGAAGGACATTAATTAAATGAGAAAGAGTATCCTCAAATATCGCTCGTTTTGTTCTATTATAAAGATAAGAAGATACCCATTGAAGAAAACTTAGTTGAAAACCCAGAAGATCAAGTTTATGCATGAAAGTCGAGAGATTTACTTTATAGAAAGCTTTGCTAAAGTCAGTGTATATAACATCGGTATGCTTGTGTTCCCTAAAATCAAATGATACACAAATTTAAGTAAATTTGTTAGAGTAGATTTCGCCTTTCGAAATCCATGCTGAGAAAAAGAAGAATTTAACGGAGACTGGCGGACAGGTCGAACTACTAAAACGATTTGTTTAATTTTTTTTCAAATGTTCAAAAATTGCCTGGCTATCGTCCCTATATTTGTTATAATTTATTGACAATATTATGACAAAATTTATGAAAAAAACATGGGGAAAAATTAAAAAAAAAAACGTGAATTGCTTTTTTACTTACCAACATTTTTTCATGATTCTGGAGTGGAAGATAACCATTCACGTACTTTTTAAGAGTAAATTGGGTTTTTGTGTTTCTGATGATCCAAACATGAGAAATCGTGTTCGCCAATGAAAAAACGCATCTCATTCACCCAGCCATTTCTCCGACAGACGTCATCAAAAAATTCCGAAAAAAATTGTTTATACACTCCACGATATACCTCATGATATGTGAAAAAAGTTCTATTGTAGAATAAAAATTTCTATGAAAACAAAGATCAAAAAAACAGGCCAGATTATCCTACTGACTCCTTAATGACAATTACAATAATTCTATTTAATATTAAGAAAAATTAGTTTTTATTGAATATTATTGTAATCAATACATCTGAAAATAATTTTCCTCTGTTCTTTAATTTTTTATATTTTCCTAGGTGTATTATAAATTTGTAATTAAGAAAAAATCTCGACTAGGGACTTCCCCATTTGGTTACTAATAGTGTTCTAGAGATGTTTATATTTCTCAGCATCTCAACCAACCGGCCGGTGACTTTTATTTGCTTTCATGCTTATTTAAAAATAAAAAATTAAATAATATTCCTACAAATACCTTAATTTGCATTTTTCACACATAACATAATAAAATTCTTGTTTACGTACTGACAAGGTTATTCGTGTATTCTTAATCGAATGCTACAAGTTAAACGAGCTGCAGGTGGTTAGTACTATGTAATGTGAGCCACCACCATCATTTTAAGAATTTACAAAGAAGCATAGCATAATTTTAGGCACTGGCCCACTACTGTGGGCACAGGGTGTCATAATTCGGTATGGGCACTTAAAAACTTGAATACAACAATACATCTTCTAGCTACAACGGAATATAAAAGTTGACATCGTTCGCTCGATTTGCGTTCCCAAAACTTTAATACCTATAGATAGTGCCAGAGCAGAATTTTAACCAGAATTCGTATTTATCGTAAGGTATTCGTGATTTACGTATATTGGTATATTTGAACTCAATGCATATTTTTCAATTGTAAAAAATTTACTATTTTGTCGAAAAGCTTTTTAAACACCTTTCAGAAAATACTTTTTATTACTTTGACCGGTTTTTAGGTAGTTGGCTACTCTATAATTAATAAGGACTTCATTTTGATTGATTTCTTATGATATTTCTGTTTATACTCTGAACAGGTTAGGTTTGCCACGAATTTTGTAACACCCAAAAGAAAACGTCGGAGTAGACGCGTAGTGTTTCACGTTTAATGTCTTCAATTGATTCAAAACGGTTTTCCGGCCTTTTTTACAAATAGCTTCGCACAAACGATGCATAACACTCAAAGAGTATTTCTTGTTGACAATTTGGCCGGCCGGAAGGAATTCGAAGTGCACCACACCTCGATATTCAAAGAAAACTGTCAACATAACCTTGATTTTTGACCTGTTTAACGTGGTTTTGACGGCTTCGACTCACCTTTGCCACGATATTCGGCCGATTGTTCGTCTACTTCCGGGTCGTTAGTATAGATCCAAGACTCATTGCCAGTAATAATACGTTTCATGACATCCTTGTAGTCGTAAAGCATTTTTTACAGATGTTAACGCGACGTCGTTTTTCGAAAAAAGTTCAGTGATTTTGGAACCAATCGTGCTTTCACTTTCCTTAGGTTTAAATGACATTTCACAAGGTTTTCACTGATCCTTTCGATATTCCATCGTTCTCAGTATGATCTCTGACTGTTATGCGCCGATTCTCAAGCACTGATACCTTTATTTTGTTGACGTGTTGATCATCAGTTGATGGCCATCTAGGGCGTGGTTCGTCGTCTACGCGTTCGCGACCCTTATTGAATAATTTGTACCAACCAAAAACACTAGTTCCCGACAAACAATTATCACCAGCGGCCTCTATTTGAAATTTGAATCCGCCACAAAATTTAATGGCACTTCTTTGTTCAATGATTCCACTCTCCGTAAGAATGGCCAAATGCACTTTATGTATGTACTTCAGAAAAAAGCGTATACAAAACAGTAATAATTATATTGATGTGATATTTGACACAGATGCCACTGACAGTCATACCAACCTAGATAAAAATTATTTCGACGAATGAGTTTTCACGTGAAATTTCAAAGTTATACTATATTTAGCACACACTACTGTATGTACCTATGTAAACAATCAGAGCGCTGAATAGAACCGATTTAGTGCTTCTGTATATACGGTAACTAGTGTCTCTATTTTTCAAATATTAAACTGAAATTTTACACATGTTCTTTTCTTCCCAAAAAGCTGCTCGTTTGTCAGAACGAAACTTTGGAAAACTTTTTTACCTGGCATATAGTATTAACCAAGGAAGCGCTATAACCTTCAAACAGATTGTATAGTATATAGCATGTGACTTTCATCCGAACTTATCGATCAAAATCGATACAAAAGTATTTTTGTATACCCTGTAATGCTATCAAAAATACACCTGTGCTTCGAAGCAGCTGAAGTCGAGCTTTGGTTGGTGTCTAGTTTTGAAACTTTTGTCATAGTAAGAACTCACCTATCAAACATTGATTTATCGAAAAATCATAGAAAATAATTGTAAAGCAATAATTGAGCGAAAAAAACGATATATAATTTGTACAGCATCTGTCAGTTTATATAATTCTAAAAAGTCCGCCTTTTACAGTTCAAAAAATGTCTCCATAAGAACCAAAATTATTAAACCTTTATTTACTTATGCTGAGTTTTTCTCCAACCACGCTGCAATATTGGCTTTGTTGTTCGCCAACCATGCAATATTGTTCTTAACGGTCTCCTGCGCACGCACACGTGCCGCAGCGCCCGCACCGGCTTCCGGATATTTAGCGAAGAATTGTTGCATTTCCTCCAACTTCGTTTGTGAATCGAAACGCGCGGTTATGGATGGTATCATGCTGCCCAAATAGCGTTCATTCAAACCGAAACGATCCACCAGATCCGGCCAATGTTCGCGTACATAATCCCAGACAATAGGCTCACCCACTGGATTAGCGGCAATATATTGTATGCAAGTGAAGTAATCTTGACCTCGCACATTGTTCTCATCCCAAGCGAGATTGATGTAACTAAGAAGTAGATTATTTATAGGTCAAATATTTTAAAAAGTTTGAGAGCAGGTGTTGACCTACTTGCCCAGTATCCATGGCACTTGTACAGCCGACAGACCGTACATTAGTTTCGATTTCTCACTGGCATCCGCTTCGCTTACGAAAAGATCCCACATGGTTTGCCAAGCACTTTCATTAGCAGCAAAGGCGCCATAATAGTAGATAGTTTCACGTATATCCGGATGTGGGCGCGTATCAGGATTTGCCAGCCAAGCGTTGAAGCGTGTGCTCGCTTCATTTAGACAATCGTCAAGACCGAGCGAACAGGCGGCTGCGAGAATCGTGACACGTAAGCGGCTAGCAAAGAATTGAAAGAAATAAAATATTTTACATTTATCGATATTTTTATAATAGTTTGTTTATAAAGCATACTTCTGTAAGTGATCTTCGCCCACCGTCCATGTAACATTCTCATAAATTGGCTTGATCAATTCGCGAGCATATTGTTTGTAATCGCCAAACACCTCGGTAAACATCAGCAGACGTTTAAGTGAGGTAAGCTTCGATGCAGCCACACTCCAGGGTACATAATCCACCTCCTTAGCTAGGTACGCAGTCATATCTAGAGCTGTATCGTAGGAGAGTTGAGTGGCGTCGGCTAGTGTGAAAGCATCGTTGAGGAGACCAGCACGATCGCCAACTGAGAATTTCTGAAAATTGTAGAGACATAATTGAGTCTTATCGTATCTAAACATACAGCATAAGCTGAGAGAGGGAAAGAATGCACTATTATTCGATTATCCAAACTTTATTCAGTAATTTTATCCGTGAAGAAAGATACTTTCTGAATACCCTTTTTAAGACAAAAGTCATTTAGCTTTGTAACTTCAGATGGAAACTATTTTTGTTGTGGTGATCTGTAAGCGAAACAGTGAGTTCCAGACTAATGTTGAAAGAAATTTTATTAAGTTTTTTGACTGGATCAAGAATTTGAATTTAGAGCGTTATTAACTTTTTCCACCAATTTTTGAAATTTCAGTCGAGGACCAATATATCTGGATCAACTAGATCAATTTTAGAAGAGTTGCTTTTCCAGCCATTATCAACCACAATTGTGTGTTTGGGTTATTCATCTTATGACAGAGAATGGCAACTCTATTTACAAATTTGAATAGATGTTCTCTCAATAAATTAAGAAAGTTCTATATGACCCGCCTTTTGGCTTATAGTTACTTCTCACTTACTGCCTAGTAACTTATCATTTTGGGTGGGATTATTTATTAAATAGTGCTAGATCGTATTGACGCAAAATATTATAACGGCAAAAAGCCGAGCAAAGAGATCAGGTGCCTAATCCCTGATAGGATGGTAAGGATAAGATCAAAGGGAGAAGGGTGTCAGATGTGTAGGGCAGGCCATGCAAAGATATGGCTAGTGTAATGCGGGGACTAATTGCACGCTGGACATATATTTGATATGTCGGGGTCTATTCTGGATAAATATGATTTTCACCTGCTACAGTAACCAGAACAAGGTTGGGCAAGGGTCAAGGGCATCCTGTCGTAGTCCGCAGTGCTTGCTTGCAACATCCCCGTCTGCGTTTCACAGCTTCCAGGCGACCATATTGGGGCGGCATAGTTGAAAACCGGTCGGCCGATTGCCTTGTGTGTTCCAACAACGTTTCTTTGTCTTTCCCCCATGTGCTGCCGGCTAGCGATTTGCGGATTTTCTTGCGGCTCTGTACTTTGACAATAATCGCGGTCGTGTGGAGAGTGAAGGAGCACAGGCAAAGTCACACCTAAAATCTTAGGATTATTGACAGTCGGAATCCTAAGCCATCGACTGTAATATTAAGGTCAAGTCTGCACTTCTTCGTCCAATTTGTGAATATGGTCGCTGTGGATTTAGTGAGGGAGAGTGTTAAGTTCTGTGCAGCGAGGAAGGGAGAAAGGTCGAAGCCGATAGCCGTTTACGTTTGAGTTCATGCCATCGATCCCATTTCCCAACGTCATTATCGTGCAATCATCAGCGTACGAAGTGATAGATATTCGCTCTGGCGGTTGGGGAGTTTCGTGATGTAGAAGTTAAACAGTAACGGGGAGGAGATACCACCCTGCGGAAGCCCTTGTTTAACTCTTCTCAGTTTGGATCTCAGAGATCTGTGTAGATCCTCACTGATATGAGATATTTTCTAGAATTATCTGACAGTTAGACTATTAAGTAATCGAATACATAAAATATATAGAATAGCCTAGGCTTTTCATTCAATCTTTCACAGTTAAATAACTGAACTCAAGCTTTGAATGACGATTTTCAACTTAACAATGTACGAAGATATCGATAATACCATTTGTAAAGATTTATGTTATTTTTTTTCTCCTAAGAAATGGTGATTCAAGGTTCCAAAAAGCAAACTTACAGTTGGATCATCTATCAGTTGATTCGCCAAGTTTTCCCACAAAGCTGCTGGATAGTTAACACGATAGTAGCCTATCTGATCGTAATTGAATTTAATCCATTGTGGTGCGGCGCTCAGTTCAATGATTACTGCAAGAAAAGCATTTATAAAATATTATTAAAGGGTGAACTTTATTTAGCTTGAAAGAAACGACTTACATTCCGATTCATTGTAGTAGAACCACGCTCTGTTAACGTCAGTTAGAGTATTCGTTTTGTAAGTAATTGGAATAGACCAGGTGTAACTGTGATAAAATAAATTAATAATGCAATTAAGGCATTACATGATAACTCTTTTCGTTTCAGAACTAAATTTTTATGGTTGGTACATACTTGAAAGCCGAATCATCATAGACGCCTTCGTAGTCGTCGGGATTGGAGAAGAAGCGTTTCTGTGTCAATTTGTATTGGGTAGTGCTTATTTGTTCTACCTCCACCACCGGCAAACCCATTTGCTCTGTCCAGGTGTTCATAATTGATTTCACATCGAAACCCAAATTCAATTTTTCGATTTCTGTTAAAAAGTTATCGGTCACCGCATTCTTATATTTGTACTCATTCAGGTAATTCGTAACAGCCTTTTGGAAATTATCTGGTTCAATGAAATCCTCCAACATACGTATTAACGAGGCACCCTTCGAGTAGGTGATGGTATCGAATATTTCCGTGATTTGATCGGGATTAGCTACAGTTTGTATAATGGGATGTGCACCGAGTGTGGCATCCAATGTGAGTACAGGATGAAGAGTGCCAGTAATGAATTGATCGCGCTAGAAATACAAAAGATATTTTATTTTGAAACAAAAAGAAATACATTAGAAACAAGTAAGGAAGAGCTAAGTTCGGGTGTGACCGAATATTTCTTTTTCGAATTTCAGTAGTATATTTGACAGCTTGACCAATATTTTCGGTAAAAAGTTCGCAATAGGAACTGGGGTTCATGTATTTAGTATCTGGGAGCTTTAATAGTTTGATCCGACTTGGACAATTTTTGGTCATAAAGCGGCAAACTAAATATAAATATACCTAAATCTGTTCCTTTTGTCACACACACATTCTGAAATTATTATTTTATGCTATAAATTCAATAATTGTAGTATTAAGTATGCCTTGGCGATATCAATTTACTAAACAGAAGCAAAGCAAATCACCCGTGGAATATGTAATCAGAAAAAATCGCTGAAGGCTTAGAAACTTGTATTCATATGAACCTAATCGAAACTGCTGTTTTGAATGAAGTTAATTTATATCTTTAAAGGGGTAAGGTAGCGTTATAGATCCCATAAAATATATATACGAGTATGGTATAAAAGAACGGCGTGAGGAGTGAAATTTAGATATAGATTTAGTCATAGCAGTCTGTCTATGACTATAATAAGTACACCGTTATTGTAATTTGAATTTCCCGGATAAATTATATTTCAAAAAATATATTTCGTTAAGTTGGTAGAACTGTCCTTTGACTGTTTGTTTACAGCAGCAGCTTAATTCGGTTTTATCTTAGTAGTGCTTTATAATTTTTTCAATGGATCAATATATATATAACAAAGAATGTTGACAAAGGCTTACGGTGATTCAGTTTTATTAAACACATAAGCCTATGCATGGTACAAAATCTTCAAAGACGGGAGAGACATCGTTGAAGACATGTCTCATTCTGGACGAAATTCGACCTCTTCAACCGATGAAAACACTAAAAGAGAAAATCGCCAGGAAAGTGTTAGAGAGATAGCAAGAGAACTCGACATCTCTCTTGAGTCCGTTCGTATAATTTCGATGAATATTTTGGGTACGAAAAGCGTTTTTGCTCGAATCGTCCCGATAAAGTTGATTTTTTTCAAAGAGAGTACCGTATACAGGTCTCTTTGGACATGATTGATCGTGCGAATTCCGATCCCACATTCATGGAGAGCATTATAACTGCCGATGAGACATGAGTTTATGAGTTTGACATGCAAACAAGTCAAGAATCATCAGAACGAAGGGAAAAAAACGAGCCGAAACAAAAAACCACACCAAAAATGCTCAAAATCAAGGGTATGCTCATTGTTTTTTATTGTATATTCGTGGTTTGGTGCATCGTGAATTTGTTCCGGAGGGACAGATGGCCAATAAGGAATTCTATGTGGTCGTATTGAAGCGTTTGCATGAGAACATCCTTCGAAAATGGCAGAAATTTTGGAAGAAACATTCGCGAATTTTACACGATGATAATGCATCATCACATCGAGCCACGATTTTGACCGAATTTAAAGCCAAAACCGCAAATACCATCGCCACAGTTTTCACCAGATTTGGTTCCGTGTGATTTTTTTTTTTTTTTTTTTTGGTACCCAAACTGAAGTTGGTTTTCAGTCGATCGAAGAGATAAAACGAAATTGGCTAAAGTAGCTGAAGGCCCTCCCAAAAGAAACTTTTGAAAAGTGTTTTGAGGACTGGAAAAATCGTTGGCATAAGTGTATTACATATGGTGGGGATTCCTTTGAAGACGGCAAAATAAATATTGATGAATTATTAAATATTTTGCTTTTTATTAACAGACATTGTATTGTTCAGAACGGACTATTATAGCATAGAAGTGTATATTTTTGGTATCGATTCAACAAGTTTGTGAAAGATATTATTTAACATTGGTGCAGCCGCAGATTTTTTCTTTTTTTTCTCACACTACATATATGCACCACCCTGTAATTTTTTCTAATGTCGCATCGCAAATCGGTTATTTGTTAAGATTATTTACGCTTGCTAATAATATTTAAAAAAATGATATGTTCATGTACGTATGTGTATAAGAGTGAAGTTTAAGCATTTTTTAGGAAACAGTTTTAAAATATTGTGAGAAGGTTTTCTTTGGAGTAAATTGTACGAAAGATATTTCGTTTTAGTAAAGTTTCTTCAAAAGAAAAAAATTGGTGGTTTGATTATTTGATTTTTTCGATATGATAATTTTGATTAATTTTCACCAATATGATTTCATTTCGGTATACCGTTAACCTGACTGTAATTTTTGTGAAAATTTTGTTTTGCCTTTAACTTAGTATTTCATTATTTGAAAATTTCATATATGTAAGTCACTTGATTTTAGTTCAATTTCAAAATTAATATTTTAGTTCAATTTTTAATTAAGTATTTCAACATATCCAGATTTTAGTGCGCTTACCATTTTCCATTCAGGGAACTTCGCCTCAACGCCCTTATCTTCAATGTAGCTCGCAAAACCCTCATTAAGCCATAAATCGTTCCACCAATCCATAGTAACTGTAAATATATTAGAATATTCAAAAACGATAAGATTTTAACGCACCAACAAATTATTGGGTCATAACTGCAAAGTGATTACGAAATAAGGAAATTTATGAAATAAGACTCTAATACTCGTACTACACAATAACAATGAGTTAATAACTAAAGACGATAATAAAAAAAAAACACAAATTACCTAAATTTCCAAACCACATATGCGCGAACTCATGGGCGATAACGCTAGCAACACGTTGTTTATTCACCGTCGAGCTCACAGCTTCGTCATAGAGCAACGAAGTTTCACGATATGTCACCAGACCCCAATGCTCCATAGCGCCAGAGACGAAATCCGGTATAGCGGCCATGTCTATGCGCGAAGAGGCAAATAGTAGTAGGTAGTAATATTGAAAAAAATATAATATATTTTTAATTAAGCGCTGACATACGCACCCAGCTTTGGTAGTGGATATTCCACTTGGAAATACTGTATATAATACTCGATCACGGTTTTGCCAACGTCCAAGGCGAAATCGACTTTATCCAGCTGCTCGGGTGTTGCAAAGGCACGCAATGTGAATGGATTGCCAATACCGTTAGTATCGATAACCGCCGACTTATATTCGAAGTCGGAAACAATGAAGCATGCCAGGTATGTGCTCATCGGCACGCTGCGGTTGAAGTAAACCTCCGTATATTTACCTTGGTAGGATTCGCCCTGCATGTAAATAAGTATTTTTAGAATCAAACTGCGTGCGAAAACTAACAACCGCTTACCGCAATATCCATATTGGAGAGCGCATGGTAATCACCCTCTGAGGGATACACCAAAGTCACATCGAAAGTCGCTTTCAGGGCTGGTTCATCGAAGCAGGGGAAAGCGAGCCGCGCATAGGTGGGCTCAAACTTAGATGTGGCAATATATCTACGATGCAATTTTTGTAATTACACGAATTTAATTATAAGAACGCACCAATCTTTCAGTAGGCGCATACTTACTTTCGCGTATTATCCGCCTTCAGATACGATGAACTATAGAGTCCAACAATTTTACCAGCCATAGTGCCCTCAAACAGTATGCCAACATAGAAGGCACGTTCAGCCGGCAACTCTTCGCTCAATTCGATCACTAAGAATTCACGCACCAAGTCCAGGTAATAGTTCTTCACATAGACAGTTGGATTGTTTGTACTCGACAAATACACATTGTTGATCACCAGTTTGCTGGAATGCAATACAATTTTGTCAATACTTCTGGTGGTGTTCACGCGTATGAGCATTTGGCCGGTAAAGTTGCCCGTCTCGATATCCGGATGCAGATAAAGATTATAGTTGATGGGAAAAACGCTGTCGGGCAGTCTATAGTCGATCTAGATGAGCATATCGCAAAAACACATACACACACAATGTAATCACAAACTCAAAAGTAATAATCATTGCAATTAAGGACTTACAATTTCCGGCGCCGTTGTTGTAGTATCAGGTAATGCGGTTGTTGTAGTTACAGCGGGAATAGTTGTAGTTGGTGTTGTTGCTGGCTGACTGCTTGTACTCGCTGTGGTGGGAGTAACCACAGTAGTTGTTGTAGTGGTGGTGGTGGTGGTGAGAGAGTCTTTCAGCGCATCCAGTTCATCTTGCAAATTCGCCTTCTGCACAGCCAAAACGATCGTGGACGTCGTGAAAGCGACAAGGGCTAAGCCCAAGCATATCGCTACCAATTTGGTCGTAATAATCATGTTTGTCGCGCACTATCCTTGTCGGCGACTTATAAATACTTGTTAACTTTGCTTCGCACAACCTTCACTTACGGCTGCTTAGCCGTAACTGTATCTTGTTGTGAGAGCAATTGCGCTTATGCCCAGACACATGTTCGTAAGTACGTCTGCCGTTATCTGCGCGCTATTGCATTTTATCAAGACAGCATACTTAATCTAATCACTGATTTTATAAGAGTAGGACCGTATATATTTGTAGGTATCTACACATGTGTAGTAGCAGTATGTTGCTATATAAAAATGCGCGAAAATAAGATGAATACATCGAAGCTAATTTATTACGAAAACCTGCATAATATCGCGTATCTGTCATAAATATTTCTAAATAGCTGATAACAGTTAATTTTCGTTATTGAAAATCCCTCTATAGAGTTATTAATGAGCGCTACTATATAGTTGTTAAACTGATAATCTATTTGTATATCAGCTGTCTTTTTCGCATATAACTGGTTATCATTTATTTCATCTATATATCATTTATTAACCGATATCATCTAATAAACCGTTAAAGATAGTAGTAATACATACATTAATACCGTTTGTGCTAGTTTGTGCTGGTTTTCTAATCCATTTGATACAGAAGTAGTGCAAACTGTTATGATTACTGTATTCAAGACAACTCCACCTAAAATTATAAACAATTACTTAACTATAGTTGATCGCAAAAAAAACTAATTTTTCACAGTTCACGCTTCTTGCTATAGTGGCACTCCGCTTTGTTATACTCTCGCAACAATGTTGCTAAGGAGAGTATTATAGTTTTGTTCACATAACGGTTGTTTGTAAGTCCTAAAACTAAAAGAGTCAGATATAGGGTTATATATACCAAAGTGATCAGGGTGACGAGTAGAGTCGAAATCCGGATGTCTGTCTGTCCGTCCGTCCGTCTGTCCGTCCGTCCGTCCGTGCAAGCTGTAACTTGAGTAAAAATTGAGATATCATGATGAAACTTGGTACACGTATTCCTTGGCTCCATAAGAAGGTTAAGTTCAAAGATGGGCAAAATCGGCCAACTGCCACGCCCACAAAATGGCGGAAACCGAAAACCTATAAAGTGTCCTAACTAAGCCATAAATAAAGATATTAAAGTGAAATTTGGCACAAAGGATCGCATTAGGGGCATATTTGGACGCCATTTTTTGGAAAAAGTGGGCGTGGCCCCGCCCCCTACTAAGTTTTTTGTACATATCTCATAAACTACTATAGCTATGTCAACCAAACTCTACAGAGTCGTTTTCTTCAGGCATTTCTATATACAGTTCAAAAATGGAAGAAATCGGATAATAACCACGCCCACCTCCCATACAAAGGTTATGTTGAAAATCACTAAAAGTCCGTTAACCGACTAACAAAAAACGTCAGAAACACTAAATTTTACGGAAGAAATGGCAGAAGAAAGCTGCACCCAGGCTTTTTTTAAAATTGAAAATGGGCGTGGCCTCGCCCACTTATGGACCAAAAACCATATCTCAGGAACTACTAGACCGATTTCAATGAAATTCGGTATATAATATTTTCTTAACACCCTGATGACATGTACGAAATATGGGTGAAATCGGTTCACAACCACGCCTTCTTCCAATATAACGCTATTTCGAATTCTATCTGATGCCTTCTCTGTATAATATATATGTATACATTAGGAACCAATGATGATAGCGGAATAAAACTTTACAAAAATACGGTATTTGAAAAATATATAAATGACGTATAATGAAATCTCGATTATCACTTTATCATGCGAGAGTATAAAATGTTCGGTGACACCCGAACTTAGCCCTTCCTTACTTGTTTTCCTTTCAAGTAGTACGAGAGCGGTCCGCCAAATAATTAGCCACAACGCGCAAGGGTGGCTTTGGCAAAAGAAATATAATTATTTTTCAAACCGTAAATAAAAGGTGATACATTTCGAAATTCCCTACATTTTTAAAGAAAACACACAACAACTTCATTAGCAATAGTGAGTGTTTATTATCATTCGAAAGAAAATTATTTAACATTAATTTTTTGAAGATTAACTCTTTCAAATGTTGGTGGCGACTGCATCTGAGATGGCCCATCCGTTGAGTTTAATTTTCTATGACTCGTTCGAGCATTTTGACTCGTAAGTAGCGAATGACACGCGCGATGTTTTGCTCCAAGACCTGAATCAAAGCGGGATTGTTCGCATAGACTTTATCGTCACAGGAAAAAGTGTAACGGTGTGATATCACATTACCTTGGTGGTCAATCGACCGGCCCACAACGTGAAGTTATCTGCTCACCGAAGTGTTCTCTCAATAAATCCCTTGATTAATGCGATGTGTGGGAAGTAGCGCCGCATCGTTGAAACCAAATGTCTCCGAGATCACGAGCTTCGATTTCAAGCATCAAATAGTCGGTTATCAAAGCGCAATAACGGTCGCCGGTCGATTATGTTCTCACCGGCATCATTTTAGAAGAAATATGGGCCGATGATTCCACCGGCCCTCAAACCACACCAAACCGTTGCTTTTTCTGAATGAAATGATAGCTCTTGAATCTCTTCCGCTTACTCTTCGTCCTAAACGCGTCAATTTTGCTGTTTACATCGACATTGAACCAGAAATGGACCTCAAAAACGTCGGATCTTGAAACTTTTCACGAGCTAATAGAGCGAAGCGTGTTCGCTTGTTAAGCTCGAGCGGCTTCAGTTCTTGCACAAGCTGTATTTTATACGCTTTCAATTTAAGATCTCGACGTAAAATACGCCAAGTCGTTCCATACGTCAGTCCGAGTTGCTGCGAGCTGGTCGAGGTCTATTCGGTCGAATATTATCCTATAATATCTACGTTAACTACCCTCAAGCAAATTTCAACGTAGTCGTACCTAAGTGATTTGCCCCGAAAACGTTTACGTAGGTGCGTGAAATATTGAGATTGATAAAGCTTTCGACGCGACATGTCTCATATTTGTTCACTACTAGCACCAATGGTAAGCGCGAGACTACTTCAAAACAGTTATTGACACTATTTAACTGCAATCGAAAATAATTTCAGCAACGCTTCGTTACTGTTGATGAAAAATTGATCCACTGCTAAACGCAAAGATCAGTGAAAGAAGTGGATTTTAACCTTTGCATCTTCTTTAAAAATGACAAAGAGTTTCTTACAGACCGAAAATGTGTAGTCATCGTTTCCTGGGATTGTCAAAGTGTGATCTACATTAACCAAGCTGCTGGAGACGGCCACAGGACTCTACTATTCTGACCATCAGAAAATATGCTGTTATTAAATACATTTATATTTATATACAACTGTGATCAAGTTGAAAGGTGAACTTTGTCCATTTCATTTCCTTCAAAGTAATCCCCTCCCGCTGCAATACACTTATGCCTACGAAATTTCCAGTCATCAGAGCACTTGGAAAAATTATTTCGTTCTAAAAAAAAACTTTTGTAGCGCTCTTATTGAGAAACTCGCTCTTAAAGTTGTGGCCACTGACTCCGAATTTCGGAAGTAAATTTGAATATTTTCGACTCATTGTTGGATCGTATATCTTTCCATGATGAAATGGCAAACCTTACTGAAAATAAATGTCAAATATCTTATCTTTCTGGTTTATTAGCAAAGAACTCCACTATCAGCTATGAATTCCTACATAATACTTTTGATACATATTTTTATGAATAAAATCCATAAACTTCGATCCAATTAATCGCACTTGCTATTTCTGATAGAGTACTAACATTTTAATAAATCTTTACGCTTATCTTTAAAGATAGGAACACAATAAACATGTTAAAGTGCGGGTAGTTACGGACGCATAGCTTATCAGCCTCCAATCAGTCATTAAAGATGCGAGAGCAGCATTAATTATATTTGAAATCTGATTTACAATCATCATTTGCATCAGCAAATTTGAAGAGTACTTCGACCCCTTCTATGTTGTGTTAGTTAAGGGATTAATATTGGATTTAATGAAATGAGTCACAACATAACTTTCAGAGTAAAAAGAAATAAGATAAAATGATAAAATTTTAAATCTTTAAAACTTTTGTCGAAACTTTCTATTAATACTAAAGAACTTTAACAAAGCAAAGTTGAAAAGATATTTCAAAAGTCTTCTGAACATTTATGATAAGTTGTTTTCCAGCCAATTGGCAATAACTTTGTCGTTATTCTTCAGCCATTCAATATTGTTCTTAACGGTCTCCTGCGCACGCACACGCGCCGCAGCGCCTGCACCCGCCTCTGGGTATTTAGCAAAGAAAAATTCCATATCTTCCAGTTTGGTTTGCGTATCGAATCTAGCAGTAATTGATGGTATTAAATTACCCAAAGTGCGCTCATTGATACCGAAACGCGCCACCAAAGTGGGCCATTCCTCGCGCACAAATTCCCAGACAAGCGGCTCACCCACTGGATTACTTGCTATATAGATCAAGAAATTAAAGTAATCTTGACCGCGCACAACGTCCTCGGACCAACCGAGAGTGATGTAACTAAAATTAAGCAAAAAATTAAGAAAAAAACTATAAGCAAATCATCAAGTATAAATAGTTACGCGCTTAAGATCCAAGGCACCTGTACTGCCGCTAAGCCATTCATTAGTTTCAACTTTTCAGTAGCATCCTCCTCAGCGACGAAAAGCTCATACATAGCATCCCAAGAGCTCTCATCTCCAACCGTCATCATGCCATAGTAGTAGACGGTTTCGCGTAAATCCGGATGTGGTCGTACGGTTGGATTAGCTAGCCATGCTTTAAAATGTACTGCGGCGTCTTGCAAGCAGGCTTCGACCCCAAGCGAGCAGGCTGCACTGAGCACCATTGAGCGAAAACGACTGTCGGAGTTGAAAGAATAACGTGTATAACATACACGTAAATATATTTTGTAAAATTATTAACACAGAGGAGTGCTTACTTTTCCAGATGGTCTTCGCCTAGTTCCCAGCCAAGTTCTTCATAGATTGGCGTTATTAATTGACGCGCATACTGTTTGAAATTTATATAGGTTTCCGAGTACATTAGCGCGCTTTTGAGTGAGAGTAATTTTGTCACCACCACTCGCCACGGTATATAATCTCGCTCGTTAACTAAATATTTGGTCAAATCAAGCGCTATATCATAGGATAGCTGTGTGGCATCGGCTAATGAGAAGGCATCATTGAGTAGATGAGCACGATCGCCTCTGCTAAAAGTCTAAGATGATAGATAAATGTAAACGTTAACCAAAAATGGATAAAAAGGAATTTAAAGTATTCATAAAACATTGCTTTTTGAGGAGAAAAAGCATTGGCTTGATGACGAGTTTCTGGACACTGTCCGAGGTAAATCCTTGATGGTGGATTTAGCTTGGTATGCTAAGGTTAGGAAAATGAGCACCGAGGACGGTGAACGCAGTGGGCGCCCAAAAGAAGTTGTCACCCTCGAAAACTTCAAAAAAGTCCACAAAATAATTTTTTATGACCGTAAAGTGAAATTGTTGGAGACAGCAAGCACTCCAGGTGCCGTTTTCTCAATGTCTATTTTGCAGCGATCTGTCAGTTAAGTTCTTGTTTAGAAAAGTTCTTTAACGAGAAAAGAGTCTTGGTTACGTCGTATCATTCACAATTATTTGAATATGAGAAAACTCTGGACAAAGTGGATTGATGATTCAGAGCGGTGTTTGAAGATGTTCAAGTGTAATAAACCCGAGTTTTTACGTCGATATGTGACAATGGATGAAACATGGTTCCATCAATTCACCCCGAAGTTCAATCGACAGTCAACCGAGTGGACTGCACACGATGAACACGCTCCAAAGTGTAGAAAAACGCAACAGTCGGCTGACAATTTTTCAGGTTTTGGGATTCGCATGGAATAATTATTATTGACTACTTTAAAAAAGGAAAGTCCGTCAACAGTGACTTATACTTAGTGTTTAGGATGTTTGAAGAACGAAATGGCCGCATTTGATGAAAAAAATTTCAACAAGACAATGCATCGTTTCACAAATCAGCGAAAACGATGGCAAAAATCTATGAATTGGACTTCGAATTGCTTCCGTATCCACCGTATTCTCCAGATCTGGCGGCCAGTGACTATTTGCTGTTCTCAGATCTCAAAAGTATGTTCGTTGGGAAGAAATTTTCGTGGAATGAAAAGGCAACTGAAGCCTGTTTTGAAACAAGGGACAAAAGAGTATTGCAGAAATGATATCGAAAGTTGAAGGATCGCTGTAATCAGTATATTAGCGTGAAGAGAACTATGTGGAATAAGAAACCAATTTTGCCAAAAAAAATATGTTTTAATATAGTGGGCCGGAGACTTTTCAATTGACTTGTTACTTATACAATAGATAGATTGTGGAACATTTGCCATCTTAAGAAAAAATAAGAATCAGAAAAAGATAAAAATAATGACCTTGCTTTTTGAGCTTGCGTCTTACCCTACATTGCGGTTAGAAAATTCTATTTAAACATACATATTTTAACTTACCGATGGATCCGATAATAATTCGTTGGCTAAATTTTTCCACAATTCATCTGGATAATTTACACGATACAATCCCACTTGGTCAGTATTGAACTTGATCCATTGCGGCGGCGTATCAAGGGTGATATCAACTAAAATGATAAGTGAAAATCAGTCGTTTATGAATGTGTAAATATATACTTATGCATATGCATAAATTTAATCAAATCTAAGCACTTACGATATGTGGAATTGTGTAAGAACCATGCACGCTGGACAGGGAGATCATTTACTAATATGGTGATCGGTATTGACCAAGTATAACTAAAATAAATAAAACAAGTTTTAATGAAATAAATAAAATAATAATTATACTACAGATGTTTACAATTATAATCTAAACGTGATTGCAAGGGTAATGTGTTATCGATCAACGTTTAAAGGAACATGACACTCCCTTAAAACCGTAAGCTTTTGTAAAGAATAAAACTAACTTCTTAAACATAAATACATAAATTTGAAGATTTGCCCTTTAACCGAAATACATATTCTACAGGTCTTTGCCTAAGGGCTAACCACAATAAAAAAGCTTCTGTTATTTAAATCACAAGGAGAGACACCATGTAACCCAATATACTTTAATCATAGTGGACTAACTAACTTCTTGCTAACCAAGAAAAGTCGTAACTCAAATAGATCTCTCTAAGCTATACGGTTAAGTTTTACCGTCCTCATCTCCATTCATTAAATAATCATAGATATATAAAAAATACTTTCAAATCTATCATTACTTACTTGTAGGGTGAATCATCGACTTGCGAACTGTAATCGTTGGGATTTGAAAAGAAGCGTTTTTGTGTTAGGCGATATTGCGTTGTGGACAACTGCTCAACATTAACAACAGGGAAACCCATTTGCACCGTCCAAGTTTGCAAAATTGATTTCACATCAATATCGGTAATCAGTTTTTGTACTTCATTTAAGAAATCTTCGGTCACAGCATTGTTAAATTTAAATTCGTTCAAGTAATTTGAGACAGCTTTTTGGAAATTATCAGCGCCAATAAAGTCTTCCAACATGCGTATAATCGAAGCACCTTTGCCATATGTGATCGTATCAAATATTTCCGTTATCTCAGCGGGACTCTCGACAGTCTGTACGATGGGATGCGAACCCAAGGTTGCATCCAGTATGAGAACATCGTGTAAACGTACGACAATAAATTGATCAAGCTGTGAAGTAAAAAAGAGACAAGTTTTATAAATTTACTATAATTCTATTCTATTTAAATGGGAAATCTGCAAGAATGAAAAAATGTTACCATTTGCCACTCCGGATATATGGCATTTATGCCTTTGTTTTCCATATATCTGGCGAAACCCTCATTTAGCCATAAATCGTTCCACCATTGCATTGTAACTGTGAAAGAAAGAAAACGAAAAGTAGCAATGAAAATATAATAGATTTACTAGATAGTTAAGATTCCTGGAAGAATTAAAACAAAAACTAAGCAATTTGCTATAGTGGTCCAAACTGTACAATTTACTCGGAGATTATAGTATAATCGTGAATATAATTTGTCAAATACTAGAAATTTTCCAAACAGAATCGTTCAGTTTGTAAGACAGCTTTATATTATAGTGATCTGGAGATCTGTTTTCTTTGGATATATCTCGTCAAATGAAAAAGTTTTCATATAAGAGCTTGATTAGATCACTTCGCTCAACTTATGGTCAACATAATCGGCCCTGCCGTGCATACTATTCGTAACACCATATCCCATTTTGAGATGCAGATCCATTATTAGATAATATTCGATTGGATAATATTGCACGACTGAACAAATATAGCACCGTAGACCTGAGAGTGTACACGAAAACCGTGCAGAGTCATTCGCCGTTCGCGCAATTCTGGAACGATTGGCATTTTGCGTCGAGAGTTTAAGTTCCAAGAAGATCTGCATTTTTGAAGCGCAAATTTTTCCCAGCGACATATCGCTCATTGACTTTTGAAAAACAAGAAAAATTCGAGCCAAATTTTTTTCAGCGATAGGTATGTAAACAAGAAAAATTGCCGTATTTGGGACCAAGAGCAACCTGAAGCGAAGCAAGAGCTCTCATTTCATCCAGAAAAAACTGCAGAGTCTCAATTCGAATCTATGGTATTCGGTGTTAGGTTTCGGTAAGGTATTCGGTACCTATAAAGATTCAGTGGGCATATTTATATAAAATAAATAGCTAAACAAATGAAGGATCTAACTTTAACTAGTATTCAGAACACGATTGATAACTAAATTTTAAATCCATTTGAACTAAGGTAAAGAAATACTCGCACATACCCAAATTTCCGAACCACATATGAGAGAACTCATGTGCAATAACTTGTGCTATACTTTGACGATTTGCTGACGAACTAGTATTCTCATCGTACAACAAGGCGGTTTCCCGATAAGTCACCAGGCCCCAGTGTTCCATAGCGCCAGATACAAAGTCCGGTATAGCGATCATATCTACAAATAAGCGACAAAGCAATAAGAAGTAAATTAAAAATTAAAAATAAAACTCAACATAGAAGTTTTATTGACATATATGAATGATATAAACTAAACTGCTTACCCATTTTCGGCAATGGATATTCAATTTGGAAATATTGTATATAGAATTCCATAACACCTTTGCCAACTTCTAACGCAAAATCGACTTTATCAATTTGTTCAGGGGTCGCAAAGACACGCAAGGTAAATGGCACGCCAATGTCGTTAGTTTCGATAGCCGCCGATTTATATGTAAAATCCGAAATGATGAAACATGCCAGATATGTGCTCATCGGTACGCTCGTGTTGAAGTAAACCTCAGTATATTTGCCCTGATAGGATTCATTCTAAGAAGAAGCAGAAGTGAAGCAAAAATTTGTATGTGGTCATTAAAAAAATTTCACTTGTATTCTGTACTTACCAGAATATCCATATTTGAGAGCGCATGGTAGTCTCCCTCTGAGGGCGTGACCAATGTAACGGTAAAATTCGCCTTCTTCGCGGGTTCATCAAAGCAGGGGAAAGCTTGACGTGCGTATGTTGGCTCAAATTTAGAGGTGGCTATGACTCTACGTGCGGCGGTGGAAAGAAAATGGATAAATAAAAAAAATTGAATCTAAATACATATATTCTTAGTTTTTAGGAACCAAAGTTTATGACCCGTTAAATTTTTACACTTTACCGAAGTGGCAAGGTTTGGTTATTCGCATACTCATCGCTTACTTATTTGTTAGCTTTACTTACGAATACAGCTTTTGTGTTAGGAAGCTGCATTGTTCGACGTTAATTATTATTAAGTTTTAAACAAAAGTTTATTTTAGTTATAATAAATTTTCTAAGCGAGTTTTGCTTAGTCAAGTCGCTGCTGTTTAATAAAACCGATTTCATTATTTCGTATGAAATCATTGAAAATTCTAATACTGAAAAATGTGGTATCAGCGCTACTTCTGAATAAGTATATAGAATATTTAGTAAAGACTCATTTGAAAATATCTAAAAAAGATTTTTAAAGGATGGAGAATCAATCATAGCATTCTTCTTATCCGACTTGATCCGTTTTTTCCTCTAAAAACTACTTAAAAAATGTTCATGCCATTCCAACAACAGCATAAAGACCCTGAATGTATAAAAGACATTCAACGGTCCTTTGGTCCTTCAACTAGTGTACGAAATCGCTGAAATTTCCAGTGCAACTTTCATTTTCAATATGTACGAACATTGTTCTTTATTAGATTATACAAAAAACATTTTATCAGCATTGGTAGAACCTCCACAACCTTCATTTTCGATATGTACGAACCTTGTTCTTTATTAGCGTAGACACCGCTTACGCGTTCATAGCCGAGTTATGAACCAATTTAAACTAAAAATTACATTTTTGCTAACTTCAAACATGTATGCTTTTAAAAGGACTCTTAGGAACAGGGAAACACCGGATTATTATAAAATATACATTGAAGTAGCATCGAAACTACAAGGAGAATTTAATATTAGCTTCAAAATCCCTTTTTTCTCAATTTTAAGGTATAATTCTAAATTTATCTGCTTTATATTTTTACATAACCTATTTCTAGCGCACTTACTTCTTCGATTTATCCGCCTTAGTATACGACGAACTATAAAGTCCAACAATTTTACCAGCCATACTGCCGCCAAACAATATGCCAACCCTGAAGGTGAGCCCAGCTGCCAACTCCTCACTCAATTCGATCACCAAGAACTCGCGCACCGAGTCCAATGAATAGTTCTTTACAAAAACAGTGGGATTGTTCGTATTTGACAAATAAACATTGCTGATCTCTAAGTTATTCGAATGCAGCACAATTTCCGTGATGGCTGTCACGGTGGTCACTTGTATGACCACTTGACCGGAGAAGTTGCCCGTCTCGATATCCGGATGCAGATAAAGATCATAGTGGACCGGATTTATGCTGTCGGGCAATCTGTAGTTAATCTATATTTACACACACATACAAGAAACAAAAATCAGACACTAAAAGTTTTCGTATTTTGTTGTTGCAAGCTCACAGTTTCAGTTTCGTCCGCTGCCTGCACGACGAACTGCGTGGACAAGGTTAAGCCCAGCAGGACTAAAGTCAAATATTTGATTAACATTTTGCTTTTCTCTATTTAGTAGGTATTCTAGCGGAGTGCCGTGATCCGCTAACGCCTACGTTCAAGTTGAAACTGTTCGTGTAAGATCTGAGCACTCATTGCGCGAGCATTAAATTTTTTTACGATGTTCAAACTGGAGATTACCAATCTAATCTCTCATTATTATATGCATAGCAAATCGATTGGGACAATAGAATTAGTCAACCAAATATGTACACTTAAGTAGTTTATTGGGCTGAGGGTTGCTATCTAGATATATCGTGGTATCCGCTGTTAATGGGTTTTTTTGACTTGCAACATGACTTATAATAAAACTAATCGTTTATTATTGACATTGTAATCTTTTATGAACAATAAATAACGATAAGATTCCATAAATTATTTTTTTTGGTCACTCTCGATTATAAACTTAACTAATCTGATAGTGAGTGATTAATAGTTGCATATATGTGATAAGCTTTCTATGATCACTAACACTGTGAAGATGACAAAAATAAGTTTGGTGTGAAGTTACATTTTGAGATAAAACTATAATATTGGGAATCATTTCTAGTAAGAACGAGAGCGGACCGATAAGTACCTAACCCAGCTGCGTCACTATCGCAAATGAAATATACTATCTTACTTCTTGCAGACGGCTACTGCTTCCACCGAATCGGATTCATAGTTATATTTTGAACACGTATGGTAGCGGACGCGCCCTCGGATTTAAAAAAATAAATATTGTTCTTAGCTACGATTCATGTTTTTGAAAGAAAAGAACGCTTGGATGCTGTATACAATGATTATTTTCCTTCTAGAGCACCGTCAAAAAACGAGAGAGATGAACGTGGTCTGCCGTCGGTTTTAAATGAGTCACTCCCAGCTGCCCGAAAAATGACCACCATGGAAGACAACATGACAAAAGTCTGCGATCTCGTCTTGGCAGACCAACAACTGAAGATGAGCCAAAAGACATCGTAAAAAGCCAATGGTTGCCACAATTTACCACTCAAAACAAGCGCAAAAGATGAAGCCACTTCACGACAGTCTTTATTTCTGTTTAAGTCCAAGCCAAAAGAGTTTCTGTGTCGTTTCATGACCTTTGACGAAAAATTGATTACGACACACAGTAGAAAACAAGGACCTAGCAAAAACAAAGGACTTCACCCGGCGAACCTGCACCAATGAAGGCTTAGAAAGATGATGACCATAGTTTTCTAGGACTTACAAAAAGTGGTCCAAGCTATCTGAAAAAAGGCAAAAGGATTACAGGGCTTCAGTACGACGAATTATTGGGCTGATTCGACGCCTTAATGAGGATGAAACGTCCCAATTTGGCAAAAGAAAAGGGCTCTTCTATCATGACAACGTCTTCGCCATGGCCAATTTAATGGAACTAGACTACAGGGTTTGTCCGGAAAGTAATAGGATTGAGTCGATTTAAAAAAATTTATTGAAACAATCGTCACAATTCTTTAAAAACTCTCAAAATAAGCTTCTTCTGCGTCGATGCAGCGCTGTCAGCACGGCAGAAGACGTCACGGAAGGCATTCTCCGGAAGCTTTGAAAGTCAAGGTGCATGCTGCTTGGATCGTCTCAAAATGCTTGCCTTTCATCGGCCTTTTCACGCAAGGGGCCACATCTGGGCTGTAGGGCGGCTGCGAAAGCGTTGAGATACCGGCCTTGGTTAGGTAGCTGTTCATAAAAAAGGCGATGTAAGCCGGGCGTTGTCGGGATGCAACTTTCAATTGGCTGCGATGTCTTGTCGGACCCGTTTGACCCTTCGTTTGAGTCTCTTGAGGACTTCCACGTAAAACTTGGCGCTGGCGGTTTGTCCAGAAGGAACAAATTCATGGTGAACGATGCCTTGGATGTCAAAAAGACAATGAACATTGTTTTCACTTTCGATTTTGCTCATTCTTCACTTTTTTGGGCGAGGAGAGGCCGACGTGTGCCACTCGCAACATTGCCTCTTTGTCTCGGGATCATATTCGAAGACCCATGACTCGTCACCTGTGATAACGTTATCAAACGTCTTTCACATATAATTTAATCACATGCTTCTACTCTAACGAACGCTGCATTTTCGGCTTGCACCACTCACAGAAGCACGTCACGCGAAATGGCTATTATTTTCCAGACAAACCGAACTGCTACTTTATGTACGATATTCTCAAGAATTTTCTTCAGACTTGACAGGTTACTCGTCGAACCGAAACAATTCGAATTTTAAAGAAGTAGAAACATCACAAGAGTGCGTTCATTTATGAGCCGTTTAAGAGCTTTCACTTGCTAAAAGGTATCTTGTGTGGCCATCACTATTCAAAATCTGAAGTTGATGCAAATTTTCTACTACAAAAAATAAGAGATTTTCTGCAATCAGAATGGTTCTCATAAAGTTCATCACCCATTTGGAGTCAGAACCCGCACTCTGTCAGTTAAAGCGAAGACACTCAACACAGATAACAAGAAAAGTAGAGACAAACTAAGATCTAACAGGGCTTTAAGTATCAATTTTTTTTTTCTGTGTTGGAAGCCACACTCGACCACCAGCAAGTGTCATTGTCCCAAGATTTCTACTAAAGAGATAGCAAAAATGATCTCAAAAGTGGTTCAAGTTGCCCATCTACGCAATAACAATAATAAAGGTATTTGCGGACAATACTTAAGCAGAGAGATTCCCATATAACTATGGATAACACTAACGTATCTCAAATAAAATTTTTCAAAGTATGCGCCACACTTTTCGAAACATCCAACTAACAAATCAAAAACAACAAACACATACATATATCTTTTAATTTCCATTTCATTAACAACAAAAAAACATGAACATAATTCTTAGGCAATTCATTTCGTTAATTGATCCAAGCGGCTGGCTTACCCTCCACCCGATAACCATTATAAGCGGACGATGAAGCAGCCGCTGCCAACTCCGAACGCCGACTCGGTTCACCAGCCCAATAAGATGGTGCCACTTCATAAGATTGCACCGTTTTATTGCCATTCTTGATCGCCGACAAAATGAGCAGGAATATCGCCAATTTGCCAATCAATATGGACTTCACCAACAACAATTTCAACTTGGTGACCAAAAATGGCACAATGGCAGATTGTATGAGGAATGGCAGCACGAAGAGTGGCAACACTTTGGTGATCATGTCGTACTTCTTGCCGCGTCCTGCAGAGTGAGAAAAAGAGAGAAATGAAGAGAGGGATAATTAAATTGAGGTAATCATTACACAATTGCCAAATTATCAAACAGCGTGGACACTAATGGCAAATCGATTAATCAATTATGCTACTCACCCTCCTCGCTGTTATCGTTCAACCAACGCCCACGCATTATTTCGGCCAGATTATCGCTATCCAAATTCACATTAACAATGTCATTTACCATATCAAAGCTCATATTGACGCCGGGTCCGATTGTGTACCGATAATGCTTATCGCTGAAAGTGCCGTTAAGTGTGCGCTGTGCGCTTTCAAGTGGCGTTTCGTTCGCATTAATGTTATTAGCTGCATTGTTATTGTTATTGTTATTGTGGCTTGCGCGCTCATACACCTTATCAGCGTCTGTGGTTGTTGCGTTCGAGTACCGATGATTTGTTTTTGCTCGCTTCGCGCTCGCATGTGCGCGATGATATTTACGTTTGCGTTTACGTAGCGTTTCCTTTAATTTCGCTTTGAATGCTTCGCCGTCAAGTGCGGGTGGCGCGAGTGGCGCTACTTCGGTGTCGCGCGGCAATAAAGTTTCGTTCTTGAGTCTTTCGTGTAGCACACTCAGTTCTGCGCGCTTCGTCGCCAGCGTCGGCTTGGCGCTGCTCATGTGTGTATGTGCGGTGGCCGCATTTAGACGCTCAATCAGACGCTTCTTATATTCCGCCGATGTGACATTGCCCATGTAAGTGCTTTTGTAGCTCTTGTAGACGCCACGAAATACATTCTTCAATGGACGCGAAGTGTCTTTGAGCTGTGTCTCATGCGCTGCTTTCGAATTGTGCGCAACGAAGTCGTCATCGTCGTTGTTATCCGCTATGCTACGTGCTCTTGTTTTTGGTGGCGATGTTTTTGTTGTTGCAACCACATTAGTTGTTATGTTCGCCGTTTGTGCAACAACTTCGATGTCTTCGTTGTCGTTTTCAACCGCAGCGGGGACTACCACATTCCGATCACTATTTGTTTGCTCACCTTCAGTGGCGGTGCACGTCACGTTCAACGCCTTCAGATTCACATTCACACACACCAACAATGTCAATGTCAATATACGAAATTTCGCATACATTTTCTCAAATATTAAAAGAATATCCAGCGCTTAGCCGTTTAGCGCCAACACAGCAGAATTTTATCTCAAGTAGTGCTGCCACTAACTATCTCAACAGCGTCTTCACGCAACAGAATTCAAGGCAGAAATGTGCTGGCCGCTGCAATGGCAAGCATTTTATTAACTCGCATTCAATTGCATTGGCGTAGGCCCGCAGAGCCAACGAATTGTTATGGGAAAGCAGGTATGGCAACATGTTCACCCAAATAAAACTGCACGTCTGCGGTGATTCTAGAATTTCCAGTCGACGTTAACCGAGAATTCGATTAGTTCAGCCAATGAAGAGTTCAACAATAGGAGCAGCAACAAAGTAACCACATATACTATATTTACAAGATTGGCTTAGCAATTATTTATAGCGAGACGAGAAATTGTGGCAGAGTGTCACTTGATGCCAAACCGCTTACGGAACACACAACTGACCACAACGCCGTGAACACCTACTTACCGCCAGCTTCTATCTCTATATCTCTAGATACTTGTACATTTGCACATACTTTCATTCTAATTAGGTTCTCAGCCTACTGAAATTGTGTGCAGTGAGCATTGCCTGCTACAGATTTTTCTGCTTTTCCACTTTCTATTTAATATGAATCGCTTTCCAGTAGCTGGCAGTCAACCGTTAATTGTTTGGTTTGAAAAGGTGCCGCCTTAGAACTGCTTTAGACACTTGCTGATAATGGCTATCGATCAGTATAAATAAATAGAGATTTAAAGAGATATTTATATAGAGTAAATAGTGTTAAAAGTAGGTCTTTATTCTAATATATATAACCCAGAAATATTCATTAGAATAAGTAAATGAAGCAAAATTCCTATTATGATTCCTATATGATTATTTAGACTATAACATACTATATACCGAACAATATTGATAACGATTTTTATACCCTGAAGTTTGCCACGATGTTTGGAACTCCGGGACGAGCTGAGAAGATTTAGCCATGTCAGCCTCTCTGTCCGTCTGCCCATCCTGTCTATCTGTATATATGCGAACAAGTTCTACAGTTTTCGAGATATCGATCTAAAAAATTTTATATATATATATATACATATATATATATATATATATATATATATATATATATATAAATCCATCCCATATATATATATATATATAACTGTAAATTGAGTAAAAATTTAGATATTTTTGATGAAACTTGGTACACATATTCCTCGAAAAAAATTTAGGCAGAATTCGTAGATGGGCGTAATTGGATTACTGTAGAGCCCAAAAAACGCCATTAACCGAAAATTTATAAAGTGTCATTATTAAGCATTAAATTAGAATATAAAACTGTTTGGCTCAGGACATTAAAGTAGCCAGGAGCAGTTGTGGTCACTCTATGTCCTATACCACTAAAGCTACAACAACCAAATTCAAAAACAAATGTTATAAGAACCCCTACCGACACTGTAAAATTACTATAAATCAATACACAAAATTTTACCCACGAAATGGTGTGACAAGGCTTTAATGGAGTCGGAGTAAAATTAGACGATGGGGATGACACCGCCTACTTTATCTCGGAATCCGACTCACCGATTTCGACCAAATTTGGTACGTATAATTCTTTTCACATTCTTATGTTCCATAACGAAAACGAGCGAAACCAGACTACAACCACGCCTATTTCTCATATAGTACAATTTTAAATTCCACTTGATTCTTTCATTTTCCAATACACAAATCAAGAAGAAATTGATATAGAGGGATAAAACTTTGCACCAATTTGTCCAAATCCAACGAAACCGTAATAATCGTCCACCTGTGCTTGCTATTCGTCGAATTGCTCAAGTGCCGAAGAACCACTCGAAGTAATGAAAGTAAACTGAAGACGATCTCAATAATTGGGACTGTCTCAAACTACAGCCTGGCGGATTTAGAGAAGGGATTGGATTCGTATAAAATTTTCTCACTCAAGGACTGAAGCCATTGAACCTCCGTAAACGTCGTGCATTTGCTGATTTTGCCTTGGAAGAAATTGAAGGCGATGTCAAGAAATTCATCTTCTCCGATGAGGACTACATTTCTCTGAGTGGTGCGGTAAATAAACAAAACTGTTAAATCTGGTGCGAAGAAAATGCACAAATTATTCATGAACAACCACTACATTCACCTAAATTGACAGTTTAGAGAGGCTTTTGATCTGGTGGAATCATCGAACCGTACTTCTTTCAAAATGAAGCTGTTGACACCATTAATATGAATGGAGAGCTTTTATAGGTTTATCGATGATAAACAACCCTGCCTCATTTTCGAGCACGACGAATGACAAAAGACGCTTCGTAAAACACAGCATTAATCGTTTGAGGTGGGAAGTCGGTTACAATACCCTGAATCGTAAAAACAAATCAGCATCTTTATTTTTGACTTTGAGACCGACTTCTGATCGTCACAGAGGTCCTCACGACCTTCTTGGAATCGCTTAAACCACTCATGCACATTTTTTTTACATCATTTGAAATGTTTCAGTAAAGTTTTCCCAAGTTTGAAACAAAATTTAATATTTGCTCTTTGTTCAAAGTGCATTATACGACCGGTGACCAAAAGCTGCTGTCACTTTTTGATCGATAACATCGATTGTAGTTATCCAATTGTCTTAAAATTTTTGAAATGTCAACAAGAGACAAATTTTTATTTGTAGGTGGGTTAGTTACATATTAAAAAGTTCTGTTTCTTTTGCGACAGACCTTGTAGATCGATTGTAGAGTTTTTTGAAGTTATTGAACTTTAGCAATAAATCAGACTCTTCTCAAGCTGTAGATGTCAATATTGAATGTGCTATTCATGACATGCGACTTTATTTTGTGGAAAAAGTATTCGAAAATTGGGTTCATCGAATTCGTTCCTGCAAAAGAAGTTTTGGAGGTCATTTAAATAATGCATATTCCGAACTTTATTGCATCGATTCCACTTCACATTAAATAAAAAACATTTGAATTTTCTTAACAATTATTGTGTTTTTTTTTTAAGAACCTAAAAATAACCGTAAATAAGCTCTTAAAAAGCTATTAATTTTCATTTGTGACTAAAACCTCTTCATTTAATTTGCATAGGAAAAAACCAAGCGCTAAAGTAGATAGTGGTTGGCCAACTGTTGATAGTCGACAACTATTATTCATTGATAAATAACAAGTGTTGCCGGAAAATGCAGAGTAAAAGCTTTCAATTGTGCTGCATTAATTGCGGTTTTCTCTGTGTAAATAAAGTAATTGGCTTGCAAACATTTTGACATGCCACATGAATGTTATGTGCACATACATATGTATATATAGGTATGTGGATGAGCACATATCCGTTTGCCGCTTATGGGCGGCAAATGTCTGTCCGTGAACATAAACTATCTAAATGCCAGTATGTGTGTTTTGGTATGCGCTTGTGTCAGTGCGGTGTGTTTGTGTGTGTGTCGGTCTAATTTTGTATGCAATTGTGCACCACTCAAATATGCATTTTATGGCATGCGCCGAGTCGTCGCTACATAGTTTCACACATGTACTAGCATACGTATGTAAATATTTGAACATGCATACAAACAACCGTACAGCGGTTGATTCATGTTTTTCGTGTGAGTTAATTTGTTCTGCATTAAGTGGTCTCAATTAAAACAATGAAAGGAAAATTGATATTTAAAAAATAATTAAACCACACTAGCAATAGTTTGGTGCGTGCAGTTTTATATTTATTTTATTTATTTATTTTTATGATCAATTTTGCTATATAAACATATTGTTGAAAAAATGCCAATACCACCAAAAATTTGCCTTTATCTACATATATAACTCACATTTTAATAAAATTTGGAAAGTAAAATGATGCCGATTCCATAAAAACGATGAGGTCAAAATTGGAAAACCTAAATATCATGAAATTATCAATAACATTACGAATTTTCGCTTGATCTCTTGTCTATCAAACTTCAGAATAATATAAAATCCACGATCAGTCATAAAATCCGCATGTTTTTGAAATAAATGATATGTATAGTAAACTACGAAATAATTATTGATAACCCCGTATAAATATTATGATAATGTATAATTTTTCTATCGACGATTAAAGTATTCAATACAAGATTATTTTCCTATAAACGTGCGAAAATTTTTGATCAATGTTCAATTACACACACTCCTCTATGTTTTTTTCTCATCCACACCCGTCCTAAGCACCAAATTATTTGAAGAGTTAATAAAGACGCACCTACTTCTCTGTCGCATTTTTCCGTAGTTAAATATGAAAATTTACCCACAACATTGAATGCAAATGTTTTCACATTTGCATAAAATTATGAATATTGATTTGATTGGAAAAGTAAAAACGAAAGCGTTAGTAGCCGAAAATGAAAACAAATATTTGTATGTGTATGCCATGAATGTATGTGCTCCCAGGTGATCGTTTGACAAATAATAAACTCGATTGGCCCTATGCGCCGCCATAAACAACATAAGTCACGTACGTTAGGGTTCGTAGTCTGCATATGAATATGTTAGAAATTGTATATTTTGCTATAAAATAAAGAATATTTGAAGTTTAAAGATAGTGTTAATAGTAACATCTATGATTGACCGACTTCTTCCTCTTTTATTGGGATCAAGGAATAGAATTTTTTAAAATACAGACAAAACTTAACGAATGTTCATATTATCTAGCGGTACCTGCTAAAACTTCTATGGGTTTTCCATTGCAGTCTCATTTTCTCTATTTTATATGAACTCTTTTTAAAATATTTATTCATATTTATTAAACTACTTATATTAGGATGACTAAAATTTCTTGTTTTTTGTGATTTTATTTCATTGAGTTAAAAAAGCCTTAAATTTTTACGAAAAAACCGAAAGAGACTGTTTTGTAAGCATTCAATTTCCTACAAATGAAACTATGAAATAAATATATTTTTAAGCAATTGAAAGCGAGATTTGATTTTTTTTTTTTGTTTTTGATAATAAGCAAAAATAGGATACTGTAAGGCGGAGAGCCGAGTTAATATTTGGCGCCAACTAGAGATACCAAGTGCAGCCAGGTCCTTCTCCTCCTGATCTCTTCAACAAAGTGGAGGTCTTCCTCATCCTTTGGCTCCACCGGCGGGCACTGAATCGAAAATCTGCAAAGCTGGAGTATTGTCTTTCATCTGGACAACATAACCTAACCAACGCAGGCGGTGTCTCTTGATTCGCTGGATTATGTTAATGCCGCAAAGGACCATAAATCTTTCTGCATAACCTTCCTATCGAACACTCCTAAGGCCGACTATCAAATGATGTCATTGTCCATGCTTTGTACAATATAGCATGACGGGAATGATAAGGGAATGGTAGAGTTTGTTCGTCGATAGAGGACTTTACTTTTCACAGCACCTTTTGGCAAGAGTTATACTGCGTTGAATTCAGAGGCTTTTGTTAATATTTTCCTTGATCCTGAGTCCAAGATAGACGAAATTATGCTACGACTTCAAAGTTATGACTGTCAACAGTGACATGCGAGCCAAGTCGCGAAGGCGATGACTCGTTCACAGTCAGACACATACGCTTCGCTTCCTTATCCAGTCTGGAGAAAGCAGGGCTAACGGAGTAGATTGAATAAGTCGCACAATAGGCAATCGCCTTGTAAGAATCCTCGTTTGGTTTCGACTGCTTCAGAGAGGTCCCTACGATCCTGACGGAGCTTTTGGTATTGCTCAACGTCAGTTTACGTTCACCAAAAGTTTCCTTGAATAAATTGATTGTTTCAACATCATTCTATTTAGGCACGAAAAAGTCATTAATCATAGCACTATAGCATTATCCATTGACTGTATTATTACGTTTCTACAATGCTTGTAGCAGCTACAAGGAAACGACGGAGACCTCAGAAAATATGTATATAAATGATCAGCTTAATGAGATGAGTCGATTTGGCCATATCCGTCTGTAGTAGATACGCGAAATAGACCCTCAATTGTTGAGATATCGATCTGAAAGTTTGCGCCCGTTCTTTTCTCAGCAAGATGCTGCTTATTTGTCGGAATGACCGATATCGGATCACTATATCATGTAACCGCCATACAAAGTGAACGATCGAAATCAATTCTTTGCAAACGAAGTTAATGTTTTTTTTATTTTTTTTTTTTAATTAGAAATATTATTATTTTGTAACTAATACCAAAGCAGCACAAAATAAATATATTAAATTATTGCATTTGATATTAATATGTCAACAATCATAGTAAAGGGGTCGATGTGGGTGTTTATGAGTACATATGTGTATATGTATGTAACTTGAGCCAACTTAACCATGGGGAATTCGTTGTTTGCAGTTTGCATAAAAAATGTGACGATGACTAAATCACTGTGAGGCAGTTAAATTGCATTCGATCGCGTCAATTAGCCATATTTATGAGCAATAAATTTGCGCAGAGCTTTTCGTTTACAAATATAAACATGTACACTTACACAATCTACACACACACACACATGTATTGACCGACTGTGGTCTGACTTTGGCCATGGCAATGCGAACGAAAATTTCTTTTTTGCCGCTTAAGCTTGCTGCACGCCATTTAAGCTTAATTTTTTGCGGCTTTATTGTTGTTGTCTGCTCGACCAAAAATCGGTAAAAGGTGGTAAGCGAAATGCGCCATGCCATTTGCACCGCGTCCAACATTTTTTTCGGTACACGAATGCACATACCTCGGAGTGAAATAGTTGCCTTGTACTAATGTAGGTGACCGTGTGTGATGGTGTGTGTGTGTGCGTTGGTGGCTTGTAAATGGCTAGTCGTGACAATTTAATTTCTTTTACACACATTTTTTCCAAATTCTTTCTTCTGTCGCTATGCTTTTGGGGTTTCGTTTTCAATTTCGCTTTTTCGTGATTTGTCAAAATTCTACATGTCAGCGTCGAGTGCCCTGCGACGGCGACTATTAAAGCGCTTGTCAACGTCAAATCGGTACTCAATATTATACGAACTTTCAACAGTACCTCAACGCTGCCGCCGTTGTATTGCTTAAGTGTGTGTGTGTCCTGTAAACTCGATTTTTCCCTCTTAAAGGATTATAACTAAATAAATTAAAGTAGCAAAATGATCGCTAATAAGAAAATCGCTTTCGTCGTTCTGCTGTTCGCCGCTGTTATGAGCCAGGTTTTGTGCCAGCAAGTCGCTGAGGATAACGCTTCCGATGTTGCTGGTTAGTGCTTTTGTCGTTAATTGATAAAAAGTGAAAGTGCTGAATAAGTTGAAAAAGTTTAAATGTGACAGCATTTAAAAACGCTGATATAAATTTGACAAGATTTAAAAAAGACAAAAAAAGATTAAAACTCATAAAAATATGTGCTTTTTAACGCAATGAGAATAACAGTCTGAATTTGGAAAAAAATTAAACTTTAATACTCTTTGCATTTTGACCATAAACTTAAATCTTTAATTCGAAAAAAATATATTTGTTTGTTGGTTTTGTTTTTTTTTTTCATTGTGTAATTTTTTCTATGAATTTTTTTTTCATATTTTTTTACTTTTTTTATTTTAATTTATTTTAATTTTTTTTCTATTTTTTATTTGTTATTTATTTTTCTTTTTTATTTTTCATGTTTCATATTTTTATTCCCAAAAATTTTCATTTTTTGAATTTTTAAAATTTAATATATAAATTTTGGTCACCTACCTTTTACTTAATTTTTATTTATTTCTATTTTCATTTCCATAAATTTTTAATCCTTTCTTCCTTAGTTTTGTTTTTCCACCCACCTCCCTCCTCCCCAAAAATTTTTAAAACTTTTATTATTTTTTAATTTTATTTTTAAAATTTTTATTTTTTATATTCATTTCTAATTTTTTTATATTTTATAATATTTTTTTTATTCCATTTACTTTTTATTAAAAATTCTATTTTTGTACTCTCATTTACACTTAAACTTCTTAAATAACGGTTCTTTCAATTTTAAATAATTTTTTTCATTTTAATTTTCCGCTCTTCTTTACTCTTTCGAATTTAATACAAATTGCTTTCATAAAAATTTTGTTTTCACCTTCCACGTACGCAGAAGGTCGCACATTCAGCCATCACTTCCTGAAGCGTTTGAGTTTTGCTGTCATTCCCGGCGCCTTTGTTGTTGGTGTGATCACCACCCTCTTGGCCGCACTTACCGTTGTCTCAATGAAGGGTTTGGGTGTTGGTGTAAGTATTCCTAAATTTTTTTTTGTATCAATTTTTCTACACAAAAAATAACAATAACAATTCGGCTACAATTTCAACTACTTTCAGGTAATCCTCTTAATTCTGGCTATCGGTCAGATGCTGTCACGCGCCATTCCTCAAGTGCATGCTGCTGCTTATACCGCTCCCGCCCCCGTGCCGGTAGTCTACTCGCACTCACACACCCAACAACCCGTCTGGCTCGAGAAGGAATGGTAAAAGGCGTCAGGCGTAGAGAAAACAGGACTTTTGTTACCTCAGTGAAGATGAAGATTTGTCCAAAAATCAAAGAAAGAAGAACGAATGCTGAAATTAGACCAAAAATATTATTAACTCTTAATTATTAGTATTTTAATTAATTTAGTTAGTTCTAATATTTATTTATTTATTTAAATATTTTTATATTTTCAAATTTGTCAACTGACAAATGGAATTTGTAAAACAAACAAAACAAACCCAACAAGATTTGCGAAAATAAATTATGTGAAAAAATGCGCTCAAAGAAAAGTGAAATGATTTTCATTATTCCATTGTAGGTAACCGCTATTTAGTATTCAGAACTGCTCTTAGTACTTCCTCGACTTTGATAGCGTTGCAAACATGGGCAGCCACGAACGTGACCATTCAATGTTGCACGTTTTGATCGATGGATTTGCCCGGCGATCAGCCGAAGCGAACCATGTAGAAAGAAGAAAGTACACACGAACGACATAAAATGTGTCGATAACATTTTCGGTGCGGGGGAAATTAGGTCAAACACTGTGTTTGTGAAGCGTTTTCTCGATGTCGATAAAACGGGCGAAACCTACAGACAAATATGTGTAGTTATTATTTGCTAAGTTTAGATTTGCTTAGTCGCTCCACTGACAAGCTTAGAATCACCAAAAATATAGTAAAAAAACGGCGAAAGTTGTAACAAATTCTGGTTTGGAATGTCTGCTTAAAACGACTTCTAAACGCCTACTCAAATATGGTAACTATACTTCTGTACAACTTCAACACTATATGAGAATTACAGATTGACGAATTATACGAAAAGTAATCAGCTTGGGCAAAAACTGAAGCCGTTCGAGCTTCCCAAGCGACATCGCTTTGCAAGATCTATGTTCTCTTTTTTTTTGTATGGAAACAAGCAAAATTGCCGCATTTGAGATAAAGAGCAACCTGCAGAGATCCAAGAGCGTTCATTTTATACAGAAAAAATAAGGGATTGGAATAGTTTGTGGGCCGGTGGAATCATGGAACGTAACCGTCAATAGCGACAGTTAATGCATGTTAATGTTAATGATAACCGACTATTTGATGCCTGAAATTGAAGCTCGTGATCTCAGCGACATTTTGGTTTCAACAAGACGGCTCCATTTTCCACACATCACATCAATCAATGGATTTATTGAGAGAACACTTCGGTGAGCAGATAATTTTACGTTTTGGGCCGGTCGATTGGCCAACAAGATCGTGTGATACCACACCGTTAGACTTTTTCCTGAGACGATATGTGAAATCTAAAGTCTATGCGAACAATCCCGCTTCCAATCAGACCTTGGAGAAAACATCACGGGTGTCATTCGCCAGTTACGAGTCGAAATGCTCGAACGAGTCATCAAAAATTGGACTCAACGGATGGACCATCTGAGACGTAGCTGCGGCCAACATTTGAAAGAGAAAATCTTCAAATAATAAATGCTAAAGAATGTTCTTTCAAATCATAATAAACATTCCTCACTAAATTTGAAGTTTCTGTGTTTTTTCTTTAAAAAAGTAAGAAACCTCGAAATTGATCACCCGCTAATATCATTTATACCAAACCATGTTTTTTGATTGCTAGAAAATTTTCCTTTAGAGTACTATACTTCTTGATTTTGTTCAGTCCTTAACAAATACTCAAGAACAGTCCATTACTAAATCTTCGTACACCGTTGTTATTTATCCTTTTTTCAACATTGCATAATTATTTAGATAAACACGGTATATATGTATGTATATCGGCAATCGGTAATCGGCAATGGTCTAGCCATAGTATTCGGCTTCCCTTGGGTCAACAAAAAGGTCTTTCTTGCTGCAAATACGACAACCATTTATTAACATTACAAAAAAATTTTGTATGCTACCCAAACAATCGATCCGATTTAAGTTAAATATACATAATTTTGTTTGATAACTGGATGCCATTTTAAAGGCATTCATACAAAAACTGAATTTCACAAAACTCGTCTGGCCTACGAACTCGATTGAATTTACCATACCATCGAAAAACTCTAGTCCTTGTTCATAGATGCACTATTGCTAGGTTGATCCTCATCGAAAGTAGTAAAAAATAATCATGCGGAAGTAGTTAGTTACGACTTAATTCCACTTTCTTGGCCGAAATGAATATTTTGGGTTACTGTAAGCAACACAAATAGCGCTCCTATGCCAAAACGTTCTGAGATATGGCGAATCACTACCGATTTTTGTGGAATCCGTTGTCCTGATATTTGTTTCAGGACGCTTGTTTCCTTCTAACGGTCCAGTGGTTAACAGGCCAGTACAAAATAAATAAAAATAGATGATCAGCCCCACCACACACATAACAAAACCTTCCTGACTGTCAACATCGACACCGTTTGCCAGATCGCCGGCTTACCGATATTCGACGCTTGATGCCATCACATTTTTATCACTAGTAACCAACCGTTTCAAAAATGGATCGTAATATTAGCAGCGATTTGACCATGAAAATTCAGGTCATGCGCTGTTTGTGTTAACTCGTTAGACAACTATACATCAGACTTCTATTGCATCAAACTTTTAACTCCTAGGAAATCGAAACACTGCTTACATAACGGCTGTTGTTATAGCGGCGAAAAATATTCTTGAAGTAACTTCGAGAAATAGTTGACAATCCTTGGTTGGATAAACAACTAAATCCGTTCCGGTTGCGATTACGATTGTCTTGGGAACTTACATAACGGTCGGACTGGTCGATTTCCATTATTCGACAATTAGCCTTCCAGAGTGAGGCGCATCTTTGACATCAAAATATCTGGAACGAAATGGATGAAATCAAACTTTTGTCAGATTAGCTGTTACAGTATCAAGATAATAAACACTATTCACATTTTCACTATCGCTTTGTCGCAGCAAAACTGTAATTTATTTGAAAAATCTATTGGTATTGGAATGGTGGAACTTATATTTTTATTTTAAAAACCTACGAATCGTACAAAGCCTTTAAAGGTGGTCGAGAGATCATTCACTAAATGATAAAAAAACTAACAAAGTTAAGAATATGTTGCTCGAAAATCGAGATTTTGGTGGATAAGTTGTGTATGAAACGCGTTCTTGCTCGACTTTTACCGATAAAGCTGAATTTTTTTCAAAAAGAGTACCGTAAAAAGGTCTCTTTGCACACACTTGACGAATTCCGATCCCACAATCATGGAGAGCAATAAAACTGCCGTTGAGACATGGGTTTAGGAGCTTGACAAGTCAACAATCATCTGAATAGAGGTAAAAAAACAAACGAGCCGAAAACAAAAACAAAAAACCGCCGCTCAAAAATCAAGTTGATGCTCATAGTCTTTTTTTGATATTCGTGGTTTGGTGAATCATGAACTTGTTCCGAAGGAGCAAGCGGTCAATAAGAAGTTCTGTTTTTGAGGCGTTTGCGTAAGAACATCCGAAAACGATCGGAATTGTTGAAGAAAAACTCATGGACTCTACACGATGATAAGCACCATCGCATCGAGCCACGACTGACTGAATTTAAAACCAAAAACGCAAAGAATACCATCGTTTAACCTTTTTTTCTTGTTCATCAAGCCAAAACTGCCGCTCCATGGAACCCGTTTTCAGTCGATCGAAGAGATAAGGGAAATACGCTGAAGGAGCTGAAGGTCATCCCAAAAGGTGCTTATGAAAAGTGTTTCGAGGACTGGAAAAAACGTTGTCATAAGTGTATTACATTTGGTGGGGATTAATAAGTGCTAAAGCATAGACATACTTACTTGATATATCTGGCCATATACTTTTCTGTATTTTTAAATGAAATAAACTTTAAGTCAACACTATATAATAATACCTTTGAGATCCAGCCAATATTTTGTAATGAGTTTCCTAAATGTGCTTTTGTGCTCGCAGTGGAAGACAATGGCAAAGAAATGTACCGCACAGTTGCTTTTAATACAACCACAAATTGACAAGCGACCAACATTTTGCTTAACAATTCCACTCACGCGGCCTAAAACAATCCGCATACTCAACAAATATCTCTCGTCTACAATAAATATTTACTGTTTTTACACATAAGCGCTGATCCACTTATCGATCATTCATTGAAATATCATTGTCCGCCAGAGTCAGTCCGAGTGCTAACTGCGAATCCAAGATCTTGTGTGCGATTTACTTGCGAATTTGTGCTACTTAAGACTACTTTTACGCGAAACAATAAACAGAACGTTCTTTTTTTCGAAATATGGATTGGACAGACAATTGCACCGTTAGCATTTGTGGCATGTTGCATGAATGCATGCCAATACACATGTTTTTGCACGACCAAATGCATATGTTTACAACAATTAACGATCAAGTGAAAACGGCAAGAGCAGAAATCGAAGAACTGAAAGTTGAATTGCCAAACAAGCTGTGGTGGATAGCGGCGCTTATGGCAAGCTGAGCAGCGCGGCGCTGTACTAGATTCTTTCCAAGAACCCCATTAAAACGGTGCGCAGCAGCATTTTCTTATTTGTTTCGACGTCAACAAGAAAGTCTAGAATTTCCAGCTTGCAAACACAAATGGCCAAAGCGAAGCGTTGGGGTTTGCTGGCGCGCTGCACGCTTTACTGCATCAGTCGCTAATCGCGCACAAAACCGCACAGAAGTGCAACTGCCGTGCAACGCGACGACACAAAAGCCAGAGTTCTTTATTTTACCAGGAAATATTTCACAAAAAAAAACTCTTTCAAAAATGGCGCTCATCAACGCTCAGCTCATTTGGGCAATTATTGTTGTTGCGCTAATCGCGCGCACCAATCAAGAGCGTTTGAGCGTAGGCAGCGCGCCTACGCAAATTCACGCGGAAGATGTTGTAAAGCGTAGTAGCAGCAGTGACTCCACTTTAAGCGCACGCCACACTGATGCGCTGATAAAAAGTGTGCCATACTTTCAGGCGTCACTGCCAATGCGCGTGTACGAATGCTTGCGCGCCTTCAGCATTTTGCGTTGCACGAAACTGTTTATTTTACAAAAAATGGAAGAGCGCAAGGCCATCAGTCAAACTGGCAACTTAACACGCGACTTTCTCGATCAGTTCTTCGACGCGGAGAACAACGTTGGCAGCCTGACAGATAACAAGTATGCGAATATGACGGATGAGAAGCTGAATCATTGCTTGGTTGTGCGCTTTCAACGCTTCTTCAAGCATCGCGATATCAAATTGCATTTCCTTCCCGGCGTAATGGTGAAAATCGTGCCGAGTCGCGACAACAAGCTGAGCTTCACGCTGAAGAAGAGCAAAAGTGAGTGCACTCAAGGTAACGCTGGTATACAAACTCAATTTTCCTTTGATTTATAGAAACTAAAAAGCATGCTGATCGCGCGAGCGGACGCGCCACCAAACTTGTCGAGGAAATCGATGAAACGCTGGACACAGCGGAGCCCACCATAGAAACGCATGCCGTTGAATCGGCGCTCACGAAGCAAAGCGATTTAGGTTTAGGCGGCGCTGGTGCAGGTGGTGTTGGACCTGGCGGTATAAGACGTAAAATTAAAAAGGCATCCTCTTTTGCTACTTACAAGAACACAATTCTGCAAATGGCCGTGCCTGTTATGGTCATGCCCGCAATTCTGCTGGGGTCAGTGTTGCCATTCCTGTTGCCTATGCTGAAGTTGGCCACCATAATGTCGATGATGTTGAATAACAGCGCTTTTATTGCGGCGCTCGTTTATGCCGCGCGCACCCATGCGAACGCGCAGGAGGAGCAGCAAATCAGTTACCCTCCACAGGGTTACTTTTAGTGGAATTCGTATTCTTAATGTGTTTTGAAAATGTTTGAAATAATAAAATTTGAAGAAGTACTTAGTTGTGAACTTATGACTTGTGTCATTTTTGCATCTTAATTTAGGCGTAGGATTGGAGTTATTGGAAATATTCCTTATCCACTTATAAATAAGGTCTTTTATAACATAGCCAATCAAAAATTATTTACAAGCTTTTCAGATAATAGAGAAAAAAGTTCAAGTCAAAATCATAAACTGAAAAATCGTCAAAAAACTATCTTACGCTATTGATGTTTTCAACTACCGATGCTTTAACCACCTCAGCAAACGAAATAAGGACTATGAATTTGGCGTACACCTAAAGATGCCGATTTCAGCTGGTTTATGTCCTCGTTAAAATTACTGACATTAACGCCGTCAAAGAAATGCGATGGACGGATCAGGAACGGACACGAGTAGGTCCTTGTGATATATACTACAGCGGCCATATAACAGAGCGCAAATTTGGTGTGGTGTGTTGCGTCTAGCCATAATCCATAGTAGAGCAAAATATATCAATATAACACTGATAAATACAATATATAATATATCAGACGGAAGAGAACGATGAACTTACTAAAGATGCTTTTTATAAACGGCTGGAACGCGCTTATGACTACAGTCCTCGCCACGATGTAAAATTGTGATTGGTGATTTTAACGCAAGAGGGGCATGGAGAAACCTCGCCAAATTGGTTTGAGGCTGATTGACTTCGCAGGGGTCCGAAATATGGTTGTCTGCAGTAGTAAATTTCTGCACAAGAAAATTCATCAAGCTTCAGCGGCCTTTAACTGCTAACTGCCGTGAGATAAGCCTCCTTAATATCTCATATAAGGTCTAACTGAACGTAATGTGTGAGGACTAGACGAAATATCATGTCATTGCTTTCGCGACTTGACTCACACAGCACTATTGACAGTTATAACTTTTAAATCATACGTAATTCCGCCTATCTTTGAATCACTCTTACCAACAGGTGCTACTTTGGACTGAGTACGCAATTGAAAGGTAAAGTCCTCTATCGACGAACAAATACCAAACTCTATATATTCCCGTCTTGCTATATCATACATGGTGACATTCTCATGTTATAGTTCAGGTCATGTTGCTCGGAAGACCTCCAGAAGTCAAAACTATGCAGTGCTTAGATAATTTGTGGGTCAAAACACTCTGTTTGAAACCAAGAAAATTGTAGAAAGATATTAATAAATGAGTTTTTATAGCATGGAAGTGGTAGATATAAAAAGATATATGCCTTATAATACTCAGCACTGAACTATACTTTTGGACCATGTCAAATAAAAATGTTTTCCCTAAAGAACTTGCATTTCATCGGTCAGTTTGTATAGAAATTATTTGGTATAGTTGTCCGACTCAAAGAATTTCTTCGAAGATTGTAGCAATGTTTTGAATTATAATATGTTCCAATTTCGTGAAGATACCTTGTCAAACAAAAACGTTTTTCATACTTAAGTACTTGTTTCCGATCGTTCAGCGGTTTGGACAAATAAGCTGCTCAGCTTAGTGAGAAAAAGACATCTGCAAAATTTTAGTTCAATATCTTTCTTGAAAACTGTGGGACTAGTTCGCGGACAGACGGATATGGCTATATCACTCAGCTTAATTTCTTAGTTATCCGACGTTTCTTTTTGGTATGTCTGAAAATAATCCCAGATTCCAGTTTTAGTTCAGTTTAAGATAAAGAAGTTTTCTTAACCCTGCATATAAGCCCTTGTAGAAAAGGATAAAAATAGAATAGTATATGTGAGAGTATTTTATAAGTAGGCTGATTTATTCTGATTTTTCTGCCGATTAATTACGACTTCGCAAATAAAAATAGTCCAATATTCATATTTTCGAATGATGCTTTCGCCACCATAAACCAGAATAGCAACTCTGTCTGCAATATAACTTATTATCCATTAAGCAATCTCGATATTATCTTGAAGAATTGTTGGGTATGAATGATCAAGGTTGATTTGAAAACTATCACATATACCGCTTAACTTAACAGTTTTTACATTTTCTTTTTACTCCGTTTCTTATCGAAATATAAAAAAAAAGTCGAACTCCATATGAAATGTCACAATAAATACAATTATTTAATATATTCCTGTTATCCAAGTAGTAAATGACGAAATACACTGGGAGATCGTGCGCCATAATTTCTGAATAAAATTTAGAAGTAATTTTAATGAATTTAAAACAACACTGGCAAAAGTTCATACTTTTTAATTCCCAATTTTGATAACTAGCTTTGTCGCATGTCTCAACTACTGAAAATTGGTTATGCTAATTCTGTTTGTTTACCGGAAAGTCTAGTTATCTAATGCAGATCAAACACGTGCATATTAGAAAAAGAACTGAAATAAAATAAGTAAGGAAGTGTTAAGTGTGGACACAGCCAATCACTGGATGAGCTCGCTATAGCTCATATATTGAGTGTTATAAATGGAATATTAAACGTGGCTATCATTTTATAAATGTAAGTAAATGAAAATAAAAAGAAGTATAGTCCGATTTTGATCATTTTTGGATCAAAGTTGACACATGAACTCCACACCATTTGTTTCTAATGGTTCAATAACTTCCTCATACAATAAAAACCTCCTTAGAAAGCATAATAGATAGCGAGACAAGATCATCTTGTTCATTTATATATCTGTATAGTATAACACTCTAAATATCTCACTTAGTTCTGCTACTGAAAAAAACGCTAGATGAAAAAACTGTTTTACTCTGATCCACATGTTAATGGGTATAACAAATAACATTCAGACAACATTTCTATCTACATAATAAAAGTATGAGTATCAGAAACGTTTACAAAATCTGTATAAAATATGCATTCTCGAAACAACTTTGAAGATTCCAAACTCATTAAAATAAAGTGTGCATGGTTTTCATTAATTATTGTGTTTATTAAGTTTTTCTTTATATTATATAATATTAATAATGAAGCTGATCGTTTTATATGCGGAAAATATACTTCGATATTTGCCATTGACAACCAAGCGATGAGCAAATATATATTATATATTTATAGAACTTAAACATGTCATGATTTGGGTATTAACTTGGAGAAGTAAAAAACCTTATTCTTAAATAAATAAATCTGACAGTAATGTATATATTTAATTTTATTCGAGGTTTATCCTTATCGTTTTCAAGTTGTTCCAAGGCAAAATCAGCAAACTCACCACGTTTACGGTGGTCTCATGGTTTTAGTTCTTGAGTGAAAACAATTTTCTATGTATGCAATTTTTTAAAACGTCTTCGAATCGAAAAATTGCGATTTTTTACAACACTTGCCTGAACGGCAGCAATATTTTCTTTATTTCGAGGGATTCTTTGTCTTTTTGGCAAAATGGCAAAAACGCACGAAAAGTTGCAATCGGAGAACGATCATTTTGATAATTGAATTGAATAATTTTTAAACGTCGTTCTTGCGTATATATTTTCATTATAAAATTGTAAACATTACTGAATACAAAGAAAAAAATACAGATCATGACATATTAACAATGGCCACAACGACATTTGGAAATCATAACACCCCTATTGGAAAACGCGGTACAACTTTGAACTTTTTCACATACGAGAGTTATTTATGTTATTGACAGTTACTTAAAATATTCATTTCGGCCAAAAAATTAAATTAAATAGCGAACATTTTCACACGATTAGTTTTACAACTTTCGACGTGGTTTATCTCAGCAACAATTCATCGATGAACGTATTTAAATTTTTTGGCGATGAAGCTTCATCAAGAACCAGTGTTTATCGTTGGTATGGTGTATCCAATGAAGGACCACTCCAAGACGAATTTCTGGAAGGTCGACCAGGTCGACCAAAATCAAGTCTTGCTCAGAAAACTATTGATGGTGTGGACAAACTGATTTTGCAAGATCGTTGATTGTTTTTAGATGATTAAAGTTTGTTTTTGTTTTAAAATCCCGAATGATAAAAGGAAGAAAATACGTTTATTATTTTTTTTTTTTTCTGTTGTTCTAATTTTACTTATCATTTGTATTCTTCGTCGCTCCATTTCTTTTTTTGACCGAACGACTACAATACTTGACCAATTTGAACTAAATTTAGATTATTCACATAACACCTTCTTGGATAGTTTACACCTACTTTCCTACATTCTATACAAGTATATGCAGATTGGTTCTCTGCAGGGGTATACGCTATCTCTCTATATCTTATCTTAGCCGCCATATATCGAATAAACTAATGACTATTCCTTATTTTGACTTTATAATCCCTATATAATTTAAAAGCTAGGATACTGCAAGTTGAAGCCAATTTATATATCAGAACATTTCTCCCTGTAGATCCCGTGTACGAAATGTGGCACTACCTAGGATATAACTATTAAATTTGCCGCTATGTTTGTAATACCGCGAACCTTTGAAGTATATTCATATATCATCAGCGTGACCTTAGCCGATTTAGCCATATCCGCCTGTCTGTTTATCTCTCTGCAAATACGTGAACTAGTCTATCAGATCTTAAGAGGGTATTCTGGTCTAGGATTTTGAAAAAATCGACTTTTTTCTTGCATATTTTGAAAGTTTAGCCTTTCGAAACTACTTTTTTTGAGGTGGTTGACATGATATATTCATGAACCGATTCTTTGAAATTTGGAACATATCTTCTTTATAATGGATTTCCAAAAATTTTCTTTGAAGTATTTTTAAAAATTCGAAAAGGTCGATCGGGTCTTGGATTTTTTTTTATCTAAAGCAATATCATCCGATAACGAAACTGCTCAGATCGGATCACTATAGTATATAGCTTGACCGTATGTTTTCTATTAGTTAGTAAGGAATATTTTCTATTTGTGAAGGGTATAATAGCTTTTGTGCAACCGAATTAAACGTTCTTTCTTTTTCTCTTCTGCATAACTCATATGTCGCATATATTCTCAAAAAGTGTGGCGAGAATTTTCCGCTTAGTATAATTCATTTCGTTGCCAATGACCTAGACATCAGTTTACGTCTTTCCTTATCTTGCATATTCGGAGTAAACTGTGTGGAAACTTTAATTCAAAGTAGTTCTCTCAAAAACATATGCTATAAAGTCTTTAAACTATATTGGTAATGAAATGAGTTAAGCTGTTACTAAAATTCGATCTCTCAACACCTAACAAGTCATACTGATTATCGTGGTCATTTGTTTAAAAAACTTTTTTTCGTTATTTCAATATATTTCACTCTTGTTCTAAATAAACTATATGTATATTTGCAAATGTTGGTGATTTACAAAACGCTAAATCCAAGGTACTCATCATAACCTCCTAACTTTCTGAGACAAAAAGGCTACACAAGCAAGCAAGCGATGCCAACTATTTATTTATTGCTTGTTATTATTGCAGATTTTCAAAACACCTTTGATACACGAAGCACTTAATGCCTTCATCCATTAACCAATAAACCACTATCAGACGACAAATTCTATAGCCAGCTCGTTCAGTAAACGAACGCACTCGTTAACCGTATTTGCAGGTGTGTGTGTGTGTGGGAGAGCGCTCATGCTTTGTTGCTAACCTTCAAATTCATGTTTTGCAACAATTATCAATGGTTTGATTTCTGCCAAGCTGCTATCGATTTTTGTTTTCATTAGCCGAAAAAACTTCCGCTTATTAATATTCTACGAAATAAACGCTTCCTTTGTGCTTGAAAGCAACTATATATTTAGTAATGTAGTATATGGAAATGAAACAAAAGTGTTACGCGCATAATTATGCGAAATTCAAGTTCACAAATCGCTCATCCGCAATGCTGCAAAGGCTGAGAGATTGCGCTAAAGCTGAGCTTTAAGGCTGATGTTAAGGCTATAATATTAGCATCTCCTTTGCGCTTCGTTTCTGCGAAAATTCTTTGTGATTTTTGTTAAATTTATTATTTTTGGTTCTTTTTTTCATCCATAAGTCCGTTTTGTTATGCAATAAGTTAACAAGTTTATAAATAATTTGAACACTATGCGGTAATCAGCTGCTGTCTGCTGGCTTAATTAAACATGTGACGCATAAATATTTATTTGTTTGTTTATATATATTTGATTTTTATATGTATCATATATACAGTGAAATCTCCCATAAGCGGACACTAGCAGAATCAGCCTTTCTGTTCATTTAATAGAGTTGTCGCTGTTCGTTAAAGCAGATGTCCGCTTAATAGAGGGTTCGTTTAATAGAAATGTCCGCTGTTCGGTTAATGCAGATGACCGCTTAATAGAAATGTCCGCTTAAAAGATGTGTCCGCTTAATAGAGGGTCCGTTTAATAGAGCTGTTTGCTTAATACAACATCCACTTAATAGAGCTATTCTTTTAATAGAGCTGACCGCTTATTAGAGCGGTTCTCTTAACAGAGCGTCCATTCAATAAAGATGTCCGCTTAATAGAGCGGTCTGCTTAAAAGAGCTTTTACGGTGTATATGTAGGTGTAAATAAAAATCCCAACATATTTTTCAAAACTGTTTTATTTTATTTACCTTAACATTTTTGGTTATTGTTCATATTGTAATATACAAAATAGATTTAAAGCAAACTAAAACTAGCATTCCATTTCATACAAGTATGTTTGTTGTTTATATAAAACATATTTCGTCAACTGCAAAGTTGAAAATCATAAAAAACATTAGAAATAAAATAAACCTTAAAACACTACACAAGCAATATCCTTAGAACTAGCCTTAACGCTGTAAGTATGTGAACTACCTCCCTTAACGTAATAAGTATGTATGCCGCATAGAACCGCCATTTTGTATTTTTGTTTTTATAATTACGCAACCTCATATATAACTTATAAACAACATCCAACTTCATGCCTTACGATTGTGCGCAACGGTGCTGAAATGTCCCACAGTATTTCCTTCAGCGCGCGGCTTTACCCTCCCCCTCTCGATAATTGGATAATTTGCAAGTACATTGAGTATGCGCTCTCTATGTTTATGGTTGTACGTGTGTGTGTGTGTATGTTCGTACTTTTGACTGGTGATTTGTTTTACTTTTGTTGCTCTTTTCCTTTTTCTTTCATACTATGAACTTTTTCGTGCTGGCGGTTGCTTGAGAATTGACAGCTTTAAACAGGCACCAAGTACAATTTTACTATGTAAACCGGGAAAAAAATTGCATGAAATTGTGTACGAGCACTGTAGACTGCAAGCGCCTTTATTCCTCCTTCTTGTGCACAGCACCCTTGCGATCCTCATCGCAGATATCCTTATCGTCCCAACCCCAAACGAGCGTCTCCTCGTTGTCATGATCGAGTTTCGACACCAGTTCGCTTATGTTCACATTATTGTTGTTCACATCCTGCACCGAAGGGTGAGTGCCATCGCCAGTACGTTGCACGCGCTTCAAGATCATCTCGTTCGACACCGATTTCAGATCGTAAGCTTGGCCTGAGCAAATAAGTAAAGTACAAATATACATATATGGGAAAAGTTTTCAAAATATATAGGAAAAGTTTTCAAAATATGAGTAACCGAAAACACCGTTATCTAGGTCATTTCAACTCACCAATGCGCGCCATGAAGTCCAAGAAGGCAGTCGTCCAGTTGTATTGGTATGTGCCCAATTCTCCCGCTTTGTAATCCCATGGGAAAACATGGTGATAGTTATGCCAACCTTCGCCGAAAGCGATCACCGACACCATTTTACTATCAACCGAGCTGATGTTCTTTTCGTATGGTCGCATGCCGTAGAAGTGAGCCGCGCTGTTCACCAACCATGTGCCGTGCAGTGAAAGCGCATAACGCAACATAGAGCAGACGAAGAAGCAAACTTGCAGTGACGAGCCCAATACGTAGTATGGGAAGAGTCCAGGAATGACGAAACAGCAAATGGGCATGATGAGGAAGTACAATCTGTGGGTTAAATGAATTAGTAATGATTTCATGATTAAAGTTCGAGAAATTGATTCAGGAAAATATAGGAGTTGGGGGTAGTATTAACCCGACTTTATCTATCAGATGTTCGAAAATTCTGATATTAGTTATATAGGGACTAGGTCAAGTTTTCGACCAAATTTATTTATTTTAGGCACAAAGATACACTGTTATAAGTAAAACACGTTCTGTCATTTTCATTCAGATAACTCATATATTGGCCGATAGTTTTGGATGGACTTGGACAGCTTTTGGTCTTAAGGGGGCATACTACGGGAAAGTGAAAGAATCAAGGGAACTTAAAATTGTGCCATCTGAGAAATAGGCGTGATTGTTGTCCGATTTCGCTCATACTCACACTGTGACATATAAATGCGAGAGAAAGGTCACATACCAAATTTGGTCGTGTCCCGAGATATATGATTTTACCTTAAATTGGGCGGTGCCATGCACATCGTCCAGTTTTGACCTAAGATCTTATAAAACTTTATGTCTCTGTCGTATTTAATTATTGATTTACCTTCCTTTTAGTAGTTTTTAAAGTACCGTTATATGGAAAGTAGGCTTTATCTTCCGATTTCAACCATTTTTCCAGTATCAAAAAGGGTGCTTAAGGGATTTATGAAGAACGCTGTGATCAATTTTATTGGTGTCTTAGGTACCACTACGATCCTGCGTTCTAAGCTATTCAAATCAGATCTCTACAAGGTTCCAAGGTTCGACATTTAAACCTAACCTAACCTTACTTCCATTACCCACATGATACCACTTAATCTGCAATTTCATCTTAAACTACTCACTTCTTCTGGAATTTAACGACGGGATCGGCCAAAATGTCACTCATATCAATGGTCTTGCCACGCTCTCTCACATCGGGATGCTTCTTGCACATCAACCAACCCATATGGGCAAAGAAGAAACCACGACCCGAATTATGGGGATCCGCATTAGTATCGGTAAATTTGTGATGAACACGATGATCGCGACACCACTCGTATATGCTGTTCTGAAAGGCGAGCGACTGACACAACATAAGGAAGATGCGCAATGGCAGTTTAGCTTTGTAGGCTCGATGCGACCAGAGACGATGTACACCAGCTGTAATGCCCAAACCACCGAGTACGGCGTATAAGTAGCCTATGAAAGCAAGAAGAAAAGGAGAGAAAAACACAGAGTTTTAAAAAATGTGTAAACAAATAGGGGACTATCTATAAGAACGTATCAATGCTACACTCACCGATAAAGAACTCCAAGTACGCGTTCTCAGCCCAAATCAGATACAAACCATAGAGTGCCATCGAATGCAATATCACGAACAGCATCACATTGAACCACACAATTTCCATTTTATAAGGCTTCTGCGTGACAGCATCCGTTTTACTTTGAGTTTGTGCCGACGTTTTGGCCGACTGCTGTTGCATGGCCGCAGCCGATTCACCCTGATTGGGTACACGATCATTACTACTCTTACAACTGGTCTTGGCTAATGTAGTCTGTTTATTGTTGTTGGCATCATTATTAGTAATGGCCGTTTCGGCGATGAGAAAAGTGCTGCCGATCAGATTTGGAGCCATCTGTAACACGGGTAAAGAGAAATAGAGTGTGAAAAATATGCAAGAGAGTAAAGCAGTCTTTTAAGTAATAAAAATTTATTTTTTTTTATTTTCTATTTATAAATCATTATTTCATAACCATCTTATATAAGCCTTAAATCATGCATGATTGCATAATACACGCCGACAGCGTCATTGATAAGCACCAGTGATTGATTGATTTCAATAAAGTCTCAGCAAAATTAGCTTCATTCTCATTGTTCTCCATTCAACACACCCGCTTACCGCTCTCAACGCTTTCGTACTCAAATATTTGTATTCTCCATATTCCACAGACAACACTTGTCGTTACCAAGCACACGTTTCGCCACAAAGTCGTTACCAATTCATTTTACGTGTCTGCTGTTTCCTTCCACTGACTACCAAATAAGTTCTAAACCAGACAAAAGTAGTTATGGACTACATTAATGAACTTTTCAAAAAATATCCCTCATCGACAATTCCTGTCAGGTTTCGCCAAAAAAATAAAATTACTAACACAAAGAAAACATTTTGGAAAAAATCTCGACAAAAGTTTATAGTTAGACAGAGAGTTCAAAGTCGCGAGTACAGGGACGTCAGCTCTAAATATAAGACACAGATAAAGACACGTGTAAAGATTTAGGAATTTCTGGTTGCGATTTCTGTAGCTCATTAATGCAAAATGTGAAACACATTCAATCATTTATTGCTGGTGCAGCAACTTTTTTCGATATCTTTGCGAGTTCTCTGTGAGAAATGAAGCAATAATATTTTTGTCACTCTCTCACTATTTGCCAAGCAATAAAACTTTACTAAAACGTATGTCACTCAAGCTGTCACACCATTAATATTTTTGTTTCTTCTGTTTTCTTCGTCTACATTTAATTTTACTTGTATTTATGCCTCAAAAGAGGCTTGGCCCCTTAATGTACGGTCATAAAATTTGTCTACAAATGAATAAAATATCTTACGTACGCAGGTAGAAATCAATTTTAAATTCTTTAAAATTAACACCAACATAATATTAACTAGCTGATAGAAATCTAGCAAAACTAATTGTAGAATTCAATAAAGTCAATGTTCTTTTAAAATACTTCATACGAGTGTGTACTCCTAGTACGAAGCTTTAACGGTCTTTCCCAAAACGTGCTTTGTATGAAAACGGCGTTGTTAAACAATTTAAAAATATAATCAAAATGAATTTCCGCTTAGCTAATGTAGGTATATTATGTTCCAGAGTAATTAGTTAAGGTTAAGTTGATCCAGTATAAATAGAGCTCCAATCATTCTAGTGTTAACATACTTATTAAAAGTTTTGTCAGAAAGCTCTGTTGAATACATCATCAAAAGATAAGCGAGTTAGTCAATTTCTGCCAGGAAACTATTAGAATTAAGCAATCTTCGGAAGAGTAAACCGCTTTTAGCCGTCCTTAATAGCAAATTACTACAGGTGGGTTCTCTGATTCATTCTTGGATTAAATTTAATAAATAAATGGCTATTTTTGAGTTGAGAAAGAGATAATTCAAAGAACACAATAGGGCTACTAGTGGATTCTCTGATTCATTCTTGGATCAAATTTTATAAATGAATGACTATTTTCGAATTGAGAAAGAGATAATTCAAAGGATACAATAGGGCAATAGACCTAAGGTTGCGGTGATCCTCGTCTATATATATAAACTCAAAAGTCAATGATGCCAATTACATATTTTTCAAAGAAAGTTGAAGCATTTGATGGTATACTTTCAATATTGTTCACACATATCGACAGTTTTACTCTACACTGAACCACACTCTAGAGAAATAGTACTTTTAGCCAGTTTTTTACTCAAAAATAATAAAAAAAAAATTATGAGAAAAGTACTTAAACTATTCTCAAGATTTGAGAAAGAGATAAATACCGTATTTAGAAGCAGATCACTTTCACTGAAAGTCTTACAAGTTGAAGAAATCTAAAATGCAGCTGTTTTCAGCTATTTTTGGTTGAAATGAATAAATATGAAAATGGATAAATATTGTCAATATCTCTTGTAGCCAAAAGCAATTCTTGAACTACGTAATATAAATAAAAACTTTTGCTTCACAAAAACGGAAGAATATTGTTTTAGAAGACAAACTCTCTCTTATAGTTAATACCTGTAGTTCATTTGAGCTCTTTAGTTCTTTCGGGCAGCCGACTTACTATTGTTCGAAAATAAGTCTATTGAAGTAACTATTTGTGGTGTTGATATACAGATTGGGGCTGACAGATCGAGAAGACTGCAGGAAATGTCTAGAGCAAGGCACCAGTCAAACAATGGAACACCTCTTGTGCATTGGCAAGAGTACGGCATAAGCATTTGTGCTCCTCACGGTATGATACACTGGAGGAAGCATCGATTGTGAGGCCAAAGAGTCTGTTAAAATTCACGTCAAGCGCAGGCATCATAAAGGATGACTACACCTCATGGACCTAGTAACTGAACTCCACCGAGTATTGCAAAGAACCAAAACTGGTCTATGTATGTGTGGCTCATAGGACTACCAGACTAATCTAACCTAACTATTTACTTTCTCGAAGCTAGAGAACAAATGGAATATAACCCAATTTTATAAAAACCAAAATTGGTTAGAGTTAAGGTTATGTATAAAGTAAAGTGTCGTAAAAGTTAAGATAATGGCAACAAATTTGAAAAGCACAAAAAATCTTGAGATAAATTATGCAATTAATAAGTGGGACCCACCCATTTATAGCTCGAAAGTTAAGCTTTGCTCATTCCTCTCATGCATTAATATGCACTCAGTCTTTGGTTGTTAGCTATGAATGATTACATTAAGTAACAGAAACTCATGTATCTATTTAATATACACCAAAAATAAAATTATGTACAAAATATTCTTAAGTAATTCGAAATTTATGGCATAGTTTGATTAATTTGAAATATTTGAGTAATTTTACTACCAATAAAGTAATTGAAATCAAGTGTTTAAACACTAAAATACAATAAAAACAGTTAATGAAAAATTCCTATTCATTATTTTCTTTTAATTACAAATTGTTTGTTCATTAATACGGCATTGGTGCTGTTAAATCGATTAACGGTGTTTAGCAGTTAATTGCATGGTTCATTGCATGCTATCTCGCTTGTTCAGCATAAACCGCATAACTTCAAATTAGTTATTACTGAAATCTCTAAATGAATTTGGCAACATTTTCCGACAAAGCTTTACTTAAGTTCAAAAAACACTTTGTGGCAATATTCCTGTCAAAAAAGCTTAAAACTAGCAAGTCAATTTGCCATTTATTAAGATTCGATTCGAAGAATTTCGGTATTGCAATATTTGCATATTGCCAAACCGCATTTGGAAGCAATAAAATGTGATACACGCAGCACCGGCAGTGGTTTGGGTTTATGTAGTGTATATACAATATATCTGTATATATATATATGTACTTATTTATGTAGGTATATATGTACTAGAAGTAATTTAAATACTACTCAGCTACAAGTGCAAAAATATATGTGTGTGTATATATATTTATTCGCATGTCAGAATTTTTGATAAACTTTTGGCAGTTAGTCATTTCCGGCCACAATTCTCAACCCAGAATGTACGAGTATGCTACGGCAATAAACATGCTTTGATGGCTCAACATTTTATTGCTTCGAAAAATATTTTTTTGGTTTTTGTTTTTGATTGACCATAAGTGTTTTGTTACAGCATAGTTATTACAAAATAAAATAATTGGTATTTTTCGTATTTTATATGTTGTAACTCTTTTAAATATTCTTACAATTTGTGGTCATTAAATGTGCAATTTTATAGTTAGCAACTAATGAAGTCAAATTTCGTAAGATTTTATACTGAAGTTGACGGAAGTGTCATTAAATTTGTGTAACATTTACGAAATCACACCACTCTCTATCTAATTGAGAGAGTATAGCGGTGCTGTTGTATAGAGTAAGGCAAAGTTTGCTCTCAGTAAGTCTGCCAATATCAGCTGTTTTGCTGACGTCACAGTATTGAATATTAATAAAGGTTTTTTAGTCATCAAATTAATTAGTCAATATCCATTCGGAGATTTTTAGACAAATCTTAACTCATTCTTCAGTTCTTCTCTTTCTCTTAGTCTCATATATTGGGTCGTTCACTTTGATGACAACAGGTGATCTGATTGAATTTTTTCGCAGAAAACTTCACACTTAAGCGCTTTACCGTTATATATTTATATACAGCTGATATTGTAAGGATTGTTTGTAAAAAATGTTTAACGTATTTTGGAATAGTTTTTGTTTGTTGCTCTATCGAAAGTGGAACCTCGAAACACATTTTTGGCATATTTTACAGTTTTACTATTCAAAGGTAAAAATGCAGTTCAAGCAAATTTGAGGGCATAATAGATCATAGTTTTTGGTGCAATCCTCATTTACTTATCTAAGGTCGAATATTTTGTGATGTGTACTGAGAAGATGTTGACCGAATACCAATGCTAAAACTGGTTTGCCAAATTTCGTTTCGGTAATTTCGGTTTTGAGGATGCATCGCGTCCTGGAAGCTCTCTGGAAGCCAATGTAGATAAAATAAAGCCATTGCTCAATGCAAATCGTGGAAAAACAACAGTAAAGATCACATAAAACATCTAGGATTAGTTTCGCAGTTTGGCATATGGGCTTCTCATGTTCTTACCGCACAAATTTTGCTTCGTCACATTAACGACTGTGATTTGCTTATCAAAAATCAAAGGAATGATCCATTTCCGAAAATCATTGTTGGTGGCGACGAAAATTGGATTGTTTGCAAGATTGTAAAGCGCAAGAGCTTCTTAACAGGCTGAACCAACCCAAACCACTTTGAAAGCCGATAGACACCAAAGAAAGGTTATAATGTCTATGTTATGAGATTTCAAAGGGGACTTTTATTTTGAGTTTTAGAAAAAATTTTGTAAATTTACTCATACTTTTTCAATAAATGACTCAACCAGCCTTACTAGATAAATACTTTATACTTTTCATAAAAAAACAAGAAAAATGGTGTATTTCTTAACAAAATCCGAAAGAAGCTTAACCTCTTGTATTCTAAAAACAATTTTAAAACATAAATATGCAATAAAAGACAAAGTATTGCAAATCTTTAAGCACACTTGTTATGCTGTATATATAATATATACACTATCGAAAAATCGCAACAATCCAACCGAATGCCATTGTCGTCGCATTTGCATAAATTAAAGAGATGCTGGCTCGGAGACGTGCTTTGGCAGTGTGAAACTTAAAAGTTTCAGTTTGCAGTTTGTGCGGTTGGCAGCGACTCGAAGCAACTCGTGGAATTGATGGACTTGACATTGAATGCGGCAATTGATATTTTGTGCACCTGTCTCCGCCCAGCCTTGCCTTTGCCGAGTAGCAAGGCTTTATTTGGCTAGCTCTATGGCAGGTCATAGTCGCTTGTAGCTGTGGCAGCAATCAGGTTGTTGGCAATGTGCAACAATGCCGCAGTATTTAAACGAAAATACTTGTATACAGGGTGAGATGGCAAGTATAAATTATATAAACGGGAAATTTTAATTTTTTCAAGTTTTTTTCTATTTATGATCAAAAAACATTTTTTAATAATTATAAATTTATTTAAAATTTTTTATAAAATTTACTAAATAAAATTAAAATTTTAAAAAAAAAAATAAAATAATTTAATTTTAATAAAATAAAATTTAAAACTAAAAATTTTTTCTTTTGTAATAAAATAACAATTTTAATATAATCCATTATATTTTTTTTTAATATTATTTAAATCTGGTAAATTTATTTATTAAAATTAGAAAAATAAAAAACATTTTGAATTAAAGAAAAAAATTTAAAAATTTATTTTAAAAAATTAAAAATTATTAATAATTTTAAAATTAAAAATATTTTTATTTTTTTATTAATTAGATAATAATTTTAATAAAATATTTTTTATGTTTATAAAATATAAATATTTTTAAATTTATTGAAGACTTGTTATTTATTGAACATTGAAACAAAGTTAAAAAAAAAATTTGGAATGAAAAACAAAACTTATAACTGAAATAATTTTTTTCTGAAAAAAATGTAATTAAGGTTTTTTGATAAAACATATTTATTTTTTAATGTTTTGAATTTAATGAAAAGAAACAATTGAAAAATTTGTGAATAAAAGAAAAAAAAAAACTCCGAAAAAATTAATTTTTTTTTGTTGGCAAAATATATTTTTTTAATAAAAGTTTGAAGACCTTAGAAAGTTTTATTAACTAAATATTAAATTTATAAAAAAAAATATTAATTATTTTGAAATTTAAAAAAGTTTTTAAAACCATAGTTTCGAAATTAAAAAAAAAAATTTAAATTTAATATCTCTTTTTTGTTGATAAAAATATATGTAATTTCAAAAATTTCCATTTCTGAATAACAAAATTTTTTTTCGAAACTTAAGTGTTTTTTCTTTTCAACTTGAGGTTGTCGTATATTTAAAATTTGTAAATGTTTTGAATTAACAGCGATAGTCACCATAAACCCCAATATAAATATAATGTGAAAAAAAATAAAAACTCCTAAAGAAAAACCCTTTATGCTGGTGCTTATATTTAATAATTGTCTTAATCAGGCATTTATGTGTATTTACGGACAACAAAAAATATGTTGGCACTATTTTCTAGGCCAAGTTTACTCGCATAGAATATTTATATTGAGAATATTTTCGACGAAGCTCAAAACACGAGCTCACATATACATACATACATATAGCTTTGTGTGTCAATTGAAAACCAGTAAAACTGTTGCTAATTTCATTTAAAAAAATACGCAATAACCCCTCCGACGATCTGTGGTCCCTAAAGCCAGCGAATGCAGCGCAGGTTAATCCACTCTATGCAGCAAAGAAACATGCTTTCTGCTAAAGCCTGATTCTTGTTTCACCTGCCGAGCTTCTCTATGGATTTTTGCGTTGGTTTTTATATTTAAGTTTGCAATATTGTTTTGTTAAAGCGAAGCCATTTGAAACTAATTCGATGCGGTACTAAATGTTGCATAACCACTTTAATTTTAGCAGCGTAGCGCAACTGGTTGGCCGCTTTTGGATAACATATTTATGAACACATGTATTGCGATATCTACATACATGCATATGTATATATAGACATATGTATTTAGTAATAAGAATTATAAAAGCAGCCATAAAACTCTTTACAGTTTCCACTTTAAATTTCCCTTTCAATTTTCGATTGGCTCAGCTTCTCAACAACAACAACAAACTTTGAGAATCCGTAGATATGTGCATACTTGTATAGGAACAGTAGTTTCGGTTTACAGATTCTTTAAGTTCAACTTTTTGTAACTGAAACCATAATATTTTGCAATTTTCCAATCGTCATGTGCAGAAAATTGTAAATTGAAAGGGAAATTCAAAGTGGAAACAGAATGCAATAGCCCAGCCACAGCTAACTGTAAATAATTTTTATGGCTGCTTTTGCAAATCTAATTACTATTTTTTAATTAAAATGTGAACCATTGAAACCGTTCAGCGATTTTTTGAAATTTTTTTTTTTGACACCAGAAATAAGACACCAACAGCTAATTGAAGGCGGCGCTTCTGATCTGGACTATGCTTTCAAGTAAGTGGACTGAAGCGGTATTATTTCATACAATGGAACATTTTCATATTATACGTCACTCAAAAACTCCACTCAATAATTGGGAAACAATTTTAGAGTTATCAGAGATTGAGGAAATATACTAGAAGTAACCAAAAATTGATTATTTGAGTCGTTTTCCTAGCAATAAGGACTCAAGGCGTTACGGTGGGTTTGACAGCCGAAAAAATTATATTTTCGCTTACTTTTTTTTATATGATAAATGACTTAATTCTTTAAAATTTTTGAGCGTATCAAAGAGGCAACATTTGAATAAGATTTTGTGAATTTTTCATACATTTTCTGGAGACGCCGCCCAAAAACGTGGTCTCGCGGTCGTCGGCAAAACAGGCGACGCATTCATTTAAAATCATAAAATCCAAAAGCATCAGTTAGTAGATGAGTTTAGGTCGTAATTAATCTAAGGCTTTAGAAAAAAAAATGAAGTTGGAAACAAAGCAATATAATTTTATGTCGAACTTTTACCACAAATTGCCTTACAAAATTATATATAATGAAAAAAAGTTCTTCAATCAATCAAGAGGTCATCCTTTTTCGAAGAACTGCGAACAATTTCAATAACATTGCTTAACTACTTTCTGAGAAATCGTGATCACCGACTTTGAAAACGATGTTTCGAGAAAAACACGATCAAAGATTGGAGTAGCTGATCGGTCTTGCCTCACTGGCCGCTCTCCCAAAGGTTCTATCTCGTACACTTTTATTGCGATTGTCTTGAAACTTTGGCAAAATATTCCAGACATATAATAATATTTAAAAAAAAATTTTTTTTTTTGAAATTTCAAAACCAACATAACCTCTTAAAAATATTTTATATTTATCGTTAAACGTCGAATACTAAAATTCATAGCATAAGCTTTATATATTGAAGAAGAAGAAAAAAATCAAACTGAGGTAAATTTTTAGGAAATTTTATGTTCCACAAGAATCAGAAGGACATCCAACTCGGTCCCATACCGATGTGAACGGGACAAGGGTGCCCCCTCAGACTAGCTCATCGGCTTTGCTGTTCCCATCAATTCCGCTGTAATCTCAAGAAAATGCGATGTAAAAATGCTTATCATGAACGATTCACTTTTTCCTTTGTGGTGTTTATTTTAAATTTTTTATATAGAAAACTTTGAAAGGTGTGGGTGAGATCTTTCAAAATCAAGCTAAACATTTTTTTGCAGAAAATTGTTTTCTCTTAATATTGGTTCATTTTAAGCAAGCATCAATCGAATGATTAGTTTTTGGCTCACACTATTATACATATGTACATTCGAATGTTTCTGTCCTGTCCAATGTCCATATATTTTATATAAAATATACATACATAAATATATTTCTCTGCAGTTTTTTATATACATGTGTATATATATGCTAAGCTAAGAATTAGCCAAATTCTTTACACATATGTTTTTTTGAAATATTTTAGTATTCAGCGCACGCACTTTCAAATTCCATCAATTTGTACGACTACAATAATTGTAGAATAATAGACACTTCTCAACGCGCATAAAGACACATACATACATACATACGTATGTGTAGATAAACATTCTTTTAAATTGGCAAGCGTCATAAGAATCAATCTCAACGCCAACCACAAACGCCCGCACACCTACCAACCAGCCAACCACCCCAACTAAGCGACATCACACTGTGCATACACACACATATGTATGTATGTATTGTACAAACAAGCATGCACTGCTCATCAACGTGTATTTTTGTAACGTCTCTTCATGTTACTAATATGCTGCGAACGTCAATGCGCCGCCGCCGCCGTCACTCCAATGCGTTACATGCGTGCGCATGTGTGTGTTTGTGGGCACAGCAACCGCCGACAAGGCGCTGAAGAGTCGCACGCATTTGCGCATGCGCATGCAGCACATATTAATTGTGTGAAGTTCGCTGTTAGCCACGCAGCTTTTGAGCGCGAATACATATACATATGCATACTTGTGTGTGTGTGTATAAGTTTGCACGGGTTCCGCTTATAGCACGTATGCGCACATATCCACATGTGAATGGTACATCTATTGGCATGTGTGTCTATATGCTGCTTCTGTGGTTCATCCCCAAACGCTACAAAACGCGAACAAAATATAAAAATATCAATATGCAAAGTGGCAAATCTATTGACAGGTATATTGTGAATAATCAATTTGATCGATTCATTCAGTTGACGTGCGTATGTTTTTTCGCGGTATTTTATTCTGCCGCCCCCCTCCGCAATTCGACCATTATTTATGTAATTATTATTCCGCTTATGGTCTGCAAAACTTGGAATAATTTATAATTCTTCTGCTTTGCTGAATTATACGTGATCTCAATTCCAACAACAACAACAAAAAGGAATATAAAAACAAAAATAGCCACAATGTGGCTCCTACGTGCCATAAGTATGTGTGTATGGAGCCAATGCTCGAGGTACATAGCTCAATAGCCGCCGACTACCGTGTCTAGCCTAGAGGCAACAAGCCACTCAACTGAGTGTGTTCACCATCCATGCGCGCACCGCCGCTTCCTCACTACGTAGTTGTGGTCAACTAGGAAGTGAAATTGTTTTTTGGGGGGTTCTCTTGTTGATTATTATTTCTATGAGTGTTTTTCCGAAAACAACTCTTTGTCTGCTATCGATATAGTACTTCAAACAGGTTTTGAACGAAATCAATAGTTCGGTGGCTGGCAATATTGATTGACATATGCTTGATAATTGAAACAAATTTAAATATCATGCTAATCTCATGCAGCCCTTTTTATAAAAGAAAGACAGCAACTATTGGTAATTTACATACTTGAAGGAAATTTAATTATAATAATTTAAAATAAAAGTTGTGATTTTTGGTGAAACTTACAAATTGTGCTCTATTTTGATGCCAGCGTATATTTCTAGGAGAAATAGAGCAGAAACATTTTTGAATTTCACGGTTATTAAAATTAATGTTATGACACTAACTCAATAGGCCGTTATGGTAATTGGCTAAATTTTAGCTCTTTTATATTCATTAGTTTTTTGCGAATTCTGCTGACCCACTTAAGTATGTATAATATATTTATGGCGATAAGTATGTATAGTAAACGAGTTATAAATTGAAGAGAAACGTAAATTCGCTTAATAGGCCGTTTCTTTTTTTAGAACTCAATTGTAGGGAAATACGGAAGTATCTTTTTGATGTGAACCCTAACGCTGTAAACTTCATAAAAAGTCTCTTATATTTCGATACAAAACTCTGCCATACCTCGATAAACTCGCATTAAGGATTTTGTGTTTATTAACACTAAAAGATGTGGTGTTTAAGATGAGTTAATTTTGTGTTCTGTAAACATTGAAAAGTGTAGTATTAAAGGTGACTTAACACATACTCCTGTTTTTGGGTTGATTTTATGACAACAATAAACTCGAGTTAAATATTTTGTAAACTCTAAAAAATGTGGCGTTTAAGAGTGTTTAACCGTATACTCCTGTTTTTATGTAACTTTATAAACTCGAGTTACTTTTTTTGGGTTATTAAACACTAAAAAATGTAGTGTTAAAGATAAGTTAACATATACAACCGTTTTTATGTAGATTTTATAACAAACACCAAATTCAACACTAAGCCCGAGTTAAATATTTGGTGTTTATAAAAACTAAAAAATTGTGTGTTTAGCTGAGTTAACCATATATTCCTGTATTTAGGTAGATTTTATGATAAACACCACGTCATTAAAAAACTCGAGTTAAAGATGTTGCAAACTCTAAAATATGTAGTATTTAAAATAAGTTAATATATACTCCTGTTTTTTGTAAATATTTTGATAAAAACCAAAGTCATCAACAAACTCGAGTTTTTAATTCTCTGTGGGTCTGGATTTAAATATACCAAAGAAGTTCGTTCTGTTATAATTGCCCTTATGAACTAACTCCTAACATGGCTACGGAAATTTTAAAAAGTGTGAAAGCTCCGAATAAAAGCTCAAACACTTATTTTTAGTATAAAATTTGTAATTTTAGATTAAAAAATAAGTTACGATAATAATTTTACTAAGCAAATTCGTAATCAGAACTTTGTTATTTTGTTTCAGTTGTAATTTAAATTAATTAAGTTTTAATAAAATTAAAACAAAAGTGTATTGTTTTATTCCACTTTCATCTCAAACCGCATAATTGTAAATATTGATATTGATTCTTGTTTTCTCTCAAAATAGATTATTGCATAACTAATTAAACTAATTATAGAGCAGAAGAGGAACAATTAAGCGCATGTGTCACGGAAACTGGTCTGAGCTTTGATTAGATGCATAACTTTGGACTGCATCGAACTTTTACGAAACTTTTAATGTTGATTATTATTTTTTTTTTTAATTTTATTTTATGTTAATTATTATATTTTTATGTATTTGCAAATAACCTATAAAACTAAAATTAAGGAAATGTATGTTTTAGTAAAAACTTTAATAAGAGGATTATTTGAGTAGTCGAAAATAACACAATTCAATTTAGTTAACCATTTGTGAAAAATGTTTTTGAAATATTTTGGAATTTTTTTTTAAATTTTGAAATTTTTTGAACATTTTTTTAAAACTTTTTTCCAAATTTTATAGCAAGAAATTAATATTCAACCATTTGTGAAAAATTTTTAAAAATGTTTCTGAAATATTTTGGAATATTTTGAAATTTTTTAAACATTTTTTTATAATTTTTTTTAAATTTTTTAGCAAGAAATTAATATTCAACCCTTTGTGAAAAATGTTTGAAAATGTTTTTGAAATATTTTGGAATTTTTTTTTTAAATTTTGAATATTTTTGAACATTTTTTTTTTTAATTTTTTTGAAATATTTGAAATTTTTTTGTCTTATATTGAATATGATAAAATCTAAAAATATATGAATTATTTCTTTAAACATTAGTAAAAAAATTTTATGTTAACTTTAAAATACTATTGTTCCAGCCAAAGCGTTTGGTACAATGTTAGGTTTTACTTCTTGTTGGAAAATTTTTCCATTAATTGACTTATCAAACAAAAATTTCAAAAATGTAGGAAAAAAATTTTCAACCATACATATTTATACCTATTTTTCAATTTCACAAATTTAGCCCTAAGCAACTGGGCATAACCGAATTTTATGTGGTATGCATAAAAATCTACAAGACACTTGTTTAAAAAAACTTTTTACTAGTGATCTTTGGTTTTATCTGCGCTTCTATAGTTCAAAATACAATAGCATTACTCCACTGAGTAAAATCCCGTTAGGGTCTAAAGAAAATTTATTTTGAACTTTTTTTATTATTGAGATTCTTTTTTATTAAAAATAATATAATAATGAGAAATAATATCAGTTTAACGGTTGCAAGTACCTTAAAGGTAGAAAATTTGTTTTTATTATTTAGTGCAACAAGTTATAATAAAAAGCCATTTTCCAATTTTAATGATTAGGAAAATTAGCTTTGGTTGGAAAGGTATTTTTGGTTTTCCAAGCAAAAGTATTTTTGAAATTAAATTTAATGAAAGAAAATGTTGGAAACAAATTTTTGACTCACAAAACAACAGCATTTAAAAAAATTATCTTAAAATAATAAATTAAATTTAAATTATAAATTATTATTTATTATTAGTCATCAATTTATATCAAGGCTTTGACTAAACGATTACATTTTGACGCACCTTATGTCCGATAAGAATAGTTCTTTTAACGAAACATAATCCTCAACCGAAAAAGATAGACGAAAAACAGTAAATAACTGTCAGAGCGAAAAAACTCGTATAAACGATTAAGCTGCTCGAATGAACCTCAAAACTTGGTGCCTATTCCATTCCAGACTCACCCATGTGCATAAAATATAATTTTAATAACATATTATTTGTTGTTGTTTTCACTATACAAAAATTGTTCATATTTAAGACAAAAAAATCTACATATATTTGCAGCAAACCAATTCGATTTGCGCTATTAAATGCATGGTTAAAAAATATATATATTTAAAGTCCTGAGACTTTATATAATTTACAACACATTTTCGAAATTGCTTTCAATTATTTTAATTGAAAATTTTTATTTTTTTGGCACATAAAAACATTTTTTTTAACATTTGCACAGTTCGTTAGGGGAAGCTTAAAGCTTTGCAATAAAAATTAATTTTTCGGAAATAAAATCCTTATTTTTCAAAAGAATGTCAATTTTGGAAATTTTTAAAATTTCTTGACTTTCGTTGGCTCACCTTTATTTCTTATGCTCCTTTAAGTTTTTTGATGAAAAATAATATTTGTTTTATTTGCTCGATGTCCTTTTGTTTTATAAAATTCTCATTTAAGAATTCCACAAAAGGTATACAACTCAATCTACAGTTCAACCCACACAAAGTTCTCAATAATTTTTCAATAATAATTTTTTTTTATAAATTTTCAAATGACTTTGTTTTAAACAATCAGTTTAATGTTGCATTTTTTGCTTTCTTCTTCTATTTCGTTAAACACACCGCACGTGTTTTTGTTGTTGTTCTTAAGCCTCGCTGTACGCGCAAGGATAACACGATCGAACGCGACGTTCACGTCACTTAACAAAAACTCTACTAAAATTCCGCTTAGAATATGCTCGGGCACACTATCGATCGTCGTGGTCGTTGTCGTTACCGCCGATGATCAGTGCGTTCGTTGTTGACTGTATGAAGTCAGTAGACAAACAGTTTGCCTAGAAATAATTACACCGAATTTTAAAGACAATTCAAATGTGCTGTCTTTTAATGTTTCGCATGCCTCAGCCAAACGCCAATGTATTGGTATTCTCTTACTCGTACTCGTCATATGCGCTCGGCTGTGTGTGAGTGTAGAATTTGTACTTCTTCTTGTCGCTAAGCTTGCTTATGTGTATTGTTAGTTTGGAACGCTCTGCCATTGTTGCTCGTCAAACGCTTATGTTTGTATGTATGTGTGTGTGTGTCGAATGCTAATCACCAATGCAGCCGCGTATATGACGAGAAGCGTTCGCTTGTTGATATGCTTGTATGTCAACGCCGCCTTTAGCATTTCGTCAGCTGCTCGCAGTGGTGTTGGTGGCGCTGCTGTTGCTGCTTAGTCGGTCGGCAGTCGATCGCTGAGGTTAGGAGGTTAGCCGCCTCGTTATGTCAGCTTGCATTTTTTGCTATTATTAGTACTATAATTGCAGTGACTTTATTGGTTCACTGATTATCGCGTTGAGTATGGTCAAGTTGATCACGTTCAGTGAAGAGCCGAAAAATTCCATGTGAATATTTTCTATTCCCTTTTTCTTTTGTTATGCTTACTTTCTGCCTAAAACGAGTTTTTTTTTGACAAAAGTGTGCTTAACTAGTGTAATCGGTAGCTTTATCCGCAATTAAATTCATTGTTTGGAAAATTATGTTAGGCGGAACGTCTAAGGAATTCATAGATGCGTATTTATACAAATATAGACTACTTAGCTGAACTCATCGGAGGAAACCTTCCTAACAGATTTTCTAAAAAGATGCAAGCTTCCTAATTGCTATTTTAGAACCGTTAGCGTGCAGGGTTCGATTATTGTGAGATTAAATGGCTGATCTAGAGAGATCACACGTGGACGGCTATATCTAGTCCTTTGTGAAGCCATAGAAAAGAATAAATCCTGTGTTCGAACTTATAAATTAGGAAAACGTTTAGTAGCTAATACAAATTTACAAAGGTATTTAATTTCCATTCCCGCCAGTTCGGTGGGATGTCTGTTGGTATGCGCTCACAAGTGTTTAAATCTTTACCTCTCAAACGAGAAACAGTCAAGAAGGAAGTTTTGAGTTGTTTCCACCTCATCTTCTTCCATTCAGCTTCTGCATTGGCATCTGGTAAGATCCCCAGCCTTACAGAAAGAACACCAATATGGCAGTGCCTTGTTAAAAGCTCCACAACTAGGGAAAGGCTACCCTTACTGTGGGCATAGAGATTACTAGATCTCTTTCGATCGAACTTGGGCCAAAAGGCTTTTTCGACAGCGCATGTACCGTTGTTAGCCCAGCGCTGGCCAAGCTCCCGCGAAGCCCAGCTATCTAGTAGCAGAACTCAAGAGGACTCACTCCCATTCTACTGATAGCTGTTTAGGTGCCTTTCCTTGCTAGCTCATCAGTTTTAAAATTTCTTGCGATTCCGCTGTGGCCTGGCACCCATACCAGTCTTATCACAAAGAGATTCAATGCTATTAATAACGTGGTTAGGTACTCCTTGACCAACTCGGAACGCACCGTTAATGAGTTCAAAGCTAGTATCGCCACCCTGCTATCTAAGTGGATGGTCACTTCTCTGAAGCTGGCTGCACTCCGGAGCAATAAATCTACTGCACCCTAAATGTCGGTCGGGAGGTTGCACATAGGTAATTTCAATGAAGTGCTAAGTGATGCTGTCATAGTCCATTACGTTTATATTTCATTTCTAGTCATATAACTCAACTCTACGACTGAATTAAAATTAGTGCAATATGCTTTCAGCCCTAGCTTACTAAAAACTTACTGTTAAAAATCTATCGAAAATATGTGTCTGTTTTTAGTTTCGTCTGATCTCGTTTGGGTTAAATATGGGGCGAGGATGAGAAGCTGACTATTACTAATATCCTCTACATTTTAAGTATACTGAAGGTATTTTGCATCGGAATATTATGATAAGTACCCATCACTTTCTTCAGATCAGCAACCTCTCGTGCTTATCCACTCAAGACAGTTATTCTTTTGGAGTTCTTATCAAATTTGTTGACTGAGCAATGTGTTACGACAGCTGCCCAATCAGGGAAGAATCTGAAAATTTTATACGAGTGTGGATCATCAATTTTCTTCACAAAAATGTAACTCTTTTTTTTAGTTTTTAGTATAATTTTTTGCCAGAAAGTGCAGTAAACAGAAGTGATGGAAAAGAATCGATGAGGGTGCTAGTGTGAGGAATATATTTCCTATATACTATATCTATATGCAAATACATCAACGGACTTTTTCGATTTTAAACATGATTTTGAATGCTTTTCAATATGAAAAAGAATTATTATCTTTTTGCTAATGGTTCTTATAATATATATGTATAAAGTAATGTAATAATGAAATGAAATATAATATGTATATTTTATGCTAAAATAGTGACATCATAGCTTTAAAGATCCTATAAAACTGTAACCGGTTTGTTAGGAAATGGTTGAAATATATAGTATATTTGTATGTATTCTTCTCATTGTCGCTAGACAAAAACTGTCAAATTTTGCTGCGGAAATTTTTGTCAATTAATTTGACGCTCTTTATAAAATATAATTTAATCCATTGATATTATTTGAATATTTTTTTTTAAATATTAGTAGCGTAGTAGTTTGAATATTGCGGGGATTTTTTTGAATATTTATACCCTGAACGGAACAGATTGCAACGAGGTTTGTGATACCCGTAAGAAACATCAGAGACCCTATAAAATATTTTCATTTGTATAAGATATCACCTAGTCAGCTGAGTCGATTTAGCCATGTCCGTCTCTCTATTTGGCTATCTGTATATAAGCGAGTTAGTCCCTCACTTTTTGAGATATCGATCTGAAATTTTGCACACGTTCATTTGTCCTGAAGAAGCGGCTTTTGTCGGAGCCGCTGATATCGAACCGCCATAGCATGCCATACAAACTGAATGATCGGAATAAAGTGCTTGTATGAGAAACTTTTTTATTTGACAAGATAACTTCACGAATTTCGGCATGGAGTATTGTTTAGAAGCAACGGTGCAATTTTGGAAAAATTGTTCAGATCGGACTACTATAGCATATAGCTGCCATACAAATTGAACGATCAAAATCAGAATAAGATCTTTTTATACCCTGTTATGCTACATATAAGAAATACAACCGTCAAGAGTATTATTGCTGCGGTGTGTTCGAGGTTACCGTTTTTTCTTGCTTTTTTTTGTATTTGACAAGTAACTATTTGGGTTGATCTGAATAAAGGTTAAGTTTGCTCCCTTTCAGAAGACTGTTTTAAATGCCGATGAGAGGTTGGTAGGGCCTAGGACAACAATTACTTGGAGCTCTTATCTCTTTATATCGTACATACATTACATATTACAAAAATCTATATACTTGTATATTACAAAAAATGTCGTTCACAACCAAAATAAATCAGCATCTGCCATCTAAAGAAGGATTTTGTTTCGGTTAGTATTATCAAACTATTTGTATTTTGTTAAACGTACTTAGGTGAATACTTATATTCAATTTCACGTAAATATATACATCCATACACACATAATATGTAGTATGTACGCTTATGTGTATATTTATAAATATGAAGTTTAAATATCCAAAGTTAAGTAACAAATATTTATAATTCTTTAATTGTGGCTTTAGGTTAACTGGTCAAACTCAATCGTCTGCTAATATTTGGCATAAAAAATCAAGTCAAGTTCTCAGCCATAACTTTAATTAATTTGCATTTAAGATACAATAAAGTCGGTTGTTATATCTTTTATTTATTTTTTAACAGTTTTACTTTGCTTGAACCGAGAGTTTGAAAAGTAAAAGAGGCAAAAAATATGTACATACAAATTAGAAGAAGTAGAAATAGAAAAGATTAAGCCAAGAAGGTGAAAAATTAAGTGCAGAGATGCGTGCTGTGAAGCCATCGCGTGTGTTTATTTGTGTGTGTATGCGAGTGTCGCTGAGTGTGCAAAAGAATGTCAGGGATAAAAGCCAAAGCGCCGAGCATCAGCAAAGCAAATACTATGAGTGTGCATATGTTTGTGTGGTTGCGCACTTATGTTGTGTTTGCACTGCGAAAAAGCAGCAATGGCTTGGCGCTGGGAATAGCCAATATGTATGTTGGTAAATATTTTCGAACTGTTACAGTTCTAAAAGTGAGCACTTAATTGCTTTCGCGGCTCATTTAATTGCGGCGTCAAACAGGCTATTTGTATATTTGCACTGTACATATGTATGTATGTATATACTTAACATATGTATGTATGTATAAATGTGCATTTACATACATATGGATATGTGTATATTTGACAATGAGTGCTGTGCTTTTTATGCATACATATTTATCTAAACAAAGCTGTTGCAATTGATAAGCCGCCACAAAAGCATAAGTTGCCATATACTACAACAAACAAACATACATACCACACACACATATAAACAGATATATAACACAAACACCTGTATGTAGAATGTCAATATCGCCGAAGTGTGGTTTCCATGGATCAAGTGCTTGTCGTTAAGCTGTTGTACTTGCCTAGTGAGACACCTAACTATGGTCAATTGTTTAATAGCTTTAGAGTTTTTTGTATGCATGCGTGTGTTTCTTTGATCAACACGCTCTTTGTCGCAGTGCTAAGAGCGGATATTAGCAAAATTTAACTTTATGACAAAGTAAATTTGTCAAAATTGCAGATATTTTTTGCTGTTATCTGGTGTTAACACATTTGAATGGCTTACGGAAAATATCCCAAGTCACAATTTGAAAAATTATTGGTCGTAAACTTCGCGAAAATTGTAGGCATGGAAAATATGCATACATGCGCACATACATATGTACATATGTATGTATGTATATGTAATGCGGAACACTGGTAAAAAACAATCGAGAGGACCTTGAGAACTCCTTGCACGATGATGATCATACATATGTATATGTACATATCTAGATATGTATGTATGTATGTTTGTATTGCAATTGCACTTCTACCATAAATTACGTAAAAAGAGCTGTAAGAGTTGCCAGACTTTTGATATTTGTATCCTATTAATAGGTTTGAAAGAGTACAAAAAATTGCTTTGCTATTAATTTAACTACTTTCACTGGATCTCTTGCGATAGATCTTGGGCCAAAAGGCTTTTGTGACAGCGCATATACCGATGGTGGCCCAACGCTAACCAAGCTCCCGCGAAGACCAACTCTTTAGTAGTAGAACTCAATAGCACCCGCTCTCATTCTTCTTATAGCGCTTCTATGGTGCCTTTCCTTGCTAGCTTATCAGCTTTACAATTTCCTGTGATTCCGCTGGGCTCTGGCACACATTCCAGTATTATCACAAAGAGACTCAATAATGCATAATGGGCTTAACTGTGGTGACATAGATCCAGAGGACTTCTTTCGCTGAGGGACCCCACCTTTTTCCAATGGATCCTATATAGCAGTATAGGGCAATCGATGCCTTTTTTGCTCTCTCTTTGATATTCGTCTTCCATGAAAGCTTCCTATCCAGGATGAGCCCTAGATATTTCACTGTATCCGCCGATTGCAGACGAACCTCTTCCATTTGCGACAGCGGTGCCACCTCGATCTTGTATCTTCCGGTAAATAAAACCAATAAACCAACGGTACTCTAAGAGATATCGATTATCAAAACGACTAACCAATGGTTCTCCAAGAGATATCGATTTGATTTCCGAAACTGAAAAATGTGTTGCATTACTTCAAATTCTCATTTCCACCTTTTCATTCTACTCAATTTTATAATTTTGAAATACCTCCTGAATTGATACTGCCGTTATTTTCAACATAATAGTCCTTCAGTTATTGAAGGCTTGGAAGAGATCTTTCTAATATTGCATTAGTTGAATACGGAACAGAGACTCTTTGTACTGCGAGTATGCGATTCCATTCCGATTACAAATTGTTATTTGGAAGAAAATATATTTTTGAATCACTGTTAAATAATATACTTCCAATGGAATCCCGGCTGATTGATAATTGAAAATGTTGGAAGCAGCTTATTTTATCAAAAACACAGCATTTCAGTGGTACAAAACATTCAGTGAGGGCCTTGAAGCCATCGAAAACAACACACAGTCGTCCATCCACCGTTGTTAACGATGATAACATCGTTGGTTGGCATCAGAGGGAGGGCAAGGGATCTAAACATCTCGCATTGATCGTGAGATGTAATATTATGAATATGATGTTCAACAATGGAACACCAAAATAACCGAAAACCGAAAAAACTCAAAACCCCCTTAAAATCATCCCATATGAGGCCCATAAGTATAACAAGTAAATGGATTGATTTGGTATTTGATGTGATTGTATAGGCTCAGGAACCTGTTTCAAAAACGATAATAAAAATTAGTATTAAAATATTATTTTACTGTCAGTCCGGGTCAAATTAGATCAGATGGTATATAAATGTTCCATTTCAAAAACAAATTTAGTCGACAAAAAATCTCGCGCCTTCAGCTATATTTCTAACAGGAACGTGTTTACTATCGTGAACTTTTACATAAGGCCATCCATTCTTACATACATACATATGTACATATATCGCAGAAACAAACTAAAAAAACTTATTCTTAAAAGAAGTAAGTCAATAATGGATATTTTAATATTTCGAAATACTTGTGTACAATATAAAAATAAAGTCCAAAAACATTTCCATAAAAATTCCCATGGAAACCATACACACTGGCAACACTATGAAAGCAACTGCCTGCATTGTTGTTACTTTTATCGCAATGCCATGAATGCATTTTCAAATTTTGCATGCGCACGGTTACCGTCGCCTCTGCCGCTGTGGTTATTGTGGCTGCTTCTCTGCATTTTTTTTTTCAAAACTTAATCGCCACTTTTGCTGCCAACGCTGATGCTGTTGCTGTTGCAATGATGCATTCGAGCCACAATTTTCTTCAAGGTCCCGGCAAGCGGGCATAAATACATAAAATAATTACTAGAGTCACAGTGGCAGAGAACTGCAGTTCGACACCGAATCCAAAAAGTCATTAAATTCCCATATAGTACCTTCAGCACTACCAATACCAGTACAACCGCCAGCAGAGTGACAATTGCAGCCGCAGCCGAGTATGGTGCGAGTTGGCGATTGTGTCATAAAAATCTTAATTGAATATAACTACATAATAATTTTATTTCAAAAGTGAAAAAATACTAAAAATTATGTATATACATGTAAATATTTACATATATATAATTATGTATATATGGTATGTTTATATTGCGTATTAAGCAAATATAATATTATGTTTAAATTACATGTCATTAGCTACTGAGGTGAACCAACCAGCCCATGTTCTGCGATATGTGCTCGCCGAAATTTATAATAGCACACAGTGTGCACATACATTCATACATGCTTTCATGTATCATATATGACATAATATATACTTATTATTTATACACAAATACTTTGAGTGTGTTTCTGAAAACCTTTTAATAATGTCTTAAATTATGATGTTGTGGAGTCCTTCTAAATAAAAGGCCAATTTGTAGAAACACCTACTTATATACATATGTACATATGTTTGTCTGTGCAGATACTCATAAAAATTACATATATGTATGTATGCAAGTTCACATGTGACGGAAAATAGCGCATACTTACCCGCTTCCCATTGTTAAGCGTTGACAGAATTTTAAGCTTGGTTGATCTCCGTCGCTGGCAACATTGAAGATTCCAACTCCAACATTGAGCATACATACTTACATACATATACTTCTTACATACATAATAGTTATTTTGTTTATTCATAATTAAATTTCATGAGCTATTGAACAAGCTCAATTAAACACAAATTATTTGAGTTCTTCAAAAGCATTGCTGCATTAACGTCCATTTAAATTATATTTACAAATGTCGCTATTATTTTATTGTTACAAGTATTTATTACAATTGCCAGGCTCTTAAGAAATATATATCTACATTAGAGTGCCAAAAAAGGAAAAATCGCCTATATAGGAAATGTTCTAGGGATCATTTTAACAACTTTGACTAAAATATTTAAGGCGAAGTGTAAAAATTTGTTTAATGTTCACACAAATTTGTTCGTCCGTTTTTGAGATATCCGAATGAAACTTAATAAGGAGATACATTTTGATATTCCTTTGATCATTTGTTGGAATCGGTTGGATCGGACAACTATATCACATATATCCCATACAACCGATTATTCAGATTTTTTTAATTGTTAAATAGTTCTCCCGCTTTACATATTTCCCTATAGCCTTACTTTTGATGAAGTACTTAAAAATGCCTGATAAAATTCTATAATGTGTCAAAAGTGAAATGGAATTATAACTTATTATAATTTCCTAACATACCCGACTTTTATAAAAGTTTTTAAGAGTAAAGTTGTGGTTTAACACGTTTAATTTGACCCGATCTTCGTAATTTTTTGAAAAAACCGACCTGCTCTAATGTATATTTTAACTTTTTACACTTTATATTGTCAAAGAGAAAGTTTTATGCTTTGACATTTCATCATGAATATTCTTACTAGCTTTCTCTCCACGCAATTAATCATTAATATTCAAAATCAGTGTTCGGTTAAAATAGTTCTCGCCTTTACGTCCGATTTATTTTTTTCAGCGATATTTCATTTCTATGAAGCTACTAAATAGCAAAATTGCCGCATTTTATAATGTGTCGAAAAAAGTGGAAATGGAATTATAAGTATTTATTATGCTTTTCGCAACATACTATCGTTCGACTAACAAACTTTTTGTTGCCAAAAATAAAACTTAACCTAAAATTGTTTCAACAAGATGGCGTTTACAGCTCGCGATTCTATGGTTTGAGGGAAAACTTCGGAGAACAATAATCAAGAAATGGACCCGATCTTCGTAATAGACTAGCTTTCTTCGATTCGGCAAGCGCTTTACTCTCCTGAGAATCGTCTGAACCAAATTGCAAAGCCAGCGGGCAGCATTTTTGGTGCAACCCTGCACTAAAAGGAAAACTGACACATTGCCATCGGTATCTTGTACCTTGTAGTGAATAAAACCATCTCGGTCTTACTTGGGTTGATAGCGAAACCGTACACGACACTGAGATACCCTTGCGTCAATTCGTAAATGGTACTCAGGAACTTTCCTTCGACCATAAGCGCGACATCGTCGGCAACCGGCAGCCACGATCTTCAAGTTTTTAAAACAGGTCGTTAATGAGCAGGATCCATATAAGAGGAGAGAGAAATCCACTTTGTGGGGCTAACCTACTCACATTTCGTCGCGCACATGTGTTTCCCCATTCCGTTTCAATCACTCTGTCGCACAGAAGACTGAAAATGGGGTGTTTGAGGTTGGATTCAATCCCAAGATCGTCTAGAGCAGCTACGACTGCCTCCAGAAAGACGTTATAGAACGCTTTCTCTATATCAAGGAACAACAGCGAGTTCCTTATTCCTAATTGCTTTCTCAAACCATGACATGATAGTATGCAGGGCAGTTTCCACGGGCTTGCCTTTACAATAAACATGTTGCGGTCCCTCGGAACGCGCCTCTTTATATACCAGTCCATCCAGAGTTTTTGGTAAGAAAAAGGAGAGGGCCTAAAGTCTGAGCTGGAGCCGCGTTCAACATTTGAAAGATTAATCTTCAAAAAATAAATGCCAAAGAATGTTCTTTCCAATGATATATACGTAATAAACATTCACCATTAAATTTGCAGTTTCTGTGTTTTTACTTTAAAAGAGTAGCGAACCTCGAAATGAATCACCCTTTACAACAAAACTTGGTGGCATTGAAGTTAGCGGCAATACCCACTTTATTGAAATACGAACTATACTACTATTTACTATACTTATTAGACTAATTATACCAAATTTTCCTTTCAAAGAATTAGTTCTCCGAAAAACTATTTGTTTGCCTTACATTTTCATAGCCCGTACCATCGAAAACAAATCCAAATAATACAATTTGGAATAACAACGAAATCTCAATTTCTAACCTTACCTATTTCGATAGGCTATGGGTAGCATAAAATCTATCATAAATCTATATATCAAATAGTTTTCGAGTTACATCCGTTCAATCGGATCCATCAGTTTACCTTCAAACACGTTTTTCTCAAAACTGCTTTTCGAATTTGCTGCAGTGTTTTCTCGGAGAAAAATCATCCAATCATTATCGAGTTCTTCAAGTTCTCTATATAGTTCTCCATGCAATGACCTACCAGTTTATTGATCTGATCAAAAATCTTTGCAGGCCATAAACGATCAAAAATCTGGAATAAATGCAAAATTTTTTTAAAAGCGTCGCCTTTTCGTCAATTCTTGGGTTTTTTCAACAACCACGGAGAAGATCGGAAGGACTGTAGCAGTACAGGTCGTTCCTAGCGCTGTATCGGAGATTGTAATTTTTCCTTTTTAAGCTGTCACAAGGTTAAGATAACTCTATTTCTAATATAACTAGTCTGTTCTATTTGATAAACGAATAAATTTGAAGTTAATGTTTCAATAAACTTAAATAGTTCTCAGAGTTGAGGCTTAAAAATTGTATTAATTTATTAGAAGAAATAAAGAGAGGAATAAAAAAGCGTTGGAACAAAAGATTTCAAAAATGTTTATCATAGACGACTCGCATGAAAAGGGAGCTTCTGCAATAGATCCAAAATATCACAGCGATCGAGTTTATCGAATGCATAGATGAATTGTTTTGGAATGAAAACGAACAACATGATAAATATCAAATATGCCACGGCAAGAGCCCTTGTTTTAATCACAGAGTGATCCTAGACATTGCTAATCTCAAATTTTATAAATAATGATTCGATAAAAAACAAAAAAGGATTGAAGTGTCTCGTCACGCTCGTTCGACAAAAGATATGGCACACAAGAATTTTGGAAAAATCTTATGGACCTTGAAAAGCATATTATGATCGAACATTGCGCATCATCTGAGATGATTCTAGGAAACGACTAGTAGTAACAGTAAAAACAAAGAACATGCTCAGCATTCAAAAGAACAAAGTGAATGAGGAATTTTCAACAACTTACGAAAGGAAGATAAGCCGCTTGTAGCCAAAAGATAAAAAAACTGTATCGAGAGGAAAGAAGTCAATTGAGGAATAAATAAAAGTTGTTAAGAGAGTTTTTCCGATTCCTAACAGATTACGTGTCTTACTTAGATCGGTGGCGCAAACAACACCCCAATATTTTAGCAACGTGCTTTCGTCAACGTACATTAAGCATAACTTCGTGCGAAATTTGGACGAAGCAAAGTAATGCTTCGTCGGCAGACACATAACTACAAGTAAATTAGCGCGCATGCGCGACAAATTTTCAGACTTCACTGCTTTGGCCAAATATTTATGCAAATGAGGACTTTGACGGAGACACGCCAATAAACACCACACACCACTACACCGAAATATTCACACAAGTAATGTAGTGATGCAGCTCTACAGGAAAGCGACAATGTCGATCACGCTGAAGCGAAATGAAACCAAGTCACATAAATAATAATTTCAAATGAGCAAAGAGAACTGCTTAGTGCGAGTCTAAAGGAGCCACTTAGTCATAGAATAGTGTTCAGCTATGCACAGGGATAAGATATTTATATGCGTGTCGGTATGTAAGCGCCTCTATCAGCTTAGAAGCTTAGAAATTCATGCTTACAAAGTGAACAATTCAAGTGACTGACAGATTGGCACTTTGACAGACTAACAGTCTGTCAAATATAGTAAACGCTCTGACACCAACTTCCAGCACGATTTGAATAAAAACACAGTGAACATAAATATTCATATACCTACATTTACACTAACATTTATATAAATATATGCCATATATGTATATTATATTATATATAAAAAAATTTCAAGGTATATATGTATGTACTTAGAAGCCATATACATATATACATATTTTATGTCGCCCTGAGTGTGCTAGCTGTGCCCCAATGTTGCTGAAGCAACCAGGCCGGGCTAAATGTCGGCTTTACTTTGTTATTGTTGTTGTTTTTTTTTGTTGATTTTGTGCGCTTCGTTTGCCACAATACCCTCTTAACCTTAGTTGTAATTACTCATCGTTGTGAAAATGTGCTCTAACTCATTAATTACTTAATAGACCTGTAAATTTGTTTACCCACTTGGCTAACACCGAAAAAGCAAATAACAACTAAGCGCTAGCGCATGCGAAGACACTAACAAAAACAACAGCACATAGTTGACATTTGTGTTAAAATTCGCTTTCATAGGTCGTTGACTGCACAGTTCAAGTTGGTAAGGCGGCCCTTTGGACTAATTTTACTGTTTACAAATCGAGGATGTCACATATTACGGCATACATATAGTAAATACATACACATATGTTTATATCACTAGTGTTAGTTTATAGTTATGATTTGATGGCTTACTAGACCCTAAGATCTACTGAAATGACAAATTTTAATTGTCTTAAAAACAAAAACATAGCAGACAACAACAATAGCAATAGCTTATGCAAAATTCGTGACCTTTGCACCGTTACTTGCCGTCTTTTGTTTATTTCGCAAAGGTGAAGTCTGAAAAACACCGCTGCTGACACACCGTTAGCTAGTTTTCAGAAATTTATTACAAATTCGCTAAAATTTTTAAAGCTATCAATATAGCTTCAATTTTTTCTCAAGTTCATGAAGTTAACTTTTTTAGCTCGCATTTAATTAAAATGCTTAAGACACCAAAGATACATAGCCTTTTTTAAGATCTCAAGCATTGCAACAAATACTCAAAACTGAACTTTGTACGAATACATAATGAATGAATTCTTAAAAAATTATTATTAAAAAATGATTTTTGAAAAAGTATTTCAAAAAAAAACGTTTGTTTTACCGCCGCATGGATCGGTTTTGCAAGGTAAACATGAATGCAAAAATCCGAATCAATTCCAAATTGAAAAAACATTTTTTGTGAATCAGCTACAAGTAGTTGTCTCATAAATAGAATAAATCCCCAGGTCCCATAATTGAAACCTCATCTCCAATTATATTTATAACATACCCATGATAAAAAAGTACCCGAGACTTGTAAATAAAAGCCAAAATATGTAATTATTCATCAATATTTATTTTGTCCGCTTAACAGTATTCCCCACCAGATGTAATACACGATTTTTCCAGTTCTAGAAGCACTTTTCGTAAGCACTTTTTGGGATGGCCTTCAGCTACTGCAGCGAATTTTCGTTTGTTATCAACTGAAAACGGGTTCCACGGAGCGACAATTTCAGTTTGGGGAACAAGAAAAAATAACACGGAGCTAAACCTGATGAATACGGTGGTTAGTCGATGGTATTCATTGCGTTTTTGGCTTTAAATTCGGTCATAATCGTGGCTCGTTGCGATGGTACATTATCACCATTCTTTCACAATTCAGGCCGTTTTCGACGGATGTTCTTACCTAAACGCCTTCATAAGGACAAAAAGAACTCCTTATTGGTCATTTGCCCTTCCGGAACAAATTAGTGATGCACCAAACCACGAATATTGAAAAAAACAATTAGCATCACCTTGCCTTTTTCCCCTCCATTCCGCTGATTCTTGACTTATTTGTATGTCAAACATATAAGCTCATGTCGCATCGGCAGCTCTCCATGAATGCGGGATCGGAATTCGTACTATCAAACTTGTCCAAAGAGACCTGTTTCCGATAATTTTTTTAAAAAAAAATTCAGCTTTATCGGGACGAGTCGAGCAAGAACGCTTTCTTACCCAAAATATCCACCAAAATCATTCGAACGGACTCGCGAGAGATGTCGACACCACATCCTTAACAGTTTTAATATTTTCATCAGTTGAAGAGATCGAAAGTCGTCTAGAACGAGACATGTATTCAACGATCAGTCGAACACCTTTGAAGGTTTTGTACCACACGTAGGCTTATGTGTTTGATAAAACTGAATCACCGTAAGCGAAAATTGGTTAGTAATACAAACTTTGAAAAAAATTATTTTTCGATTTTTTATCCATTGTAAAAATCGCAACGAACAACTGTTGGCATAGTAATTAAGGACAGTTCTACCAACTTAGCAAAATATATTTTTTTGTAACATCATTTACCCCGGGGATCTATTAACAACTTACGGGTGGCTTTTTGTCACAATGTATATCGATAGAAATGATCGCAAATATATACTTCTTGTGAAAATTGAACCATTATAAGAGCTTTTACCCTCTGAAAGGTCTAAATAAAGCTCGCAAAGGGTTTGAAATACTGAAACTTCTCAAATACAAAACAGCTTATGTAGCTTTCGAATTTTTGTTGGAGTTTTTATTGTAAAGCTTTTTAGAGATATAGCGGCTTTCTTGCATTATTAATTGCACGAATAATGTTCGTTAAGCTGTTTCGATCTACATAAACCGTTCGTATTTCAACTAAATTTTAGATCGTTATGATATTCTTTTTCTGAACCAGAGTTTAATTTTCAATGGAACTAGGATGAAGTCACCACATAGTGAAAATAACCAATAGTGGGCTTAAATAAGCTTCATAGCCCGTTTTCATTTCTGTCAAGATCAAGGTTAAGGCAATATACTAATATTATACAGAAACAAAATAGTTTTGCACATACATACATATTTATTTGTATAAAGCCTACCAATAAGAACGGGTTGATGTTAAAGTAAAATAAAACGCTCAAACTTGGTCAAAATGGGGTCTGCCTTTTTTGAGTCCGTGCAAGCTGTAACTTGAGTAAAAATTGAACAGGGTATATCCATAAGAAGATTAAGTTTTACTGCCACGCCCACAAAATGGCGGAAACCGTTTGTCATAACTAAGCCATAAATAGAGATAAGGAAGCCATCTTAGACCCTATGATGTAGTATCTAAATGATCAGTATGTTAACCGACTAACAAAAAACGTCAGCACTAAATTTTACCACGAAAATGGGCGTGGCCTCGCCCATTTAGCCATATCTCTGGAACGTCTGTCGAAATATGGGTCCTCTGCTGTATAGCGGAATAAAACTTTACAAAAATACGGTATTTGAAAAATATATAAATGACGTATAATGAAATCTCGATTATCATTTTGGCGAGGTATAAAATGTTTGACACCCGAACTTAGTGTGTCCTGTTGTTAAGATATCGTTTGAAGATATCTCTTTAAGAAGCTGCTCATTTGTCGATATCGGACCAATATAACATATAGCTGCCATACAAACTGAACGATCGGAATCAAGTTCTTGTATGGAAAACTTTTGCATTTGACAAGATATATTCACAAAATTTGGTATAGATTATTTTCTAAGGCAACATTGTAATCTCACAAAAAATTATTCAGATCGGATTACTATAGCATATAGATTCCATATAAACTGAACACGTAGTTACTAAAAGAAATGCACCTGTGAAGGGCATGTTAGCTTCGGTGCAGCCGAAGTTAACTTTTTTTCCTGTTTGATATGCGAATAATTTGAAGCCATTTATGATGTGAAAGAAATAGCGGTAAAATAGCCACCACGGCTCCGTTTTCATATCTCCGCCCGCTTATGCCAATTTTGGATTTGCATTTTGGCTGGAGTTTCGGCTATAGTGTGTGCAATGTTGTCTTCGAGCTACTCGAGCATTGCTGGTCGTTTGAGAAAACCGTAAAGCCAGATATGAGCCTAAACTGAGTAGATTAGAAAAATGTTTCAACGTTTTTTTCGAGAACGTGAATTTGTGTAATAATCTTGGACAATTTCCAAGTGGTGTTCTAAAGTGAAAAGTGACATATTGAAATTACAAACTCTACTGGACTCATTGACATGATATATGACACAAATCTCTAAGCAAGTCTGTTCAATATCTCAACACTTCTACTTATTTTAAAAAGACCTCTGATAATTGGTTTAATTTTAGAATTATGATTCAGCTTTTAACTAATATCACCTTTTACAAAACCTTGCTTAATTAAGTAAATATTTAGATTATGTAATTTTCATTACCCCAGTAAAGAAGAAGAATTTTCATTATTTTACTAATCAGCAAACAATATCAACGAATTTAAAAGCTACTCTAAAATCACTATTTAAAATAAGTAGATTTCATTACTCACCCTCGCTAGCAAAAATATTCCACAACAAAATAGATTACCTCTACCTTGTAATTAATGTTGCGGTAAAAAGCATTAAAAGCTTAGTTTATAGCCAGCTGTTAAATGGGTTGTGTCATTTCATTCATTTGTGAGACTTCATACTTATTAGATTCGGTTAAAAAATGGAAAAATTAAAAATAAAAGGTTTTAAATATTTCTCAAGAATTCATATACATATATACTATTTAACTACTTAAAAATATGCATATAAAAATTTTCATTAACATTTTAAGTAAAACCAGCGATGCCTTCAAACGACTTATACGAGTATGGCTTTCGTATTTGGAAATGAAAACATCCCTGCTAGTTAGATATGTAGTATATTCACACTATAAGAGACAGTTCATTGTTAAGAACAATCCGAAGGTAATACACATAAAAGGCTGAAAGGCTTACTTACATACAAACACATAACATTTATTACTGCGTTTGTAATTCTTATAATTTATTTATGTATATTTCTCTGTATATAAATGCCCACACATACATAGTATTGCCATATCATGATTTTCTATTTATCATTGCTCATTATATTTGTTTATTATTTATTAAATCAGACGCATTGTTTTCTTCATTATTCAATGCAAACCTTTTTTGAGCATAGGTTGAGGCATGTCAATGAATTCTTAATTACTTCCACATTGGTTTAGAATATAATACAGATCCTGACTTTGAATTACGTGTACTGATTTTTATTATATATAAGCATGTAAATAGGTACGTTGCTCAGGAATATATTGTATAATGTAATAATAATATTCATTAGAAGTAATTAGATTTTCATATTATTTATCTGTGATTGGAAGAAAGAGGTGCAATGGGGTATAGTTACCTGTATGCTTTTGGGTAAACAGTTACACGTATAGGACTATACACAATTCTTACACTAAAAAGAGGAAGCTGCAGCGGAATCATCATCTATTCGGTTTAAGAAAAGTTCGAAGTTCTGTTCACCAGAGATGCCGCTGCGAGCGGGCGTCGGTCATGAAACAAGCGGCAGCTATGTATGTCTGAACTTGGTATTCCCGCAAAGCTAATACAGCTGTGTAAGCCTAAGAATGGCAGAAACTTTTGACTTCGAAAATGTTGTGAGATTCACTGTTTCCTTTTGAGAATATTTTGAAACTTCTGACCTCGAATTATAATATGAGATTTACTTTCTTTTTTTCAGAATACTGAGATTAACTATTTACCACCTTTTCCAAAGAAAAAGAGCCCTACCATGATTGTTAAAAAATCTGACAAGTTCGCAAAATAAATTATAAAGATTCTATTGTAAATAAAAAAACACGTTAACTTAGGCTGCACCGACGCTATAATACCCTTTACGAATACAAAAAACTTCTCACAAGAACCTTCATCGGTTAGTTTGTATGCCAGCTATATGCTATTGTGATACGATCTGAAGAATTTCTTTGGAGATTGCATCATGGTTTTATAAACTAACCTGTGCAAAATTTCGTGAAAATGCCTCGTCAAATGAAAATGCTACCCATTGAAGAACTTGATTCCGATCGTTCAGTTTGAATGGCAGCTCTATGCTATAGTGGTCCGATATCGACCGTTCCAAAAAATGAGCAGCTTCTTGCTGAAAAACGGACGGATGCAAAATTTCATATCGACATCTCAAAAACTAAGGGACTAGTTCGTATAAGTATGTATATACAGACAGTCGGGCGGATCTCGCTGATTATTTATAAATTTACCTTATAGGGTCTCTCTTAAAAGAATCCCAAGTAAGTCTTTCTTTCTTCACTTGCGTGCACTTCGACACATGGCTCCATCCTCTCCTATTTGGTCTATAATAAAAGGGTATAAAAAGATATTCATCTTGATTTCGGTTGATCTGTTATTATGGCAACTGTATGCTATAGTGGTTTGATCTGAACAATTTCTCCGGAGATTGTAGCGTTACATTGGTCAAAAATAAATGCTTGTCAATCAAAAAGTTTTCCAAAAGTTGGCATGATCAGCTTGGTATCTCAAAAACTCAAGAACTTGTGTGCTTATCTCCAGACGGAGGGTCAGACAGACGTACATGGCTAAAGTGACTAAGCTTACCACACTTATCTGTTATATACTACGTACTCTATAGTGTCTCCGATGTTTCCTTACAAACTTCGTGGCAAACTTAACATACCCTGTTCATAGCGTAATTATGGTCATCTGCCGATAAACTTCCTAATCACATTATTTTCGGTATAATATTTACATGTCCTCCTGAGGCGTTAAATTCTAAACAAAAATAGTTACTTCCGCATTTTAATCTCTTTTGTATTTCTCATATAGTCGTATGTGTTTAGTTTTACTAATTTGTTTAACAAACAATTTTTGGAAAAATCGCGAGCAAAATATTTTGGATTATCTTTGCGGTTGTGTTTTTCTTTTTAATGCGTGAGTACTTCCGAGAATCTATGTACACTTGTGTACATACATATAAGACCGTTTAAACAGATATGCTTTTAAACTCATATGAATATACATATGTATAATAATATATGTATATATATGTATATATTGTTTACTCACAGACACTTCGATATGAATATTAATGGCAGATAAGCTACACTAACCATACGACTCGATTTCGAACTCAAAGATATGTGTTTGTTGCTCTTCTTTACATGGGTTGGGTGGGTTTTGACGGCCTAAAAATGCTTATTTTCGCCAATTTTTTTCATATAATAAATGCATTAATTTATTAAAACTTTTGAGCGTATCAAAGAGCTGGTTTCCGGAGGCATCGCCCAAAAATCAAATTTCATCTGTTAGCAGATGATGATGGTGGGGTGTCACAAAGCCATAGGACATAAAGCCATATGGCGTCAAGTCCCATATGCCCTTATGTCTCAATGGAATGGGACTTACCGCCATAATTTATTTCCCAAAAATGAGACATAAAGCCATATTTTTGACAATGATCGCATGTCACCCTATTTCATGTAAAAAATTCATTTTTTGTTTCATGTCGCCCTGTTTTATGTCAAAAGCTTGTGTATATTGCTCTTTATATTTTATTTTACAGAAGTAGACATTCTGTAAAAGGGATAATTATAGTGGTAAACTATTAATTTTTCCTTTTACAAAATGTTTGGAGCTTTAATTCCTGAAGCCTAGAAATTAAGTGAAATAAACCATTTGTAACGCAAAACATCACATGGGACATAAAACCATGGCTTTATGTCCCATTCCACTAAAATTGATATGAGACTTAAGGTCATATCAAAATTATGGCTTTATGTCCGTTTGAATTGAGACATAAAGGCATTATGGCTTTATGTCCTATGGCTTTATCACACCCCACCGATGATGATAGGTCGATGCTAGGTGAGAGTCTGGCTTGATTCCGTCCAATTTTGGAAGATTGTTCTTATCTCCGAGTTTATCTATTTTTATAAATTACCTAAACTTACTTTCAAATTCCATTTTTTGACTCCAAAGTGACACAAGTTATTGAGAAGGACTAACCAATTAAATTTTTGTTATTCTAATAAATAATCTAAATTTCAAGATATTTTTGCACAATTTACTGTTTCAACAATTTTCATTCATATTTTTCTTGAATGTGTCTTTTCAGCAAATGCTTGTGTGCACACTTTAACGTATGTACACTTCTACGTATATTTCATGGACAAGTAAGTCTACTCATGTTCTCTTTACTGTCTATTCGTAACATCTGCCATTTAATGGAGTCTTCAATTACACGCTCATAATTTGAACCGCCTCAGAGGTTAGGCTGAAATTGCGAAAGGTAAATAAATAAATAAAATGACCATTTAACACCAAATCGCAATTAAGCTGTTTACAACACGTACAATTTAAGATTTATGAGCCTCACTCGAGGCGAATTTTGTATATTCTTTTAACCCAAACGCAAAGGGCCTCCGTTGAGTAATGTTATTTTGTATATTTTTGACTTGGTTAATTGTAGACTATTTGCGTTTTTAGGAAGCAAATATTGTTTGTGTGTGCATATGAAAGATTCCCATATGAACTTGTGTATTAGAGACAAGTGTAAGTAATGTAAAAAATTAGCTAAAAGCTTTTGTTTTACATAACTAATGGGAGAAAATTGAATTCTTCTTTTATCAATTAAAAAAAAATATAAATATATACAAATAATTTTATTAATATTGATACTTTTTAAAGACAATTAGTAAGGTTCTTATATTCATAATGTATATATACTAATTCTTCATACAAAATCATCTTCTCATAAGTTAGAGTAAAATTCTTCCTAACGCGGAATCGAAAGCTCCATTACTACAGCTTTAATAACTTTTTAATGTGTTAGGAGTTTTTCTCCTAAATAATATTCAATATTTATAGGAAATTTTAAAGAAAGCGTTTATTGGAAACTGAAACTCCTTAATTAAAAGGTTCTACAGGGCGTATGATTAATTTATAATAATAAAATTTTATGATTTCTTATTTAATATCTATATATATGGAAGTGGGGGGATTTTTGGTTGAAAAGTCACTCAATTTAAAAAAATTAAAAAAAAACACGTTAACTTCGGTTGCAACGAAGCTAAATACCCTTCACAAGTGCATTTCTGTTAGTAATTATGTGTTCAGTTTGTATGGAAGCTATATGCTATAGTTAACCGATCTGAACAATTTCTTCGGAGATTACATTGTTGCTTTAGAAAATAATCTATGCCAAATTTCGTGAATGTATCTAGTCAAATGTGAAAGTTTTCCACACAAGAACTTGTATGGCAGCTATATGTTATAGTGGTCCGATATCAGCAGCTCCGACAAATGAGCAGCTTCTTGAAGAGAAAATGACGTGTGCAAAATTTCAAAACGATATCTTAAACACAGACCGACATGGCTAAATCGACTCAGCTCGGCATACTGATCATTTATACTTGTATATATACTTTATAGGGTCTCCGAGTCTTCCTTCTGGGTGTTACAAACTTCGTGACAAACTAAATATACCCTGTTCAGGGTATAAAAAACAGCCTCGCGTTAACGTTTGTGAAACAATGCTTTCCGACTACGAGGATGTCATGAGACGTATTATTACTGGCGTTGAGTCTTCGTGCAGCAACTACCGTATTCTCCTGATTTAGCTCCGTGTGATTTCTGGCTATTCAGAAAACTTAAACGACCGCTCCAGAGAAACCGTTTTGAGTCAAGTGCATTGTGGTCAAGGAGGATTACTTTGAGAAAAACGACATGGATTTTAAATAATAAATTAAGATTTTTAAAATTATGGGCAAGGTCTTAATATTTTTTGTTTCAGTTCAGTTTGCGAACTCACTCAGTATTAGAGTGAGTCTCTACTAAATATATGTATGTATGTTAAAAATTAGTAATTAATTCAGCAAAACTGCACATATAAGCGTAATATTCTAAATTGTTTATTGTCTTTCCTGCAAGCAAAAATGCTTAGAACCTATAACTTCTTCAATTCTAGTTACTGAAAATTTATTAATTTATCATCATCTCTACCATAATTAAATTACATTTCCATTGCTGATTTATAACCAGTTTAGATGCGGAAACACGCTCTTGCCTAAAAGAATTCTTACAACTAATTATAGCCTAAAACTTATAATCTTTGTATTGAACATTCGTCACAACTTGTTGGAAATCGCTGCTAAAATGTTTTTCGGAACAAAAACTTGTAACCAACTTATATATAAACAGGAATTATATTTTCTACCACTTTTCATACTTTGTGCTTTTGGTTCTATAAATACCAGCCAAAGTGTTTTACATAAATTGCGGAAGTTATACTTATGGCATAAATACGTTTCAAAGTTCTAAACACCAATACATAACAATTACTGTTGTTCTGGTTTATCTTTTACACACGATAATTGATGTATTGGCTGCAGTACGTGGGCTAGTGGTCTCAACTGAAGATTAATTTCAAAAAACAGCTTGATAATCAAGAATTAAATATCGAATTAAATACATAAAGCATATAATAAGAGATCATTAACTTGGGTCATAGCCCATGACCCTTCGGAAGTATTTTTATGATCAATAACTGGTTTTCGTATTAATTCAGTAAACAATATGTAATTATATAAAATTAAGTCAGAACTGAAGTCAGAACAACTGTACATAATAATAGTTACACAATAATGCTATACGTGCGACGCAACAGACTTATTATTAATTATTTCATGAAACAAGTAAGGTAGGACTAAGTTTCCTGCCACCATTTTATCACACTTACAGTTTGCAAGAATAACGAAAATAGTTGTAATATGTAGTATGGAAGAGATGGGATAATTCGTTGACCGATTTCATATATTTTTACTAGCCTACAAGGTGCATTCCAAAGTAAACAGGACGTTTTGAATCTAGCGCCCCCTGGTGACGCCATCTATATGTCGACTGGTGCGTTAGAATCTGCTATCTTTATCGATTGTCCAGTGAGATGAAATTTCATGGATTGGAAGTGAAGTTATTGCGTTTTAAGTGTCAGTATGTTTGTGTTATCGGTGCGAAAATGAGCTTCGAACAAAGATCCAACATTAAATTTTGTTTTAAAATTGATAAAACTCTTACCGAAACGTTTCAATTGATGAAACAAGTTTATGGCGATGATTGCCTATCCCGCAGCAGAGTGCACGAGTGGTTTCAATGTTTTCAAAGTGGTCGTGAGGACATAAATGACGATCAACATGTGGGCCAATCAAAATCCGTGATCACCGGAAATTCCATCGAAACTGTGCGTGAATTCATCAAAAATCAGCCGAAATCAGCATTAAAATTCATGGAAATGGAATTGCACATCTCCAAAACATCGATTTATCGCATTTTGACTGAACATTTGGGCTTACGAAAGGTGTGTGCACGGTTTGTTCCGCATAAATTGACTGACGACCAAAAATTGCTCAGATCGATCGACGCTTGTGACCGATTATTTGACCAAAACTCAAATTTTAAACAATAACCACCCCCGTATTCACCTGATATGGCACCGTGTGACTTCTTCCTTTTCAGAAAAATGCATTTGCCCATGAAAGGAAAGCGTTTTGCAGACGTAGAGGCCATTTAAAAGGCTTGCACCGGCATACTGGCGGCTATACCGGCCAACGAGCTAAAACAAGCTTTTGGACTGTGCAAAAAGCTATATTGAAGCAGAAGGAGCCTATTTTGAATAAAATAAATTGATTTTGCCGAAAAAACCATTTGTTCTGTTTTTTTTTTTAAAGCCCTGTTTACTTTGGAACACACCTTGTCTATAGAACGAGATCTCGGGCATATTTTTACCAAGAAAAATACCATCTAAGATTTATTAAGATATCTCATAGGCTAACTGATATTTTCGGTAAAGAGTCAATCGTAAGCATCAATCATAAGCCCATTGGTTCTCATATTCGATAACTGAAGTCTTGAAAAGATATTCTTCAGTTCCGACCATTTTTATAAAAGTGGTGCAATATATAAAGCCACAATTTGTGCAAACTTTTAATCCGATATTTTGATTGGTGCCTGGTTTGGCATATCTTGTCAAGTTATGTAAAATATGAAAGAATCTAGATAATTATAAATAAAACCACTGTGCTTGGTAATCTGGAATTACATACTTAACATACTATGTATAAAATTACAGATTATTAACATATTGTGCAGGGTTATGGCCTACGACATTTCAGAAGTAAATGAAAGCAATTTCAGTAATCATTAACTGCGTTTAATCTCGATATATAAATTACATAGAATAATAATTGTACTCAGTATAAGGCATTAATAATATGGCAAATAATGAAATTAAAAATTTACTGTTTTATATTATATGGTATTTAGTTAATATGGTATTTCATATTTATAACTTTTTCTGAATACGCTTCCATAACTGGTGGCACGATTTTGGGCCAATTTTTAAATTTATTGATACAAAAATGCTTACAAATATTATGGTATCTTCCAACTGTATTTAAAATACTTAGTATTATAAAAATATCTAGTAAACCAAATCGAAAGAATAAGCAAACTAAAATTTTTTGACCAAATGGCGATTTCTCAAAAAAAAAAAATAGATTGTCTACTAAAATTTCGGCTTCAAATTATTCATAAAAAAATTTATCGGTGGTACAACATCTTCGATTAATTAAAAAACAATATATATTAAGAAGCTCATGTTAAAATTTCCAAGCGCAACGGCTTTTCAACCCTTTCACCGGAACGATATGAAATTTTTTGAAAATTCTAACTGTATATAACTTCTTAAATATTCAGCTTAAGCTCAAAAGATTTGGAAGTAAAGGGTTATCCATTTCGAGGTTTCCTACTTAAAAAAAGCACTGAAACTTCAAATTTAATTAGAAATATTTATTATCATTTGAAAATATATTCTCTTGGCATTTAAATTTTGGAGATTATATCTTCTAAATGTTGGCCGCGGCTACGTCTCAGATTTATCTGTTGAGTCCAATTTTCGATAACTCGTTCGACACGATCTTGATGGCCAATCGACCGGCCCAAAACGTGAAACTGAAGTGTTTTATCAATAAATCCATTGATGTTATTTGTTCTGGATGAAATGGCAACTCTTGAATCTCTTCAGGTTGCTCTTCATCCCGAATGCGGCAATTTTGCTCGTTTACGAACAAATTTAGCCAGAAACGAACCTCATCGCCGAACAAAATTTGGCTCGTAAATGTTGAATCTTCTTAATAATCACCCGCTATATGTAACTTGGTTCATCATCGTGAAAAGGCTAGTTATCCCCTCAACACGACGAACTATAAATAAGTATTGCAATTTACCAGAAGTACTTTATAAATGACCCACTTCAAAAGAGAAAACATTCCAAAACCATAAAGAGTTTACTTTCAAGTGTCATATTTATTTTTATTTATTGTTAAATGTATATCTTTTCGGGTGACGCAACTTTTTTTTGAATCGACTTTGCATAAATTTTTCTTTTTTCGTAGATATTTTTCCACTCTTTTGCCAAAAGACATTCTTTCCTCACCTAAACAGGCCTGTTCGACATCGTAATCGCCAATAATGGCATTCAAGTAAAAAAATATGAAAATTTAGTTGAGATCTGCCTCAATGTATGCCGTTAAAGGACACAATTTTGCTAAATATTATTATATAAAATAGTATATACATATGCTTTTAATACTTTCAAAAAGCCTCATCAACCAGCCATAGACAAACCTCTCTCACTTAAAACTTATTGTAGGTTGAGTGAACGTCGTCATAACCTAAAAATTTCTTCCTTTTTTCTTATTATTATTTGCTTTGAAGCCTTATCTATTTATTGAATAGCTATTATTTAATACTTGCAATCATAGCCTGTTTAACCAGATTCCAAAACAAAATATAAATAATTAAATGTTCTTTAAACATTACTTAATTACTTGAACTATTAATCGAAACGGATTTTTTCTGCCAAGACACGCTTAATTTCTTCCATACGGCCTATTGTAAATATCAAGAACCATAACCTGTTTCCAACGTTTGGATTTATTAGCATATCTATGCCTCGCATCACTCAATCAACACTTGGCACGTGACTCACTAACTCGAACGAGGTTTCTTGACCCTTTTTTTATACATATCTTATACATATCTATGGGTTTGTTATGATTTTTTTGTGTGTTTCATTGACCTTGATCACAGCGAACTCGGAAATCAAAATACAGCCAAGTCTAGCCCAACTGGATTGTGATCTTCGATTATTGCTGGTTCGGCCTCACATATTTTGCGTGTAAATACAGACAATAGTCGGTATGTATATATGTATGTATGTATGTATGTATGGCTCATGTATCGGAAGTCTATATGCATGTAAATTTTGTGCGCGAAATCGCGAGCAAGGCAGCAACACAAATACACACACACACACATGGACCACTTTGAGGGTTCGTGGAGTTGTCTTGTTTTCGCTCTCTACTACATTATATTCATTGACTAAAGTTCAGGAAATATTCAGGTATGCAAAATTTGAGTTTGTACATACATATATACATACATACAAACAGTTAAATCAGTTAGTTTTCGTCCATTAAACGCGTCGTTTCTCACTGACACCAATAAAACGTTTGGTCCAAATTAACGTGCCGGCTCTTTATTAAATGTAAATATAAACAATGGCCCTCGCTGATAATCGCCTATACGCTTCAGCCATTTCGGAAACCGTTTGGCAGCAAACATATCATTATCATTTTATGCTTTATTAAATTTCAACCTTAGCCAACAGCGGGGTCCGCAAGCGCTTTGCCGAATTTGAGGGTATGGCGAAGAACCTTCGCCGTGGTTACATTGACATTGACTTTGACCGAAAATTCAATAACCGAAAAATCATGAAACGCTACCACAACAACAAAAACAAAAATTTATCAATAACAACAACAAAACACGGATTTGCAGCCATTCAGCCGTAGCAGCTCTTAACCAACCAGCGTCTGCAGACGACAAAGTTTAATAAATTATTCACTTATGCATGCTCACACACACGCATACACATTTATAACATATAAATGCATATACATACATACATATGTACAAATACTTGGTGGCATTAATATGTATGAATGTTGAAGTGGGTATGTTAATTTGTTTGCATTCATGGGTGAAACCGGCAAAACGTGCGCACTATGCTGTGCAATTTTTGTTGTTGCTTTTCTTGTTGTTATTGTATTCGAAATCGCTCCACTGCTGACCACTTGACAAGCTGCTGTTCGTTCGTCCGCTGCAGTTTAGCTACCAGCTCGCCTAAAACGCGCTGCTCGTCGAAATAAATTTGAAACCAAAAAACAAATTAAATAAAAAGCAGCGAAAATTCAAAGCTCAGGGAACAACTATTGCGCTTAGCAATGGCAACGAATGCCGAAACCAAAACAAAATGCAACTTCTTGTAAAGCCATAAATTTACATAATTTACAGTTGTATGTACATAAATACTGTTGTGTATGTAAGTATGTGTCATGGGTTGTTGAGTAGCCGGTAGCCGTATTGGGGAAGCCGCGTGGCGATCAGCTGTGAGCTTTAATTAGGTGTGAAAAAAATACCGTTAAATATTTTTCCAAAAGGTATTTCAAGTATCAAATAATATTCTGAATATTAACCGTAAAAGTAAGGCTTTCTTTAACAATAAATTCGCTAGATACCTGAACATGTTTCGCCCTCTATCGTAACTATTCTCTTCCCAAAAACCCTAAGAGGTTTGTTATCGCATGCTTAAAAGCCATTGCGCGGTAGAAAAATCCTATAATTTCAGAGTTTTTGGGCGCGGCTCTTCACCAAGGATCACACGATTCGAAACTCTTTGATTCTAAATAGAGCTGTCAAATCACACATTTTTTATAACATTTGACAATGGATCCACTGCGAAAAAGTTACATTGGTTATTTCAAAAATAACTTTTCAGCACTTTGCATATGGATATTATTTCTAAGTCATCATTTCCAGAACATACCCGACGATTGGAATTTAAGTGTGCGCTGCCCAGTCCGCAAAAAGGGAGACCCCACTATCATTGCCGACTATCGTGGGATAAGCCTCCTCAACATCGAATATAAGGTTCTATCGAGCGTACTGCGTGGGAGATTTAAGTTCACTGTTAAAAAACTGGTTGGACTTTATCAGTGTGGCTTCAGGCCTGGAATATCAACAACCGACCAAATATTTACCATGCGGCAAATTTTGGAAAATACTCGTGAAGAGAGAATCGACACACACCACCTCTTCGTCGATTTTAAAGCTGCTTTTGACAGCACGAAAAGGAACTGCCTTTATTCCGCTATGTCTGAATTTGGTATCCGCGCAAAACTAATATGGCTGCGTAAACTGACGTTGAGCAATACCAAAAGCTCCGACAGGATCGGAAAGGACCTCTCCGAGCCGTTTGATATCAAACGAGGTTTCAAATAAGGCAACTCCTTCTTCAATCTACTCCTGGAGAAAACAATTCGAGCCGCTGATCTCAATGGAAAAGGACAATCTTCTACAATTGTGTACAACTGCGATCGTATGCTGATAACATCGATTTCATTGGCCTTAAAACCGCAACGTTAGTTTTGCTTTCTCCAGACTGGATAGGGAAACGACGCAAATGGGTCATCAAAGAAACAGTTGTCGCACTTGCGACTTGGCTTTCACATCACTGTTGGTAATCCTAACTTCGATTTCGTCTATCTTGAAACTAGTATTAACAGCAACATCACGTAACACTTGCCAACAGGACTTTCGGACTGAGTAAGCAATTAAGAAGTAAAGTCCTCTCTCGACGAACAAAGACCAAACTCTACAAGTCACTCATCATCCCCGTCCTGCTATATGGTGCAGAGGCATGGACGATGACAACATCTGATGAGTCGGCCTTACGAGTTTTCGAGAGAAAAGTTCTGCGGAAAATTTATGATCCTTTGCGCATTGGCAAGGGCAAATAGCGCAGTCGATGGAACGATAAGCTGTACGAGATATACGACAATGTCATAGTTCAGCGAATTAAGAAACCACGGCTACGCTGGCTAGGTCATGTTTTCCGAATGGATGAAAACACTACAACTCCGGGAGTTTTCGACGTAGTACCTGCCGGGGGGAAGCTGGGGAAGAGGAAAATTTCACTCCGTTAGAAAGATCAGGTGGAGAAGAACCTGACGACACTTGGAATTCCAATTAGCCAAAACACCGAAAAGGAGAATAACTGGCGCGCTTTTGTAAATTCGGCTATAACCTCTTAAGCGGTGTCTACGTCAATAAAAGAGAAGAATGTCAAAATAATCGTTCTCCAATTGCTTTTCGTACGCTTTTGCTATTTTATGGTCGTAATAATTGTCCTCCTGTGCTCGCTATTCGTCGGTTTGTTAAAAATTTCGAGCGTATATTTTCCTTACATTGTATTCAAATGCCAAGCTGCCGTTCAGGCAAGTGTTCGTGAAGACCGCAATTTGCCAATTCCAAGCCGTTATAAAAATTGGGACTGTCTCAAACCACAAACTGGCGGATTTTGAGAAAGGACTTGGGCATTGTTTTCACTCAAGAACAAAAGCCATTGGAAGGTGTTGTTTGAAGCCATTGGCCTTTACCAATGAACCGGATTCACTTCAAGCTTTAGAAGTCAATATTGAACGTGCTCTTCATGATATACTAATTTGTACGCCTTGATTTAGTAAAAAAAGAACTCGAAAATTTGTTTAATCCAATTCGTTCTTGCAGAAGAGGAGGGTGATTATAAGAAAAAATAATCGTTGTAGATCCTTTTTGAAGAACATTCAATTTTCCACAAAATCCACAAAAGGAAATATTTTTTCAAGCATTTGGAAGCGAGATACAATTTTTTCTATCTGATAATTACAAAAAAAAAGAAAACCGTTAGGACCTTCCCGTTACAATTAAGAGCTCATACTTGGTGAGTCTTTCATAAAGTCGTCTATCAACCAATTTTACAGAGTACGAAGCAAAAAAATACATTGGGTTTTTAGACACTCCCTAATACCCATTTTGTAGCGAAGTTTCTCCTAGCCTTTTGTTTCAACTTAAAACTCTTAAAGATCATAAAGACAGCTTTACAGGCTCTCTATCTTAGTTTTTTTTTAGCTTTTCAAGCCACACTCCTCGGTTATCCCCTTTATACACCTCTTAACAACATTTTCTTGTTGCGACTTCATTATCCTTATTGTATAAGAATCGCTACAATTCATTAGCAACTAATGACGTCAGAGTTCAGTGCACATTTTCTTATTATTATAATTATATGTATATAGTATATTAACATTTAAGTTCTCATTTTCAAAACTTTCCAAACAAAGCTTGTTTATTGTTTATAATAAATTGTATACAAAATTATGCCAAAAAAAAACTTGGACGGAACAAACCGCCTCAAAGCGCTTCTTAATTTATAGTATTATTGCGTAACTTTGCACGGCACGGCAATGGTCATATTTTACTTCATTGCCGAGCGTTAAGAACCAGTTCCAAAATATTATGAAATTTATCAAAATATGCAAAAATATATAACTAAGAATTTGCTAAACCTAAGGCAAGCACTTTCACCTTGGCCAATCTTTGCTCACTAAATACACTGTGCTGCATTATTCTTTTTTTTTAAGGAAAGACAATTAATATTTTTATAAATGACTCGAATTTATATCTGGAAGTTATACGCATGAATCAGGATGTGAGAGAAAAGATACGAAATGAAAGAAATTTGACAAACTTTATCATCAAGGCGACAGTTTCGACCCGTTAGTTTATTTGGCGAGCGTTTGATAGAAAAAAAAATAAATTGATTAATGACATCATGAATGAGTAGAGCAAGATTTTGTTTATGACGTTTTTGATTTGGGTGATCCAAGTAGAGGAGGCCAATATCCTTTTTCTGACAGATCACGCGTGAGTCCTATCAAGCTCTCATGTCATTTTTGTAAAAATGTTTTAGGCATTTCATCATGGAAAGACTAACGCCTGAACAACTTATGGTCAACATAATCGGCCCACCATCACCTATCTTGAGACCCAGCATTCTTTATTGGATTATTCGACCGAATATACCTTAGCAGCCGTAGCTGATGAAAATTGTGGAACAAGTCGGACTGACGTATAGAACGAATTGAGTTCTTAAATTGAAGCGTACAAAATGCACCTTGTGGAAGAACGAAAATTGGGTACCAAATATAGTGTGTAAACGCTGCTACAACCGTCTAATGGATTGGAAAAACAGATAATAGTGGTTCGCGAGTTATGTTAAACTACGTTTTTGCCAAAATGTTACAACTAAGCGAAAAAACATCAAGATAAGGAAAAAATTGAAAAGGTCATAAAAAAAAACTGACACATACGAACGGCAAACCCTTTGAGTGTTTTACTATACTGACTTGGTACCATCACCCTGACTTGGAATTTCTCACCCCCCCGAAAATAATCCCAAAAATGTTCCACAGTATTACTTGATGCCTGAAATTGAAGCTCGTGATCTCGGTTGGCATTTAATTTCAACAAGACAACGTCACTTCCCATCTATCGCATTAATAAATAGATTTATTGTGAGAACACTTCGGTGAGCAAATAATAACATTTTTGGCCGGTGATCAGGTTAAATTCTAGGGGTAAATATTATGAGCTTTAATTTCTCTTTTTTAATTTTTTTGCTCAAAACTAGCATTGTACCAATAAAACTAAAAGGTTCATGGCACTGTACAATGTTGCACAGTGTTATTTTCGATCAAGATTATTAAGCTTACCAAAACAAAATATTCAATAAAAAGTTCAAAATTAACAAAGAAATTCCCCGACGCAACAAAACTCAAAAAACACTTGCCAAACGCTATAATAATTTCAAGCGTCACTGGGTCAAAAACACAACGGTTGAATAGCGGTCGAAAACTACGCGTAAACTGTTAGAGAGGCAAAAAAGCAAAAACAAAAACGTATAATTTGAACAGTAAAAAAAGTAAATGTCATAGGAAAACTTTGAGCAAGATCAAAGTTTAGACCAAAGAACGGCATTGACCGTCTTCAAGAGATACCTTCAGAAATGCAAAATTATAGATTGCATATTTTCGATTAATCTTAATACAGCGCCGAAGACACGGTAGTTCGTAAACGAAAATGAAAATGAAAAAGATACCAACAAGTTGTTGTTTTTGTAGAAGCGATGATATCACAAGGCGAGCTATGTGTTCTTCAACCAGTTGCGAGTATCTCAGCTTTATTGTTAACAAAATGTTCGTTTCTTTTTAGTTTTAACTGCTTGTTGTTGTTGCTGATCTTCACTTCCTCGTTGCTTAGTTCCGAATTGATAAACAAATTAACTATTTTGATGCGTTTGCTTGTCAATTTTGGTATATCTAGTGCTGTGTGATGTTCAGTTCTGTGACGTGACGTCAAAGGATACTATGATCGAATCGGTCGATTAGCGTATACTAGACCGAGAGTTATAGGGTAGTTTTACCATTAACCAATAATATATTAATAGCGATTCCGTTTCCTCTATAATATTTATCGATAGTTCCATGAAAATATGTACAATGTTGTAACATAAAACTATGTTCAGACAGCTTAGATTAGGTTATAAGACTATTTCCAAGAGAGAAACAACCTTTGACTGATTATGGACAGTTCTTTATGATGCCAAAAAAAGAGCTCCACTAATTAGTTTTTATGTGTCGTTGAGCGCCTTGCATTTTCTTAGGCGTATTATTTATATTGCCGCCAGCTTAAGTGGATGTCAAGAATAAAGTATCTTTCAAGCAGCTTCTACGACTGCCTTCCGGTAAATTTCTAACACTACGACCCCTACAATTAGGAAAATTCTAACATTACTTAGGGCGAAACGCTCGCTGCTTCTCTTGGGATATACTTTGAGCCAAAAAGCTCTTGACTAGTTCCAAACTAGACTTATCCAAAAGCAACCGGATATCATTGATAGTGAGGTTAGGCATTTCATAACCAGTCTCGAGTGCACGGTCAAGGTTAATATTACTGCTCTACTATTGAAGTGAAAAGTCGCTTACCTAAAGGTGACTATGTAGATAAGGAACCCTAAAACTGGTATTGAAAGCTAGCTCCTGGCTTATATACACCCCTAACAAACTTCCCCAAAAGCTGTGATCCATCCGCAAAGGAGAAGACGTGTACCTCGATTTTATCAAGCAGTTCGTTGAAGACCTTAATTCTGAGAGTGTGAATTAACTAGTTCATGTGGCGTGCCCTTACTCACGTCTCGATCAGCGTGAGTGCCATTCCACTCCGCCATGATTATTCTTTCGCTGAAAATGGCGTGTTTGAGACTTGATTCAGCCTCAAATCTATAAAAAATCTGTTATGACCGCTTCCAACAAAATATTATTGAACACTTCTTCGATATCTAGATAGGTTCCTACTAAAGCTTTCATCGTTGATTTTCGGCAACTTAATTTTTGGTGTAATACAATCATTGCTCTTTGCCCTTTCTCTTTCAGCGCCACTCTTTATTTCGCAAACTTCCGAACACTGTCTAAAATGTTTGCATTTGCCTTCACCTTAAAATGGTGGAAACCAGTTTCAATGTACACAAAAAATGCTTTAAGATTTAAGACTCGTATTAACCAGTTCCAACCAGTGAAGTTGATTAAAAAGCCAGAGCGTAAGTAGATAACTCATTCAAGCGGTATAACCTCTAGTTATAATATCCATATTTGATTTATACCAATTGATTGTTCGATTGCTTTCTCTTTTAGAACTTGTGAATCTCTCATCAAAAAATGTCACCTAAAAGAAATGCAGATAGTGGGTATATAGTACTTATGTAGATCTCATTAAATTTCTGGAACTGCTCGAAATTCTATTTTTATTTTATTATACCAGTTCATGTTCGATTCAGCAGAAATAGAACCTAGAGACCTAGCAATAATTTTTATTTTTTCACATATAATATGTTTCAAGCTAAATCTACTAAATGCGCTGTTCAAATTTTTTCGATTCTATTACCGGGTAAATGACATTTCAAAAAATATATTTTGCTAAGTTGATAGAACTTGTTCTTAATATGTAACTATGCCTGAGCGCGATCTGTCAACCATGGTGCTTGAAAATCATCAGGCAAGTTTAAGAGAGATGGCAAGCGAACTCGACATCGAGTTCATCGAATGATTTTGGGGGATATTTTAGATATGAAAGAAGGTCTTGCTCGACGCGTCCCGCTAAAGCTGATTTTTTTTTCAAAGAGGGCCCCGTAAACAGTTCTCTTTGGACATGCTTGATCGTGCGAATTCCGATCTCACATTCAGGGAGAGCATTATAACTGCCGATGAGACATGAGTTTATGAGTTTGACATGCAAACAAGTCAACAATCATCAGAATGGAGGGGAAAAAGGAGCTGAAACCTAAAAAACACCCAAAGCCGTACAAAAATCAAGATGATGCTCATTGTTTTTTCAATATTCGTGGTTTGGTGCTTCATGTATTTGTTCCGGAGGGACAGACGGTCAATAAGGAGTTCTATTTGGCCGTATTGAGGCGTTTGCGTGAGAACATCCGTCGAAAACGGCAGGGAATTGTGGAGGAACAATTCATCGATTTTACACGATAATAATTGTGACCAAATTTAAAGTCAAAAACGCAATGAATACCATCAGTCACCAGATTTGGCGCTGTGTGATGTTTTCTAGTTTCCCAAACATAAATTGAAGGTTCGTGGAACTCGTTTTCCGTCAATCGAAGAGATACAAGAAAATTCGCTGAAGTAGCTGAAGTGCTTAAGAAAAATGTTTCGAGGACTGGAAAAATCGTTGGCATAAGTGTATTAGATCAGGTAGAATTACTTTAAAGGCGACAATTTTCGGGTACTTATTTGTCACAAAAATAAATTTTGGGGGAAACTGAACGAACTGAGAGGCGATCGCTTTTAAAACGAATGCAAAAATCATATTTAACGCTGCTGTTAACTAATTTGGCAATTACGTCATCTCTAGTGCTATAAAAAATAATAAAACAATATGTTTCATAAAATAATAATAACAAAATTTCATCAATGCCACTAAAATCTTCCTCGTACAATTATACTAATTTAGGTGTGCAAATTTCTACAAAACCGCTAAGTTAAAAAGCTTAATACCATTGGACCAGCTTCTGATTGATTCACGCCGATAAGGCCTATGAAAAATATATCAATCAAGCACTCAATGTCGTGCGTTCTTTCGGCAAGCCTAGAACTTTTTTTTCGGCAATTATGTTGTTAAATTGAATTAATTGAGAAATGTTTCTAATTTTACGCGCAGCTTCTCGTGTTAGATTGTCGTTCGGCGCAAACCGACGCGTCTCCATTTGAATGTGCTGCGCATGTGCATTGCTTGTTCTGCTTTTTTTTGCAAAGTATGTCTTTTATAATCAAAGGTGAGCAACTTTTTTATTTAATCATAATCTAAATATTTGTTTCAATTCAGTATTTGCATATGCGTACATACATACATACATACACATTGCTTCTTTCGTTTTCGTCTGTCAATTATATAAATGCTAGTATATAACAGCTTTAAATAATATCCTCTTTTTGCAGCTAATGAGATGCAAAGAACTTGAATAATTCATTGCATAACATACGACGATAGTATTTTGAATTCGGCAACAACCCAGCAGGAAATTTACTTGATTGCGCTCCATTGTCATTTCAGTGTAAAAACTCACACATCCAAACGATTTATATTTTATCAATTTTTAATTCTGATTTTGGGATTAAAATTTAATTTTCAATTTTTTTATAAAATTTAAAAAAAAAATTTCAATTATAACTTTCATATACATAAATGTTGGTTTTATAAATTAAATTTTCATTTTTAATCCCAAACACTAAATTAAATTAAAAAATCATTAATTCGTAAAATCATAAATTAAAAATTATAAATATAATAATTTAATTTTTATTCCAAAATATTGGAATTAAAAAATTCGCTACCCTTGTTAACGGCTTACAATTTTTCAATTAAAGCAAAACTGGTAATAGTGAAATTCGTCAAAATATGTATGATTTTTTTTTCTCAAAATGAAAACCTTGACATTTTTAATAAATTATTCAGAAAAAAATTTTATTTTTTTAGTTTTAGTGGACCAGTAGTCAACGCTTTTATTTACAAGCAAATAAAAAGTTAAATATTAGTAATAAATACATTTTTGCATTAATTTTATTTACTTATTTTTAAATACTTATATAATTAAAGCTAAAAATATCATATCAAAAATTAATTTATAAAAGTAGAACTATTTATTGCCCGCGACTGTCATTCAGAAACTCTCCAAGCGTTGGGAAGCTCGTTCAATCAGCTGTGCACTGTTTACTTGCATTTCTAACAATGTATAAATGTAGCTTTATACTATGATTTTTAATGTTCGATAAAAAAATATAAGCAAAGTTGATTTTGCCATATTCATATAACTTTCAGCAAAGACACAACTAAATTAAGCGAATGATAATGAATTGACCATAAAAACTAAAAAAGTGACACGTTTTGAGGTAAGCGTCTGAAAGCGAGAGAAAACGTGTACGCCCAAACTTCTGAGATAATCGGAACAAGAGAAGAGTTGAAGCTAGAAAATCTATATCCCAAATAATGTTGAAGAACTCTACCAAATTGAGAATGTTTAACCGGATACAAACTCAGCCTCTAAACAAATACTTTGTAAGCACAATTAGCATTGATTGAAAAATTCTACAATTAATATTACATACATATGTAAATGCATCAAAACAAGATGCTCACAAAATACTTTCATTGTCACTTTATTAAAATTGAACTTAAAAAAATTATATGTGTTAATTAAGTTTTCCATTTTCCATAATTTGCAAAATTTTATCGAGTTTTTCGTTTTGCTCCGATAGCACCGTATTTAAATGTGTAGTAATCTTACGCTCTAATTGTTCAAACTTATTATCTATGTGAGTCTTTAATGCAGCTTCCAGTTCCGATGAAGGCGTCTCTCGGTTGGCCAGTGCCTGTTTCATGTGTTCTAAAAGTGTTGAGTTAGTTTGAACGTTTCCCATACCTTGCATTTGTTTGGCCGTTTGCATAAATAGCATGCACTTCTCAGCATTTGGTGATATTTTCTGTCCTGTGTTCAGCATCTTCTGAACATTTTCCATATTAATTTCTGTTCCCGTTGTTATGCCATTGGGATTGGGTGCCATTTGTATTAAAATACCAAATATACAGATATCGTCGGATGGTGTAAGCAACTGGGTGCATATAATAAAATCATAATTAAATAATGGTTTATAATTAAGAATCACTATTTACCTTAAGTAATAATTCAGTAATGCCTGATTTCTGCACTTCAATATCATATCTGTAGGAGAATACTTCACCATCGTCATTATCATCCTCATCGTCAGCAATTTCTCCGTACAAAGTCTCTGCATATTCTTTAAGTGGTCCCAGAAAGAGTTCCAGTTTTGGAGTTGTACACACCAAAGATAAGGAGTCAATTTTATAAAAAGGCCGCTTCAAACGAACCAGAAGTTCGCATGCATCATTGGATTCCCCTTTCTTAAGGAGAACTGCGTTTTCATCTCTTATAATTTCATGCAAAGAAGGCCTGTAAAATATCGTCAAGTAAAAGTTTTCAAGAACAAGAATAAAATTGTTTACCTTATGAAAATGTCCTCATGCGTTATTCTAGTTTGTAGGGTTTGTAATAGTTCACAACCTCCAACCCTTTTCCAATTACTTTCTGCCAGAGCAGTTATTGAAGATTCCATTGCATAGTCCTTTGTTCACGATTGGTTCATCAAACTGGTGGCTGGTTTCCTCTTTTTGTTGTGTATACAAAATCAAAAAAAAAAAAAATTGGAAACAAAGTGTTGCCAAGCTCAACATTGTATATGCGAAATAGTGGAAATTGTCAAATTCATGTTAATAAGCATTGTCAGAAAAAGGAAAAAATTAATTAACATTTTAATGTTAAAATTACTTTGAAAGTTATGAAAATTAAAAAAAAAAATTAATTTTCAACATAAACATTTTTGACTTCGGATATATATTTACTTATAAATAAACTACATCTTGCAACACAAAATTGTTTGTTACGAATCAGCTGATCCGCTGAATTAATTTGGCATTAGTTTAGCAATATGGCATTACGGATATCTACCGTCTTTGGTAAATTTGGAATAACTTTCAAGAAGCAATTTAGCACTGCCGTTGGTTTCTCCTATGCCTATAAGCCATGGACCGCAACTACCCCACACAAACGCCAACAAATGTGCGTCAATCACATGAACCGAGTAAAAAGTGTGGAAAGTATAAAATTGTGATGGTTCGTCATGGAGAATCTGAATGGAACAAAAGCAATCAATTTTGTGGTTGGTATGACAGTGCGCTTAGCGAAAAGGGCTTAGCAGAGGCAAAAGCAGCAGCGAAAGCTCTAAAGGAAGCGGGCTATAAATTTGATATTGCTCACACCTCGTTACTTTGTAGAGCTATCATCACATTAGACATAATATTGAAGGAAATTGGACAAACGGATATACCCATTTGTAAAACATGGCGTCTAAATGAACGTCATTATGGTAATCTCATTGGGTTAAACAAAGCCGAAACAGCTGCAAAATATGGTGAAAAGCAAGTACAAATATGGCGCAGAAGTTTTGCTACGCCTCCTCCGCCCATGGAAAAGGATCATCCGTACTACGATACTATTGTTAACGATGAACGTTATAAAGATGGTCCTAAAAAAGAAGAGTTTCCCATGTTTGAATCACTGAAACTGACAATAGAGCGTACGCTACCCTATTGGAATGAAACAATAGTACCGCAAATAAAAGAAGGCAAACTGATTATTATTTCGGCACATGGAAATAGCCTGAGAGGCATAGTTAAGCATTTAGATAGTAAGTATTTGCTAAATCGTGACTACAAACAAACACTAATCTATATACTTATATATATATGCAGATCTATCCGAAGATCAGATAATGGCACTGAACTTACCCACTGGTATACCATTTATTTATGAATTGGATGAATGCATGCGACCAGTTGTGTCTATGAAATTTTTGGGCGACGAAGAAACTGTCCGAAAAGCAATGGAAGCAGTTGCTGCACAAGGAAAAGCCAAATAGATTCAACGAGATGAAAATTATATACATACGCAAAATAGTAATATAAATTAACTGGAAAAAAATAAAAATTATGACCAAGTCTAAATCAAATAAAAAAAGTAAAATTTGAAATTTATTTTATTCTAAATTCGCATTATTAATGATTATTTCTGATATTGAAAATTGTCTTTGGTAAAAATACTTTATAAATTTTTCATCTAGTGAAATGCAACTCTTCGAATTCCCTCATGCTGAATTGCTGAATATCGGCTTTTTAATGTCATTTTCAACAAATGACCTTGTGGCTGTCATTTATAGGTCAAATAAAATTTTCCTTTCAGGAATTCGTATCCATTGGTGTTATCTAAAACGGTATACATCAAGTTTGTCAGATCCGGTTGTACGTATATTTTAAATAAAAATGTCAGGAAAATACAGAATTGTTATGGTTCGCCATGGTGAATCTGAGTGGAACCAGAAGAATCAATTCTGCGGTTGGTTTGATTCAGCTTTAAGTGATAAGGGAAAATCTGAAGCGCAAGCTGCCGGAAAAGCCGTAAAAGATGCTGGCTTGAAATTTGATGTTGCACACACATCGGTTTTAAATCGTGCAATTATCACTTTGGAAACAATTCTGAACGAAAGCGGTCAATCGGGCATTCCGGTTAATAAGTCATGGCGTTTAAATGAACGTCACTACGGTGGACTAACCGGCTTGAACAAAGCTGAAACCGCCGCCAAATACGGTGAGGAGCAAGTCAAAATCTGGCGCCGCAGCTTTGATACTCCACCACCACCAATGGAACCCGACCATCCTTACTATGATGTCATCGTTAAGGATCCCCGCTATGCTAATGGCCCATCTCAAGAAGAGTTCCCCAAATTCGAATCCCTTAAATTAACTATTCAACGTACACTGCCCTACTGGAATGATGTTATCATACCACAATTGAAGGAAGGCAAGCAAATTATTATCGCTGCTCATGGTAACAGTCTGCGTGGCATTGTTAAGCATTTGGATAGTAAGTTAAATAATCTGAAAAGCTTAAAGGCATGCAACTTATTTACACATTTTTTTGTAGATCTTTCTGAGGATCAGATTATGGCATTGAATTTGCCCACTGGCATTCCATTCGTTTACGAATTGGATGAGAACTTCAAACCCGTTGTTTCCATGAAATTCCTTGGTGACGAAGAAACTGTACGAAAAGCCATTGAGGCTGTTGCAGCTCAAGGCAAAGCCAAGTAAAATAATATAAACATACATAAGACATTAATCTGTTGGGGATTTTAAAAATACGGACATCCATAATTGCACAAGGCAATACAACGGCTATTAGAAATAGTAGAAATTCCGTAAGAATGCAAATATTATTGTTGTGGAAAATTCATATTCAAATTTATGAAACTTTAATAAATTATTGTTAAACATTAGCTGCTGTGTTTCATAATGACCCAAAATATTTTTACTACAAGTATTAAAATTTAAACAAATATATGTTCGCTTTAGATTCTTGTTTATTTTGTTACAATCCAACTTGGTTGAACCACGTTCTAGTTAGGAGTTTAATTAATTTTGTGCTGTTGATTTATTTTTTCTTGTGTTTTTTACCATCTTTAGCCAGTTCTAATCCTAATATGCATTTTGGTGGTACTTTGTAAGTTTCGGTCAATAAGTTATAAACAAACCGCACTTGATTACCTTGAATCTGCAGTTGTTCGGCCTTTTGATGTGGCAATTTGACAACTGTGGTACTAGCCGCCGCCCCCTGCTTACACAGTTTAATAAACTCTGGAACGATAATGCCATAACACTCCACGTTGCTGATCAGCGTAACCTTCTTGTTACCCGAACGAGTTGCAAGTGACATTTGTATGAGTGGCTTGTTGGACGCTACATTCTTGAGCTCACACATTTGGTAGCTGTATTCCATTTTGCTGGTGATGGCACTGCAAATTTGACTGACGGTTGCAGACTTGCTGTTACAAATTTTTTCAAGCGTTTCGTCTAACTGTATAGTACCACCTGTCGGATCAGCTTTAGGCAGATTATGTTTGCTTATATATTCACGTATAACCTTTTTGATTTGTGCGGTTGGTACACCTTCGCCGCGCTTAAAATTCATTTTAGCAAAGAAAGGCGCTGTTTCATCCGAAACAATATAAGTTTCTGTCAATTCTGAACGAAATAGTGGCTGATCTTGTAGTTCACCATCTGCGGCTTGTTTTGGAGGTTTGAAATCGGTTATAAAATTAACCACTTCTGGATGATCAAGATCTATGGAGGTAATTTTATCCACGCCCTTTGACTCTTCGCGTACAACAATAAAGCCCTGATCGATCATTTCGTTGAGGAAATTCGAAAGTTTCTTATATTTAGTTTTCTTCAAGTCAATTGGCTGAGGAGCTTCAGGCACAACATATAAACGATAGAAATTGCTGGTCAAGAGTGGCAATTGCAAATTTTTGCCATGATTTTTCAGTGCAGCTAAGAAAGCATTTTTTAGTATCATTTCAGGCGTTGTTTCACTTTCCGCTTCAGAATCTTCAACGCCAACGTTTTCACCATTCTCTATGGATATATTCTTATTTCTTTCCGCGTCTATTTCACTAGAAGATATTTCCAATTTCTCTAGTTCCGGGAATATTGCCTCTCGATTAGTTGTTTCAAGCGTTTGTGTACTGGCTACAATATCTGCCAACGTTAACTTATCATTTCCATCCTTTTTCTGTTTGTCCTGCTTAGCACCCAGTTCTGGAAAATCGTCTTTTGTTAATGGCGCCGCCTTTTTTAATGGTACTTGTTGTATTAATGTAGGCTCATGGCCCCATAATTTATCACCGAATATATGCAACATCTTCACGGCTACACCTTGACGACCGCACATATACAAATCATCTGAAGATCGAGGTAAATAACCAACTGCTACAGCAGACTCATTGGAAACCAAATTAACACCCATCAACTGTCCTTGCCGATAGCGTCCATACATATTCATACCGGTACCTTTTGGCACTACACCGGGCAACATTAGTTCAGCGCCATTTGAGAGTTTCGGCAATACTTCACGGTGTGTGGTGAAATAGGGCAGCAAGGACGGCACGAGCCACAAAGCGTACAAGGTCGGTGCCAACTCGCCTGACTCAAGTTCGAAGAACATAGGCAATTTGTCTACACAGAAAACGTTCGTTTGTGTGCCGCCATGCGTTGTCAATTTTAGCTGCGTTACGGCGCTCTTTGCTGGTATCACTAAACTGAGTTGTTCGGCCGTTGCATCCGGAAATGCCTTTTCTACACGTTGTCGCAAACGTTTTGATTCAGATCCTTTTAATGGAGCATTACTCCGTAATTTATATGGTTTAAGAAACATCTCCTACACAGTCAACAAATACCTGATGAGTTGCGATAACAGTAGGTATGTATCGATATTTGGATTCAAAATTTATATCGATTTATGCTATATTAATTGTTATTATTAAAAACTGATTCTTTTTAATAATAATCAACTTTTATATACATACACTTATATTTGAACGTGTTGCTGCTTTTAATTTTCTAATTATTATACCATTTTTGTTTTTGCCAATATTGTGAAATAGAAAAAGTTGTTGTTGACATCACGAAGACCCTATTTCATGAACGCCTTGCAGCGTTGCAAAAATTTTTGAAATCTTATAAATGTTTTCCAGTTCTGTTTTAAATTGAAACTTAAATAATCAAAGTTCAAATAAATGCAAATATGTAGTGTAATATGTATTTGTAATCCTCGCATCGGTGGTTACATTCGGGTATCTCCATTTTGTTATATGTAACTGTTTTAAATTTTTTATACGTTGAATTCTACAGTGGTGGTCATAAATGATGAACTATTTTCTGTTTATCTGTTTATGAAATGCTGTGTTATACGCATGCGAGTTTCTGAATTAACAAACGAATTTTGTAAAATAAAAAAAATCTTATGTTGATTTAACACTGTTACGGAAAAGGATTTTTTTTTAAATTTTTACACACTATATAATCCGCATCATGTATAAATAATTTATAATTTTTGTCGTTATTTACTATTAGGATCTCCCTAGTGGTAGCCCTAGCCCCTAGTAGTAGCCCATGAAATGAAAATGCAAAATAAGTAAATGTTTTTCATTTGTATTAAGTACACACTTTACACATTCACATTATACATAAGTTAAATAAAAATACACCTAAAAGATATTATTCATAATTTGCTGCTTATAATATATATGTATTTAAAGACTAACCATATAAAATATATGTATGTGTGTGTATGTATAGTATGTGTGTATGTTAGAAGTCTAACTTGATTAATTATGACAAAGTTTAATATTTTTTTATAAATATTTTTGCATACACACATACATGTGTGTGAGTGTGTGTGGGTAAAGATATGCACGATTTACTTAAAAATATGTAAATATGTTAAAAAAACTGTTTCTGTTTACATTGGGCTGATTCAACTGGCGCTCACACACACAGCAGATTTTACAAAAATTTCTTACAACATACATAGAATACTTGAAAATGTACGACATCATCGGCGCGCAACAACAAAGAGCACACGAATATGACATTTTGCATGTATTTCACAACAATAAAAAATACACAAAATCTCGTTAAAAAATCGCTGCTGACCTAATGAGTCGCTAGTGAAGCACCGTGTTGTTGTTGCCTTGTGATTGCCTCACGTTGTAGCCACTGTATGATATCCTGGTAGTTGCGTGCCATCCAGTCCACATTGACACGCACTTGTTCAAGAATTTGTTGAATGGAACGGCCGTTATCCTTAACATCGGTTTTAACGAACGACTCCAACTCGGCGAGGAAAAATTTCGAATTCATGCGTTTGGTGGCGAACTTCAGTATCGCATTTATATTGGACATCGTTGAACCCAAGCTGCACAATAGAAACCGTTATGAAAATTACAAAAAAAAATTATTTAAAAAAATCGAATATTACTAATTTTTGATTTCATTCCAATTGTTGCGCATGAAGTCGAAAGCGATCTGCTGGCCCACAACATTGCTTGATACCGCCGCGAACACCCTGTAAACGTCCTGTTTGCGTATGTCGTCGCCACTAATTGAGCGTCGCAGATAGCGCGATAAGATCCAGGGCTCGAGCGAGCAGCCAAGTGCGCTGAGCAGCAATTCCTTCTCCGTTGAGACCGACGTGCTGCGATAGCGCTGGAATGCAAAGTCCCACTCAAACTCGTTGCCATATTGTATTGCCGTGCAATAAACGATGCCGCGTAGGTTTGGCGGTATACTAAAGAGTTTCCAAAAATTTTAAATTAATAAAAAGTATTTCTTGAAAAAAAATTCACGCTACTTACGGATTATTTGTGTCCGGGTTGGGCACCTCAATCCAATTCTGGAAGTGACGTGCGCTCTCTAAAATGCAGTCTCGGTGCCCCAAATGGCAGGCCATATTCAATATTTCCACACGTTTGAATAGCTTGAGCATATCTTCGCCCTTATCAGCATCGTCGGTGAAATTATTCGGCGAAACGTCTTTGTACACATTTTCCAGCAGATCCAAAAGATAGTTCTGCAACAAAAGCGTAATAATTTGAATACTGGTTGAGAAAGTTAGTGAGAGTTCTTTCGTATTCCGATGGCATGGTGTTGATCTTTTTTTAGTTTTCGACTCACTACAATTTATTTATCTCAGTAATAACATTATAACTCCAGTAGGAAGGCGTTTCCTTAATAATGTTATTTCCTGTTATTTAGCCCTAGTTCATTTTAAACGCAAATTCTTTCCACTTACATAGACCCAACCGTGCTGAGAACGGATAATATCATCCGATTAACCTACTAAAACCATCGCTCACACTAAGTCCAGTCCGCGAAATCAGTATGGACCTGGATCTTTATTTCACCATGAACTATCACCTCGACAACACGTTCCTACACCATTCGGATGATTTTCTAGTTCGTTAAATCAACAAAAATATCATATGACTTGGTTCATGGAAACTATAATCCATACTTAGGATATTTATATCCGAAGGGGTTTTCCATTATCCGTATAACTTTCGGATGCAACCCACAAAGAGAAGATGTGATTCCAAGTGTAGCCAGGTCCTTCTCCACCTGGTCGTTCCAACGGAATGAAGGTCTTGCTCTTCTTCTGCTTCACCCTGCGGGTACTGCGTGGAATACTCTCAGAGCTGTAGTGTTTTCATCCATTCGGACGACATGACCTAGCCAGCGTAGCCGCTGTCTCTTAATTCGCTGAACTCTGTCAATGTCGTCGTACAACTCATACGGCTCATAGCTCCATCGATTGCGGTATTCGGCGTTGCAAATGCGCAAAGAAAAATAAATCTTCCGCAGAAATTTTCTGTCGAAAACCTCGAACGCCGACTCATTCTCAAATCAACTCACCTTCAATATATCGTAGTCTCCCTGATTCACCAACATCGAGTCGATGAAGTTGAATGCCGTCATGGCCGCCTTCCAGGGCACATGATCCATTTCATGTTTGAGGTAACGCGTAAGATTCAATGCCGTTTCGTAACTCAGGTATGCACCGCGCGCCAAATTCATAGCGTCATCTATTAATTGCGCACGATTCGCAGGACTAATACTTCTATACTTTTGCGGCTGCATTAGATGTGTTGTAATTGCTTTCCAATTGTCGACATCATAGTTAACGCGATAGTAACCGGTTTGTTGGATATTGAAAATGAACCATTCGGCCGTCGAAAGATTACGATCATCAATTTCGTAAGTTTCAGTGCGCGGCACCCACGTCATCGGACGTGTGTTTTCGAAATTCAATTCCTTTGAACTGGTGTATGTGATCGGTATCCACCAGAGTGGATTTTCATCATTGGCCGAGTCGCCATCATCTGACTGATTTGAAAATACGAAACGTTGTTGTTCCATACGTATGGAGTGTGCGTTTGAAGAGCGTGTTACGGTGAGTACAGGATAACCGACTTGTAAAGTCCACGTATCCATGATTTCTTTGACGGTGGTATTGCGGTCAAGCAAACCGGCGGAAATGGCTTCTGTTGTTAAGAAACGCCATAAGTCGTCCTGTTCTGCGGCATGATAAGACCTATAAGAGATGAGAGTTATTGAAGTTATACGCTTACTAAATATTGTCAGCAACCTACATTTCCTTGAGATACTTGCTCAGACCTCGTCGAAAGACTTTTGAAGTTAAGAAATGACTCATCATGCGTATAATGGTCGAACCTTTGCCATAAGAAATACGATCGAAAATTTCTGAAATTTCATCGGGATTAAAGACCTCCACCGAAATTTTATGCGATGATGAGAGCGCATCCAAATGGAAAACATTTTGCAGTTCGCTAACCACAAATTGATCTTGGGTCTTCCAATCCGGATGAATAGCATCCACTGTTATGTACTCCATATAACTTGCGAATCCCTCATTTAGCCAAATATCCGACCACCAACTGGGTGTTACCAGATTGCCAAACCATTGATGCGCCAATTCGTGTCCAACAACACTGGCAATGCGTTGCTTATTAGTTGTAGCGGAGACTCCTTCCTCAAAGAGCATTGTCGTCTCCCTTTAAGAGTGGAGCGGTGAGTGACTTTTACATAAATATTATTATTATCTACCATAATGTACCTGTAAGTGATCAGACCCCAATTCTCCATTCCGCCAGCTTGGAAATCGGGTAGCGCTATCATATCGAGCTTTGGCAGTGGGAATGGCAAATCGAAATATTCTTCTAGGAATTTTAAAATTTTCGGACCAACGCTTAGCGCGTACCGCGCCGATTGGATGGCGTCCTTACGCGCCCACGCAGAGAAGTTGCCATCGGAAATGTGATCAAAGTCGGAAATAGCGTAAGCTACCAAATATGTAGACATGGGTAGGCTTTCAGCGAATTGATCCCATACATAGTTCGAGAGAGACTCGCTAGAAGTTTAATGAAAATTATGTTTTAAAATTGAAATTATTTCATGTTATGCAATACTTACTGTGGTTTCGTCCAAAGGATGGGCATATTAGACACCGTGGTCATGTTACGTGGTCGCGCTATTTTCAGTGAGAAATTTGCTTTCAACGATGGCTCATCGAAGCAGGGAAACGCTCGCCTGGCATCCGTGGCTTGAAACTGCGTAGAGGCCAGCCAACTGTAAAACAAAAATAAAGTTTGATTTTTAATTGAAATATGACGCAACACGAAAAGGCACAAAGAGAGGGAATGTATCTTTCTTTGGCCTACGTTCTCTCAAAAACATTTTCAGTGTACTCTATAATCTAAAAAATTGTTTTACTATCCTGAGTTTGGAGCTTCGTGAGGGTTAGATATGGCTGAGTTTAAGTTTTCAACTCTTTTTATTTCAACGGAAATACCTTAAAGAAATGAACCGCTATTCATAGCATGAACAACAAAAGCTTCTAAAGTATTCTGTTTGAATATAGTGATCTCAGCTTAAACCATAGTATTTTAGGATCCTCTTCCTTAGGTTACATAAACGGTTGCGACAATTGGCATATCGGACTCTGTGCTGTAGTGATACTGATAGAAAATATTTCTAAAATAACTTTGGAGAATGCTGCCAAGCTAAACAAATGTAAGTCCGGCTCCTTCCGGTAAGGGTACACCTGTTTTCTGGAGACGAATGTCTTCTCTCTATGTGTAGTCATAACTTCTAAGTTCTACTCTTGGATCATTCGCGCATTGAAATAAGGGGAGACGGAAAAGCTCGTTATACAGGGTTTGTCCGAAAAGTAATAGGATTGAGTGGATTAAAAAAAAATTATTGCACCAATCGTTACAATTCTTTAAAATCTTTCAAAATAGGCTCCTTCTGTGTGATGGACCGCTGCCAGCACGATTTCCAAGCTTGGAAGGCATTCTCTGGAATAGCCTTGAGAGCCGAGGTGCATACTGCTTGGATCCAATCTGTAGTCTCAAAATGCTTGCCTTTCATCGGCCTTTTCAGGCAAGGAAAGAAAAAAAGTCCGGGGGCCACATCTGGGCTGTAGGGCGGCTGCGGAAGCGTTGGGATGCCGGCCTTGATTAGGTAGCTGTTCATAAGAAGGGCGGTGTGAACCGGGACGTTGTCGTGGTGCAACTCCGTCATAATGTCATGAACCACAGATTTTGATAAATTTACCATCTGGGCAATTAAAGGAATACTTAGTCGACGGTCTAAGTTCTAAACTTTGCGCACAAGAGTCACATTGTCGGTGCTTGTAGAAGTCGCAGGTCTTCCAGTACGGTCTTCATCAGCGACCGCTTCCCGGCCCTCCAAAAAGGCCTGGTGCTACCGAAACACACCAATTCCTGTTAAAACAACATCTGAGTAAGCATGCTTGATCATATCTAAAGTCTCTAAGCAAGATTTACGGAGTTTTACACAGAATTTAATCGTAGAGCGTACCCCTGCTCTAACGAACGCTGCATTTTCGCCTTGCACCACACACAGGAACACGTCGCGCGAAAAGGTTTGTCCTGACTCTCCAGGTGCTCGGAAACAACTGCCGAACCGCTCGTTCATTAGCTAGGAACATCGTCTACCGAATCCAGTCGGTGCGCGCACGCTCCGAAGTACAGTCTCGGCGAAAGAAAATCAGTCCTATTACTTTCCGGACAAACCCTGTAATCTTCTTCACGCTTTCTAATTCTTCTTCTACTTTTTATAATAATTGATGTACCTTTTTTGGATTAAAAGATAAGATTGGAGTTTGTCAACCATGCCAATTTAACCTCAAATATTTATTTTTAAAACTGGACTAAAGAAAAGCTCTTGTTTTTTGTCGACCAAACACTTTTTAAGTTTCTTAAATACGCCATATGTCCCAATTTCGGCGAAATACAATCATCTAAACATACAAACGCACATGTATGTGTAATTTTTAATTGCGCCTTACCTGTCACTCACTTCAGTCACACTAATTTGGCTGACATACGCACTTGTACCATGTGCATAATTAACAAAAATGGCCGACTTACCGCTTTTCGTTGCCCACTTGATACGAACTGCGATAGAACCCCTGCAGATAGTCCTGTATTAGACCGCTGAACCGGATGCTTATCTCGTACACGCCACCCTTTATTAGTTTGTCATACAGTTCGATGATGAAGAATTGCTTGCTCTCGAGCATGTATTGTTTTCGTATCCTCAGTTCGACGCCGTCAATTTCCGGCACATACCGAGCATGCTCTGCCAAAGCCGGCTGCAATGCCGACGTCGCCGTTGACCTGCCAATATGCCGTACGGATACATCGTTTTTGGTGATATTCAACTCGACGGCATGCATGGTAATGTTATGGCAGTCCTCCAGTACAATCACTTGGATACGTACCTCCCCTTCGAATGTGAAATTATTATTGAGTAGGTATGGCACAAGGGTGATATTATATTTCTGCGGCTTCATCGAATTTGGCAGACGTACGTCACGTTCGTAGTGTGTTCGCTCTTTAGCTTCATCGCTGGTGCTGCTCGCCTTCAGTATATGCTTCTTTACCGTCGTACAAATGACTTCCTCATCCGGCAACGGTGTAAGCTGCTGTTCACACGTAGCCACATTGTAAATAATAAAGCTGACCGCCAGTAGCGTGCACACAAAACATGCGGCGATCAGAAAGAGTGTTGTACCCGAAAAGGTGTAACCGCGACGCGTCGTAAAGGTTGTGGTCGGCGGCGTATTGGTAAGTGTTGTGGTCGTACGATGATTATCCATATTGATGTTTTCACGGACGTGTATGTCCTTAAGTACCATGCTTTGTACTACTTTTCTCGTAGATTTGTGGTTTAGGTTGATCGTTTTTTTTTCAATAATTTATTTGTTTATATAAAATTGTACAACGTTGCGAATGAGCGGTGCGTATTCTGTGGTTCATCTATTCGCCATTATTATATTATCATAAAGTGCTGGCCATGAGAGAAAATTGTCAACCTGTAAAGTAATAAAAAGTTTGATCAATGATAAGATTCATGCGAAAGTTTTTGAAATTTTTGGTTTGTTAAATCAAATTTATTTAAAAAAATTGCTTTCATTTGAAAACGGGACATATTTTATAATTTATTGATATTATTGAGGTAGTCGTCATTTGAATGACAGAATATTTTTTTGTTTGTGAATAGTTGAAACTTTTTCATAAATAATTAATTATAATTATATATATTCCAATGTAACGGCTGATCCAAGAAGATCTATATGTTTCAATAGCATTTTTTGACAGATCACGCTTGAGTCTTGTCAAGATGTCATGTTATTCTTGTTCAGTATTGTTTGGCATTTCATCATGGAAAGACTTACACCTGAACAACGTTTAAAAATCGTTCAACTTTATTACAAACAATTCACGTTTTGTAAAGAATGTTTTTGGCGCGCTTCGCTCAACTTATGGTCTACATAATCGGCCTCCTGAGCGTACTGTTCGCAACATCATCACCCATTTTGAGACCTAACATTCATTTTTGAATAATTTTCGAGTCATTAGGTCCAGCACGCAGTGAAGTAATTATAGCAGCCGTAGCTGAGAGTGTACACGAAGACCGTGGAGAGTCGATTTGGAGGCGTTCGCAGCGGCTTGGTCTGACGTATGGCACGACGTGACGCATTTACGTTAAGATCTTCAATTGAAAACTTACAAAATACAGCTTGAAGAACTGAAGCCGCTCGACCTTCCCAAGCGACAGCACTTATACACGCTATATAAGCTCTTGAAAAGTTCCAAGAGAGAATTTGGTTCAGCGATTAGGCCCATTTGTGGCTCAATTGGTATGTAAAGAAGAAAAATTGCCACATTTGAAACGAAGATCAACTTGAAGAGATTCAAGAGCCGTCATTTCGTCCAGAAAAAAAAAGGTTTTGTGGGTTTGTCCATATTTCCTCAGAAAGTATGACAGTGAGATAAATGGCGACCGTTATCGCGCCAAGATAACCGACTATATGCTGCCTGAAATTGAAGCTAGTGATCTCGGTGACATTTGGTTTCAACAAGACGGCGCTAGATAATTTCACGTTTTGGGCCTGGCAATTGGCCACCAATATCATATGATATCACACCGTTAAACTTTTTCCTGTCTAAAGTCTATGCGGACAATTCCGCTTCGATTCAGGCCTTGCAGCAAAATATCACGCGTGTCATTCGCCAGTTACCAGTCGAAATGCTCGAATGAGTCATCGGAAATTGGACTTACCGAATGTCTCAAATGGTATTTAGAATTTAGAATTTCTGTGTTTGATGAGAGTTTACAGAGTTTAGAAAAATATGTTTGATAGAACAACTTAAACTCTTGTTAATTGCGCATTTAGATGTTCAGCATTCAAAATACAGAGTTTAATATATACAGATTTTCCTATAGCTCGGCTCAAAAGCTTTTTTTTATTACTTATGATGATATAACACCTCTTCTCACTAAAAATATTGTAAAGTTTCGCTTCACTAAAATTTAAACTAAGTTCAGAGTTTCTTCAATATAAAACTAATTTTCGTAGTTTCGGTTATCTGAGGTTACTTTTACCTAAAGGCATCTGTTACCAAAGTTGGAGGTTATGACATCTACAACTAACAATGAAGTTCCCCACTTGGTAAGTATAATTTCGGGACAGTAGAGATTATTTTTCACTAAATTTTTATTCTTTATTCTCTCCTGTTCTTACGGATCGCATTAACCTGCTTAACCTTTATACGTATCTCATCAACATCGATATGGTTTTCGAAAGTTTTTTAGCGGTTTATGAGAAATATGCTATATAAATTGTTGGAGATCTAACGGTTCATACTAAAAATAGCACAAGCGTATGTGTTTCATATTTCCGACAAATTATTTCACAGTTTTGTAGCACGAATTACTAAAATTACTGAAGGTAGGCGACACGCCAGGCTATGGCGCTGAGATAGAATCACAAAATTATTATTATTAGTTAATTTTTTTTTTGCAAAATATTAACAGAAAAGTAAAATTAGTAAAATGGGATTTTCTTTTAATTACAACTGAGTATATTTATATGTATGTATATACAAATAATTACACCTATTAATGTCGCAGTAAATTATTGCAACGAATATTAAAAAAATACTAACAAGCATTGTAATTCTATCAAAAAATTAGGCTTAATTGCCATTATTCTTATTTAGTATACGAGCACATAATGCCTTTGTCACATGGCATGCACTCAACAAATTTGCATTATCGTGTGTGTGAAAGTGTTCGGAATTTGAATTATAATTACATAGGTTAAGCGCTTTCAAGCCCCTACAGGTATTACTTGTATATGCATGAAAACTCTAACTCTGTAAACTGTATTTTAAAATGTGTATGATCATTTAAGCGACCTTGATCATGACTCACATATTTACCCTCTGATTTTCGCGTAGATATGTGAAATGTTAGGCGGCTACGCCTTTTTTCTTTGAATAGCGTATTGAAAGTCAAAACGAGTAGTTTGACAGCTGTTAGAATTTATTCACTATAATTAAAAGATTTTACTTAAATATAAGTAAAGAAAAAATTATTTGTGGAAATATGCTAAATAAGAACACATGGGTCTGGTAGTGAATGAGGGCGAGACGAAATATCTCCTGTCAGTAAACTGTCATCGCACTCGCGACTTGGCTCCAACGTCACTGCTGACAGTCATAAGGTCGAAGTCGTAGATAACTTCGTCTATCTTGCAACCAGCATTAATATTGTTGGCGTTAGCCTTGAAATTTAACGCAGAATAACTTTTGCCAACAGGTGCTACCTCGGACTGAGTACATAGGCAATTGAGAAGTAAAGTGTTCTTTCGGCGAACAAAAACCAAACTCTACAAGTCACTTATCATCCCCGTCCTGCTATATGGTGCTGTCGCATGGACAATGAGATTTCGAGAGAAAGGTTCTGCGGAAGATTTATAGGCCTATGCGAACAATGAGCTGTACAAGATATACGACGACATTGATATACATAGTTCAACGAGGCTAGGTTGGCAAGGTCATGTCATCCGAATTGATGGAAACACTCCAGCTCTACGGGTATTAGACGCAGTACCCGCCGGGGGAAGCTGAGGAAGTGGAAGACGTCCGATCCGTTGGACAGACTAGATGGAAAAGGACCTGGCTACACTTGAATATTTACACCTGGAATTTCCAAGTGTTCCTTTTATGATTGTAAAAGGTTAATTGAAAAGTCCCCAACCTACTATAGTGAAACACATTTTTCTGGAAAAATTCGTTTTCTTGATACCCCGTGATACACCGATTATAGCGGTCCTCCAACTTTTCTGTACCATTTTTCTAGTAGTCCTTTGCTTAAAAATATGCCTCAGTTTCGGCGATCACCACCTTTTCATACGACGAAAATTTCTTCGCAGCAAGCATTCTTTTAAAATCTGAGAACAGAAAATAGTCGTTCGGGGCCAGACCCAGAGAATACGCTGGATGCGAAAGCAATTTGCTGGATTTTTCCATCGCTTTGACTAATTTTTGACACCAAGTCTACTTCCTTCGGTAAAGCACTTTTTTAACCAGAACTTAATTGACAGATCGCTGCAAACTAGATATTGAGAAATCGGCCCTCATAATGTCCTAGCAGACACTCGAACAACTTTCCTTTACGGTTATCCAAAATTGTTCTGTAGACTTTTTCGATGTTTTCGTCAGTGCTCATATATAAGAGATGAACCCCTAGGGATCCTATTTTCTTATCAATGCACTTGACTCGATGTTATGTCATAAACAAAAATATTTATGCAAATTGTAAATATTACAAAATAAGTTATTCGGACGCACGTACTTTAGCACATACAATGTTTGTATGTATGTGTAGGCATAAATTTAAATTTATACTTGTTAATGCATTTTAATCAGCATGTCATAAAATAAATATGTATATATACACACCTACATATGTATGTATATACATTTTTATTGCTACCGAAAATTATGAATGAATATTGTCACATTTAGAATGAATTACACATACATACATACAAGCATGTGTGTATTTGAGCAATTTCTGGCATTATTAATCGACATCAATGGCACGACTCTGACCCAACGCTTAATTGGACATATCCCATTGAATGTCGACAAAGACGTCATATTTAAGCGAATACATACTTATGCATATATGTACATACATATGTGTACCATGTACCTTATACTAGATTAATTGATCTAATTAACAGCCCTGACATTTAGTTCAAAAATTAAATTACTCGTCTAGTCATCACTCTGTCGCAGTTGACATTTTAAATTCTATTCTAAATAGTTTTGACTAAATAATGAATATTCATGAGATAGTATAATTAGGCACAGTTATTGTTTGTTATTTACTTTAACTACAATAATAGATGCAATCGATTAAATATTTGTTCGAAGATGTGAAATTGACGCACGACAGTTCACACTTCAAGTCACTAAATACACTTAACGCTCGAACGTGCGTGCACTCTCTCATGCCAACTGTTCGTGAGTAATCGCTGAGCACGTGCGATGATTCAAACCCAGATGGGCAATTTCAGGTACATGATTTTTAGTCCTTTCAAGTTTAGGTGAAAGGTAGGTTTTATATCATAATATCATTTCAAATGTCATTTTTCAATTGTTAAAAGAATTACTCAGTGCTTTTCGAAAACGAGATTGACCCAGACATTTAAAGGGTGATTCATTTGGAGGTTCCCTACTTTTTTAAAGAAAAAAATCAAAAGCTTCAAATTTAATGGGGAATGTTTATTAACATTCGAAATAACATTCTTTGGCATTTACTTTTTGAAGATTATCTTTTTCAAATCTGCGGCCACGACGCAGATTGTCCATCCATTGTGTCAAATTTTCGATGACTCGTTCGAGCATTTCCAGTGGTAACTGGCGAACGACACGCGTGATGTTTTGCTTCAAGATCTGAATCAAAGCGGGATTGTCCGCATAGACTTTAGTCTTTACATATCCCCACAGGAAAAGTCTAACGGTGTGATATCCTACGATCTTCGTAGCCAATCGACCGGCCCAAAAGGTGAAATTATCTGCTTACCGAAGTCGTCTTTCAATAAATCCATTGACTGTTGAAACCAAATGTCACCGAGATCACGAGCTTCAATTTCATAACTTCAAATAGTCGGTTATCATAACGGTCGCCATTGACGGTTACGTTCTCAACGGCATCATTTTTGAAGAAATATGAAACGATGATTCCACCGCCCCACAAACCACACCAAACCGTTGTTTTTTCTTAATGAAATGACAGATCTTGTATCTCTTCAGGTTGCTCTTCTTTCCAAATTCGACAATTTTTTGTTTACATATTCATTGAGCCAGAAATGCGATTCAGCGCGGAAAAAAATTTTCCTCGCAAATGTTAGATCTTCTTGGAACATTTCAAGAGGCCATAGAGCGAAGCGAGGCCGAGCGGCTTCAGTTGAGCGTAGCGCGCGAAAAACATTCTTTATAGTACGTGAATTTTAGTAATAAAGTTGAACAATTTGTAAACTGCCAAGCAATGCTGAACCAATATAACATGACAGTTTGACACGACTAACGCTCAACTTGAATCGCCCGTTATAACAATCTTATTCCTTCGATTAATACCTGACAAATATGTCTAAGAAGATCACGTAAACTTTTCAAGTCGATTGTCGATTACATTAGGCTTAAAAATTCTTACAAATACGCTAGTATCTCATTAGCTCACTAGCAGACCTCACAGCAGTAACATCAAACTGCTTCCATATTTAACTTGAATGGGTGCCTTTCGGAGTTGAGTGGCAAGAAAAGGCACTTATGTATATCCAAACTTCATCAGGTTGGGAACCAGCAGGGATTGCCCTGCCCTTATGCATTCGGGCGCTGGATTTATGAGTTTCGCCCGAGAAAACTATCTGGTTCAGTGTGGAACATAAAAGATCCATTGAACTGCTAGCTCTTAGCAAAGCTCACATAGCAGAGATGATATGTAGGCGTATTGGACACTGTTCCCTTGGTACCACCGCGGCAAGCTTTTAGAGGACGCAACTTGTCAATAAGGAAGTTGAGGTGGAAACGTTTATGCATATGCGTTATTTATGTTTGCTTATACAAAGTTCACATAAATTCTTTCTCCTGCACAGTCTAGCTTTCGCCAGACTAAGGTTGATGCACCTCGATTGCCATACGTTTTACGAATTTCAATAAATTTGTGGCAGCCCTAAGGACTTCTGGGCATAACAACGTACAAACATCTCTAGCAGTCCAAGTGCGATTATTCATGACCTCATCCCAATCAAACTTATAGCTCATATCTCCAAAACTATTAGCCTGTCAATATATATCGATTATTGATCAACTTCAAATTTTCAGAAAATATTCTGACATACTATATACATACATACCTATGTAAATTCGATGCAAATAAAAAAAAAACGAATTATTGAAATTCAAAAGTAGATAAAATCCTTTAAATATAATGATTACTCATCGTATCATAATCATAACATACGCACTGATTTGAAGGACGATTACTGCCACAAACAGTGACCAAGAATACAACGCAAAATCAAAAACACAAGCTGAATCATCGTACTGCCTTCGTATGACTGTAATGTAACCCTAAAGCATATTTGTTCTTCTAATTAAGTGCAGGAAGAAGTATTTTTATTGGCACACCGCTTCAACCGCAGTGCGTGACAAAACCAAAGGATGTGAAATTCAATTTTCAATTACTTTACTCACAAAACTAAATGAGCGTATTAAGTTTCTTCATGCTCTTCCTGCAGGAACTTTCATTGAACTTGTGTGGCATGCAAATATTAAACATAAGAGTGTTCTTTTCCACATGTAAAGCTGAATATGGGTAAATCTAAACGTCTTAAAGAACTAAGGGTATTTATATGTGAATATCGATTTCATTTGCCACAATTTTTTTTATGTTGATGGCGTATTAGTGCAAGTGGATAAGTTTACTTGATATGTATGTATGTACATACATATGTATAAGTGCATGAGTATTTATTTTTTTGTATCAGCGTTAATTTCGTTGTATACCTAATAAAATATTTTATAATTATGCATATTAGGGTGGGTAAAAAAACCGAATGTTTTCTTTTATTTTTGCTTGATACTATGAAGAGTTCCCTACAAGACTTTGAGCTTAGCAATTTAAAAGGACTTTTTCACATTTAGTTATAAAGTTCATAAGAAAATAATTTTAATAAATAATAAATTTAAATAAGGTTATAACCCTTTTCTTTAAAATAATAAATTTTTCACCGTTAATATTTTTTAAATGGTTAGGTTTATGAACAAATCAAATCATAGATTTTCTTTGAAGAGCATTTAATTTCCTACAAAATCCACAAAACCAAATATTTTTTGAAGTATTTGGAAGCGACATACAAATTTTTCTAACTCATAACAAGAAGAAAAAAGAAAAAAAATAGAATCCCGGTAGGTGGAGAACACTTAGAGCTCATACTTGAAGAGCATTTTTCAGAGGTGTCTATCAACCAATTTTTCAGAACACGAAGCGAAAAAAAATCGTTTTTTTGGACCACCCTAATGTATATTAAATTTTATTAAACTTTTATTTTTATTAAATTTTCAACATTCTAAATTGTTTTGACTGTCTGTTTGAAAAAGATTCGGAAAACTTTAAATTTAAACTTCTGCTCTGCGTTTGAATTTGAATTTTGAAATCATCAAAAAAAAAAAAAAAATTATGAAAAAGTTTGAATATTTAGTCAGCAAATCCTTAATATCAACATAGTGTACACATACATACGTATGTACATATGCCACACATATACACCCATTTGTTTGTGTAAAGCGTTGAAATAATCCCTTTGACAATTCACCAGACCGCCCGCAGCAATGAATCGAATGTCACCAATGTTAAATGTGAACTACACTCAAACACACACACATACATGTGTACGTATAAGCATTGATATACATACATATAACTACATATATCCTTGTGATGTGATTTTCACTGCGAACGGAAGTATTCGGTGACACATGAGCTTACGGCGAAGTTTGTTGTAGTGAAAGCGTTTTATGCGTTAAATTCTGTGTACATTGTTGTAAACAGAAGCACATACATACATACATACAAACACATATAAGCGAACGTACATATGTATGTGTAGCAAACTTATTATAAATATATTGGGTTTAAATCGACAATTTTAAATTCTTAATTAAAAATTAAAATTAAAATAACTGCACCGTTATTTCACAAAATTTTAAACTTTTTGTTACGTGGGACCTCTGTCGTTTGCTTCGCCATACAAACATATTTCACATCAACTCCATTAGAACGATTTTGTTGGCATTCAAAGAAGTACGAGTGTTCAAGGTCGGGTTTGTTTACATTTAACTGAAAATAGGTCACCATATGGTTGGAAAGTAATGTGGGTTGCAAGTTTTTTTCTAGTCTACCATATATGGTATACGGGTCAACATTTATGCATAGGTTAGGTAAATATATATGCATACATACATACATATGTACATACATACATACATATGTACATACATAACTATGTATGTTCAAATAATCGATTGTTTGAATGAAAAACAAACGTTTCTACAATGTAGTTTCAAATATTCAAATGTTATAAAAGAACTTTTTGTTCCACAATTTTAAAGTATTTTTTATTTTTAGTATTGCTGGTACTTTCTTCGGCTGGTGCCTTAAGACTTTTTTGTTCAAAGTAATATAAATTTTGAATTTTTATATTTTGATTTACATATATATATTTATATTTATTTTATATATTTTTCCATTATTTTTTTGTTTTATTTTGCCGGTATCAATATTTTGCCTGGTATGAATCTTAAACCTTTTGTCCCAAAATATTTTTTTTTGTTAATAAAATATTGCCGGCTTCGGCAGGCGTCTTGCTCCCAAAGAATTATATTTTTTTTCTTTAAATTTATTTTTCGGATTTGTTTGTTTTTTTTTATCTATGTATATATTTGTGAGTTTTTTACTTAATTTAATTAATAAATTCATTTTAAGAACTGTTGCTAGTGCCAGTGGTGTACGATGTAGCATTTTTACATTTTTCAGACATGCAATGGCCATTTTTAAAAGAAATTTCAAACCTGACATATTTCAATCAATTTACAAATGGTCAAAAACGAATCGCAACTTGCCCTACTTTCCATGTATTTTCATTTCAAATCATATCAGCTTAGCTAAATTACTAATTGAATACATATACTTACATATATAGTATGTCGAAATAAAGCTTCGTTTACAAAAAATTACAGTTTTTTGGCAACTCCTTTTTAAAATTTTATAAAAACACTTTTTATAGTAGGATCCCCGTCTTTCAAGTGCAATGGCCATTTTTAAAAGAAATTTCAAACCTGACATATTTCAATCAATTTACAAATGGTCAAACATGAATCGCAATTCCCCTACTTTCCATGTATTTTCATTTCAAATAACTTTACTTTTTATAGTAGGATCCCCGTCTTTCAAGTTAACTTTATACCTTAGGAACTGACATATTATGCTGTCAAGTTGTCACATCTTGGCTTTATAGAAATTGGGATTCGTTCCGATTGCGTAGATATGACTGTGGCACTGAAGTCGCAATCGGTCAACAACTTCGCCAAACAACAAATATTTTTGCAGAAGCCACAATTTTTGTAGTTAACTAAATTCCACACTCTCTAAATGCTGCTGGAATATGGTATTCCTTAAATCTAATGTATTACAAATGTCAAGTGGATAGCTTTTATTAAGTCTTCTGTCCATCAAGAGTAATATAAAAAGTATTTTGTATCTACTGGTGTTATGGTTTCATTCATTGCTCATATCTACAAATAATTTTAACCCTGAATTGAAGCATCGTGCGTCAAAGAACTGTCAAAAATTCTCATGGTCATACAATTTGTATTAAACGTCTCCCAATAGCAGAGCATTTTTCAAATCGTACAGCGCTTTATAATTTGAAGTGGATTACAAAAGACAAAATTAAAAAAAATTATTTTTACAAAAAAAAAGTTGCGTTGATATGATGCAGATATTTATTTGGAATATATTAGAGTGGGTGAAAAATCGAAAATTTTTTTCGCTTGGTGAATTGATTGATATACAGCTCAAAGAAAATCTTTCTAAGTACGACTATGAGAAAACAAGTAAGGAAGGGCTAAGTTCGGGTGTCACCAAACATTTTATACTCTCGCATGATAAAGTGATAATCGAGATTTCATTATCCGTCATTTACATATTTTTCAAATACCGTATTTGTGTAAAGTTTTATTCCGCTATCATCATTGGTTCCTAATGTATATATTATACAGAGAAGGCATCAAATGGAATTCAAAATAGCGTTATGTTGGAAGAAGGCGTGGTTGTGAACCGATTTCACCCATATTTCGTACATGTCATCAGGGTGTTAAGAAAATATTATATACCGAATTTCATTGAAATCGGTCTAGTAGTTCCTGAGATATGGTTTTTGGTCCATAAGTGGGCGAGGCCACGCCCATTTTCAATTTTTAAAAAAAGCCTGGGTGCAGCTTCCTTCTGCCATTTCTTCCGTAAAATTTAGTGTTTCTGACGTTTTTTGTTAGTCGATTAACGCACTTTTAGTGATTTTCAACATAACCTTTGTATGGGAGGTGGGCGTGGTTATTATCCGATTTCTTCCATTTTTGAACTGTATATGGAAATGCCTGAACGACTCTATAGAGTTTGGTTGACATAGCTATAGTAGTTTCCGAGATATGTACAAAAAACTTAGTAGGGGGCGGGGCCATGCCCACTTTTCCAAAAAAATTACGTCCAAATATGCCCCTCCCTAATGCGATCCTTTGTGCCAAATTTCACTTTAATATCTTTATTTATGGCTTAGTTACGACACTTTATAGGTTTTCGGGTTTTGCCATTTTGTGGGCGTGGCAGTGGGCCAATTTTGCCCATCTTCGAACTTAACCTTCTTATGGAGCCAAGAAATACGTGTACCAAGTTTCATCATGATATCTCAATTTTTACTCAAGTTATAGCTTGCACGGACAGACGGACGGACAGACGGACAGACAGACATCCGGATTTCGACTCTACTCGTCACCCTGATCACTTTGGTATATATAACCCTATATCTGACTCTTTTAGTTTTAGGACTTACAAACAACCGTTATGTGAACAAAACTATAATACTCTCCTTAGCAACATTGTTGCGAGAGTATAAAAATAGTTAGACTTCGTGCATGACATAAGGGGGTATTCTGGTCTAGAAGCATGAATTTCAGGTAATTTTTAAAGTGTCGTAAAAAAAGGCAATTAATATTTTACTATCCATTTTTTTATTAGTTATTTGTTAATTTTAGAAGAGTACAGAAAAAAATTAAAAACTTAAAAACTTAAAAAAGTAAAAATTTCAAAAATTATGAGCTGACGAAGTGGGGGGTCTCTAAAAATTTCCACGTGACCATACCCACCCTCCTAGTTACCTGAAACCAAAACAAAAAAAAAGATTATTAATCTAGAATAATCTCGCAATGGCCGGAACTACGGAAAAGTGGGAAAAAATTTTTTTCACAGAATGGCGACTGCCTGAAAAAAAAGTTTTTTTGGATCACGAAAAAAATAAAACTTTGGGGATGGGGCTAGTTCCAACCATAGACAAGCTTATAAAGAAGACTCTATAAAAATTTCAAGTAAATCGGTCCAGTAGAACCTGAGAAATCGTGGGTATCGTTCCGAAAAAGTCAGTTTTGAGAAAAACGCGTTTAAAGTTTAGGAGACAATTCTAGTGAACACGGACGCCACGTCACAAAATCGGCTGTATCTCCGAAAATAAGTCGAATTTTGAAAAATCCTTCCAAGGTCATATTTTTGAAAGTCCAAACTTTCAAGATATCCAAAAAAAAATCGATTTTTTTTTTCAAAATCCTAGTCAAGAGTACCCCCTTAAAAATTCTGAATTTATTCTTTAAAATCTATGTTGTCCCTCTTAAAAAAATTCCCACTTGGCTCCAACGCACTCTTACAAAAGTTTTTATCAATACTCGAAAGAGTTGTTAAAGTCAATTTCCGGAAAAACCTTCAATGCGTGCAACGATTCAGGTTTAATGTCTTCCGTTGACTAAACATGATTTTCTCAGAGCGATTTTTTGACTTTGCTGAATAGTCAAAAGTCACATGGAGCTAAATGAGGGAAATACGGTGCTGGCGGCACGATATTGGTTGAAAATTTGGCGAAAAACTCATGACACAAAAACCAAGAGTTGTCGACCCGTAATTGCGGCCTCTTTTTACGAATAGCTTCGCGCGAACGACGCATAACACTCAAATAGTATTCCTTGTTGGCAGTTTGCCTGGTCGGAAGGAATCCGGAGTGCACCACACCTCCATAATCGAAGAAAACTGTCTGACCTGCTTTGACGTGATGTTTTCGGCTTCGGTCCACCTTTGGCGCGATATTCAGCCGATTGATCGTCTGTTTTCGGGTCGTAAGCATAGATACAAGACTCATCGCCAGTAATAATACGCTTTATGACATCATGTTAGTCGGAAGCATTGTTTCATAGACGTTAACGCGAGGCTGTATTTCAAAAAAATTTACTGATTCACCTACCTTTAAGATATGAGGACTAACCGCAATGAAAGACTAAGTTATACCTTTGTGACCGGGCATCCAGATAAGGTGCACTTGATTACGATCTGATATACTGTTCAGCCGTTCTATACACTCCTGCACCAATAGCGATTTGATCTCTTACGCAGAGAACGCTTTAATTGCCGATTGACTGTCGCTGAGTATAATTATACGTTCATTGCGATAGTTGCGTTGGAGGTTGTTTATTTAAATGTATGTAAGTATATAAATGACATAGCATTCCCCACGTTTCCTGCTGGGTATTACAAACTTTTTGGCAAATTACACTGTTCAGGGTATAAACACATTTGAAGTTGCGTATACGCCGTGTTCAGTGGAACAACCGAACCAACTGGTTCTGAAAAGTCTAGTCTTTCTGAGGCATTACGGTCCTCTTGCAGCATTAGAGTTCAAACCTTTGGTTGTGAAAATAATATTTCCCAAACTTATAATAATTAAAGAAAATTTGCATAAACTTGAAAATATTATAATAATTATTTTATAATGCATCTCGCACTGCATAAATTGCTAAAAACAAATGCGGCATGAATGTGTGTAAGCGATTTGAAAAACGATCGAAAACAACAGTGAATTGCTCCATTTCCATTCATTGATGCCTCATTGAGAATTTTGATACAGAATTCAAAATGCATATGTATGTATGTATGTGAATGCGAAATGTGTGTATGTATGTGTGTGTTTGCGCGATTAACGCTGCTTGCATAGCAAAGAGCACATACACACATATTGACAATTGTTATTGTTTTGATAGCGATTGCTGCAGCGGACACTAGACAAGTTTTAGCCGTAGGTCAGCATCTCGGGCACGAAATCACACACATACATATGTACATACATTCACTTGTACAACATTTGGATGCTGAAGTTGCACGGCACTGTTTGCACCAGACACACTTCCACAAACACGTATTACACACATACACACACGCTGGGTACATAGACACAATGTCAACGTTCAAAATCACACAAAGTTGGTGCAAGAATGTATGTATGTGTGCGTGTGTCCCTGATTATTAGTTCACATCACATAGTGGCCATTATCGTTTATGGTTATAAAACATCGATGAATAATCCGAATAATGGGCAGCTAAATTCCACAGCACCCTCGATTGAATTGTAAAGTTTCCCACCAATTTCATGACATTGGCACACGCATCGCATCACAACACTGTGATGAACGCAGCGCATCACTTCAATTTGTTCGCAACGTTGACAGTTTGTATTAAAACGCATGCTTGAATGTGTGTACATTCCAATGTATGTGCGGTGGTGTATGCGGTTGCTTGACGCTGCAAATATTTATTCCAACGCATTTAGTAGAGACGCTCGTTAAAGTGGATGGCGCACGTTTCGAATTATGAATACATTCATATATAGATATGTACATATGTACATAAATATGTATGTACGAGTACGCGTTTATGTCTACTCAAATGTGGTTTGCAAACATGGGAGCAACCATAAATGCAATCAAATGAAGGAGAGTAGAGGCACCTCAGTTGAATTTCGGACAGATTTACTCTGGCTTTGAGATAAGCTAATTATTCGAGCTGCTCACTTAAAAACGATTTTCCAAGTCAGAACCAGTCTGAAGAGATTAGGTCAAGGGTTTTCAAAAATTTTAATATTTTTGTGCACTCTTTGTATTAAATGAAAAAATATAATATATAATTCGGTATCACTGCAGCAGTGGTGGACCTTCTTTAGCGTCTTTATTAAATTATATTTTTGTTTTCAAAAATGTTTTTTGGTATAAATATAAACTTAAATTGTAAAACAATTAATACAGTAGTTCGCTAAAATCGTATTTTTTAGACAGTTAAAATTTCACATCATTTTGTTCCTCTTCAGTACACAAATCAAGCACCCATGCGTCCAAAAATCGTGAAATATCTTAACTAACCATAATTCACATAGCCAATATGTGAACTCCAGTGCGTATGGCTAACTTTGACGATGCTACTCGGAACTTTTGATAAAGTGATATAAAGCTAAAATCGTGAATAGTTTATTAACAAGACTTATTTAGTTTATGCCACCGCTCTTTATTTAATTTTAGATAGCATGAGGTCTTAGAATCACCTTCCTCTCTCAAGGATCTCTTTTGAGCTCGGGTGAGATACCCCTCTTTTGTTGACGACCACTGTGAACGTATTAAGGATTGCTATTTAAGGGCATGCACCTTGAATGTCCCGTCTTTTAATTTGGAAAGTGCCACTGCCCAGCTGGTTGACGTCCTCGTAAGAGTAAAAGCTTACGTCATCGCCGTTCAAGAAGTGCGATGGACGGGATAAAGATTGATACGAGTAGGTCCTTGTGCATTTACTACAGTGGTCATATAAAGGAGCGAACATTCGGTGTGGGATTCAAGAGAAACTCCGTCGTCGAGTCCTGGCATTCACCCCGGTAAATGAGCGTCTAGCTATAATTCGCATCAAAGCAAAGTTCTTCAACATATCTGATCTGCACCCACGCACCGACGTAAGAGAAGGACGATGTGCCCAATGAATTATTCTATAAGCACTTGGAGTGCACCTATGCAAGCTGCCCCCGCCAGGATATCAATATCGGGCTAGGCGACTTTAACGCCAGGATGAGCAAAGAAGGTATCTTTCCACACAACGGTCGGTAAATTCAGCCTCCATGATGAAGCATCCCCAAATGCGTTGATGCTCATCGACTTCCCGAAACTCGTAATATGATTATCTGTAGTACTAGATTCCAGCATAGAAAATTTCATCAAGCTACCTGGCTGTCTCTGGATCGAAAAGCCATCAACCAAATCGATCATGTTGTGATAGACGGAAGAAACGTCTCCAGTGTTTTACACATGCGTACGCTCCGAGGTCCTAGCAATGACTTGGACCACTATCTTCTTGCAGCGAAGATACGCAGCCGCCTCTGTGCAGCAATACTAAATGCAATCACAACAGACAGCTGAACGATTTTTGCTCGATTTGCACTTCTGCTCTCTGTGAGCACACATCAGTAACTCGGTATAAAGGAACTGTGGCACGAGGTGATCTAATGACTGATGGCCAGAATATACTAAAATTATGGAAGGAACACATCTCCAGCCTGCTGAAGGGCAGTGAAAGTATAACACCAGGAGATGGCAAACTTCGCCTTAAAAATAACTGGGCCGAAACCAGTTTTAGACCCATAGTCTCTTAGGCAAAGTTGTTCAGAATGATTTGTAGAGCATTGCCAACATACGGGATTTTATAGAAAAAAATCCACTTGCTCTAATATACCATACATATGAATGTATGTACTTATATAGTGTATGGTCGAAAAAAATTAAATAAAATACAAAAGCCTCATCTTTTACGAAATTAAATGAAAATTTTAATTGATTTAAAATTAAATAAAAATTTAAGAAATTAAAAGCAATAAACTTTAAGTAGATTGAAAAATGTTTAACATTTGTATTACTTAGGCCTTAAATTGTACACTTAAGTACACTTGTACAAAATAAATAAATATTGACACGATAAGCTTTCTAAGAGCAATTAGTGAAAACGATCCATTTCAAATACATTCCACTTCTTGTTAACGATTAACAGCTGTGCAAGTATTTAAACTACATGCAAATAAACAAATGCATAGGCATTAAATCCTGCTATACGGCAACGCCACAGATTTGTATATACAAATACAAGTAATCACTTTTGACTTGATTTATTTTTTTATTTACACATTTGATTTTTTGTTGATTAAAGAACGAAATGTGTTTTTTCAGTAAGCAATCACAGCCGGCATTTCAGATGCATAAAAAATATGGAAAATCAAATGTATGTTTGTATGTTTATATGTACTGTAATTAATAATACACTTTTGAATCCATTAATATGGGCAATATATTGTTTTTTCTGCTGTATTTGGTGTGGCGATTTGCGTCACTAGCACGAGCTGATGAGCGCCGGCTTCCCGGCGCTTGAGCAGTGATTACTCGGCTAGCAGACAGCTACTCAGGCTACTTAAAACGCTTGGCAGCAAAAACTGCTCAAAAAGCGTGCATTAAGCAGAAGTCAAAGTACCTGAACGATATATGTACATTTGTATACATATATGTATACATATGTATATGTGTATTAAAACGGACATGTGTTTCTGTGTTCGCAAACAAGCAATTAAAATTGGCATAGTGAAATGATTTCAATTAAAACAGTTTTTGGAATTTGCCTACATATGTATGCACATACCGTACGTTTACAAGCATATGCCGCTTGGATACACTTGTCACCTTTGGACACATGCTTTGCCGCTTTGTTAATAGATTTTCATTACTCAAACAGCTTTTTGATTTACTTCATATAGTTAATGTGACTGATAACCTCAGCTATTTAACGGTATTTCTGATTTGTAGTGTTGTTAATAAAGTGCTTAAAAAGGCAATGTCCAATACTAAAAAACGTCTCAAGAAGCTAGTATTACAAGCGAGCCTCGAAATTCTTAAAAGGAATGATCCACGTAGCTAAATTGGGGAGAAATCTTTTTTCTAACCTGCGAAACTGAGACATCTGAGCATTCTCCAAAATCAATGATAGATGAATTGTAGTTCATACTGGAAGAAAACTGTAGGCCTAAAACTGCGCCAGTTATTGTGGAATCACTACTAAATATCCATGAAAAGTTCTTAGAAATGTGTTCTATGAACAATTAAAACCGACCATCAAAGCATATTGGATCTTGTCAAGGTAACTTCAAACCTAGAAAGTCTACGATTGAATAGATAGTATTCACCAAATGTTGGTAAAAATCAAATCAAAAATCAAAGATCAAAGATTTTCAATGAAAATGTCTTACCTTCGTACCAACATGTCGGAACTTAGCATCCCCGTATATAACGGGTGATCCAAGTACAGGTATTTTTTTCAATACCCTTTTTTTGACAGATCACGTGTGAGTCGTGTCAAGCTGACATGTTGTTTTTGTTCAGTATTGTTTGACATTTCATCGTGCAAAGTCGCCGTTCGCAGCATCTTCGACTGACGTGTAATAACTGAAGCCGCTCTACCTTCCAAAGCGAATGTAAAGTTCCTAGAAGATCCGACATTTTAAAGCCAAATTTTGTTCAGCGATGAGGCCCTTTTCTTTACTCAATGGGTATGTAAACAAGCAAAATTTGCCGCATTTGGAATGAAGAAATTCAAGAGCTGCCATTTTGAGAAAAAACAACAATTTGGTGCGATTTGTAGTCCGGTAGAATCTACGGTCCATATATATTCAAAAATGATGAAGGTGAGAACGTAACCAATAGATTTATAGAGAGTACACTTTGGTGAGCAGCTAATTTAACGTTTTTGGCCTGTCGATTGACCACTGAGATCGTGTAATATCACACCGTTAGACTTTTTCCTGTGGGGATATGTAAAGTCTAAAGTCCATGCGGACAATCCCGTTCCGATTATGGCCTTGAAGGAAAACAACACGCGTCTCATTCGCCAGTTACTAGTCGAAATACTCCAGCGAGTCATCGAAAATTGGACTCAACAGATGGACCATCTGAGACAACATTTGAAAGAGATAATCTTCAAAAAGTAAGTGCCAAATATTTATTTTCTTCCATTCCGAATAGCTTGTGGTTTTTACGAGAAGCTTGTTCTTGGTGGAAACATGGTCAGGGGTTTGCCATTACCTACTAAACGGAAACCAAACATATAATTCTGGTGCCGGTAGAAAGCAGTATCAATCACATCAGTATACTCGTATAAGCTATAATTTCATTTATTTCTACTTCCCATACTAGTAAATGGATCTAGTGCTGAGAAAGGACAAGGTAAAATACATTCCGGCTTCAAAAAAGAGTTATCGAGTACTGAGAATATTGGGTTAGTCTTGCTTTAACATATAGTATAACAATAGCATTTTACTAAGTGTCCTCCACACTGGGTCAGACATTCCCGCATTTACGATCAGCTCGGTTTTGAGCCTCCACCTGCGGGCACCCTAAGGCTAAACTTATGTTGTTGTAAAGAAAAAGCCGGAGCATCATTTTTGAGTTCTCGTAGATTCAAAATTCAGTAAACCACATACAGCGGTTAAGACATCCCGCCCACATTTATAAAAACTATTTAGAATTGAAAATTCTTATTCTGGTAGTGGCTTATGATAGCTGCAGGAGCGACTTCAAGTTCAGATTAAGTTCCACTTAGTGTTTCAAGTCGTTGGCCACTTGTAAAGCGGACTTTGCAAAAAGAAATAATTTGGTATAGAATAAGCATGTAATCAATTGCTAACTCTATCCTATCCTATTCTGAAAACAATGTATGCTGAAAAGAAAGCAGAATTTAAATAGGAAAATTACCCTTACCTCCCTTTGAATAATGGAGGAAGATCGCTGCGGTCTAAGATAAAATTAGCAAAAGTGCCCAAAATCGCCTCGCTACTTCAAATTCAAGATGTCACATTTTAGTGACATTTTTTCCCGCATAATTTGCTATAAAAGAAATTACGCGCCAATCTCAGCGCTATGAACAAAACTTGTTTACCCAAATTTATGCCTGCATGAAATATTTCTGGAATTCAAACTATGTAATGCTTTAATTTTGCACAGCCACACTAACCGTAAATGTGCGGTGGGCTAATGGACCGCATGTGAAAAAGCAAATGGTCAAGTAATTGTGTCATTTAGCGTGTGTTCTTTTATCTTCTTGTCTGTCTGCCGATTTCATTCACAGCTACGCCCAGCTACCCCCACACCGCGGTGAACACATTGATTTGCAAGATTAAATTATCAGTTTTATTACGACCAGAGTGTGAATTATTTGTGAGTACGCACACACGCGCACACATACACAGCTACAGCTATACAGAGTATTCATAAGCAGACGACAAAAGAAGAATAATGAAATCTTTGTATTATGAGTAATGCCAAAATTTTTTGTATTTCGTGATTTGCTTGCACGAATTTCGAAGGAATCTTTTTTGAAAAGAACACAAATCGATTTTGCAGTTTTTTGTTCAGTTTTTTAACTTTGAACTGGAGAGAAATTATTTAAATGGAATTTTTAATAAAAGATTTGAGCTTTAATGTACACTAAATTTTTTACTTAAATTTGGACTACCGAATCGAGAGTCCATGATATTGAGATCCTCTATAATAAAAGTGACGTAATCCATATTGGTGTTTTTTGGGAAGACTCGTAGATAAATATTCATATTTTTTTGCTTTTCATTCATTTTCCTAATCTAATGATGGAGAATGTAATAAAAATATCGTTTTTTTTTTAATTTCGTAATCTAATGACGGAAATTCTTAAATTGTATTTTAAAATATTAAATTTAATTTGATCGTCTTTTGGAAAAATTTGCAAAAAATTATGTTTAGCTTGATTGTAGCAACTTAACGCTATGCTTTCCGAAAGCATTGACCGATTCTTTTGGAACTTCTGGAAGCTCATAATTTTGGCTTGCTCTGAGGTGAGAAAACTATGTAAATCGATAGTAAATGAGCTTTTGCGGCAAAAGCAAAATCAGTTAAATTTTTTTCTTAGTCAAAAATCTCGCTGTGTGCTAGCTCGCCTAATTTTGGTGAGCTCCGGATGAGCTAGAAGACTTGTTACAAATAGAAATTATTCAGCCGTTTAGAAATTAATGTCTTTCAAAAAATCAATTTTTTATTATCTTATTAAATTCTACAACACCTCTAAAATATTGTCCTAAAATTTCAAGTTGATCCGAATAATACTTTCGGTGATACGGCCTTGAGAACTTGTGCCCTCGAGGCTAGCTAGGGTAAGTACGCCGCCTTTAAACGAATTTTTCTCGAAACTGTGGTTTTGAAGTCGGTTGGCAAGATTTCTCGAGAACTACTCAAACAGTCTACATAAAATTTTACACAGATCTTTGAGATACAATTCTTAAAGACTTAGACAAAAGATTTTTTTCACTGAAATTTTAATTTATTTGTAAAAATGTCTGCCAAAAATAAAATTTTCAGTTTTTTCCTTCGTCCAAGTTCTAAGTTAAGGTTTTAAAACACGTGTATTTTTCACTTTAGATGATCATGTAGGGAGTTAACCTGCCAACGAAGTCGCATCTTTTTTCCGACGGGTCACGGGTCGGGAAGTGGCATCGCAAAGGCCGAAAAAATATTTTTTTCCACAAATTTCAGAATTTCCTTATTAATAGTGTATGCTTGTAACAATAAAAAATTCTAATAAAATATTTAATGTTTTATATGAAAAAAGAAAATTGTTGAAAACATGCTGTTTTTTATCCGAGGAAATCTACATATGTAACCCCTTAAGGATCTGACAAGTTTTATGCCACCTATAAATATCAGTTGTACGAGTAAAGCAAAAAAGTATTGCATATAGCTAGGGGTTAAACCAGTTAAAATGGAAACTGCTAACTACTGAAGAACACCGACACCAATGAGCAACCGACTCGTGAAGTACGAAAATATTTAAATACGACAAAATATTATGCGAATTTGCATTGTCAAAATATTATTTGGCACAGCACTGACAAGTCAAAACACCGCACAGTATATCCAGTCATAATATGGTAGCTAGAGCGCTGTGTAGAGATGTATGTGCGCCACTTGTATGCGGATATTTTCTTCCACGAATTCGTTGACACCGCCACGCCTGTAATGTTTTGATTTTATTTCATTTAATTTTTTTTGTATTTAATTTATATATTTTTTCTTCTTCTCCGACGAGTTTCTTGCCTTGGCGCAATGCACCGCGTTGGCGGCCGACGGTTAGATACAGAGCACCGCTGTTCATAAATTTGTCATTTTAATTCACACATATGTTCTAATTGAGTTTTCGGTGTAGTTTGGGGCGTTTTGTTTCATTTACTTTGGTGGACCCGCAGAGAAGCCATGCTTGCAAATCGGAACAACTCACATACAAATCTGCTTACACACAACTGAAGGTGGGTATTTGGGTAGGTTGGAGTGTTGACTGAGAGCTTAACGCGTACTAAATGGAAATCTATGTATATTATAGATAGAATATATAATATTTTGTATGTACATATATACAATCATTTACCTATATTAGATGTAAATTACCAAATCGTTCAGTAAGTTATCAAGCAATGTTTTTTCTTAACTTCTTGTTGTTTTGTTTGTACAATTTGAATATTCTATCTCAATTTTTTCGATTTGTTTACTTAATTGTTTATTAAACCGCAATTGGTGCTAAAAAGGTATTTTTGGAAATGTTAATTTATTAAGATTCGCATAAATTACATAGTTTAATTACCCAGTGAGCTAATTTTTTGAAATTTTGATTAAATAATAATGCTATATATATTAGGTCCAGTAAAATGAAATCTATTAAGTGGCAGGTTTCTTCTAGCGTGGTTATAATAGTCGGATTTACGCAGTGAGCACGCTTGCACAAGTCCAAACGTTGAACCCAATTTTCAACGCATAAATCGGCCGATACTGATGCAATTTCACGTTCGATATACGTAAGAAGTTCATCAATCGTCGCTGGCTTATTGGTATACATAGACTATGGAATTGACGTAGCTCCACAGGAAGCAGTCTAATGGCGTAAAATCGTACGACCGAGGCGGCCAATTGGCTGGGCCATTTCATGAGATAATACGTTCACCAAACTTGGTTTTCAATAAATCGATTTTCGAAAATCGTTGTGTTGCTTTTTGCATCGTCATGTTGGAAACACATATTGTTCAAATCCACATCATCAGAATTGGGCCAAAAATATTCGGTTATCATGGAGCGGTAGCTGCCGGCCGCGCACCAAACCGTAATTTCTTCTAGATGCAATGGTGACTCATGGAGTACGTGTAGATTGCTGCCTGACCAATAAGGGGAAGACGAAGCCATTCAGCCAGAAATTAGCCTCATCGCGGAAGATAATTTTTCGATGAAAATTCGGATAATTTTCAAGTTGTTGCTCAGCCCAATTCACGAACATACGGCGATTCTGGTGGCTTCAGTTCTTGCATCAATTTGATCTTGTAAGGATGTTGGCCAAAACCTTTTCGATGTATGAGAGACTGATTTGGGTCTTCCTCAATTGATGCGCTAGCGGCAGTCATATTCTCGACACTACGGGCACTTCTTTGCCTTAGTGATACGGGAACATTTTGTGCTGTTTTTGTGGATTCCAATTTTTCACTAGACGCTTAATTGTTGATGTGACAGGACGATTATGATGACCATAAATTATTATGATGACCAGGACGATTATGATGACCATAAATTGGACGTAGCGTTCTTAAAGTTGAGTCAATTGACTTCGAATTTTGGTGTAAATGTTAATAATTTCGACTCGTTGTTGGATCGTATATCTTTCTATGATGAAATGGCAATCCTTACTAAAGAGAAATGTCAAAAGAGCAGGAAAAAATATGGCGTCGTTTGCTGTCCCTGTCGGTCTACTATTGTAGCGTCCCTATTGAAAAATCCGCTATAACAATCTCTCAACCAAGCTCCCGAGCTCCTGGCGCGTTACTATCGAGGTGTGCGGCGTGACGTTGTACGTTTTGGAGAGGTCTTATTGGTCAAAGCTGGTCGTCGCTGGGTGATTGCTTCTTTTAGACAGTCAAATTTTCAACAGCCCGAATTAAGTTTTGGCTTTATTTAGCATAAAAAAACTTTCTTGAGGGTAAATCCTGGCTTGGCCATCGGTTGCGCTGGTTCACCGCAATACAACCGCAACCGTTTTCTTTTGACATTGTAGTAAATAACCCACATTTCATCACCAGTATCCGTCTGCTAACGGAATGGATAGATTTTGTTGTGATTCAACAGCAATTCGCAGATGAAAACTCGGTTCATGAGGCAACTTAACTCGTGTGACACCTATACATCGAGCTACCTTCGTATCTAATTTTTAGCTCATGGGCATTTGAAACATAGACGGTCGGTCTAGACGATTTCCATTATTTTATTAACACTTCTAACAATTGGTCTTTCAGAGCGTGAATCATGAATATTGTCGCTGTTTGACGTATGATGTGTTTGTTCGTGTGCATTTTTGATGCATGCTCTAGTAATACTAAGTCAAGCAATCAGAAAACTGTCTGAGAAGTCTTCTTGGTAACAAGCTTTATCTTTCTAAGGCTAAATAGCTATACAATGCGTAGTATAGATAACTAAAGCTGGCTAGTAAATATGTAATGATCTTCTTTTTACTAGAACTTATGGTACATGAAGGTCATAGTCTACTGTCAACCCGTTAATATGTGCTTATCATTATTATCTTTGCAATTCTACAACTCTTAGCAGTCCGGTTACAACATTTGAATGTTCTCAAAAACCTGATCGTCTTCTAAAAGTGATCTCAGCTAGAGACCTAGCGCATTTCTTTAATTAATAACCTTTCGAATTACAATGTGGGAGAATGAAAAAGTCTTAGGACAGAAAGTACTTTAGGTAATGAAGGCAGCCGCTTTAATTAGGAAGCTCCATTGTTTCGTTATAATGATCAAAGTGCAATTTTTTTTTGTAATTTATTCACCAAACTGTAAACAAGCGACAGAAAAGGTGCTGTAAATTAACAGTTTTAACGCTAACTGCTTATTTGACGCTCACATAGTGCATGCAATTAACGTTTTCTATAACCGAATATATATACATATATACATATGTACTCGTATACATATATACATGTATATACATATGTATATACACATCCGAGATTCGGTTAAAGCTTTCTTTCTTCGCTTTTGTTGACTGGTCAAATACATTGTGTGCTCTCCAAACAATCAAGCAACGAAAGCTGCATATAATTAGTAATTGTATTTACAATTAGTATATATTAAACAAATCGAATGTCTGCCAGCAGCTGGGAAATCGTAAAATTCGTTATTTATTGCCAGTTTAAAGCGCTAAAAAGTCGATTCGCGCATTTCGACAAGTAAGAGTAATTCTATGTCTAACACTTAGTCGATACTCGTCCATACTAACATATAATATAACATACGAGATATAAATTAAAACGAAAAAAAACGTTAGCTTCGGCAGCAATACCCTTTATAGCTGCACTCGCAATGGCATAAAAGGGTATAAAAAATCTTCTCCTAGATTTTGATCGATCAGTTTTATGGCAGCTGTATGCTATAGTGGTCCGATCTGAACAATTTCTTCGAAGATTGTAGCGCTGCCTTGGATAATATTCTATGCGGGAAGATATCTCGTTAAATATAAAAGGGTTCCATGTAAGTTTCCATGTAAGACTTGAGTTGGATAGATCAGTTTGCAAAAGTTAGCGGAAAAGACCAAATCGCGCTGATCATTTACATACAAGTATATTGATACTGAATATTTTCTGTTCAGCGTATAAAAAGAACTAAGTGAAATTGGGTCTATCACTGGAGCTCATTTGCTTCGAAATTATCTTTTAGATAGATAGATAGTAAATTTGAGGTTTTGCACTGCGACCTATGGTCTATTGTGCCTTCCCCTATATCATATATGGCCACCAAGGTCCAGCATCCTGAAAAATTCTGCAAATTGCTAGGCAATTCACAATTAGGTATTCTGGGATTTCCTCTTCCATGGACAAGTGCTTCCTGAGCTTTCAGTGCCCTGCATAGTGAGCGGCAAGGAGGCGGAATTTGTATCAGGGGATGTTGATCATTTCCTTAAACCTTGCCAGGTTTTACCCTCCCAGCCAGATATGTACGGATATTACTGACCCAACTTTGCCTCCAATTTGTAATAGCCGCTTTTTTGTGAAGCTAGTTTAATGGTCTTAAGCCATTCTTAAGTAACTTTTTCATATCAAATTAAATTTTACCTCAGAGGGATGTCGAACCTACGGCCAATAGCTTGATGGTCATGCGCTTAAGGCACTCGGGCGCCAAAATTCATATTTTTATATAACTGTTTCCTAAACATATGTACATATGTATGTACATACAAGTATGTATGAATTTACACACTTTTTATAACAAAAGTTCTTTTTTATTAATTGTTAGCACTTGGAGATGTTTTATGTTGTTGCAAATAATTAATTGTGCTAATAAATAATTACCCTCTGAGCAATTAAGTTCGAAATATTCAAACTCAACTAAACAACAATAAAAACAATAATTAATTGCGGCTTTTGGTAAATTTCTTAGCACATTTTTTTTAGGCTTTCCGGACATCTGGCATCAATTAATGACACCACATGGATGTTAGCACTATTCTATAAATTTATATAAAGGGTATGATTTTAGAAATATCGAACTTTTTGTACTTTGAACAGCCATCGGAGAACATTTAAAATCAGATCGAACCACTATAGCATATAGCTGCCATATAAATTGAACGATCGGATTCAAGTTCTTGTAAGATTTTTTTTTGTTTTAGAGAGGCTATTATAGCTTAGAAAGATTAATAAAAAATTCAAAATTTTTAATTAATTAATAAAAAAAATTTGTACGTATTGTTATAATCGATCGAATCTATTTTGCCTTATTACCTTATTTTGCCAATAATGTTAGTATTTGTTCCTCGGTAATACTCGTATTTGGTTTATTAATACAGAGCATACTGTGACAAATGGAATTTTATCCAATTTGACCCAAAGTGTCGACAAAAAAAATTAATTTTCATGTATTTTGATGCAAATATCTATTAAGCCTAGGCAGGGATAGCCGCCTTCAGTGCGTTCACCGAATTTTTGATTTTCATTTCGGCTCATTTTTGGTGCATCAAGCGCCAGATTGTTGGACAGGTTCGACGTCATGCTGTACATGCATACTCGCACATGATCCAAATGGCAAATGAATAGGCTCATAGCTTAATAACATTCTGGCACCAAAGATTTTTTGGGAAAGTTTCTAGAGGATTTAACTTAAATTTGGGTATAGTAATTTACCAAATTACTTTGAGCATCAATGTCAAAAAAATGTATATATGTACTTTGAAAGCTGACAAAGTTATCCATCACTAAAATTCTATAACTCCAAAAACAACACCCTATATTTATGAGTTGGTAATAGATCTATTAGCTAGTTTTTTTTAAATATATGTACCAGAGTTTCAGCACTCACATAGAGTAAACTTTTTGACTGTGTTTTTATATCACTTTTAGCATTCACCCTTTTTATTTTTATAACCTAAATAGTGTATATTAAGTTTGTCACGAAATTTCTAACACCCAGAAGAAAACGTCGAGACCCTTTTATAACGACTAGCGCGACAAGCTAAGTTGATTTAGCCATGTCCATCGTTCTGTTCGTCTAAACATACCATGCTTCATCTAGTCCCTTAGTTTTTGAGATACCGTTCTGAAATTTTGCTTTTTCTTCCCAAGCAGCTGTTTACTTTTCGGAACTGCCGATGTCTCACCGCTATAAATGAACACTCTCTTACACCTTATAAAGCTAAAGTTAAGAAAGCCTACAACTTTTGGACTTTAGCCCCAAAATATTGTTTAACTCTCCGTTATACTTGTATATATGTTAATACAAGTTTGACAACTCGTAATTTACTAATTTATATTGTGTACAGTTATGGGATTCTAAAAATAATGGACCGGTTATGACTTTCGCAATACTGGAAAGCGCAGTTATAAGACCCTACCTCCACTTTTCAATAAGTAATAACCGTTAGGGGTTCTTACATGCTCGCATTTAATTTAAATATGACGCATGATAATTTAAATTTCTTTAAAATTAGCCGGCAGAAACAAGTTCGTTTAAGTAAAAATAACAAAAGAAAAAACAATAATAACGCTCCTCTTTGCATTCTCAAATGTAATTTATGACGCACTTGATAATTTTTGTTTGTCATAAAGATTGATGGGCAGGAAAATTGTGAAACTGAAACTGTTAAGAGAATGCAACAACAAACTATAAACTAATTGACTTAAATTTAAAATTCCCTAAATATGTTTAAATTTGTTGGTTTGCACGGATCTGTATATAAATACAAGTACTTATTCGGATTTTAAAAGACTTTTTGAGGGCCGAAATAATGGTTTTAGAATCTTTGACCATATGATATAGGATTATACAATAGAGCCGGAACTTATCCTCACTTTAATGCCAACTTAATGCAATTATGAATTGAAAGTATTATAAATAACAGATGTAAAGCTTAGTACTATTAAAAAATTAAAAATATTTAGAACTCTGAACGTAAATTATCCTCTATGGATATTTTATAGATATATTCGTAAAGTTTATTGGATTCGTTCTCTCGTTCTCATATCTCTGAATTTTATCTAAAACTTCAAAAATCCCAAAAATTAAGTTTGGTTTGACAACAGAGCTTTTTTAAGATAATAAGGTAAATTACTTACCAACGAACTAGAAGTCATTAAAAAGTAAAAGTAGAAATTGGCAGGCAAAGTTTAGATGAAATTAATACAATTTACTACATTTTTCTGCAAAACTAGAAATATTATGAATGATACACCATCAGTAATTTAACGAATGGATTTTTATCGTCCGGTTTGAGTGGCAGCTATATGCTATGGAGTTCCGAACTAAGCAATTTGCTCACAAATTGTACCATTCTCTTGGGAAACAATCCATACCGAATGTTGGGAACATACATTGCGAAATAGAAGAATTTTCCATACAAAAATTTGATTATTATCGTTCAGTTTATACACTATAGTGATTCGATATCGGTCGGAACGTTTGAAAATTTTCAGACTGATATCTCAAAAACTGCAGGATTAGTTCACTTATATACACACAGACGGACATGGTTAAATCGACTCAGTTCGTCACGCTGTTCTTTTATATATTCCCTTAATAGGACCTCCAACGCTTCGGGCTGTTAGAAACTTCGCTGCAAGGTAAATTGAATATAATATGTATTGAACAGGATATTTCAGTGTATAGAAATGAAATAAATCGTTGATAAAGTGAAGTCAAGTATTGCTACTGTTTACAAAATTATAAAAAATTATAAATTACGTTAATACGCACTTAAGAAAATAAATACGTTTATTTTCTAAAAATTTCTTATCTCTACAACATGTGCGAGTTCAAACCGCAGCCATAATTTACATTTCATGTCATTTAAAAAAATTGAAATTAATTTTTTTAAACAAACTTTAGCTTGGTTCATAAACGGATGTTGTTGTCTTGAGAGCGATGATTTATTCTTAAAAATCTTCAAATAAGACAAGCTGTGATTTTAAGTTCACAATACTATTGCAACATAGAATTACACTTGGATCTTCTTGAAAATTTTTTAGACATTTTAATCTCTAACAGAATTGTTAAAGAAGTATGTATATACTTATGTACATATGCATATAGAATATTTAAATGAAAATAACAATTTTTTGAATTTCTTTATAAGTATGATGTATCCGAGATAATTAAATGGCAATTGCATTACACAAAATATTTGTTTTCTGAAGTTATGCTGGAACCAGCATGAAATGTATTTATTTTTCACAATGAATGTACTATAGTTAGTGTGCATACATACATACATACATATATGTACATATGTATGTATGTTCTAACTCGGTGGTAAAAAATCACTATTTTTTGTAAGCGATCAAAAAAGACAAGAATACGACGAAAATTTCCAAATATGCGAACTATCCTGTATTTTTTTAATTTTTTGGTTAATAATTCTGAATATACATATGTACATAATTCAATATTTTTCTTTTTGATTATTGATGAATAATTTTGTTTATACAAGTATTACAATTCTCCGTTATAATAAAAATTATCAAAAAGAGTATTAAAAAATACTAATTTCAATATTTTTCCAACCAAATTATAATTTTTTTTTTAATTTTTTTGTTAATAATTTAGTAAATTCAAACAATGAAGGAGCTCTAAAATATTTTTTTTTAGACTGCAGTACAATTTAGTTTAATTCAAATATATTTTTTTAGACTGCAATACAACTGAGTTCATTTATTTTTTCATAATTACCAAACCAATGTACGTTTCACTAGTTAACACGTAAAAATAAGTTAATAAATTGCAAAGTTTTAAGAATTATAGTCTTTTCTACATACATTATTTCCACTCAAAGTAAATTATCTTTATGTAAAAAAATTTATACACGCACATGTGCAATAAATAATAAAAACAATTTGTGTTGTAAATAATTAAACGCCTGCACATTAAATCACAATCGCCATAAAAATGTATAGTTAAATATAACTGACGCTAATAAGCTTGAAATATATTTTATTCAAAATAACCGGTAACACAATATTTATTTATCGCTATAACGCCAATTAATCTATGTACCAAAACACTTTTCCACTTACAATTTATTCCAACTTGTCGTCGGCACCTTTCGCAAATGTTTGTTTGTAAATTTGTATGTATTTACATAGGCGAATATATGTACATATATGTATGCGCACGCAACCCGTTAGTTCAAAATACGAACTCAAATTGCATGTGATACTTAAAACCCGTTGCTCAATAAATAAAATGAAAAATAATATTTCATGTGCAATCAGGCTATGCAATTACACAAAAAAACAACAATGAGTTGTAATAGAAAAACGGTTTTTTTTATTTTATTTTACTTTCAGTTTCTTTTATATTGTTGCCAATTTTGTATTTGATGTGTAACAGAATTTTTTTTATTCTCTTCCAAATTTACACACTGGAAATGCGTTGTAAAACAAGAAATGTAAAATGATGTGTGCGTATTTTTAGCACATTTTCACTATGAGCGAATTTATTTTATTTTATACTGCAATTGCATGCGGGTGCAAGTGCCCACATAAAATAAGCAAAACACAACACTTTGTGACTAGCCACCGGCAAATAGGCGATTACGCGCGAGAATACTACCACGATGCTGTGCGTCCGAACAACGTATGCAAACGTAAACAACAGAATGTGTACTGAGTCGGAGTGGCTGCGATAACCGTCACTTTTGATCTCGCTTGGCCGGAACGAATGCGAACAGCGTTATCGACGGAGCGCTGGCATTGTTGTTTTGCTTGTTTCGGCAGCTATTGTTGCTGCTGTAGACATGGCAGTGCAATAGCAATGAACAGTAGTGTTAGAGTTGCCGTTAGAGTGGAAAATTTACATGTAGTAAATAAATAATTGCATTTAACGATAAAATAATCGCATTTCTTTTTTATTATATAAAATTTAATATAAAATTTTAATTTATCTATTAAATATCAAATAAACCTTTTTGGAAATTTTAACTTTTTTTATTATCTTTCTTTTTATCTATAAATATTGCCACAAAAAATGTCGAAAAGAGTGCTGAAATGTAATTGTTACTATGATGCCAATAACTACGTTTTATATTTATTAAGTTTTTTATTTATTTAAACACTTTAGAAAAAATTTAAAAATATCCTATTTATGTACAGCTGTATTAATTCAGATTTCGAAATCATGTTAGAAAAAGTGGCAACCTTATTCGCCGTACTTCGAATCATAATTACTTTTGCATTGTTGTGTTTGGTTAAAATAGTGAAAAGCATTTAATATTTTTTACAATTTTTCATTGAAATAAATGTTTAGAAAGTATTAAAGTAGATATTGTTATGACATCAATGGAACCAGCACAGAATAAAACATGGGATTTATCTTTGTACGAACTGCAACGCAATCCGCAGGAAATCATCACTGACAACACTGAGATTGCAGTCTCTCCTAGAAGTCTGCACAGCGAATTGATGTGTCCTATTTGTTTGGATATGCTAAAAAAGACAATGACAACAAAGGAGTGTTTACATCGTTTCTGTTCAGATTGTATTATCACCGCTTTGCGGTCGGGCAACAAAGAATGTCCCACTTGCCGCAAAAAACTTGTCTCAAAGCGTTCACTGCGGCCAGACCCAAATTTCGATCTTCTAATATCGAAAATTTATCCCAGTCGTGAAGAGTATGAAGCCATACAAGAAAAGGTCATGGCGAAATTTAACCAAACTCAATCTCAGCAAGCATTAGTTAACTCCATAAATGAAGGCATTAAATTGCAATCGCAAAATCGACCACAACGTTTTCGTGCCAAAGGCTGTGGTGGCCGTAATGGCGGCGGTAATGGCAATGGAAATCATAATTCTGCCAATGCGAATAACTCGAATAATGAAAGTGCTACAAATGGCAATGATAGTGATAACAGGGAAAGTGGAAATGCACCACAACCTACAGCAGCTGCACCTTCAACACATTCCAGCACTTCGGCGGCAGCCGCATCAGCGTCTGGCAGTAGTGCCAGCACTAGTCGAATGCAACATGATGACGGTGGCTCTAATCCACCGTCTATGCGTAGTACACCATCACCGGTACCGTCGAACTCGAGCAGTTCGAAACCGAAACGAGCAATGTCTGTACTGACATCGGAAAGATCTGAGGAGTCGGAATCTGATTCACAGATGGATTGTCGCACCGAGGGCGACTCCAATATTGATACAGAGGGTGAAGGTACCGCTGAGCTTGGCATAAATGATGAAATAGAATTGGTATTTAAACCACATCCGACTGAAATGGCTGGTGATAATCAGCTAATGAAAGCTTTAAAAGAAAACTGCATACGCTATATAAAAACCACAGCCAACGCTACAGGTAAGAAATACAAAATATTTGTTCAATGTACTTTAATTGAAAAATCTAAATTCTGCAGTGGATCATTTGAGCCAGTATTTAGCCATGCGTCTGACTCTGGACTTGGGCGCAGAACTTCCAGAAGCCTATCGTATGCTGAATTTTTGTATTTACATAGCTCCGCAACCCCAGCAACTGGTCATATTGAATGGTAATCAGACGTTACATCAAGTAAATGACAAGTTCTGGAAGGTATCGAAAGTAGTTATTAAATTGCAACGCTAAATCTTAACAAAAGTACTTATTTTTTGCATAAAATTTCAGGTTAATAAACCAATGGAGATGTACTACTCATGGAAGAAATCCTAAGTTGCTGCATATTCAAAAGCTTGCACTTATGCTAGGACAAAGGCTTTTGGAAAAAGCGGCATCATATCCGATTTTATTCATTTCAGCATATTGAGTGTATTTTTGGAAATAAATATAACAAGTGCGTGCCTAAAGCATGAGCCTTGTTTACTAATTTAATACTAAATGTATGATGTAAAACTAAATAAATTATATAACCGGCGTGAGTTGTGTGCAAAAAAAATTAATTTATTTTATTTTAAATATCTAAGTGTAAAATTAAGCACATTGAACACCATATTACCTGCTTAACATTTCACAAATAAGGCAGAATATGGCAAAAAATACAATACACATAATACCTATATAGTGCGCTATATAATGGACACGTTTTAAAAATATCTAACTGTAACAAAAAATTTGTGTTTTGTCTTCAATCAACAACATTTAATAGGAATCGCAACTATAAAACGTGATGTTTTTGGTACACTACTTGAGGCAAATAAATATTTTATAATAATTACAAATGTTAGGATGTAAGAAAGCAAATGTTTGAGGCAGTTGAGATTTTCTAAAACTTTCGTTGTTTTCGCTTCCGCCTCGTCCCCGTGTTTCAAGTCCATCGCTTCAATTTATTTAATATCGCTTGTTTGTAATTTTTATACTCATCGCTGGCTTCGATTTCGCTACGATAATCTGCTTGAATGCGCTTCAAATCACGTTCTACTTCATGTATGTGTATATCAGGCTTTTGTTTTTCTTCCAGCATCATTATGTACAAATTTAATTTCTTCTCTAAATAGTACTTTAATTCCATTTCGACGAGGGCAGTTAATTGATCATATGTTAGACAAGTCTCCTTTAAATAGTTATTGCATAATTCATAAATGTCCAAGTAATTTTCGATTTCTCCTTTATCTCCACAACGATCCTGTTCTAAGAACTTGCGGAAAATCTTTGCGGCCCGGGGATCATTTAAAGTATCTTGTGTACTTAAGCGATAAATACGTCGGACTTCATCCTCCGTCATTTCCGAGCAACCACAAAAGCATTTCAGCAGCCGTACAGCCTATGGGAAAATATTTATAAAACAATAGATTAAACCATTTGTTTTGATTTTTTCTCAATATTTTTATAGCGATGACGTGAGCTTAAAGGGCCGATATAGTACTTTTTACGCACATATTAAAACGCATTTGTGCACTAACCTTCTGTGTACCAGTTGCCATGTTAAAATGGAATATATTGTAATACTTCTTAAGGAACTTTTAGCAAAATCCAATGTGTCTCACTCTGCGCTGTCCAATGCAAATATAGAATTATTGACCACCTCAAACGTTTATGCACCTTGTATTGTGAACCATATACATTTTATTATTTGAATTTTCTTTCAAAACAATTTTTAAAAGTTCGCAATTGATTGCTAAATAACACAATTTACAGAAATAAACAATTACAACGTGCTTTGCTTCAAATTACAATTGATGAACATCATCAACTTTTTATTTTGACAACTCTAGCTTTTATTTGCAAATGCAAACATATGACATTCAAATATAAATAACAACAACAAATCATAACAAACGGTGACGGCGGTAAACTGAGTTTGTCCTAATATGGATTTTGTTTGTATATTTCATATATAATACAAGATAATTTCAATTCTTGGCTATAAATAATAAAATAAAAATTAATATTTTCCTACCGGCTTTGATATTTGTTTAATCTAACAACGGTGCTGCCACCCACCAGATGACTTTAATGAGGCTTGGGAGAGAACGTAAAAAATAATATTAAATGTTATACGTTCTCTGGGCTTGGTCAACAAGTATTAAAATTTAATATTAAGATTTTTTCGTTCTTTTACTATTCCGTTCATAAAATATAGAAAAAATATAAGAAAGTAACTAACGAAGGAGAATTTTTTATTTGTTAACAATAATTGATTGTTCCATTGCAAAAGCCGATAAATAAGTGATATCGATAAATTTTTAATCCATCCCTTTAAACTAATTTATGGCAACGCTACTCAAAAGCAGCTGTTTGTAAACAAAAATTCTTGGCTACTTTGGGAAATAGTAGATTGTCTTTAATAAGTTAAAAAAAATAGTGCAAATTTAAGATAATTAAAGAATCTATTGATTGCTATGGCTGCAACTCGTTCACGCCGATCCAATGCCGGCAATAAAATAGCGAAACTTTTGAACGAGGAGGAGGAAGATGAATTCTATAAGACATCCTACGGTGGCTTTCAGGATGAAGAGGAAGACAAAGAATATGTGTTAGTTTGATATAATTAATATTAATTTAACAATTAATATTTATAAAACATTTGCTTCTTAGTCAAAAAGAAGAGGAGGAAGATGTGGTGGACTCCGATTTTAGTATTGATGAAAATGATGAACCCGTATCTGATACAGAAGATGCCCCGGAGAAGAAGCGCAAACGCGGCGGTGTTAACACAAAAGCTTACAAAGTAAATATATTAAAAGATTTTATTTGTGCAAACTTTTAGTCCTTTTCAATTTTAGGAACCCAAACCAGCGGTTAAAAAAGATGTGGCTCCAACGCCGAAAAGAAAACCAGGAAAAATAGTTAGAAGACCGCGACCTAAGTTCACTGTTATAGATTCGGGTCGAAAATCTATACGCGCTTCAACTGCTATTAAAACACAAGCAACCAAAATACGTTTGAAGGAAATGGATGATGCACGCAAGAAAAAGCGACGTGTGAGAAGGGTAGACGATTACATGCCTACACAGGAGGAATTGCTTGAAGAAGCAAAAATAACTGAAGAGGAAAATAAAAAATCACTGGGTAAGATATAAGCAAAACCAAGTTAAATACAAATACTAAACTTTGAAGTAGATCTCTCATTTCTTAATTTATATAAATTGCATTTTATTAAACAACGCATTAATTATTACAGAGAAGTTTCAAAAAATGGAGCTAGAGAAGAAAAAGACACGCCCCACAAAACGTGTATACACTGGTCCAATGATACGCTATCACTCCATGACCATGCCCGTAGTGCGTAAGCCTACTAGGCTCGCAACTGGCGTTGGCGATGTCGCAGATACATCTGCGAAGTGTGAACGCACTTTTATAACACTCGAAAACGATCTTAATGACAAGGTGTTTCAGTCCGTTTTCAAACCGAAACGTTTGAATAATAATTCCGGTTATTTGTGCCCGATCACTAAGTGCGTACAATTCAGAATTGCAAAATATTTTGTTGTACTAAAAAAAAATATTTTTATACATAGATTACCAGCGCGCTACTTTGACCCCGTCACCCAACAACCGTATTACAGCATGCAAGTTTTTAAGATTTTACGTGAAGCCTATTATTTGCAACTGGAAGAGCGCGGTAATGCAGATAACCCCGATGTGGCCAAATGGTTGGAATGGCGCAAGATTGTGAAAGAAAATCGCGCCAAAGCGGCTGCTAACAAATTGAATCCGAGCACGTAATAGAAAAAGGAGCAGTTTTACTTCATTTAGTTGGCACATTTTAATGGCAATAATTTTAGTTTGGTTATTATGTCAACATTACAATACATTAATACAATTTTTATCTACTAAAATCTATTAAAAAAGTTCAATTTATATAAATTATATTTGCTTGCATTGTACTTGAGAGTACTGTTAACAAATTGTGTATAATTGTGAGTATGATCTCAACGCATCCGACGAAGAACTGCAACAATTTCGTATTTACTATCGAAGACAATACATTTTATGGCTTAGCAGTGTAACTGCTCGAAAGCACGCATCACTCCTCAGTCTGCGTCGGGCTGGACTGTGATTGTTAAATAAGCGTGTCCTCATCGTGTCCCTCGAATACCATTAGCAAAGAGTGCTGCGATGGTGAGCGACCCAATGTCATGCCACCAAGCGAACCATCGGGCGATAGCAAGCCGGTCTGCAAGCTATTGTTATCGCGATAACCGGATGTGGATGAAGTTTGCGATACTGAGTCCCACGATATCTCGCCAATTGTCTTCGGGTGCTCTTCCTGTGATATTTGCGTTACCTAATGTTTAAAGGTGTTAAACTCACAAAAACATATCTCTAAAGAGCTTTACTTACAATACTTGGCGGTTCCATTGGCGTTAGACGGCTACGCCGCAACCTAAACGTTTTACGACTAGACGCTTTTGAGCGTTGCAAACGTGAACGCGTATGATCACCGGAACTATCTTCGGCTGGGCTCTCTGGCGATAGCGGTGTAGTGGAAGTTTCACCAGAGGAATGTCTGAACTCCACCGATGATACGAAACGTAATTTGGGTGGTTGTGCTTTAAATGGCGCCTGTTGCAGTGATTGCGAGTGCGAGAGTTGGGAAACGACATTTGGTGGCAGCGCAGAAGCAATGGTTGCAGAGCTGGTGCCATGATTAGAGCCTGTGGTTACGGTGCCAGTTGCGCCCACCAGTGTTGGCGCAGAACCGGCGGCATTCTCACCGCTCTGACTTTCGCTGGTGTGATGTTCGCGTCCTGTGGAGCTGCTCGACAAAGATTCTCTGGGCGGATGTAGTGTTTGTTGGGAGAGCGTGTCACTGGGTGTACAAATGCCACCGGAGCCACTGCGGGAGTCAATCGGCACGGCAGAGACATGTGAGTGTGTGGCCTGACCGGTGGTGGTACCGGTAAATATGGATATCAGTGAAGGACGTTGCTGCCCTCTATGCGTCTCGCCAGCGCTAGTTGCGGCGGGTGTATCTGTTTTCTTTTGATCCGAGCACTCGCGATCTGCAAAATAAGCGACACTTCAAGTTGTGATCACTCGTATCATAAACATATGCTTACCATAACGCTTTTCCTCGAGTTCATCTCTCAGATCTTTCAGCTCTCGGGCAAGTTCCAGCAAAAGTGCACCCTTTGACTTGATACCGCCTGGAGGTGGTGTGCCGCGTAGGCGTTCTCTTATTAAGAATTGCATATGTCGTTCGTGATCGCCAATTGGTGGTTGTGAAATCTATATTTTTAGAGCATGGGAAGTTAGTAGCAGTAATGGCAAGATATCAATGAGAGTTTTTAGAACTGAACTTACTTTATGCAAAATGAAAGACATCAATGCGATGTACAAGGGAGTCCGGTGTGTGACTACAAATTCGAGGAAACTCCACAAATCCGGCGCCGCTTCATTTCGTCGTCCCAGATCGCGCATTACACGCACAATGCGCGGCCACTCATTCGACAAGCGATTCTCGAAGCAAATGCATACAATACGTAACGCTAAAAAGGCCGCCTGATAGAGTGATCCGGAGATACGTGCCGGTCGCTTGGCGTCACGACTGCCAGTAAATGTCAACGAACCAGCACGCAAATCGCCACCCACACGATTGGTTTGTATAACTGCTTGCCCAGTGCGGCCGGCCGGCGGGCTCATTGCATTCAGTACAACGGTCAGCAGAAATGAGACATCGGTCATCTTTAGTTCGCCAATATCGGAGACGCCGCGTCCGGAGCACACCTTCAAGCACAGTGGCATAATCAGATGCATTAGAAAACCTTCGGCCTTCTCTTGCGTAGCAAATTCGCTGCCACCACATATCTGCACTAACGAGAAACAATCCACGGGGCTGACCACTTGTAGCGCTACCAAACGCACCACTGTCGAACAAAAGAAGGCTGGAGGATTCTGAGACATAAGAGCAGCACCTGCGCTTGATACACCCTCACCAGCGCTCGTACCCTCGTTTACGATCAGATTTTGCACCGTGCTTATGAGCGTCTTCATTTGCTGCCAATGCAACACATACGGATGCCGCACGATGGTCTCATGTATACCCTTAAGCAAACCGGCTGCCGCCTCCCAATCCGTATTACGTCGAATCGAAGGTTTCTTGGAGATTTTCAAAAATACCTTGTCCACGCGTCGCAGTATCGTGATCAATGAGTTGCGCAGTGCATCATTCGACCACTCGGCGCGCGGCAATATGGCTTGCATATAACGCTGTAGACCACGACATGCCATCGATTCGGGGTCGTAAGGTGAGACTTTCAACAGCGAATGCGCAATCTCCGCCAGACGCATGTGACACTTGGCGTCCAGCACTTCGGTCGCTTTGTTGTCGTTCGGCAACTTTTTGGACAATTCCACCAAACGTGTGCTGGACTTGCTAAGGAAATCGCCAACCACTGACAGCAGCACGTCACGTGGACGTCGATACTCCGTGCGTATCATTTCGGAGTCTTCACCCGAGTCGGCGACGTTCTTTGTGCGTGGATCATTTACATATTTCGAGTGTGACTCTTCCTCAAAGTCCAGACCGGGTGAGCAGGGTGGACCGCGACTGCAATTGCGTTGCGACGAACCCTTGTGCTCTGGGCTATTGCGATACGGACCATTATAGCTCTTTGCTAAACCCTCACAATTATGCACCATAGTTCGTATGGCGACGGCCAGCTGTAGAATAATGTCACGTTCCGATTTACCCTGTAGCGGTATGTAGCTGGGAGACTGTATTTGTTGTAAATAGCATGGTAGTATAGCCTCCAAAATGATCTGAAATGATGATTTATTTGTAATATGTAGAGTTATAGTAAAATAGAGATCTCAAACCAGCATTTGATAGCCACGTGTGCTCTCAGCCGAGTAGGAAACCACCATGACACATAATGTAATGCAATCCAGTACGGTGACATCACCATCCTCATCGTGATAGCAAAAGTCAATGGCTTTCAACGGTTTGGGCTCCTTAACCAGCTCAGCTATATTTAATGGATCAGGTGAAGGATCCTCTAAACTCAGCAGCAAATTAAACAAGCAACTTGATTGTACCTGTGAAAGAAAAAAGTGAGTGCATGTTTGGGTCAATCCAATTTTTAGAGGGGAAAAGTTGAACTTTTTTAGGTCTACATGTTCGGTAGTACTATTCAAATACCATGAGGTTTGAGTTTCGAACTCGCAAGCTTACCTTGTGCGCCTCGCCGTAGGTACCGTCCTCGTCTGTGTCGAGTATTGCCGATACCGAACCGAACATTTGCAAAATGAATGGTTTCCGGTTAAGCAAATAGAACTGTTTTACCGCATACTCGATGGTAGTGGTGATCAACTTATTAGTCTGATGCAACGAATAAACTTGCAACAAAGTTGGCATGATCATAAAATAGCCATTCGTCGAAAATATATTCTTAAAATTGAAAGCGGCATTGATGTAGGTGGCCATGACGTAACGCATAATGCAGGAATCCTCCGCATGCAGTATAGCTGCCCCGGAAAGTACATTCAAGAATAGTTGTATGTCGGCAGAGTAGGCGAAATTGCCGGCCATCGCTTCGAACATGCGCGCTATCAAGCGCACCCACATGAATTTGTGCAACACGTCCAGACCCAGCAGCACCTTAATATCGGGAAAACATTAGAAACAACTCTTCTTAATTATTATGCCATATATTGCGCATACCTCGCCATATTCGCCACCCTGATGTAAGTCCAGATCCACTTCGAGCGCTTTGCGTGGAAATGATGGTAGCTTCATGAGCTCCTCGTGTAGAAAGACGACACGTTGTACCACCATATCGACGTTCTTTAAAATGGCCCATGTTAAATGCACTTTACCAATTTCGACAAATTTCTTAGTGAGCTCTTGCTTCTGCAATGCCAAGAAGGAATCCTCTGGTTTCATGAGTATCAAACGAACTTCGGGATATTGAGAACGCTTGAAGAAGTACAAGTCGCGTATGTACCAGTTGGGGTTGAGAATTTTGTCTGTAAAGTCAAGATTTTTAATGTATGTGGAGGTAATAAGGTAATCATAGAAGAAATAGTTCTGGGTTCTACTTGTATGCTTCAGAGATCATAATCCAATTTTAGGAAAATTGAGTTCTGGAGTCCCTTGGTATTAATCGTAATAACAAGGATATCTTCCACTAAGTTCTCGATAGTAATAGAAGTATTCTTAAAAATATTGGTTCTTAGACGATTTAACTATCGAAGTCTAAAAAGGCCTTTCTGAAACCTACCTAGTTTAACATGTTTGTCGTTGGGGAAAGGTGAGTCAAATCGAACCAACTTTACAGGGATAATACTTCACTGTTCCTCATTGGATTCCGAGGTTGAGTATAGACAACCCAATGACTTATTACAAAAAATCTAAGGTCTAACTTGAATAGTTTAACGCAGAAAGGTTTCGGGAAGATTCTTTTTAGATGCAACCTTCTTCTTTAGAGTAGTCAGTCAACAAGACTCGGCTGTAGTTGACTCTGTACTCCAAACTCCGGAAGGATTTAGATGTATGAGATATACATAAATAACTTCGGAGGCTCTAATTAGCCCGAAAATGGGATATCAAAGATAAAATATTTAAGCATTTTCCACAATTTAGATACCTCTGCGACCTGAAGGTTACGTAAAACCGCCTACCACCGAAATGAAACTCAACTCATGACGTTCTGAAGAGCCAGCCGAAATAATAGCGAGTCATGAACTTACTACTTTTGTAATCTACCAGACAGTAATGATTTAAATTCTTCTCATCCACGGGATAGTAGTCCAAAGCCTCCTTCAGCAATTGACAGAACAGTGTGTCCTCCTGCACTGGGAATTGGGATGGTATATTGCAATCATCATCAGTCGGTCCATGCACGACAATTTTCTTAGCAGCCGGTACATTTGCCGTGAGTAAAATGGATGCATCACACTGCTCCTTGCGTAGAATTTGCTTGAGATCCTTAAACATAATGCCATGCACGCTGTGAACCACCATCCAAAGTACCGAGAGGGCCGAACCGACAAGCTCCTGCTTGTGCTCATTCGATGAACGTACATAGAACATTATATAACCAATGATGGAGTTATACAAAGCGAAGGCGGCCTGTTGCGGCAACCGTGGCACGAAACGTATTAAATGTCGCAGCAATTTAAACATTTGGTCTTGACGATCGCGTGTTAGACGCTCAAATACATAGCGCAAAAAGAGCGCGGACTCTTCGACGAGACAAACCCAAATGGCCTAATGTGACATAAGAGAAAGCAATCGTTATCTATTCACGTAGTAAGTTAGATTTTCACTCAAACCTGATAGGCGATTTCATAAACGGCGTTGCCATCTGTGCCAATGGCGGCATCATCCAAACAACCCACAATCTGCATAACCGAGGAGCACAGAACCGATGGAAATAGTGAATGGGCATGATGTAAATGTATGCGCGTGCCATCCAAATCCTCTTCACCCTCGTGATCCTCATGTTCCATGCCGGGTTCATGCGAAGCCTGCTGACTGATCGGTATGGTTGTGATGAGGAAGCTATGACGCTCTGCGCGTTGCTTGTCGCGTTGTTGGCGCAAAGCGTTGCGTATAGCTTCCGTCTGTTGCATTTTGCGACTCTTCGTTGCCGTGACCAGCGAACGCTAACAAATACATTCACACCATAGATAGGTTATAATGTGACTGAAAAGAAATTTCTTTACTTACGTGTCGGTCCTGGTTGAGTGTGACATCCATGTCTTTGGTTTGCTGGACAGGCATCCAAGGTGGATCGACGACTGGCAAGCTTTCGATGCCTATTTTTGGTGAAGGTAGCGTGAACTCAATGCCGCCCGGCGGTACTTTGAAAGTAAGATCATGTGCATTCTCCTCCATGCGCGGCCAAACGTGAAAACGACTCTTCCATAGCACCAGATATCTATAAATCAAACAGATGATATAAATATCTCTATAGCTATATCTTTATATCTTTAGCACATGGTAAAGTAGTGTTTACCGTTGTACAGCGCCAATGCGCACATCGGGATCCTTGCTCTTGAGAGCACGTTGCATTATGTCAAAGGCGAAATTTTGCGCCTTCACTGAACCCATTAAAAAGACAGCAGCGCTCGCTGAAGCAGTATCTTGATTTGAATCGAGCAAGAGCTCCCAAGCGGCAGGCATTGCTTCAATAACCATTTCCTCGGTGAGTATGACAGCACCCTTGAGCATGGTTGCGAACGGATAATGGAATAATGTGCGTATATAGAAGCGTTGATACTTCAGTATGGCCGGTTCATCTTGCTCCTTCTTCTCTTTCTCCTGATGGAAGGCGTCAGCTAGCTTCTCGGCGATCTCTATGTCGGGATCGTCGCTTATGCTGCAAGTAAATGTAGTAATTACAAAATTTTCATTCATCCTTTTGTTTTGCTATTTACCGATCGCGGCGTGAGATACTGTCCTTACGTTTCGAAGGAGACGTATGTGTTGAACTCTGCTCGGATACTTTGCGTGTAGAACGCGGTCGTGCTTGATGGGACTTACTAGTGGCGCTTACGGGCGCAGTCGGTTCCACAGTTGGATGTTCGAAATCGAAAGTGAAACCGAACTCCTCGCCATAGATCTGAATTGAAAATTTATTATATTTATTAAAAGTATGTATTGGAGTATTTATTTACTTTGCGTGTTGCCTTCATCAAGCGCGTGCAGGAGCGCATGTGCCGCTTATAACAATAGGGATGACAATAGCCCTTATGCGAACAATAGTAGTTGTAGCTGGTGATTAGGTCTATGACTGCCTTCAGCCAAGGCATATTTTTGGCCGTGTCATCGGTCTCGTTTGAGTCTGTTGGCGATTCGGGTTGTTGATCATCACTCAGTATGCCAGGAGATTCCTCTCCGCTGACTATACCCTGTTCTGAAGTGTCGCTGCGATCAGAGAGCGATGAAACTTTGCGACGAGACTGTATGGAATCGACGCGTTTGACTAAAAAAAAATTTGAAGAATTTCAGTAGTCAGGCTTATCACTCTCGAGATCCAATACTTACAATCGGTTTCCAAATCCTTGCCATCCTTCGTGTTACGCCGCAATTTCAATGACCTCCGCTTGAATGAGCCGCCGGTGGTAGTCGCAGTGCCACGACGCAAAAGGAAAGGTCGGACCGCCGAAGCAGCGGGGCGTCGAGCTGAAAATAGCAATTATAAAAGGTGAATGTAATATCAAAGCTTGAACTACGTAACGTTGCTACCTTCTTCACCTTCTTTTGTGAGTGTGGTGTTGCTACTATTTTCAGACTCATTGTCCGGTTCGTGCAGTACAAAAGATATCTTGCGCTCCGTTTGACCACCTGAAAAGTAAGATTAATAAGAAAGGATTAATATGTATTTGGAATGTGTGGCACTTACCAGCCGCATCATTACCGGCGGCTATGGATTGTAAGCTCTGCGCTGACGTTTGTGAGTGACCCATGGAGCTCAATGCCATCGACCAACGACGGTTGGCCTCGCGATAAACCTTTTCCCAGGGAGCATGTTTCTCACGATGCAGTAACTTCGACGCTTTTGGCAGCGTTACATAAGTATCGCGCAGGAATGAAGTGATTTCGAAGAGCAACACGCACGCAATTAATTTTAAAGCGTGTGGACAATCGTTGCCATGCGGATTTACAGAGGCCTCGTCAAGGAAGTCCTCTTCTTCGTCCTGTTGCAGCAATTCACGCTGCCGTTCTGGATCGGTCAGCGTTGCATTTACCGCTTCGAATTGTAAACGTTCTGTGAAGATGATCTCCTCAAGACGTGCGCCGAGCATCTCGGCCCACTTTTTCAAAGAAAATTTTTTGATTCTCTTGTAGTGCTGGTTTTTTCAATTTATATCGCCTTACCTGATGAAACATTTTGCCCGCTGTGCGCTGTAAAATATGTGTACGCCGCGTGCTAGTCGCTGTGGTCTGATGTTTGGTCTGATTCAGATTGAGGTTGGTGCCCGATGGTCTGTAGCCGCTAATATTGTGTTTCATCCAAGGCGGCCATTGTCCTTTGTTGCATTGATGTACGAAATGCGCACATTCCAGCAGAAAGGTGGCACGTGCAACAAGCGGCGCTTGTGGCTAAAGAGACAAATGGTTAAATATTAATAATTTTATATGGTTTCAAACACTCACCAAATCCAAAACGGCGGCAATAAGCTGTGGATCGGGAAACGAACCCGGCGCGCAGGTCTCAAGCAAAAACGATAAACGCAGCATACCCATACGTACGGGTTCTAGCGGAATTAATTTTCTCTCCTTCAAAACTACCACTTCCGACTCACGCGGCCCATCACACATATCCGAAGAGCTACGTCGACTATAGTCGGCGGTTTCCTCAATACCGCCCGCCTTCTTCTTACCCTTAACGATACCACCAAAACGATTTAAACGCCGTTCTACACGCCGCTTAGCGCGCTGTATTGAGCGTCCAATGCCGTCACTGGTGCGCCCACGTTGTATCTTCAACGAGGCGTGGCGTATGAATGTAGAAGTAATTTCCGGATTAAGTGAACCAATTTCCAAATCGATAGATGAAGCCTCCTTCGGTGTGCTGCGAAACCAACGCACCAAACCACTCAAGCGACCAAGCGAATTGCGCTCCGAGCTCGAAGTGGAGTCAGAGAGCAATGCACGCTCGCTGTGACGCGGTGTGAGCGTGGGTCGCACACCTGTGGTGCGACGGCGGAAATTACTCAATGGCGATTGACTGCTCTTGTAATGCTCCTCACACGGCTCCGTTTCCAATAGGCTCTGTAAGGGAACACAATATTGAGTCATGTTCTTAGATCCACATAAAGCTTACCACAGCACAAGCTGATGATGTACTGCGCTTCTTAAGTAAGAGACGACGCTGTGAGCGATTATCATCGTTTGGTATACTCTGAGCCACTTCCGCCTGCGGTATGTGTCTGTAAGGAAAATGTTATATATTTAATAAAATTTCCAAGTCAACACTGCCACTTTACTACCTTATAACACGTGTTGTTTGTGCCACTGGGCCCTTCTTATGTGGTCGCGGCGTCACAGCTAATATGCCACTTAGCGCCACCAAACGGAATGGTCCACCATGTGCACCCTTCACATAAGTCACCAACTGTCGTATATCGCTGTAGAGTGGCGAGCTTTCCGTGGACTTGAGATCCTTAGTTGCTTCTACGAAACGTGTCACGAGCGGATTGAAGACAGCTGCAATCACTTGTGATTCCGGACCGCCACTCAAGCCGCCACTGAAATTGGTCGAGTAGCCACCTTGGCCGCCTGATGGGGACGTATCGGTGTTAACATTTTTAAATCCACCCGTGCGCTTATGTGCTATTATATTCATTTATACATACATACGAGTATACAACGAAGAGATTTGGTGTGTGTACATATTTCTCACAGAGGGAGCGTGATGAACAAAAAACAGCAACAACAACAAGGGATTGGATGGCATTATCCACAAAAAGTCACAACAAAAAGGAAGTCATAGAAAACGTTAAGGAAAAAAGCAACAACATCATTCAACATTCTACTGGCCATGCAAATTCGTCGGGGGAGAGATATCGAGCACGCTTGCACGAAGGGTATAAGTAAATGTTATAGTAAGAGTATGTATGTGTTGTTTTGCTTTACTTTTTTCTACGAAATGTTGTTGTGTTGATAAAATCTTTAAATATTTGAGTTTTAGATCATCCAAAAGCGGAATGTATATTTGAGAAAAACTTCACTTATTGAGATATATTAATGTGGTTAAGAAAGAGCTGTGTTTCTTATATCTAATGCATCTTTCGATGTTTGCGGAAAATCTCCGAGCGCATCAGTACATTTACAGTAATGAGACTAATGGTTCGCTAAAACTCATCTAAGCCGAGGAGAATGTAAAAGTTCATCGGAACCGAATAAAATGACAGAATGGAAAATTCTTCAGATCCTACATCAGCTATCAAAAGTTTTTCTTTAAAGCTCCTCATATCATCGGAACCGAATAAAATGACAGAATGTAACATTCTTCAGATCCAATATTAGATTTCAAAAGTTTTCCTCAAAAGCTCCTCAAATCATCGGAACCGAATAAAATGACAGAATGTAAAATTCTTCAGATCCTACATTAGCTATCAAAAGCTTTCATAAAAAGCTCATCAAATAATTGGAACCGAATAGAAAATCTTTAAGTTTTCTCTAAAAACTTCTAGGCCCGGCTGAGACGAATGAAATAATTTGACATCGGATATCATACGTATTCTTAAAAATTCTCAGCCAAAGCGACGAGTAGTCTCTTTAAGTACATTTCTGATATGAAAAGAGTTTCCCAAGACTCCTCAGTGAAGTGAAGGAGAATAGAACATCGTATTCGTACCTTTATGACATCGAAAGTCTTCCGCAAATAATGAAAGTTTGGTTAAAGTTAAGAACCCTCGTTCGGAGCATTTGAGATTTTGAAAAAATAAAATATAGCAAAGAATATTTCGGAGGAATGGGCTTAGTCTGACTAAAGATCAAAGGTGTGGGATGTACAGTAAAAAAATGATTTACTCCTTCCGATTCGGAAAAACCATAGAAGTATTTCAGTGCTTTAATTTCGTCCGAAAAATATGAATAATTTTCTAAGACAGCTCTTTTCTGACCACTACTTAAGGTAATTAAATATAGAGTAATTAAAACATGCATCTAAAGCTATTTTAGGAGCTAGTAAGATCAAGAAAAACTCACTCAGCGGCGACAACAATGAGCTCGGGTCCACGCAAAATGCCACAAACGCGTGAAAAAAGTCCACCAATTCTTGCAAGTCGGACGTTTTTACCATCTGCTGCAGGTAACGCTTGGTGCGTTGGCTGGCTTGGCGTAGTATCCGCGAGAGTATCTTTTGGCACTGGCTGCGCAGGAAATCTGCCGGCGGACCGCGTGCCCCTGTGACAACGAAAATATTATATATATGTTGCGGTATTTCATAAAATATTTGGTCCCACCATCATTGCAGCCATTGTGGCAGCCCAAAATGAGTAGCGCACGCTTTACAATGCCCATCGATATCTCGTGCGCATGCTCGCCCAACTTCAGCACGCCCATTTCCAGTAGCAATTCGCAAATATTAAGACCCGCCTCCAGTACACGCTGCGAACAAATGGACATGTCACGCTTGAAGATATTATAAACCGCCAACAAAACAATTTCATAATCTATGCCACCATCGCGTGTTATGTAGAACGAGCTGCCAGGCGCTTCCGACTCTACGCCAGTATAATCGATGTGCGAGTCGGTGTGCGAACGTAGCATTTGACCGCGGAAGCGACCGGTTGTGACACCAGCGCCAGCAATACCGCCACCGCTGCCACTGGTGCCGCCCGCCACACCACTAATGCTGCCACCATTGCTCAGTGCGTCCAACTGTGAGTCGATGGAGCCCTGCTTGGGGGAAGTGTAGAAAATTGAAAGTGATTGATTGCATGGGAACGTAGATATTTTATTTAGTACATGTATGCTAACCAATTAGGTTTGCGGAAAACATACTCTTACACGAATTTCCGGCGTTAACTCACCTGGCGTTTGAGATAATCTGGCGACGGTGTGGGCGTGTGCTCCGTGACGGTGATTATGGGATTGCGCGGATAGAAGGCCGTACGTGGTCCGGTTGACTGGGAGGGACGCATCGCTTTCGGTGGCTCTACGTACCTGTAAAATCTGGTAATTTTGAACAAATGCAAAATGGGCGCAATTAGTTGTGATGACGTGATGTGCGGCAGTGCGGCGGCGATAACTGCATAAAAGCCCATTCAATTTGGAACTAAATATGGCTATGGGTATGTATGAGTGAAGGTGAGCAAACAGGTGGTTAACGGCTAAAATATGGTCTACAGTTTTTTTGCGGGCTAAAAAGCTGTGATTTAAAGCGCAAATTAGGGTAAACGATTGCTAAAAGCCAACAAAATTAATATAAGCTATTTTAGAATGTTGGCAAAATAACGGTGAATATATATGAAAAACAGTAACACTTAAAGTGCTGAGAATTTTTTTTAATGAGTTAGTTGATTGAGTTTTAGAAAGATGACAGAGCATTGTTCTTATACCCAACACTAATCGGAGTATGGTAGCCAATTTTGTAAGAAAATCTTCTATACTTTACTTCTAACAGTAAATAAACAACATTGAATATATATTTTAGAGCCTAAAGAGAGATCACGTCAAGAATAACCGACCCCTACTATATATTCTGAGTCGTTCCCACGACAGTCGGGTCTATGTAAACGGAACGGACCCGGAACTCGGCAGAGTTCTGCCGCTACAACAACATATGTTTTGTGTCTTTACGCCGCTACATTTGAATTCCGTCTCCACGAAAAACTTTTACCGTGGTTTAAAATAATGCTGAACTCTCGAAAATAGCGGAAAGCACTTCTATGAGTCATTTAATAAGGAAAGGAATGGAACGAAAAATTTTTATGCGATTTCTTAAACTCTATTTGACTTCATAGTACTGAATGTGGAATAAAAAAAACACTTCGTTCAGACTAAAAATGTACATAGAATAATGTCTGCGATCTCATTAAATTCACAAGTCGAGACTTTAGTTCAGTCTACCCCGGGTTAGGTAAACCAGCCAGACGAATGGGTCTCGTGAAGAATATCTTTGAATATGAAAACGATAATTCAACTTAGGATGACTCTTATCAACTAGTTTTTGTACGGAGTAGGCAATTGAGTTGTAAAGTCTAGTAGTAGTAAGATAGTGCTGAAACAGTAATAATGTATGGTGGGAAATTACTTATTTAGTATTAAAACATCGTACACAGAAGCCTCTACGAAATCCAATTGAATTCAGTCTTCTTTGAATAGGATCATCTAATGAGCACTCACTGAATTTGAAAGTACTTCATCTTATGAAAGCTTTCGACGTATTTAAAAAGGCGTATCATTTTATCTTGCATAGACATCTTGAATATAATTCGACAAAGGGTACTTTGACAACTCAGAAGGAGCCTCTAATGGGGAAAAGATTTTATAACTGACCTAAAGTCAAGTGAAGTAACTGGCTATGGTGAAGGCGATATGTGAAATGGTATCTTTGTAATATTACTGTAGTTACAGTCGAACTTTAGAAATCACAAGATGCAGGGATTCTTTCATTTATGATCACAACCTTGCCGTTAGCCAACAAATGAAAGGATGTTAAGGCTCAAGCGCACTCCGAATGACTAATGAGTTTTATAACATACATTCGCCATTTCCTGCTAAGGGTTGCAAGCTATTATAAAAGAATTCCATCCGCAAACCCCTATATATATATCAAAATATTTCCGAACCGGGTTGATCCATTAGGTGATATGATTATGAAGGTTAGGGGTAGCGAGAGAGGTTATTGAAGCTAAAATTCTGACAAACATCTTTTGATCTGATCTTTATAGACATACACACAAATGATATACAGCAATATGAATAGTTCTAAAACAAGTATAATTCTCATTTCCAGGTTGTAATCCGACCCGGAAGTCAGTAATATTTAAACTAAGATCTATAGATATATTTATAATGACATTACATCTATACGAAGCGTTCTAATATAAATGTGATTTTCACTTCCAATCCGGAGCTCAGTAATTTTATCCTAGTTAAAGTAACGCTTTCCAACAGTTATTCGGGTTGCATATTTTCGAAATTAATTCAAGTGTTGGGTATAACATATTCGAAAGGTTCCGAACATTTTGTGCTTTATGAAATGTCGTTCTACAGAAAAAATCTACAGTGAATTTCAGAAAATAGTAATATTATTTGGAACTTTTAAAAAGCAAACCCAAACATAATGTAAAATAACGTCACTGTTTAGAGAGGACTCACCCGCTATCAAGAAGACAGCTTTGGATATTTTAAGGTTGAGAGAAGAGTGCAAAGTTTTAGTAAGAAATAGTAATAAAACGGTTTTGGATTTACATAGAACTACGTATTTATTTGTTGTTGTTTGGTGAGTTTTGTGTTTAGAAAGTGCCACTTGTGGTTTGTCGATTGCGGGTATACTACTGAGCGCAAAAGATAGTAAGACTCTACAATTTAAATTTTATTCGAAAACCCATTCGACGAAATATTTTTCTAGGTTGGTATGACAGTGAGTGGCATCTGTGCCAAATCTCACATCAAAATAATCATTAGTGTTTAGTATATGCTTGCCTTTCTGAAATATATAAAGTGCATTCGTCGATTTTTACGATGAGTGAAATTATTCAACAAAGAAGTTCCATTAAATTTTGTGTGTGGAATAAAATTTCTGGTGCCGAAACGTTCAGAATGTTGGAAAAGGCCTGAGGCGATAATTGTTTCTTGCGAGCAAGTGTTTTTGATTAGTAAAAATTACTCAAAGAGTGTCGAGAACACTTTGACGTCGAACCACGTCCAGAACGGCCATAACGATTAACTGATTATCAGGACGTCAATAAAATAAAGGAATCGGTGCTTGAGAGTCGACAACTGGCAGTCAGAGATCTTACTGGCATCGTTAAAATATCGAAGGGATCAGTAAAAACCATTTTGAAAGAACATTTGGGCCTAAGAAAAGTGAAAGCATGATTGGTTCCAAAATCAATCAATTCTTTCAAAAAAATGCGTCGCGTTAAACACTGTGAAATAATATTTTCCGACTACCAGGATGTCATGAAACGTATTATTACTGTGCTAAGCTTACGACTTGGAAATAGACGTTCAATCGGCCGAATATCGTGGCAAAGGTGAGCCGAAGCCGAAAAAAACACGTCAAAACAGGCCAAAATCAAGGTTATATTGACAGTTTTCTTCGATTATCGAAGTGTGGTGCACTCAGAGTTTCTTCCGATCGACCAAACTGTCAACAAGGAATACTATGTATTTCAGTGTTATGCGTCATTTGCGCGAAGCTATTCGTAAAAGGAGACCGTAATTATGAGCCGACAACTTTTGGATTTTACACCACAATAATGCATCGTCGCATACTGCTTTGATTTTTCGGGAGTTTTTCACCAAATTTTCAATCAATATCGTGCCGCAACCATCGTATTCGCCTGACTTATGACTTCTGGCTCAAATGTCCGCTTCTGGGAAACCGTTTTGAGTCAATTAAAGACTTTAAACGTGAATCGCTACGCGCTTTGAAGGCTTTTCTTGAAATTGACCTTAACTACTGTTTCGAGGATTTGAAAAAACGTTGGCAGAAGTGTATTGGGGCCAGAGGGGATTACTTTGAGGGGACGACATATATTTGGCAGAATAAATTAAGAATTTTATATTTTTGAACAAAATCTTACTATTTTTTGCTCATAGTAGTATTTTGGATTTTTTCTTATTTCTTGTATATTTTTGTGTTGGAGTTGTGTAAAAGCTGTTCAAAAAGTTTCATTAAGCTTAACGATATATAAACGAACATAACCTATATTCATTTATGTTTGTAAATATTTACAAGTGAATACAAAAGTGTTTTTGTACGAAGTATAAAAAAGTGAATACTCGCTTAATATAATGTTAAAAATTCATTAAAAAATATTTTTATATAAAAGTTTTAAATTCCAAAAAGTCTTGAAAAATAAATTTATAGGAATATAATGTTTTATTAAGCTCAACTACGGGTGTTTATAAGTGGGTAAAATTGTTGAAACGCTATTCTTTTGTTTTGGTAAGGATTGCGGGACAAAACTGGGTAAAATTCTATGAATTATTTGTTTAGGAAAAAATGTGCTAATGTTAATAATTGAAAAAATCGTAAATTTTAATCGAAAACAACTTGAAACTATCAGCACTAACAGTTTTTGTAGAGTTGTGGTATTGCAAGTGTTTTTCATCCGTGTTAGAAGCGCAGAGCCTTCTGACTTACGGCGTTCACATAAGATATGAACGTGTTTTTCAGACGCTTGATAGCTACAATTAATCAATTAGAGGAAAGTAATCAACGATTAGGTGCGAAAGTATCACAATTGAATAATAAAAGCAAATAGTTTAGCAGATGAATTGTAAATATGCAAAATGCTTTTGGGATGCAATGCAAATTTAACGGGTACTGGTTTTGAGGAAGGTGATAACTAAACAATGAATAATTTCAGTATTTCTGTTCTAAACTGTTTGATTGATCTTGATGATATACATTTTTTTTTCTAGATAGTTAAACCTTCAAAAAAACTCTGAAGCTTGTTTGGTCTGAGTTCACCAGTGCGGGAAGTTAATGCCTTGCTAAGTACCGAAAATTATGATTGAACTCGGTTGAAAATACCTAAGAAGAAAGTGCTTTGAATATTAAAAATTTAAACTATAAAATAATATATGTATATATTTATAGTTCCGTTAAATTTAAAAATCGATTAACATTTTAAATATTTTCTGAAAGCACTTTTGACTGAAAATTAAAGATGCTTATGGAAGTTTAAAATTTTCGCATTCAAACTTTGAAATTAATATATTGAATATAAAAAATAGATTTAATTTTATTACGAAATCTATGTTAGCATGTTATCGAATTTTTCAAATGCTGCTGAAGTTAGAAAGCTTTTTATGTCTTAACTTCACAAGAGAGTTTTGATTGAAAGGATCGAGCGAGAAATTGAAGGAGTATTTCATAAAATGCGATATTAAACTATATACATATACATACAGAAATGTTTCGAAAATCAATGAACGAACTTAAATATAGAATACTACCTATGATAGAAAAACTATCGACTACCATAGAAATAATTTTATCGAAAAATATCGAAAACTAAAAGAATGTTAACTATTTTTTTAAAGATATATAAAAAAAGTTGCAGACCTTTGTTTGACATATCGCACGTTGATCCGAGTTGTCATGTTATTTTCAGTACTGTTTGGCATTTCATCATGGAAAGATTTACGCCTGAACAAAGTTTACAAATCGTTCAACTTTATTACGAAATTTCACGTCCTGTAAAGACTGTGTTTCGCACGTTTCGCTCAACTTATGGTGTAAATAATCGGCCTATTGAGTGTACTATTCGTAACACCATTACTCATCTTGAGAACCAGAATTCATTATTAACAACTTGGCGCATTTTACGGCGAGATCTTACATTGAAAGCGTACAAAATACAGCTTATGTAAGAACTGAACCCGTCGACTTTCCCAAACGACATCGCTTCGCTTTATGGTCTCTTGAAAAGTTCTAAGAAGATCCGACGATGGCTATGCAAACAAGCCAAATTGCCACATTTGGGACGAAGAGCAAGCTGAAAAGATCCGAGATATACAACTTAATCCAGAAAAAAACAACGGGTTCTTCAAAAATGATGCCGGTGAGAACGTAAGCGTCAATGGGGACCGTTATCGCGCTATGATAACCGACTATTTGATGCCTGAAATTGAAGCTCGCGAAATCGGCAACATTTGGTTTCAACAAGACGGTGCTACTTCCCACACATACCATCAATCAATGGATTTATTAAGAGAACACTTCTGTGAGCAGATAATTTCAAGTTTTGGGCCGATCGATTAGCCGCCAGGAGCGTGTGTTTAAAGTCTTTGCAGACAACTCCGCTTCGATTCAGGCCTTGCAGCAAAACATCACGCGTGTCATTCGCCAGTTACTAGTCGAAATGCTCGAACGAGTCATCGAAAATTGGACTCAACGGATGGACCATCTGAGACGTAGCTGCGGCCAACATTTCAAAGAGATAATCTTCAAAAAATATATGCCCAAAAATGTTCTTTTGAATGATAATGAACATTCGCCATTAAATTAGAAATTGATGTGATGTTTTTTTTTTAAAAAGCGCGAAACCTAGAAATGGATCACCGTTTATAATTGAAATATAGAAAAAATGTTTGATAAGCAAATAGATTTGCTTTTGAATTTATTCCAACGATAGTTACTAATTTGGAAGAGTAATCTTTACGTTCCTAAGAATTAAGTAATAGTATAAATGCCGTCATTCCGACATTCCAGCGAAAGCTCAGCTAAAGCTTTTCCAACTGTAACAGTCGATTATTAAAATGATAACTCTTCATTACCAAAGCTTAAATTTAGTAATTCATAATGCGTTGTAATAAACAAATGTGTATGATGTCTTGTGTTTCCTACTATATTTTCTCTGGTAATAATGTTTTAAAGCTACTGATTATTTTAAATAAATGCTTTTAAGCTTAAATAGAGTTTCGAGTTAGCAACATATCATATGTGACTGGAAGGTTACCTTAAACTTGGCATCGATTTGCCTTTGATGAGATTACTCGCCGGTTCTCTAGTGATCATAGAAGCCGAGCGTGAGAGCTTTTTCTCACCGGTGTCCAAACTGCGATGATATTCCTAGCGGTAAGCGCAAAACTCAGTTAGGTAAACAACAATTTCATTGAGTGTAGTTATATATGAGTATTTAGCAACAGTAATTGAACTTTCAATATACGAGTAATTAAGTAAATGGTATATAACAATAATATAAGCAAAATAGACATTTGGGTAATAATTTTCAAAAGGTGTAGGTAGAGCTTAAGTTAAGAGGCAGTGGAAGCATCTTTAATTACAAAAAAATTGTGCGCATATTTTTTAAGCAGCTTATTTAATAAAGATTATTGTGCCATAATATTGTTGGTTAAAAACAAATAAATCTAGGGCGTTTAACATTGAAACATTGAAATCAAAACGCAAAACAGCAAAACCAAAAACTTCAAAGTTCAATCTTACTGCATGTTGCAGTGGTCTCTTGCCATTAGCAGAGCTTGTATCTAGGCCTACTTTTTCAAGATTCTTCTCGGATTTCGAGAACATTTTCGTTTCGACGAATGCGCGCAAATCCGCCATTTTGACGCGTTTCTTCTTCTCACTGCCGCGCCGCTCCGCTGTTGGGCTGGATTCTTCTGCAATAAAAGAAATCGCAAGCGGACAATAGATTGGCCAATTGTACAGTTATTATTTGTTTTTCAACGTACCAACTAAGCACGCTGTTATGGAGGGTTCTGGTATCTCAATATAGTCCTTGGCTACCGAACTGCTCGGGCTGTCACGACTATTGCTGCCCGGTCCTTGGTATAATGAAATCTCGATTTGTGGTATGGGTAGCGAATTAGAGCGTTTACGTGGTTGATTCAACGTAATAGAGGCCTCTTCGCCGATTTCACTTAGACTACATTGTAGACAAACGTTTTAGTTACCTTGAAATTTAAGCGTTACGCTCATTAACATACCGATTATACATGTACTGCAGGCTCCAGAAAATACCCTCCTCCTGCCAGTGTGAAATGAAGAGACAACGCAGCACGGCCACATCTAGAAAGGTGGCCGCCGATACGTCCACGTGCACGCTGTCTGATTTGTCCGACTCGGTCTCCTTCTCCATCGAAGGACTGCGTTTCTCCTTAACTGAAGCGCCACGCATTAACTCTTGCTGGTCGAATTCGAATTTCGTTGCTGGTTTATCTTTGTCCCGTGAGTGTACCGACTGTCGGCTGCCGCGTCGACTTTGCGATTGCTGTTGCTGCAACAAGCTCGCGTCGGCCTGTGAGAGACATGCGACAACTTTAGAACTCCAAAAACTGTTGTGAAGCAAAACTTACCGTGAAGAACGAGTTATCCATAAGATGCGGTGCAGAGGGTAAACGAAATATTACAACTCGCTCATCCTCTACGCTTGACGCCTCTTCTGGTATGGTCTCGGGAAAAGCGAATTCTTTTGGTGATGAAACCCATGAATTCTACGAAATGTCCAATATTAGTTGGGGTTGCAATTAGTGAAGGTATATTATAAAAAATATTTGACGAGAGCTTACATCTTCGTCTTGCCTCGTATGCTCGGACTGCTGACTTTGTGGCGAGTCGGGTTTCGGCGATGTGGCTTCATCAACATTAGATGATTGCTTACCTAGTTTGTTTATAAGTTATTGTCTTTATATTATACTTGTATATCTTTCCTTTTCTATTTTACACTTACGTCCCGGAAAGACATCTGTGGAGCCCTTTGGTGACGGTGCGCACAGCAAATTACGCGCTTTCGGCTTTACAGGTGCCGTAAAACATGGCGCTCCTGGTGCACGATTATCCCACATACCCTGCCACAACTTAATGCCGTTTTCCAACCGAAAATTCTGGAAATCAGACTCTTTCAAGTGATGTATAATGGGCGCAAACAAGTAGACGAAGAGCTGAATGTTGAAAAATGAACGTCTAAAATTATGCAATTTACAATAAATATGAGTAGTTATACCGTTATTGTGGGCACCGAAAACAAATACTGCTCCATCGACTTTTGTTTCGGTGTCTCATCGCCTAAAACCTCATTACCACCCTCATCGTCGGCACATTCCTCGGCTGCATATAGCAATATCCATTGCATTGTGTAGAGCAATTTGGTTTCTACGGGACCAATCGCCTGCATATCCTTGACACGATTGTGCAGCAATGCGGCTACACAGTGCATAACGTGTGGCAACGCTGCTTGCAGTAGACGCCAACGTGGTATGTCGCCCAGCGCTTTGGTGAGCGGCGGTGACAAGCCGAATTGTATATTTTGTACGAGTACTTTTTCGAAGGACTGTTGGTTATCGTAGTGAATGGGGGGAAGAGTGTTTTTGTTATATAAATATTTGGGAAAGTCATTAAATGAGGTTGTGGCAAAGTTAGAAGAGCCCTTGTTTGCTTTAGTAACTTTATTATATCATAAAGCAGGAAGAAAATCAAATCTCCCGTTTTTCGATTATATAGTTATAGTATACGTTTCAAGACCTAATTGTTCAATGTTCTCTAAATATAACAACTTTATTAGATTCAAATATCGCGAATCTGTAAATAAGAAGCTCAGTTTTCTATTCTTATTCATCGAAGCTCAAGTATTATATTGAGTCGTTTACTATGGTAAGTAATTCGCGCAAAAGTTGATTCTGCAGAACATGGTGTGTGTGTTAGCACTACCCAAAAGATTTAGGTGAGTGACCAAACTTTTAAGAGGTCTCGTGATGAAACACAACACATTTTCTATTGATCAATTCAGGCCTCTTCTGATGGAATGTATCGCTCAATTTGTACAGCTGATTTCAATACACTTCAGAATTAATCGTGGTATTGTCGGGCAAAAACTTAAAATAAATGATCCTTTTGAAAACTCTTTAAACAGACAATATAACCTTTCTGTGATGACTATCGACATTCGAAAGGGTTTGAGCTCGTTTAAAATTTTTAGACCCTTGTCTCTTGCACTTTTTCGGTTTTCGTCGCCAATAACAATACGCTTCTTTGACGTTTCATCTTCATGATACCTTCCGCTCCGGATGTGGTGTATCCTCAAGATCGAATGGAACGAAATTTTTTGAAACCAATTCTGGCATTGTCGTTCGGTCAACCCATCAGATAATTTTCGCTTGAACTATATTTTTAGCCTTTTGGTAGGAAAACAAAAAAATATGCCGAAAATGCTGTTCTCGATCTTCCATCTTCAATAGGGCACCAAACAAAAACTATTCCAAAAAATTTATGACATTTTTTTACAAACAAGCCTTACAGTTTATAACAGCTGTTCAAATATAAAATGGTAAAGTCGATAAGTGTGAAGTTGGCTGCGAAAAAATTCAACAAAATCAGCTGTTATTATCAAATATAATTACTTAGGGAGCGACCCAATATTAATAATCTTTTTATGATTTTGGATACAGCTTTGGAAACTCTTTTCGTCGTAGTCGACTATAACAATATAACTATTGAGCATTATTTATAAAATTATGCTTTAAAGGATGTTTGGTTTTGAATATATGTATATTATTCAAAAACATCTGTCTGAGAGGCTGTATATTAAAAACTGTTACTTCAAACCACGTCACGATTTTGAAAATTAGCAGTTCATTTATCAGACACATACCGGTGCGACATGATAAAATTTTTTTCTCATATACTAGAGATAAATCGATAAAATTGTGTGAAGTCAAATAAAAATGGTCGTGCTATATTATATTCACGAACTATTTGTTTAAATAATAATATTTTACATAATTTTTTGTTAAACAATTGAAGTTTTTAAAGTGTACTTCGCGCTAAAAAAAATCGAAAAAATCGTGACACAACGCAAAAAATATTCACCTTTAATAATCTGCAAAAAAAATTTTGTTCATTCATACCATTGCAAAGATATTGAATTTTTTGTCTCCCTACCGCTCTTAAAACGTATGGCATATCGATCGTTAATTTTCAAAATCAGAGATTTTTCAAATTTTGGTATATAGTAGTAAAGTTGTAAAAATGTTTATAAATGTAATTCTACGGACTACTATTCAAAAGTTATTTTTTTACCACCGAATATCTTTTAGAAACAAGGGCGCTTCTAATTCCTGTATACAAATTTATTACCTTGCAAGCTTCTTTCGATTCCTGGTGCGCGAATTGCAGTTAAAAGGAGAATGTAATTTATTATTATTAAAAAATTAAAAAGGTTTTATTTGTGATAAGTGGAGAAAGGCTAAAATGCAACGCGTTAATTCAAATCAAGGAAGTACGCGTCGATATTTAGGAAACAATCACAAAACACTAAGGATTTCAGTGGTGCATGCATAACAAAAACAAAAAATAAAACAATAAAAATATAGAATATTTAGAAAATAAGTTGTATATATAAATATAATGCATCATTATGGATGGGAATTATAAGGAAGCACAATATAATTTTACAACCAAAGTATAAGTAAATATTTAAGTATAAGTTGACATGTACATAAGCAACAAAATATATATATAGTACATATGTGTACATATATAGTATATTATTAGCAATTTGAAATATCTATGTATGTATTTAATAACAAATAATAAATAATGTTTTATAGTTTAAAGGACTAACTCGGCTATAACTGCGTAAGCCAGTACAGAAGAGGAATAAAAGAAGAATTTAAAGAACTTAACTAATATTTGATAATATTGCTTATACACCTTGCAGTCATTTAATTATTATATATGTATATATTTATTATTTTTCAAGAATTAACGAAAAAATTTTAAAACTATAAATTCCCGGAATTTATCTTTAAATTTTTCTATTCTGCTCTAGAAATAAAAAAACGTTTTTGTTTTTATATTTTCAAAGATTAAGGGGCTATATCAGTGTGACACTTTCAACAAATTTTTTTTTGCTTTTTCGATAGTTAATATATTCAAAAATATCCTGTGAAATCGGCAAGGTCGTATCTTGAATAGTTTTTGAATGGCAGCGTTCTAAACAGCGACCGGTCAGAGGTGTAAACATATGTATATATGTACATACAAGTAAGTGAAACTTTAATGCGTTTTTCTCGAAACGACATTTTTCAAAATTGCTGACATCATAACTCAAAGAGAAATTGACCTATCGACTTCAAATTAAAACTGGGTATAGTTGAATAAATTTGGACAATGGACTACAATCTTTTTGATTGATTGAAAATTTTCAATTTGGCATTAAAAAACGACCACTTTTTTCGTAAAAAAAACGTTTTTTTTTTTCAAAATTACGCCATTTTCTTAGTTTTTGATATTTTTCAAAGATCGCAGTTCATTGCATAGAAAATATATTTGAGTTTAATAAACATTTTGAATTTTTTTTGGTTCAGCTACTCATTCGATCGGAATCTTGCCAGCAGTGGAGGCACTTTTTTTTCGGCATTTCCGCAGACAGCACATAACTCCCTTATTTTCAATATTTTTGTAAAAAAAAAATAGTATAGCTAAAGACATACGTTATTACGTCCATAGAACGTCGAAATATTCAATCTAGTACGTTCTTTTAAAAAAATTCACGAAAATCCCCTAATTTTTCATGCGTCACACTGGTATAGCCCCTTGGCTATTCAAGCATATGTCTAAGTCAACTACTAAATACGTCAGAGACATTGAATTTTACCACCGAGATGGTATGATAAGGCCTTATTGGAGCCAGTGTGAAAATTAGACGATCGGCGTGGCTCGGCCCACTTTTTGGTGCAATCACATACCTTATCGGCAAAAATTGTTCAAATCCAAACACAACTGTTCAAGCTTCTAGGTACCGAATATGTAGACCCCAGTATCTATATCTGACTTTTAACCGAAAATATCTGTCAATGTGTGGAGTATACAATTGAAATTCATAGAAAGTCATTTCCTGACAACAGTAACTCTGTGTATCAAAAATGTGTTGAGTAAAATATATAACATTGAGCGAAAACTTTACCTAGCCTCTATATAACTGATATCAGGATTAACGAACATCCGACTTTAGTCCATATGATAGGTAATTGCATTTGATGTACCTTAATGAAACCCAAGCAACATTTTTTATTTGAGGTATATATAATTGCTTAGATTCCCGATCATCTGGTTGACGGTTTAAATCTTAAGGTATTTCCATGTCTTTGAGTTTTGCAAGTTGCAAGAGTATAAAATGTTCGGTTGCACCCCAACTTAGCCTTCCTTACTTGTTTTAGTTTCAGACTGCTACGTGTATATGGCCACGTGACAGTTTTTAGAGAGTCTTCTTTAAAGACTTGGTTTTGTCTGTAACTTTCCATATTCCCAAAATTTGTGACATTAATCTAGATTAAGGTTTTCCAAAGAGGATAGTTTAGGAATATCCAAAAATTGATAACCAAAGTAGTTTCTCTGATCATATTTATTATATGATTTGTTTTTTTTAGGTATTTTCTTCAGTAAAACTATCACAACGCTCTCATTTGTGCGGAGTTATGAAACCGCTGACTGTCTATACTGTATTTTCCAATAATTATAATTATAATTACATATTAGTTATATTACTAGAGTTTTAACCGTAAAATAAGCATAACATTGAAGAAAAAAGATAAGGAGTATTATAAATATTCTTTAACTAATGTCAAGTTCAGTCGTATTTATGATGTTTGGCATTCAATCGAACTTAATTTAGCTGAATTCATAATACGTATATTTGACAGACAGTTTAAAAAGTATGCTAATATAAATTTCAACTTTTCTGGCGTATACAATGGTTTTTAAACCGAAATTTGTCTTCGAAAACATATTGTATAGAAACAATGTTTTTGCATTGTAAGCAAAAAAAATTACAAAATTCTTCAATTTTTTTCAAATTTGTTTGAAGTTTTTTGGTAAAAGTTGGCGGTGCCACTTCCAATGTCTTTATTTGACTTGATCAATATGAAAGAAATTTTATGGGCGTTAGTTCCTCCATTATGCTTGCTTTCTCTGAGTATCAAATTCCAAGAAAATAGCAAAATGTTTACTCAAATTATTGCTCGCATACATAGATGTACGGACAGACATCCGATTTTATATTCGAAGCTTTTAATTTATAAATTTTGGTTAGGAAAATAATATGGAAACAAACAAAGTGATGTAAAGTTATCCTTATATGTATGTATGTGTATATGTAGGTGTGTATTTATAAATGAAATTGCATGCCACACAGCTGACGCGCTTTCTACTTAGAATAAGTCATGCTTATTAAAGTTGGCATTGAAAACCGGTTTTTAAGGGCGAAAAGGTATACATATGATTTGGCTAAGTACACACATTCAACAATTAACATTTCTCTTGAAACACTGCATGTTTGTATGTTAACTTACATGATGTCCTGGTGCATGTTGGCAAAACTACATCAAACACGAGTATATGTACGTACATCACAAGTAATCACAATCAATTATGAAAGAATTGCAATTGCGTTGTTTTTGTTTTTGTTTGATACAATTATTTATTTTTTTTTGTCATTCGTGAACAGAATGAAGAGCAAAAACAAATAATATAAAAATGAAATAAAAAACGAGTAGACCATTTATTTTATACAATTCAAAGAAATAAGAATATGTTTGTATGTTCATATATGTATATGTATGTATTAATAATGTGTAAGCAAATTGATGTTAATAGAATTGTGAAGAATACAGTAAAGTGGTAGAAAGAGAGAAAGTTATATAAAATACGAAACAATTTGCAGAAAAAACATATATATTTATATATTACACATACATAAATTTATGTATGCGTGTAAGAATGTCTGTATGTATGTATATTTGAAGCGAAAACTGCATGAATCATTTGAAGACACGTAGAATTTTGAATAAAGACTGTTGCCGAATGTGGTAAATTTTTGCTGTTGTTGTGTTGAACATAAATAGCGTTTATTTACAGCTTAAAATTTAATTTAATTTAATTTAGTTTAATTTAATTTAATTTTAATTTAGTTTAATTTAACTTTAATTTAGTTTAATTTAACTTTAATTTAATTTATTTTAAGTTTTGAACTTAATTTATTTAATTTAATATAAGTTAATTTAATTTTAATTTAATTTAGTTTTAATTTAGTATAATTTAATTTTATTTTAATTTAATATTAATTTAATTTAATTTATTTTAATTTAGTTTAATTTAATTTAATTTTAATTTAATTTCTTTAATTCAATTTTATTTAATGTAATTTTATTTTAATTTAATTGAATTTTAGTTTAATTTAATTTAATTTAATTTTTTTATTTAGTTTAATTAAAATTTTTTAATTTATTTTAAGTTTTGAATTTAATTTATTTAATTTAAGTTAATTAAATTAAATTTAATTTAGTTTAATTTAATTGCATTTTTCTAATTAGTTTAATTAAATTTTTTTAATTTATTTTAAGTTTTGAATTCAATTAATTTAATTAAAGTTAATTAAATTAAATTTAATTTAATTTTAATTTAATTTAATTTTATTTCATTTAAGTTACTTTAATTTAGTTTACTTTATTTTAATTCATTTTATTTTATATTATTTTGTTTTATTTTTTTATTTGTTATATTTGTTTTTGGTTTTCTTTATAATTATTTATTTTTTCTATATACATTTGCTTTAACTATGTAGCTTTGCCGCTTAAACCGTTAGCGCCATTAGTTAAACATTTAGTGAAATTATGTTTTCGCGTTGCCACTCATTTTGTCACATTTATATACCGTTTATATGATATACCTCTTTTACACTTAACACGTATTTAATTTTAAAATTTTTTTGTTGTTTTTGTTTTTGTAATTTAGTAATGAAAGATATTTGTTGTAGCTAAACTCACCATGCAACTAGCCTCATGCAATTTGCCCAGTTTCGGCCTTATGAAAGGTGCAATCTGACGCCAGAGGAAGATCTGCAGTGATACTGGCAAACCCAGATCCTGCATGCCATCATCCTGATCGATATCATTCTCCTCATTGTTATTCATATGTAAATTGTTGTTTGTTGTCGTTTTGGTGACCATTATGCGGGCATCACTTTACGCTCTGTTTCGCGGCAACAATGACTTTTATGGTTGTCTAGCGTTAGGGGCGCTCAGCGGCATATTACAAGCAGCTGTGAATGATCAAGAAATGCATTGAAAGCACTTGACTAAAAATAATTGCAGACAAATGAAGCAAAATCCAGTCTCCTTACTGCCACCACCGCCACAGCAGTCTAGAAATAGGGGGCAAAGTCTGTAGCAACTGTTGCTTCTACACACACATATACACATGCGTACACATATACACAAGAATGAAAATGCCCTAAAGGGTAGTCTAGTGCTTTTTGTGCTTTGGGGTTGAGGGGTTTCGTTTGAATAGCGCTCGTAAATCACTGGTTGGCAACAGGTGTTCGCGTGCGCCGACTCAACACAGAAATATTCATAATAAAACGCTCATAATTGCAAGCGTCTGGCGGCACTCTTGCCTCCTTGCCCCCCTTGCAATAAACGCTTCGTGTTTGTTTATGTTTACAGCTAGACAGCTATAATTGCAACCCCCAATGCAAGCTAACTGTATACATTTATGTATTTGGGTATGTATGCCTGCCTTTCATTGATAAAACCACTCGTCGACCAGCTGTGTGCTAATGTTAATCAGCTGTTCGTTTTGTTGTTGCACTGCGTTTGCTCCACTTTTAAGTTGGACGCAGACTCCGCATCTCGTCGGCGGTTGCTCCGCGTATACAGACAAAATTCAGTATCCCTGCCTAGATGTCGCTGTGGTGAGATGAAAATTTTTTCTCATATATTTTTCGGTGAAAATTTTCACTTATTACATAATCACAAGTAATTTTCACTAAATTCCAAATAAATCGCACTTTATCACCGTTATCTAGCCGCGTAGCGCACAAAACCGTTATCGCTTGTCGTCGATTTAATTGAACTTGTGCCGTGGCGCACCCACAAAGCACATAAAACGCCAGCACTTGCTGGCAGACGCCAGCGTGGAAAAATGGGTTTGGCTTCACTACAATTTGTTCACTTGAATTTTTGCTATTTCATTTGCACGCCTTCTGTAATTTGCACTTCGTTAAATGCGTTAACTTAATTGCCTCTTTGAATTGTGTAAATTTTCTAGCGAAATGCTAGTTGATTGCAGCGCTAAATGCTTCAATTGCTGGGCTAATTTTTCACTTGCACTTTTTTTTTGGTTTTTGCACAGCACAAAGACAGTTGCCGTTGTATTTACCGTGATTTGAATGTTGACAGTTTGGTGGTTCGGATGCGACTAACTGTTATTTCCATCAGGAAGAGTACGACAAGTGACGAGTGCGTTTACGCGAATTTAGGACATTTGTGAGGAAAATACAGGATGCGCATGTGAAATGCGTGGTAAGCGCGGCTGAAAGTTTTTGCATTGAATGATAAGCAGTTTGCTGGCTCCTTTTTATGTTATTTATTTATTACTTATTGAAGTATAAGGTTTGCCCTATGAAGGATTAAATTAAATTAATTTTTCTTTATGGTAGCAATGCAAATTAAAAACTTAAAATTTTGCAACATTTTAAAATGATTCCTTTATTTTTCGAAATAATTTCAAAACTATTTTAAATTTTCTAATGATTTATTATAGAACAAGACAGTAAGTAGTAAATTTATAAATATAACCAACACTTAATCAACACTTTTTGGTTGCTTCAAAGATATTTCATGTAAAATGATCAGCAAGTTGAAAAAAATATGATTCACAGCATTTAGCTGTCCGTTCGATAAACGGAAATTTGAGTGAAAAGTGCATATTCTTGTTGAATCTGGTACAACATTTAAAACTTGCTGCTTTGTAGAGCCTTTCTTATATTAGACCTACGAAGATAATTTTTGAAAACTAAACATAAAATCATAGTAGGATGAAACCCATCGGAAGCGAAAGATTAAATAATAGGCATTAAAGAAAAAATAATTTAAAGGATATTTGAGGACGAGGAACGAAGGAGATCAATCCTATTCTTGAATTTTTTCGGTTTATTTCGTTTATTTCGCGGTAAAACTACGAGTCGTATAGAAAAAAATCGTATGGCAATGTTGTAGCTAATGCAAATAACTATATCTTTTGTATGTAGACTGTTTTTACATAACCTCCAAATTTATGTGAAAACTTTGAAAATACCAAGTTTTTTTGATTTTTTGTTTTTATTTTGTCCAAGAAATTTTTCTTTCTCGAAATTTGCTATAAACTTATCTTCTTATGGCCGAAAAACACTGTATTTTTTATTTAAAATATTAAGAAGAAACTCTTGATTCGATTTAAACTAAAAAAAACTCTAATTTTCAATCAAATATTCTCACGTAAAAATTTCAGATTAAAAAAAAAACAGTAAAATTGTTTTCATTGAAATCTTTACTTACTGATGGTGTAAAGATATATACATACATACATTAATATGGTATGGTAAACGTTCTCAGCAAATGTAAAAAAAGATCGCATAGTGCCTTTCTAAAAGGGGAAAATAGAACGGCACTGTGAAATACTACCATAAAAGCCTTACAACTCCAATGCATAAAATCAGAATCTTTGAAGGATACTCTATCGCCTCCATATGTATGATATTTGATATCTGTCGCACCACTTAAGTTCTAAAAACAAAATTAGCAACACAATGTGATTACTGTTTAAACATGTTTTTAATATAATTGTAAAAAAAAATATTTTTCAAGAAATAATTAAATTGTTTTATATCTCTGCCTAAACCCCTATAAAACTCCATAAAAAGGGGATTAAGCTAAGGAAAGAAGATGACAGCTATTTATATCTCTAGCTTCAGAAAATTGGTATACTAACTTTTATTCGTCCGGTTGTTCAGTGGGCTTTAAAGGGCACACCTAGTGTGGCAGCTTAAAAAACGACGATATTTTTGAATGTAAAAAAACTTTATTGTTTTTATATTTCTCTCTAAGCTCCATAAAAAGGTTAGGATTATGCTATGGAAAGCAGATAAAACTACTATATCGATTGTTTTGAAATTTTCAGGGTATATTTCGTCACCTTTTTATAACCAAAACTCAAATTTTGTTTCAATGTGAGTGATTTCGAATATATTGTTTTTAGTTTAAGTGTGTTAAGTTATTTTGCATATATATATATATATGCGCATAAATATTTCGGATCATTCCGAAAAGCGCTCGAGAAAAACGCTTTTGAGGAAAAACTGTTTGAATTGTCCTTTAAACGGGTGTAACTCAAAAACTATTTCAGATATCGATTTGAAATTTTAGTATGTTATTTATAAAGGTAAACTATCGAAATATGAAAAATCGATGCTAATTGATTTTTTCCACTTTGTTAAGACTTTTGACTTATGGTGGTATTTACCTCTCGATTTCGTCCGAACGAGAGACAATTTTTGAAATTATAAAATAACATAAATGTCAGTTGTAATAACTTGAAGAATGGTAAAGTCTTGGCAAATTACGTTATGGTCAAGATAATATGAGGTTTTGTCAAATTAAGATGCAGTGTGGTTACATTAAATAAAAGATGCAATAAAATTTATTTAAAATATTATAATGTTGAGTTCGCTATCAGTCAGCATTTTGCATTAAATATCTTGGCGAAAAATTGGGCTAAGCCATCTTGAGTATTCCAAAATATATCTTCTTCCAAGCTTAGCCAGGTCCTTCTCCACCTGGTCCTTCCAACGGAGTGGAGGTCTTCCTCTTCCTCTGCTTCCCCCGGCGGGTACAGCGTCGAATACTTTCAGAGCTGGAGTGTTTTCGTCCATTCGGACAACATGAGCCGCTGTCTTTTAATTCGCTGAACTATGTCAATGTCGTCATACATATATCTCGTACAGCTCATCGTTCCATCGAATGCGATATTCGCCGTGGCCAACGCGCAAATTACCATAAATTTTTCGCAGAACTTTTCTCTCAAAAACTCGCAACGTCGACTCATCAGTTGTTGACATCGTCCAAGCCTCTGCACCATATATCAGGACGGAAATTATGAGTGACTTATAGAGTTTGGTTTTTGTTTGTCGAGAGAGGACTTTGCTCTCAATTTCCTACTCAGTCCGAAGTAGCACCTGTTGGCAAGAGTTATCCTGCGTTGGATTTCTAGGCTGACATTGTTGGTGGTGTTTACGCTGGTTCCAAGATAGACGAAATTATCTACGACTTCAAAGTTATGACAGTCAGCAGTGACGTGTGGGCCAAGTCGCGAGTGCGACGACTGTTTGTTTGATGATAGGAGCTATTTCGTCTTGACCTCGTTCACTGCCGGACCCATTTAAATAAAAGGAAAAGGATGAAATATTCACAAAATAAAGCAGAAAATCGGAAAAACAATTATTGTTTCTAATTTTTTACTTGGCAGACATTTGTAATTAACTTAAATGATTGTTCTTGAAAAATATATTTATAAATATAACTTTTTAAATAAATTAACAATTAAACAAGAACAAGGAGAGTGCAGTTACTACTTTTTAAAGTGATAAATAAAATTTATAGTCGCAGGGGGCAAAAAATTAAATTTTTTTTGCTTAAATCTCTTTAAAAATAATCTAACAATACTTTACCATAGTTATAGATGGGAATTCGAAATATTTTCAAAGCTAGAAGGGAAAGAAAGGAGCTTCTAGCAAATATATTAGCGCTTGGGCCGAAAGCGAAAACTTTGACGCGCGAATTCTCAGTTGTTCACGTTTACGATTTTCCTTAATTGGCGGGCAGGCTAGAAAAAAAACTAAACGTCATATGGAAATGGTTTAATATCTTTGGCTTTAAATTATCTTCTATTTAAACTAAAAAAAAACTAAGAAAAGTCAAGTTGGAACATATTATTAAACAACATAAAATAAAATTTTTTTGCTCAAAACCCACTTTTTTCAATTTTTAAAAATTTTGTAAAACTTTAAATTTTTTTTGGAACTTTTTTAGCTTAACTAAAACATAAATGATTAGAAAACATGAATCTCTTTAAATTTTTTGTTTCCGATAGAAATTGCGACCTGCATCCTGCCCGCCGTCCGACAAATGCACATACGAGATGCATCGGGCAATTGCTTTCCAAAGGCAGAATATCAAAGATTTCGTATCCAAAAAATTTGCGAATAATGTTTAAATATATAACTATAAACGCTAGAAATTTTGCATTAATCAATTATTTCTTTCCTTCCCTAAAAAATTCTCCAAAAATCGATTTTTTGAAACGTCTAAAGCAGGCTCACCCCTTAATAACCAATCATTAAACTGATGTATGGTCTCAATTATGACAAAACCATATACAAATGCTTAAATTTCAAAAATATATATATATATTTTTGTAATATTTGCTTATTTTTGTTTTATTTTCTGATACCAATTGATATCTAAGATGATGTATCGCAGATACTTATATACATAATATGAAAATAGCTAGACCTGTGTGTGTTTTAAAAGCAAAATACCTATACACAAAAGTGCAGATAATAACAATCATATAAATAGTATTATGAAATACTTAACAAATTCTTTTTTTTTCGCAAACTTTTATTTTGAACTTGAATTTGGCTTTCTTCCAATTGTGCGATTTTTTCGCTTTTGTAAACATAATACTATAATATTATATGTATGTATGTGTTATACGCATGTATTTAGGAAATTCATAATCTATGCGATAAATTTTGAGGAAGAAAATTAATGACAATGAATTCTAATTGAAAATTGCAAAAATGTATAGCATTTTTCTGTACAATTCGATTATAAGTTGTGCGATTTGTTTGAAATTTTGGCTATAAGACTTTATGCATTATTAGGAATTCAATGTTTCAAAAAAATTTTGTGGCTATAAATGTACATATGTAATTGTCATCACTTCAATCGTTAATACTAAATACAAGTTTATGAATTTTCAATTTAATATTTTTGCTTAAGAAATTATATAGATATATAAATAATTGAGGATTGTACCGCGACCTAAGGTGTACTGTGCCCTAAGACATTATATTAAAATTGTAATATTAAAATATGAATTGAAGACATTTAGTTGCCATGTTTTTGATAATTTAATTTTATTTGTGAAATTAGTTTTTCCCCAAAGAGTTATTATAAATAAAAGCAATAAAAATATATAGAATATTATTTCTTTGATTTTTGTTGTTAAAAACTATTCAAAAAATATGTTTCTGAAGGTCAAACTAATAATAATGTCTATATAATAATATTTTATAATAAAGCTTTCTTCTTCTTCTTCTATGCTTAATAATAAAATAATAAAATCGTATAAACATAATAAATATGATATTATGGTAACTAGGAAGGTAACAATAAGCATATTGGGTTCCAGTCCGTCCCTGCTTTTAGCTCTATAAAGTACAAAAAAACAATAAAATTTAAAATAATAAATAAAAAAAAATAAGTTTATAATCTTAAATGTTTATAAAATGCAAAAAAATATATATATTTTGTTTTCATAATAAAATATATTTTTTCAAATAAAGTATAGTAAAGTTTTTTATAAATAATTGGTTCCAAAAAGCTTCTTAAATTTTTTACAGAGAATGTATCAGATGGAATTTTCAAAAAGCTGTTATATTGGAAAACTTTTGAAGATTTAAAATTTTCAAAATGTCATACAAAAAAATATTTATCAGAATAATATTATTTCCGAATTTCTAAATCGGTTTAAAAATGTCTGAAATATATCTTGTTCTTTATATATTTATTTTTAAAAAAGCCTATGTATGCTATTTATGTACTAATTAATTAAAATTTTGTTTTAAAACGTTTTTGGTATTAGTTTAACGCAAAAAAATTTTGAAAATAATTACTAATATTTTTGACGTGGAATGATTTTTCCATCTTTAAATGTTTATAAAATACCAAAAATATTATAATTTTTTACTTTACGTGTATTTATGTGTGACTGTATATACATATGTATATTTTATAAATTTGTATAAAGTTTCTTAAAAACAAATCAGAACTTTTTTTCGAAAATGTTTCCGAAACAAATAATAGACAATATTTACCAAGAAGTATTTTTAATAATTATTTATTTTTTAATTTATAATTTTTTTAACTCAAAATGTTTGCAAAACAGACGGACGGACGGAATTTACATTTTTCGACTCTACTCGTCACCCTGATCATTTATATATAAATATTATTTAGTTTTAAACAAACAACCGTTATTTTACAAAAAATAAATACTCTCGTTAAAATTGTTGCGAGAGTAAAAAAATAAGTTTTTTATCTTCGGAAAAAAATTTTTACAGAAAATTTGTAATTTATATATTTTTTCGCAAAAAAAAATTCAATATATACCTACTATATTATTTACACCCTGTATTTTGAACGACACACATATTTTATCAGCGATAACAAGCAGCATGCCACCACTCATTACACACGCGCATACTCTAACTCGAGCAGCTTATACACACACATATTCGACGCTTTGTCGTCGTCGTTTGCTTGTTAAGTGTATAAACATGCACAAATCGTTTCACTGCCGAATGCCACCGGCACCACCAACGCAGGTCGAGAGGGTTGAATGCCTGAATGCCGACAGGGCCACAAGCAGCACAGTTGAGAAAAGTGGGTCAATGGTGAGTGCAGGACGAGTAGAGGGTGGATCTTCCACTCTTAATTGTTTGCATTTGCTCGCCATTTCACCGATAACGTAATGAAGCTACTGGAAAACAATTCACTCATTAAGCGATTACGGTAAACACTGCGTATAAGCGATGGGTTTGAGGGAGCTACAAGTATGTATAGAAATTGAAGCCTCACGGCATTAATGTATGTTGTTATTGTTGTGCGGTCTTATCGGCTTATTGTCCTCGATACAATACGTGTAAGCGGCGTGGGAGATAACGGTGTTGTAAATAATATATAACCGCTATAATTGTGATTTTATATGAAAGCATGAAATCAGTGTAACGATGCACAGAAGGGTTTTAGTAATAACATTAGTTGGAGACAGATTAGAGTAAATATTTACAAATAATATACTTGTAGCTATTCAAATTTACAACACTTAACGCATATAATTTAGGGGTGAATTTTAGTAACTAAAAAATGCACTTTGTTTACAAACTCGGCACATCGGGAGGCCTGCGCACTTCTGGTCCAGTTCAGATGTTTAATGTAAACAAAAAACAGCTGATTTTCACACTGCCAAGCCGCACTTGTTGTTCAGCTTCGGGTTGAATAACTTCTAAAATAATATGTATGAAATTGCTTCGGCACATCAAAGAGGCCATCGAGGTTGTTTAGAAAGCCTTTAACAAAAGCAGTGACAATAAAAGTGAAATCAAAATAGAAGAGCACTAGAGAGATAAGTGGAATTACTGAGTTTGCGTACTTACAGCCATCGAGCCCATTGATGAATTGGGATGCTGGTAGAAGGGCAACAAGTTGATGAGTTGCTTTCGCCGGCTTTATCAGTTAGTGACCCCTATCAGTCAGTTGCTAGGTAGTGTTATCAGAACATAAACAGTGTTTGTGACAGGCTTTTATAATAACCTCCATTCTGATATGTCCAAAAAGTTTGTTCACAAAATTCAGTTTTGGTTAATAAAAAAATATTTCGATACCTTACGCAATTTTTTTAAGTTAAGTTATTAATTTGGGGATCACGATATATAATTTTACCCTCATCTGCTTTATGACAAATATATTTGATTATTTTACTTCACTGGAGCTCAAGATGAAAAGAAGTTCACATAAAAACATGCATATCAATTGTGGGGTGCGTATGAGTAACACTGTGCGGTAGATATATTACTCATACGCCATGCCAGTTCTGTGAAAAGTGACAGCTTTTTAAAATCAAGAAAAGTTATGTAAAAAAGTAGCTAGTTTATCTTCTTATTTTATTAAAAGAAAATACGATTTCATTCAAGAGAGAATTAAACTTATGGACAATTATTAAGTATTAAAGGACTGAATA